>NC_133508.1:43495000-44097884 GCF_049354715.1 Callithrix jacchus
AGAAAAGTCATGAATCAAGGATACTTGACCTACATGCTCACCATGGCCTCTGCTGAAAAGAACACCGAATTCTCCCTGCAAGCCACATTATTCTCTACAGACTCACAGATATGCAGAAGAGCATCTGAGGTATTGAGTGTAGATCACACTGCATCTGCCAGCTGGCTGTGTGGGTCAGGGAGGGGACTGCTCCCCATGCAGACCACATTCAGTGGGGAACTCACTACAGCAAACAGGGTCTGTATTAGTCCTTTCTCACACTGCTATAAAGAAATACCTGAGACTGCATAATTTATTTTTAAAAAGAGGTTTAATTAGCTCAGTGCTGTGATGGCTATTCAGGAAGCGTAGCTAGAGAGGCCTCAGGAAACTTACAAGGATGGCCGAAGGTGAAGAAGAAGCAGGCAGTTCTTCACATGAACAGGGCAGGACGAAGGGGGTGGGGGAGGTGCCACACACATTTAAGCAACCAGACCTCATGAGCGCTCACTCTTTATCATGGGAAACCCACCCCATGATCCAGTCACCTCCCACCAGGCCCCACCTCCAACACTAGGATGACCACTTGACGTAAGATTTGGGCAGGGACACAGATCCAAACCATATCAGGGTCCCAGGGAGAAGCTCATATCTACACAGTTTATTTATTTTTGTTTATTCATTTTTCAGATGGAATCTCACTCTGTCACCCAGGCTGGAGTGCAGTGGCGCCATCTTGTTTCACTGCAACCTCCACCTCCCAGGTTCAAACGAATCTCCTGCCTCAGCCTCCAGAGCAGCTGGGATTAAAGACATGCACCACCATGCCCAGCTAATTTTTGTATTTTTAGTGGAGATGGGGTTTCACCATGTTGGCCAGGCTGGTCTCCAACTCCTGACCTCAGGTGATTCGCCCACCCCAGCCTCCCAAAGTGATAGGATGACAGGTGTAAGCCAAAGCACTGACTTTATATCTACACAGTTTAAAGATGTGTCTATCCCTGCACCAAGATGTTTCTTAGCCAGCAAGCTAAGAAACAGAGAGCATGTCCATCTTGCCAAAGTTTGCCCTAGTTTATGAGGCTGGTGAGCTTGCTGCATAGACCGTAATACCCACGTATTGATTTGCAGGGAGAAATACATAGGCATTGGAATCAGAGGACTCACATATGCAGAGCCAGTCCATTCTCCCTCTGGAGGAAGACTGACAGAGAGAGCCAATTATAATCAGAGTGCTGTTTGGTGAGCATGGAATCAGAACAAGGACAAATATTTAACTTGGGAGGACCTGATGTTTACATCTCATTGCAGAGATGGTCCTTCCAAGGCCGTGGAATATACAAAATCCACTGTGGCTCCCTCTCCCCTGCACAAGACAGGGCATAAGACAATTCAGTTATTTAGAAAGTATTTTTGAGAGTCCACCATGTGCTACACTGTATTAGCCCTAGGGATCAAGTGATGTGCTTGAGAGACATGAAGGAGCCTGTGTGATAGGCACACATTGTGATACCAGAAGAATAGTAAGTGAGGTGGGTGAAACAGAGGGAGGCTAGGGCCTGCACGGCCTTTATTCCCAAGGAAGTGGTTTGAAATTCATTCTAAGTGAAATGGGAGCCCACTGTATTCAATTTATACTTCAATAGTTTGAAGGAAAGAAAAGTAGGACATTCCATTGGGAACAATTGCAAAAATGCTGAATTGGCCTATAGAAGAGGCCATGAACGTGGAGAGAAAAAGGGAAGTTTGAGACAAATTTGCAGGGAGGAGCTGGCAGAACATTTGACAGCTTGGATATAGGATGAAGGGAAGGAAGAACCAGATGGGGACTGGCATTTCAGGCTTGAACCACAGGTGGAAGATGGTGCTGTTGCCCAAGATGAAAAATGTTGGCGTCTCTCTCACCTGAGTTCTCAATTTACTGAGAAATAAGACTCAGAAGGGGCAGATGGAAGCCAAAATATATCCTTTGATGGAGGACACATCAGAAAACTGTGCCCTTGAGGGCTGATGGCTTCTGCCAGGAAGGAAGGGGGTTGCTGAGTTTCCCAGATAAGTTACTCCCCCTCCCCTGAGATCAGACCAAGTGAAGGAGGAGAGAGAGTTAGGAAGTGTCTGGTCAGGAGAGCTCCCCACACCGGAGGGAAACTCCAGAAGTAGAGAAGGCGCACCAACACCAACAAGGGAGACTGAGTAAGGAATATGTCTGGAGGGCATGAAGATGCTGGCCAGGCATCCAAGCACAGCCATCAGGAAGCAGGTAGTTTTAGTTAGAGGAGATGTCTGAGAAGGAGCTACAAATCTGGACTTATGCACACACATGTGTTGCTCCAAGCTGTGAAACCAAATGGGATCACCAGAGGAGAGGTGCCCCAGGAGAAGAGAAGATGGCCCAGGACCAAGGTGCCAGTGAGGGGAACAGGCTGGGAGTGGGGGTCTTGCCTCATGTTCCCTTCCATGCAGAGTAGCCCCCATGGTGTGCTCTCTGCCTTTCTCTGCTTCCCTCCTGGCTCCTCCCCAAGGGTCAAAAACTATGTTATGTGTGAGTCTGCAAAGAACAGACATGTGCTTGCTATGGTCTGAATGTGTCCTTCAGTATTTATATGTTGAAAGCTAATGTGATAGTTTTTTAGGAGGTGATTAAGTCCTAAGGGTGGAGTGCTCATCGATGGGATTAGAGTCTCATAAAGGGGTCTGCGGGAGTTCAATTCTCTTACACCGTTCCACCTTATGAGGACAGAGAGTTCATCCCTTTGTCCTTTCTGCCCCTTCTGCCATTGGAGGATGTGGCAAGAAGGCCCTCACCAGTTACCAAATGTCAGTATCTTGATCTTGGACTTCCCAGTCTCCAGAACTGTAAGAAAGAAATTTCTGTTTTCTTCATAAATTACTCAGTCTCAGGCATTTTGTTATGGCAGCACAAATGAGCTGAGACAGTGTTGTACAGTCCTTCTCTTTTCTGCCTTTGTTCCCTCTTCTCTTGGAATCAAGACCCCTACTTCCAGGAACATGCATCCTCTCTTGCTCCTCTGCTCCTCCACACTCCTCTAGGTAGTCAGTCTTACAAAGACTCTGCCCTGCACCAGAAGACTTCAGGGGTCCAAAGCAGCCTAGGGCCACCCAGAAAGGGGAATCTGTTTAATTCTCGGGGGTGTGGTCCAGAATAAAACAGGTGTCTGCAATATCAGCCACACCTCCAAGGACTAGCTAGATCCATGACAGAAATAACTTGGGGATTTTCATCTGCTTTATTCAAAAGGTCTTACTTCTCAGTGGATCCATCATGAAGGCAGAGAGGAGTGCTGCTATTTATCGGGCCAACTTGAACTCAAACAGAAGCCCTGAGGAAAAGCGCCCTGAGATAGGTCCAGCCCAGCTGACCCCTGTGAATCTCCTTTCAGTGCTTCTGTGGCTGATAATTCCCAATACTGACCAGCTCTGTATTTTTTAAATTCAGTACATCAAACTCAGGTTAGAGGACAGTGTAGGGCCAGAGGTCCATTCTGTTTCTTCAGTTACTTGCATATTTTAATCCATTGTGTAACATAAAAGATAAAATCTTACTTCCACATTTCTGTGGGGATGCCTCCCTTTGCCTTGAAGCATCAACTCTCATGCTTATCTGGAACTTGGATTAATTATTATGAGGACTAGGCAGCCATTTCTTCATGTACTGTCTCCAGAAGCCCACAGCAAAGTAAGACCGTTAACAGACTTGAAAGTGGATCCTGATAGGTCTTAAGGATAGTCAATGTTGCAGAAGTGAACTGACATCCACAGAAAGACTCAATTACAAATAAGCATTATATTTGGTAGCACAGTTTGAGTTGCTGCACATACTTGGAAGTAATAATTTTTAAAAATTGGTTAATTTAAGGAAAAAATGTATTCTTTTTTTCATGCGTATACCTATGTAACAAGCCTGCTTCTTGTTTTTCATGTGTATACCTGTGTAACAAGCCTGCAAGATCTGCACATGTACCCCAGTATTTGAAGTATAATTATTAAAAAAAGAAAAAACATATTCTACACTAGAATTTCATTAATGTCCCTTGCTCTGTTTCCCATCAAGTGGCTAAAGCTGGTGAACTCAACTAGGCACCCAATACATGTAATATATATTAATATGTATTTGAGTGGATGGGCAAATTGTTCTCTGCTTCATGAAAGGGATCACTTTAGGACAAGCCTGGTGTAATTATGGACTTGTCTGCACCCTGATAAACTTTTAATCAAAATGTATCATAAGAGAAAAGAGAGTCACTACATAATCATAAATAGTCAATTCATCAAGAGAATATAACAACTGTAAATATATATGCACCCAACATTGGACACTTAAATGTATTGAGCAAATGCTAATGGAACTGAAAGGAAATAGACAGAAGTACAATAATAGTAAGAGATAGCAGTACCTCACTTTCAACAATGAGGAATCATCAAGACAGAAAATCAGTAAGGAACTCGCAGACTCGAATAGCACTTTAGACCAAATTAACCTAACAGACATATACAGAACATTCCATTCAACAGCAGTAGATTGTACATTTTTCTCAAGTGCTCATGGAATATTCTCCAGGATGACTGACATGTTAGGCTACTAAACAAGTCTTAACAAATTTCAGAAGATTGAAATTGTATCAAGTATCTTTTCTGACCACTATGACGTGAAAACAGAAATCAATAAGAGAATGAAAACTGAAAAATTCACAAATGTGTGGAAATTAAACAGCATGCTCCTGAACAACCAATGGATGACAGAAAAATTAAAAGAAAAATTCAACGGTGGCTCACGCCTGTAATCCCAGCACTTAGGGAGGCGGAGGCAAGTGGATCATGAGGTCAAGAGATTGAGACCATCCTGGTCAACATGGTGAAACCCCGTCTCTACTAAAAATACAAAAAATTAGCTGGGCATGGTGGCACGTGCCTGTAATCCCAGCTACTCAGGAGGCTGAGGCAGGAGAATTGCCTGAACCCAGGAGGCAGAGGTTGCGGTGAGCCGAGATAGCGCATTGCACTCCTGCCTGGGTGACAAGAGCAAAATTCTGTCTCAAAAAAAAAAGAAGGAAAAATTCAAAAGTATCTTTAGACAAATGAAAATGAAAATGAAGCATACCAGAACTTACGGGATTCAGCAAAAGGAATTCTAAAAGAAAAATATATGGAGAAAAATACCTTAAGGAAAAAGAAATATCTCAAATAAACAACCGGACTTTATACTTCCAGGAAATAGAAAAATAACAAACTAAGCCCAAAGTTAGCAGAAGGAGGGAAATAATAAAGATTACAGTGGAAATAAATGAAACGGCCTAGAAAGACAATAGAACAGAGCGAGAAAACAAAGAGCTGGTTTTTTGAAAAGATAAACAAAGTCAACAAACCTTTAGCTGGACTAACCAAGGAGAAAGAGAGGACTCAAATACATGAAATTGTAAACGGAAAAGGAGACATTACAACTGATATCACAGAAGTACAAAAGATCATTAAGGAGTATTATAAATAATTATATACGAACCAACTGGACAACCTCAAAGAAATACTAGCAAACCAAATTCGACAGTATATTAAAAGGATCATCCACCATCATCAAGTTGGACTTTTCTCTGGGGTGTAAGACCAGCAGCACCAACAGCACCGCTCAAGTCTTATCAGTGACCAACAGAAAGTCCTTCTGAGCTGAGGGCGAGACACAGCTTCCTGAGTTGCTGGAACATGAAGCCAGCCTGCAGCTTTTCAGGGCAATGAGCACCGAAGCTTCCCAGAGCAGCTGAGGAGGAGCCAGAGAGGGTGAACATCCCATGAGAAGACAAAGCACTGAGCAGTTAGGATGGAAGCACATGCTCACCGAGGGACACAGTCTCCACATCCCCTCCCCGAAGGACACCAAGACAGCTCAGCTCTACCTGTGTGGCTGAGGGGATAACTGGAGTCCAGTTCTGGGGTCTGGGAGTTCTATGGTTCTGGGGTTCTGGGGTTCCTTGGTTCTGGGGTTCTGGGTCCTCCTTGTGCATGCCACACAGGATGTTTTCCACCCCGTTTTGAGGGGGGAAACTCTCCAGCGGCCAGAGCAGAGATCTGGGGTTGCTGCACAGGAAACTGCTCAGAGTTTGGTCTTTAAACAGGTTCTCTCTCTCTCTCTCTCTCTCTCTGTCTCTCTCTATCCCTCTCTCTCTCCCCCCTCTCCCTCTCTCTCTCTCCCCCTTCTCTGTCTCTCTCTCTCCCCCCTCCCTCTCTCTCTCTGTCTCTCTCTCTCTGTCTGTCTCTCTCTCTCTGTCTCTCTTTCTCTGTTTCTCTCTGTCTCTCTCTCCCCCTCTCTCCCTCTCTCCCTCTCTCTCTCTCTCCCCCTCTCTTTCTCCCTCTCTCTCTCCCCCCAACTCTCTCTCCCCCCCAACTACCTCACCCTTCCCCAATTCGTCTTGTGTCCTTCCCATAACATTCCCTATCTTCATCTCCCCATAAGCCAGAGCATCACATGCATGGAGAGGTGTCTCTTGATGTTTCAGTCAGTTTAGATGGGCTGATACAATGAGCGTTTCTCTGGATGGAACAGAATAAATAGGATGGTGGCAGGTGCAGGTGACGGGAGGCAGGCGCAGCATTGAACATGAAGGGGTGGGGGCTGGAGCACTGTGGTTCTGGGAGAAAGGGGCCTGGGGACCCACCCCATGAGGGTGACCAGGACAAAGGAGCAAAAAATGACTTTAAAATGCCAGTCTCACCAGTCTCGGTGAACACAGCACCATCCCAAAGGGGACAGTGTGGATGGAATATTTAGAAAACCTTAGTTTGGTAGAGAAAGGAGGAAGAACAGGAGAGTGGGAGGGAGGGAAAATAGAAGCCAGTGCTGAGCCCCATTGCCGTTATAAATGGGTGCTGTTTGCAGTGACAGAGACAGAAGTGTCCACACTTCACTCCCAGCCTTCACAAAGTAGAATGGGAAGGAAAAGGCAGCAACAACAGCCACAAATTCACTCCAGCCAGAGTGAGCCCAGCACACAAGGCCCCACTCGGGGCCCCCAAAACTGCCCTCAGGAAGTCGGCCCTCCAGAAAGAATGATCCTAAGCTCTTCTTCCCAACAGTGCAGGGTCACAGGGTCAGACCTGCTCCCCGCACTTCCCAGCCCTCATTCTGCAGTGATGGCCTCGCCTGGGCCCAACTGTGTGACTTTCACATGGTGTCAGCAAGCTGCCCTCCCCCCAAGAAACCTTACTCAGCAAGAATGGGTGCCCAAAACCCCTGTGTGCCCGAACAGATGAACAGCCTGCAGGACCCCTGCCACAAATGCCAGTGACTCGAATCCCACCCCTGCCAGGGAACAGACCCCAATCAGAACAGAGCCTGGTGTGACAGAGGGTGATTTCCATGGTCACCCCCCCCACACACACACACACACAGAAAAAAGCACTCCCCGTCCTGCCACCCAGGGAGTAAACCTCCTTCCCCCAAAAAAGGAATCCTCCTCTTTCTCCTCTCCTCGGGCTCCAGCTCATCAGAAAGCACCCAGAAGGTAACTCAAAACTGCTAACAGCGGATCCCAGGGCTCCTCGAAAAGAGCAGAAATGCAATGTCGTGCACACTTGATGTCGGTGGTGGGAACAATGGTGACTAAGGCAAGGCTAAGACCGAAGAGGACACTGGGCATTCGCCAAGGGTTCGCAGTGCACCTGGCACTGTGCATTTTCTCAATTATCCCAGCAACAGCCCCACAAGGGGGGATGACAGTGATCCTCATCGGACATCTGAGGAAATGGGGGGTTGGGGGCGTCACCAGGGAGAAGCAGAGCTGGGATACCAGGCTGGCTGGGGCTGTAGAGTCAAGCTCTAGGCTGGCTGGCGTGGCCCCGTCTCTCTCTACCATGACACCGTCAGACAAGTTGGCTTAGAAAAACTAAGGCAAGGCCAGGCGCGGTGGCTCACGTCTGTAATCTCAGCACTTTGAGAGGCTGAGGCAGGTAGACCACCTGAGGTCAGGAGTCCGAGACCAGCCTGGCTAACACGGCGAAATCCTGTCTCTACTAAAAATATGGAAATTAGCAGGGCGTGGTGGCAGGCGCCTGTAATTCCAGCTACTCAGGAGGCTGAGGCAGAGAGAATCTCTTGAACCCAGGAGGTGGAGGTTACAGTGAGCTGAGATCAAGCCATTGCACTCGAGCCTGGGCGACAGAGCAAGACTCTGTCTCAAAAAAGAAAGAAAGGAAAGAAAAGAAAAACAAAGGTAAAAGTGTTTGAGGAAGGAACATTCAAACCATAATGTTTGCATCCAGGACTCAAGATACTCAGACAGAAGAGTCTTGAGGACTGTTGAAAGCAACCCCTCATTTTGCAGAGGAGACATGTGGCCTTGTGTGGATAAAGCTCACTCAGCTTCATGGCAAGGCGATGATGACCTGATGACCACTTTGATAAGGACTGTGGACTTTCTCATCTCAGAAACCTACAAATGTTACCTTGTGATGCAAAAGGGACTTTGCAGATACAATTCAATGAAGAATCCTCCAGCCTGGGCAACATGGCGAAACCCCATCTCTACCAAAAAAAAAAAAAAAATTAGCCAGGCATGTTTGCACACACCTGTAACCCTAGCTCCTTGAGAGGCTGAGATGGGAGGATTGTTTGAGACTGGGAGGTTGAGGCTGCAGTGAGCTATGACTGTGCCACTGCACTCCAGCCTGAGCAACAGAGTGAGACCCTGTCTCAAAAAAATAAAGTGAAGAATCCTGAGCTTGGGAGATGATCCTAGATTAACCAGCTGGGCCCTAAATGCAAGCACGAGTGTCCTGATAAGAGGCAGACAGAGGAATACTTAACACAGAAGCAGAGAGATCTATGTGACCACAGACACAGAGACTGCAGTGATGCAGTGATATGGCCACAGGCCAGGGAATGCCAGGGGCCACCAGAAGCTGGACAAGCCCAGGAACAGTCTCCCAGGAGCCTCCAGAATGACCCAGTTCTGACTCGCCCCTTCAAACCGAATTCAGATGTCTGTCCTCCACAACTGTCCACCACCAGGAATAATTTGTTCCAGCCCCCAGGGAAAAGCAGCCATGACCAAACTGGGCTGGAACCCTGGTCTCCAGACCCTGTCTCCAGGGGCCAACAAAACCCACAGACACAAGAAAGCGCATTCCCAGACACAACCCTGCTCACGCAGGTGGCTCCACATGGAACTGGATGGCGCCTCCCAGTGGGCGGCACTCCCACCTTCACGGGGGCAGCAAAGGTGATGGACGGGAGGGGCTGCCATCAGAACGGGGACAGCGGAAGGCCTGCAGCTTTGCGGGGAAATTACTTGCTGATATGTCATAGATGTAATTGTTTCTTCTTCCCCAGAGAGCTCCCCTAGCTTTTGCACACACATTTCATGCCTTAAAAAATTCACAGAGAGGCATTTTCTTGCTCTCTCCACACAGCTTTTCCTGTTAGTTAAGAAAACAAAGAATGAACACCCTGGCTCCAGGGTCTGGGTCTCCAAAATCGAGATCTAGAAATGATTTGGAAGGAAGGCTGATCTTCTTTTGGGCAATGACTGATTCCTCATCTGAGGTCAGCTGGTTGAAATACTAGCAATTGTAAAGCAGGAAATTGGATAAGGCAACCCTCCTGCCGGATGGGGACTCTCTAGGGGGGTCTATGCATGGAAACCAATGAGCAGCTGCCCCACATGCCCTGAACTCCAAACTCGAGCCAGGTCAATCAAGAGGCCTGGGCAGGGCTGGTGTCTGAAGTCCCCTGGGCACAGGAGCAGTGGAGGAGGGGCAGCCCCCTCAATGGAAAGGAGGCTGGGCAGACAGAGCTGGGCCTGCTGCGATCCTAGACCACCCCTGCTGGGGGAAGCCCCTCGACACCGCATCAGGCCTCCAGACAGGCCCCAGGTTTTTGTTGGTTGGCTCTGGCTGCCGTAATGAAATACCATAGACTGGGCGGTTAAACAACCAACATTTATTTTTACATATTTGTGGTCTTGAAGTCCAAGATCAAGGCCTTTGTGGCTTTGGTGTCTTCTGAGGCCTCTCTCCTGGGCTTGCAGGTGGTCCCCTTCCCGCTGTGGCTTCACATGGTCCCTCCTCAGCATGAGAGTGTCCTTGCTGTCTTTTCCTCTCTTTATGAGGACATCAGGCCAACCAGACAAGGGTCCCACCCTTATGACCTTATTTAACCTTCAATCTCCTTGGCCTGGCACAGTGGCTCATGCCTGTAATCCCAGCACTTTGGGAGGCCTAGGCGGGCAGATCGCAAGGTCAGGAGTTCAAGACCAGCCTAACCAACATGGTGAAACTCTGTCTCTACTAAAAATACAAAAATTAGCTGGGCATGGTGGTGGGCACCTGTAATCCCAGCTACTCAGGAGGCTGAAGCAGGAGAATTAATTGAATCTGGGAGGTGGAGGTTGCAGTGAGCCGAGATCACACCCCTGCACTCCAGCCTGGGTAACAGAGTGAGACTCCTTCTCAAAAAAAAAAAAAAAACTCCTTAAAGGTCCTATCTCCAAATACAGGGACATTAAGAGTATGGCTTCAACCTATGACTTTGTGGGGAGGAGGCGCAACTGAACCTGTAACGGTGGCCCAGCCAGTCTGTCCAGGTAGCACACCCAGCCTGGGGAGCCCTGGGAGCATTCTCTTCCCTACATCTACTTACAAGCTACTACTCGACATGTGTTTTCTCTCGCCCTGTTATCTTTCAGGAGAAGGGGAAAGAAAACAGAAACAGACATGAAAGCAGAGTGGAAAGTCAATCACCTGGGACCCAGCTAGCAACACTCTTCAATTACCTAGGAACGGCTTTCCCATTCTGCTCTGGGGAGAGAGAGGCCGCTGATGAGAAAGGCTGACTCAGGCCAGGGGCTTGTGTGAGAAATGAAAGCATTCAAGGGTTCATCCTGGGGCCAGAAGAGAAGTCACGCGGCCTCCCACACCTGCACAGGGATCCCTGGAGAACCAGGTGCTTCGAGTGGAATGCAGACCTGACAACTGCCCCCGCCACCCCCAGACTCCATTCTGGGCCTGCATGGGCTTCCCAAGGCAAGGAAGGGAAACCGGGACTCAGTGATTTTCCGCAACAAAATCTGCAAAAGAGAGACTTTTCCTCCACCTGCCCCATTAACCCCAAAGTGCCCAGAAAATTAATGAAGCAGAAATCCCTGCTCCCTGGGCATTCCGGGGAGCAGAAGCCAGACTCTAACATGGCAAGAGAGGACAGGAGGGCCAGGGATTAGTTGCGCCTCTTGATTCCGCCCTCTAGGCACCTTCGATGCTGCTCTTCAATTCTCGGCACAGCTCCTGACTCGGGCCCCAGCCCCGTCTATCTCGCTGGCATCTCTCTCAGAGCGAAGCCAAGGATTAGCTAATATTTGCAGATAGAAAGGGCTCCCTACAGAATAAACATGAATAGCATTATGGCTGGGTCCCTGGCCAGTCTCACATCCAGTTGTAAAACCTTCTTGCCCTTTCAGGCACAACCAGGCATAACAGAGAAACTCTGCTTCCAGCTCCAGAGCCGGCATGCACAGATGTGTCTGCACAGCACAGGGAACGGGGGTTCATCCTGAAATCAGTCCACAGCGTGGAGCCTCCCGCAGGTGAAGGAGACCAAGCCCAGAGAATGGTCTTTCAAGTTCAACCAGACAAAGATGAAACCACCCTGGAAGCTGTCACCCTGGAGCCTAGTCCTGCCATGTAACCCCTGAGGAGCAGTTCAAGGGCAGAGGGGAGACATCTGGATTTGGGGTTGGTGGGTTCCCAGAAGTGGACTCTGACCTGGCTTATATCAGGTGCACAGAGCTGCAGTTGCCAGCTGTACATCCCAAGTCCCAGAAAAGGAAGAGAAGTTGCCTTATCCATGTTCATTGCATTCCCTCGGTCATCTGGCAAGCATGAGAGCCTTCCCTAGCATTGATCGGCAGGCCTAGGGCAGGAGTTCCCTGGAGGCCCATATATAAATCACACTAACAAACCACTCAATGAAATGTGTTCTGTCCTCTGACCTGGACAAATATACTTCCTGATGACCCAGAAGGCCAGGTCTAAATATGGAATTCTCCAACTCAGTATCAGAATACATGTAGCAGCAGGAATTGTGATGCTTCAGAGTGGGTCCACGCTCTGGCTCTGCCCCAGCCCGCCCCACCCCATCTCTGTCCTGCACAAGGATACACCCTGCCCCAGTAGGAGTACCCCAAGCCATCGGAGCCCAGACCCAGGGCCGTCCACACCCTCCACAAACAGCCCCTTTGCCCCTGGCTTGTCCCAGGAAGGTGGATTCAGGTGAGCCTTAAAAGCAGCTCAAGATTTAGATCTGGGAATCCTGGGGCTGCAGATACTGCAGCATAAGCTAAAGAGAGGGACAGTCACAGATGCTAGATTAACAGGTCCCCTGGTCATGCAGACTCCCACTCAGATACAGGAAGTCCGGTGGGTCTCCAGGGCCCATCCACTCTAAGGTTGGACACAGCACTGGGCCCAGCACAGATGCTGCCCCCTCCGCCCAGTCTCCTCTGCTGATGGCCTCTAAGCCAAGAGGGACGGGGTGCCAGCCACCTCAACTCCCCACATCAAACCCTTTGGGTACAAAGTGAGATGTAAACGAATTAATAATGAGAATAATAGAGGTAACACCACCACATCCCCTTGTTTCTAAGACACTTGTTCTCGTTTCTCCTCTTAGCTTGTCAGGAGTCGGGACGTATTTTGTGATTGTGATGAATGCTAAATATAGAGGGGTTTCACTTGCTCTCCCTAAGTGCTGTTGGTAAGTTGGCATTGCCCCCCACGGGCAAAGGCATTTTTGAATTGGGGGCTTTAGGAGATGGCAGTGGGAGCCTGGTCTTGGTTCTCACTCAGCAGGGCGGAGACCTTCCGTGGGAACCTGGGAACCAGAGGTGTCAAGTGGTGCCCACTGTGGGCTGTGCTCAGAAGCTGAGATCTCGGGGCTGTGGGCTGGAGGCTCAGGGTAGGGCTCCCTTCCTACTTACCTGGCTGCAGAAATCTTCTTACCAGGAGCAGGAGATCTACAGCAGATAGGGAATCCTGAGTCCTGGGCTTCAACCCCAGCCTTCCCTCCCACTGGGTGACTGATGGAGCCACAGTTTTTGGCAAAGCCACGCATTCTACCCTCATTTCCCTGCATTGATAGCACAGACGTGGAGGGGAACTCGGGGGCCCGGGCTCTGCTCGGTCAGCTCAGCACTGCTTCTCAGAGGTGACTTCTGGCAATCGCTCCTCACTCCAACCAGTAAATATTCTAGAAAGAGAAGAAGTTCATTTCCTCAGAAGCAGGCAGGAGCCGCGACTCGCCCTTTCAATCAATAACTGATTATCTTGCTTGCAAATTCGATTCACTGCCTGAAACCAGTCTCTCCTGATGGATCCTGACAAGTACAATTGTTTTGGCAGAGTCTGTGAAAGGGAGAGGCCTCTCAGGGCAGCCAGATTCCACTCCAGCCCAGCTTTTCGGGGAGTGGGAGAGAGGAGTCACCCACTCCATGCCACTCATCTTCCAGGATCTGCCAACCATGAGCCCCCATCTCTGGAAAGCAGCACAGCTTGGGAATTGCTTTATCTAAACTCACCCTTCTGCTCAAAAGCATGGGCTGCGAGTGGGAGAGCCACTGGTGCCCCCCAGCAGAAGAGGTGATGACAAGGGAACCTCTCATGTGGTTGGGTTCCTCTAAGCGTTTAGGCAGGAAAGGATGCATGAGGTTTGCAAGTGTCGGGTTACTCTGGCTGGCCTTCCAAAGCCAAGCTCC
The DNA here is from genome assembly GCF_049354715.1 of Callithrix jacchus. Classification (NCBI taxonomy): domain Eukaryota; kingdom Metazoa; phylum Chordata; class Mammalia; order Primates; family Cebidae; genus Callithrix; species Callithrix jacchus. The sequence goes on from NC_133508.1 coordinate 43,508,731, forward strand.
GGACAATGTGGGTGATAGGGCCAGCCCCTTTCCCTGACAGGCTGCATGTTATGATGGTACCATGAGACAAAGAGGGTTTTCCATTCATTTCATTCATCCATTCATTCATTCACTTATTCACTGCCATCACCCAGGTTTCATGCTGAGTCCTCTGGATACCAAAGAATGACAGTTCCTTGTCCTTGAGGGGGACACTACTTTCATTCAGTTATTCATTTCCCACTTATTAAGCCTGTAACAATAGCCCCAAACTTTTTTAAGCCCTAGTTAAGAATACAACTCAGCCTCTACACCCATAAAAACTCCTGACTCCTAGCCATAATCCAAAGCAGAATGAGATTAGGGTTCTCAGGGACACACATGATGAGATTTCAGACCATGTAGCCCAGAACCCCTCAGAATTTGTTCAAGGATTCCAAAAATGATTCTACAAAAATGCGCTGTAATTAAATTTAAACTATTTTTAGAGGTAATGAAAAATCAACACATTCCCAAAGATGTTAAAGGAAAAGGTTCACACGTCAGAGACTAGCAGGATGTTTCCTGACTGGTAGGCTACCTCATTCTTAGGGAGAACTTGGAACCAAGGCTCTGCCACTCTTCCTGAGGATTCAGGATGGATTAGATGTGTCATAGATTAGGAGGGCTGGGGGTTCACTCTGAAAGCACCTGCATGCTGGGCTCCATTAATGCTGGGCAAAGGTCAGGCTTAAGTGCATAAAGCTCATTCTGTTACAAGGGAGAAACCAGCAAGCATGGGGTGTGGGAGATGTAGCACAGGGTGTGGGAGGCACAGCATGGGGTGTGGGAGATGCAGCACAGGGTGCGGGAGGCACAGCATGGGGTGTGGGAGATGCAGCACAGGGCGCGGGAGGCACAGCATGGGGTGCAAGGGCACAGCATGGGGTGCAGGAGACACAGCATGGGGTGCGGGAGATAAAGCGTGGAGTGCAGGAGGCGCAGCGTGGTGTGCAGGAGGCACAGCAGGAGGGTTGGGAGACACAGTATGCCAGGGGTGGGAGACACAGCAGGAGGTGGAGGAGATTCTGTCATTCTGGAAGCAGTTTAAGTGATTACTTAAAACCTGAAGGATTCCTATCCAACTTTTGTCTTAATAGTAAGGAGCATAAATCTGTCCTCCAAGCCTTGGTACCAATTTAATTGGAAAGAATCTTGGGATTGCCAGGTGGACTTTTGAAAAAATTGTTTTTCTTTGTAACTATACTCCTAGGAGGATCAAGACTTTCCTGACTTGTTTCCACTGAAAAAGCTTTTGAAATAAGTTGGATGCTGAACTATCTTTTATAATCCCTGTTTTTAAAATGTCACATGCATCAAAATAGCATCATTGTTTTGGTGTGATAAGTAGATGCTATGAATCTGAACTATTAAGACTAATATGATGCCAATACAATACTGATTTAATCTCCCTTAATTACTTTTTCTTATGTTTGCTGTGAAAACCTTCAAACATACAGCAGAGAGTACATGGAACAGTATAATGGTCTCACACATGTCCACAGCCCTGGGTTTAACCCCACACATATGTGGTCGCAGTGAGGCCAGACTCCATGGCTTATGTTCATTGTTGCATCCCCAGCAGTTTAAATTCACAATGAATACTTGCTGAATGAGTGAATGAGCTTATTACCATTGCATGAGGGAAAGTTCTTATACGGGTCTTTCTCATACTGCTATGAAGAAATACTTGACACTGGGCAATTTATAAAGAAAAGAGAAAGGAGGGATCCAAGCAGCCGATTAGGTGCAGCTCAGGATTGCAGCTCCCAGTGAAAGCACAGAGGGTGAGTGGACACCACATTTCCAGATAGATTTTCATTGCCCATAGACAAGGAGATTCCCAGGTGGAGGAGCCCCATGGGTCACCAGCACGGCTGGTTTGGCCAGCGCAGCTGTTTTGCCTGAGCCCCAGTGTGGCGGTTCTCTGTACAAAATACATGGGTCCGGGTGCCATTTTAGCTGGTGATTGGAGCTCCTGGGACACAGAGTCGCCCATCCATCTGATTTAAAAGGGGACTGAAACAGGGGGCCAAGCCAGGAGATTCCCAGGCAAAAAAGTGCCATGAATCTCAGCACCACTGTTTCAGCCAGCACAGGCACAGTGGGTCACTGCATGGGAAATCACACAGATCTCAGTGCCTTTTCAACAGGAGACTGGAACACCTGGGAATCAGTTGACCATTCAACTGAAAAAAAAGGCTCTGAGGCAGGGAGCCAGGTGATCAGGCTCAGCTGGTCCCACCCCCACAAAAAAACAGCAATCAAAACACTCTGGATTGAGAGTTTCACAGCAAGCACAGCTGAACCTTGGATGGTCGAGCTCTGTGGGGGAGGGGCATCTGCCATTACTGAGGCAGTCCACCACTAAGGAGATAGTTTGCCATTGCTGAGGCAGCCCACCATTACAGAGAGAATCCACCATTATAGAGGTTGGCCGCCATTGCCGAGGCAGTTCTGACTACACCCGTATAAACAGGATGGCAGGGAAGTTCACATGGCAGCTGGGTGGAGCCCACAGCAGCTCAGCAAAGCCTCTGCAGACAGACAGTGACTAGGCTGCCTCCTCACTGCACAGGGCAGCCCTGAAAAAAGGCAGCAGCACAACAGAAAATCATAAATAAAGCCCTAACACCCTAGGACAGAGAACCTGGGGGAAAAAAGAGGGGGGAAGTTTATGAGTTCTGCTGCAGCAGACTTAAACATACCTGCCCAGCAGCTCTGAATGAACAATGGAGCTCACAGCTCAGCACTTGAGCTCTTATAACGGACAAACTGTCTCCTCAAGTAGCTCCCTGACCCCTGTATATCCAAAGAGTCACCTCATAAAGGAGAGCTCAGACTGACATCTGGTGAGTATCCTTCTGGGACAAAGATAGCAGAAGAAGAAACTGGCAGCAAGCCTTACCATTCTGCAGCCAGGCAAGCAGGGCCTGGAGTGGACTTCAGCACTCCTACAGCAGAGGGGAAAGACTGTTAGAAGGAAAACTAAGAAACAGAAAGAAATAACTTCATCATCAACAAACTGGACATCCACTCAGATACTCAATCTGAAAGTCAACAACTACAAAGATTACAGGTGGATAAATCCACAAAGATGGGAAGAAACTAGTGCAAAAAGGATGAAAACACCCGAAACCAGAATGCCTCTCCTCCTATAAGGGATCACAACTCCTCACCAGCAAGGGAACAAAGCTGGATGGAGAATGAGTGTGATGAATTGACAGAATCAGGCTTCAGAAGGTGGGTGATAAGAAACTTCTGTGAGCTAAAAGAACATGTTCTAACCCAATGCAAAGAAACTAAGAACCTTGAAAAAAGATTTGATGAAATGCTAACAAGAATAAACAACTTAGAGAGGAATATAAGTGAATTGATGGAGCTGTAAAACACAACACGAGAACTTCATTAAGCATATACAAGTTTCAACAGCCAAATTGACCAAGCAGAAGAAAGGATATCAGAGGTTGAAGATCAACTCAATGAAATAAAACGAGAAGGCAAGATTAGAGAAAAAAAATGTAAAAAGGAATGAACAGAGTCTCCAAGAAATATGGGACTATGTGAAAAGACCTAATCTACGTTTGATACGTGTACCTGAATGTGATGAAGAGAATGAATCCAAGCTGGAAAATACTCTTCAGGATATTATCCAGGAAAACTTCCCCAACCTAGCAAAGCAGGCCAATATTCAAGTCTAGGAAATACAGAGAACACCACAAAGATATTCCTTAAGAAGAGCAACCCCAAGGCACATAATCATCAGATTCACCAGGGTTGAAATGAAGGAGAAAATGCTAAGGGCAGCCAGACAGAAAGGTCAGGTTACCCACAAAGGGAAGCCCTTCAGACTAACAGTGGATCTCTCAGCAGAAACCCTACAAGCCAGAAGAGAGTCTGGGCCAATATTCAACATCCTTAAAGAAAAGAACTTTCAACCCAGAATTTCATATCCAGCCAAACTAAGCGTCATAAGTGAAGGAAAAATAAAATCCTTTGCAAACAAGCAAGTACTCAGAGATTTCATCACCACCAAGCCTGCTTTACAAGAGCGCCTGAAAGAGGCACTAAACATAGAAAGGAATGACCACTACCAGCCACTCCAAAAACATACCAAATGGTAAAGAGCATCAACACAATGAAGAAACTGCATCAACTAATGGGCAAAATAGCCAGCTAGCATCAAAATGGCAGGACCAAATTCACACATAACAATATTAACCCTAGATGTAAATGGGCTAAATGCCCCAATCAAAAGACACAGACTGGCAAATTGGATAAAAGGCCAAAACCCATTGGTGTGCTGTATCCAGGAAACCCATCTCACATGCAAGGATACACAAAGGCTCAAAATAAATGGATGGAGGAAGTTTTACCAAGCAAATGGAGAGGAAAAAAAAAAAGCAGGAGTTGCAATTCTCATCTCTGATAAAATAGACTTTAAACCAACAAAGATCAAAAGAGACAAAGAAGGACATTACATATTGGTAAAAGGATTGATGCAACAAGAAGAGCTAATGATCCTAAATATATATGCACCCAATACAGGAGCACCCAGATACATAAGGCGAGTTCTTAATGATGTACAAAGAGACTTAGACTCCCACACAATAATAGTGGGAGACTTTAACACTCCACTGTCAATATTAGACAGATCAATGAGACAGAAAATTAACAAGGATATCCAGGACTTGAACACAGACCTAGACCAAGCAAACCTAATAGACATTTACAGAACTCTCCACCCCAAATCTACAGAATATACATTCTCCTCAGCACCACATCACACCTACTCTAAAATTGACCACATACTTGGAAGTCAATCACTCCTCGGCAAATGCAAAAGAACAGAAATTACAACAGTCTCTCAGACCATAGTGCAATCAAGTTAGAACTCAGAATTCAGAAACTAACTCAGAACTGCACAGCTTCATGGAAACTGAACAACTGGCTCTTGAATGTTGACTGGATAAACAATGAAATGAAGGCAGAAATAAAGATGTTCTTGGAAACCAATGAGAACAAAGACACAACATACCAGAATCTCTGGGACACATTGAAAGCAGTCTCTAGAGGAAAATATATAGCAATAAATGCCCACATGAGAAGCAAGGAGAGATCTAAAATTGACACCCTATTATCAAAATTGAAAGAGCTAGAGGAGCAAGATCAAAAAAACTCAAAACTCAGCAGAAGACAAGAAATAACTAAGATCAGAGCAGAACTGAAGGAGATAGAGACACAAAAAAAACCTTCAAAAAATCAATAAATCCAGGAGCTGGTTTTTCAAAAAGATCAACAAAATAGACAGACCACTAGCCAGATTAATAAAAAAGAAAAGAGAGAATAATCAAATAGATGCAATAAAAAACAATAAAGGATATATCACCACAGATTCCACAGAAATACAAACCATCATCAGAGATTATTACAAACAACTCTATGCACATAAACTAGTAAACCTGGAAGAAATCAATAAATTCCTGGACTCCTGTGTCCTCCCAAGCCTAAACCAGGAAGAAGTTGAAACCCTGAATAGACCAATAACAAGGTCTGAAGTTGAGGCAGCAATTAAGAGCCTACCACACACAAAAAAATCCCAGGTCCAGATGGGTTCACAGCCGAATTCTACCAGACACACAAAGAGGAACTGTTACCATTCCTTCTGAAACTATTCCAAATAATCCAAAAAGAGGGAATCCTTCCCAAACCATTTTATGAGACCAACATCATCCTGATACCAAAACCCGGCAGAAACTCAACAAGAAAAGAAAACTTCAGGCCAATATCCATGATGAACATAGATGCAAAAATCTTCAGTAAAATACTGGCAAACCGATTGCAACAGCACATCAAAAAGCTTATCAAGTAGGATTATGATCAAATAGGATTCATCCCGGGGATGCAAGGCTGGTTCAACATATGCAAGTCTATAAACATAATTCACCCCATAAACAGAACCAAAGACAAAAACCACATGATTATCTCAATTGATGCAGAGAAGGCCTTTGACAAAATTCGACAGCCCTTTATGCTAAAAACCCTCAATAAACCAGGTACTGATGGAACATATCTCAAAATAATAAAAACAGTTTACAACAAACCAACAGCCAATATCATACTGAATGGGCAAAAACTGGAAGCATTGCCTTTGAAATCTGACACTAGACAAGGATGCCCTCTCTCACCACTCCTATTCAATATAGTATTGGAAGTTCTAGCCAGAGCAATCAGGCAAGAAAAAGAAATAAAGGGTATTCAAATAAGAAAGGAGGAAGTCAAATTATCTCTATTTGCGGATGACATGATTGTATATCTAGAAGACCCCATCGTCTCAGCCCAAAATCTCCTGAAACTGATAAGCAACTTCAGCAAAGTCTCAAGATACAAAATCAATGTGCAAAAATCACAAGCATTCCTATACACCAATAACAGATTTAAAGAGAGCCAAATCAGGAACAAACTGCCATTCACAATTGCTACAAAGAGAATAAAATACCTAGGAATACAACTAACAAGGAACATAAAGGACCTCTTCAAGGAGAACTATAAACCACTGCTCAACAAAATAAGATAGGACACAAATAGTTGGAGAAACATTCCAGGTTAGGAAGAATCAATATCATGAAAATGGTCATACTGCCCAAAGTAATCTACAGATTCAACACTATCCCTATCAAGCTACCAATGACCTTCTTCGCGGAACTGGAAAAAATCACCTTAAACTTCATATGGAACCAAAAGAGAGCCCTCATAGCCAAGTCAATTCTAAGCAAAAAGAACAAAGCAGGAGGCATCACACTACCAGACTTCAAACTGTACTACAAGGCTACAGTAATCAAAACAGCATGGTACTGGTACCAAAACAGAGATATAGACCAATGGAACAGAACAGAGGCCTCGGAGGCAACACAACACATCTACAACCATCCGATCTTTGACAAACCTGACAAAAAAAGGCAATGGGGAAAGGATTCCCTGTTTAATAAATGGTGTTGGGAAAACTAGCTAGCCATGTGCAGAAAGCAGAAACTGGACCCCTTCCTGACACCTTACACTAAAATTAACTCCAGATGGATTAAAGACTTAAACATAAGACCTAACATCATAAAAACCCTAGAAGAAAATCTAGGCAAAACCATTCAGGGCATAGGCATAGGCAAGGACTTCATGACCAAAACGCCAAAAGCATTTGCAACCAAAATAGACAAATGGGACCTAATCAAACTCCACAGCTTCTGCACAGCAAAAGAAACAGTCATTAGAGTGAATCAGCAACCAACGGAATGGGAAAAAATTTTTGCAGTCTACCCATCTGACAAAGGGCTGATATCCAGAATCTACAAAGAACTAAAACAAATTTACAAGGAAAAAACAAACAAGCCCATTCAAAAATGGGCAAAGGATATAAACAGACACTTTACAAAAGAAGACATACATGAAGCCAACAAACATATGAAAAAATGCTCATCATCACTGGTCATTAGAGAAATGCAAACCAAAACTACATTGAGATACCATCTCACACTAGTTAGAATGGTGATCATTAAAAAAACTGGAGACAACAGATGCTGGAGAGGATGTGGAGAAATAGGAGCACTTTTACACTGTTGGTGGGAGTGTAAATTAGTTTAACCATTGTGGAAGACAGTGTGGTGATTCCTCAAGGACCTAGAAATAGAAATTCCATTTGACCCAGCAATCCCATGACTGGGTATATATCCAAAGGATTAAAATCGTTCTACTATAAGGACACATGCACACAAATGTTCACTGCAGCACAGTTTACAATAGCAAAGACCTGGAACCAACCCAAATGCCCATCGATGATAGACTGGACAGGGAAATGTGGCATATATACACCATGGAATATTATGCAGCCATCAGAAATGATGAGTTCATGTCCTTTGTGGGGACATGGATGAACCTGGAAACCATCATTCTCAGCAAACTGACACAAGAACAGAAAATCAAACACCACATGTTCTCACTCATAGGTAGGTGTTGAACAATGAGAACACATGGACACAGGGAGGGGAGCATCACACAGTGGGATCTGTTGGGGGAAATAGGGGAGGGACAGCAGGGGTTGGGGAGTTGGGGAGAGATAGCATGGGGAGAAATGCTAGATATAGGTTATGGGGAGGCGGGCAGCAAATCACACTGCCATGTGTATACCTATGCAACAATTGTGCATGTTCTTCACGTGTACCCCAAAACCTAAAATGCAATAAAAAAGAAAAGAAAAGAGGTTTAATTGGCACACAACTCCGCATGGCTGATGAGGCCTCAGGAAACTTACAATCGTAACAGAATGCACCTATTTGCAGGGCAGCAGGAGAGAGAATAAGTGCAGGCAGGGGAAATGCCAGACGTTTATCAAACCATCAGATCTCATGAGAACTCATTCACCATCACCAGAACAGCATGGGGGAACCCAACCTCCCACCGGGTCCCACCCATGACGTGGGGATTATGGGATTACAATTCAAGATGAGATTTCCCTGGGGACACAGCCAAACCATATTAGTGCTATCATGGTCACAAACACGGCCTCCAGAGCCAAGCTAGCAGGGTTCAGACACTACCTCTGCTGCTTGTTGGCTGTGTGACCCAGGGCAAATTCCCTAACTTCTCTAAGGGCTCTACCCATTGATAATCTTTGCCTGAATCAATTATTCCAGCCAGGGTTTTAAAAAATGGTATTTTCTAACAATGATTTCCTGTTTATTAGCTAGGATTCTTCTCTTAGCACTAGCCCACATCAACCAGGGCTGTATACACCTGATCAGTAAAGAAAAATAAATGCCTCATTGTTTTCTTTTAATTGTTTATTTTCAGAGTAAGAATTTTGTGTTTTCAATGGCTGTCATTGAATTATTCTTTTCCACTCTCTCATCTCTATCTCTCTCTCTCCCATCTTTGTCTCTCTCATCTCTCTCCCATCTCTCTCATCTCTTTCTCATCTCTCTCCCATGTCTCTTTATCTCTCTCATCTCTCTTTCTCTTCCATCTCTCATCTCTCTCTTTCTCTCATCTCTCTCTCTCCTATCTCTATCTCTCATCTTTATCTTTTTCTCTCTCATTTCTCGCCCATCTTTCCCTCTTCCATCTCTACCTCTTTCTCTCTCTCTCACCTCTACCTCTTTCTCTCTCTCATCTCTCTCCCATCTCTATCTTTCTTTCTCTCATCTCTCTTTCTCTGTCTCTCTCATCTCTCTCCCACCTGTTTTTCTCTCTCATCTCTATTTCTTTCTTCCTCATCTCTCTCCCATCTCTATCTCTTTCTCTCCCATCTCTCTCTCTCTCATTGCTATTCCTTTTCTCTCTCTCTCAACCCTCTCTAATCTCTCATCTCCCTCCCATCTCTAGCTCTTTCTCAGGTCTCTCCCATCTCTATCTCTCTTTCTCTCTCTGTATCTCTCCCCCAACTCTATCTCTCTCTCGCCTCTCTCTTATTGCTATCCCTTTTTTCTCTCTCTCATATCTAATCTCTCCTCTCTCTCTCTCTCTCTCTCTCTCTCTCTCTCTCTCTCTCTCTCTCTCTCTCTCATCTCTTGGTTTCTCTCTCTCATCTCCATCTCTTTCTCACATTCACCCCACTTTGTCCTACTCTGTTTTCCTTTTTTGGAATATTGTTATGAATTTACAGGTTTTTACACATCCCATGTGTTGTAGTCATTCTTTTTTATGCCTTAATTGTCTCATTTGAATAATGGGTGTCTTGTCACATTGGTTCCTGTGCTCTTTTGAGAAAGCCCCGGTGGCTTTGGTAATTTCCTCGCTTTGGGGGAGCAAGATGTTTCAGGCAAGCACACCTTGTATGTTTCCTACCCAGGACTGGAATCAGACTTTTTTTTATCCCTGGAGCCCCCTGGTTCCTTTTCATAATGAATGAAATTTGGAGACCCCAATCTGGGTAGAGAAATTGTTTGCTTCTGGGCATTTTTAATGGGCACCACAAGCACCTGCATTTATTCAAAACACAAAGGTATCTTGAGATCATACTGATATTCCCACTTCAAACTTACCTTTATATGGATTTTATTTCTTTGATTTTATAAATCTGACACCTTAGCAGTATGCACATAATTAATGAATTTGCATATTCTCCTATCTAATACTTTTAAAATGTAATAAGACTCTCAAATTTTAAGATTGCTTTGCAGAACTACTTGTGATTTGAATGTGTTGACGAAGGACATATAGTCAGTGAACTAATTCTATTCACTATGTAATGACCTCACTTTGTTTTCAATTATCATTTACCTTGGGATTTTTAAATTTTACTTTTTTATTTATAAACTTAATTTTACAATTTACAGGATGCCAAAGTAAAAACTGTAGAACAAGATAAATTCAGAAAAGTGTTGCTTTCATCCGTTCCTTGCTCTGTCTTCCTTCTATTCCTTTAAGGTTTTTTTATTCTCGTCAAAAAGTAATAAACTAAATACACAAACACGAAATAACAGACTAAGTCCACCCCTTAACTGGGTCAATTTAACAATGTGTTCTGGAGACCACTGTTTTTTGTTTGTTTTCTGTTTTTGTTTGTTTATTTTTGAGACAAAGTCTTGCTCTGTCACCAAGGCTGGAGTGCAGTGGGGGACTATCGGCTCACTGCAACCTCTGCCTCCTGGGTTCAAGCAATTCTCCTGCCTCAGCCTCCTGAGTAGCTGGGATTAGAGGTGCCCATCACCACACCTGGCTAATTTTGTATTTTTAATAGAGATGAGATTTCCCCATGTTGGCCAGGCTGGTCTCGAACTCCTGACCTTTAGTGATCCACCACCTCAGCCTCCCAAAATGCTGGGATTACAGGCGTGAGGCACTGTGCCCGGCCTCACTTTCTATTTGTGAACAGATATCCGCCTCCTGTTTTTAAATTGAGGAAAACTTTAAGTTCAGTAAATTGCACAGATCTTAAGTGTAAAATTCAATAACTTCTGACAAATATACATACAGAGTTGACCCTTGAACTATGTGGGGGTTAAAGGCACACAGCCCCTGCAGAGTCAAAAATCTGTATACAACTTTTGACTCCCCAAAAACTTAACTACTAATACCCTATTGTTAACCAAAAGCACAGTGGTTTGACACACATATAGTATGTTCTATGTATTACATACTGTATTCTTACAATAAAGTAAGCTAGAGAAAAAAATGCTATAAAGAAATTCATGGGAAATAGAACATATATTGACTATTTATTAAATGGAAGTGGATAATCATAAAGGACTTTCTCGTCATCTTCTTCATGTAGATTATGCTGAGGAGAAGGAAGAGGAGAGGTTGATCAGGGGTAGCAGAGGTGAAGGAAAATTCATGTATAAGTGGACTCATGTAGTTCAATCCCCTGAATCCCATCTTGTTTGAGGGTCAACTGTATATATATATATATATATATATATGTATATATATATATATATATATATACAGTTTTATATATATATACAGTTTTATATATATACATATATATATATATATACATATAGGAGATAACCATATATATATTATATATATAATCTCCCAATAAAGCTAACACTTCAATCAAGATATACGTTCAATACAAGATATCAATCAAGATGAACATTTAGATCATCTCAGAGTATTATCTTGTGCCTCCAAGTCACTCACCAACATGAGAACAGCATGGGGGAACCCACCCTCATGATTCAATTGCCTCCCACCAGGTGCCACCCATGACGTGGCAACCACAGGTATAAATTCTATGATGACAGATTATTTTTGCCAACTTTTGGACTTCATATAAAGTTTAAAATCAGGGTGAGCTCTTGATCAGCATGTTTTTGAGTTTTAAAACATGTTGTTGCATGTATCACTAATTAATTCTTTTTTATTGCTGAAAGGTTTTCCAATGTATGAATGTACCACAATTTATTCATTCATCTATTAATAAATACTTGACCTACTTCCAGTTAGGGAGTGTTATGAATGGAACTGATACTGACAGTCTTGTACATATCTTTTGTGAACATGTTTTTTATTCTCTTCAGTAAATGCCAAGAATTGGAATTGCTGGGTCATACGGTAAGTTTATATTTAACTTTATGATAAACTACCAAAATTTTTTCCAAAGTATCTGTAACATTTTACATTCTTACAGTAATGGATGAAAATTCCAGTGACTCTACATCCCTGCTAACACTTGGTGTTGTCAATATTTTTGTTCTTTTTACTCATTCTAAAAGATATATAGTGGTATCTCACTGTAGCTTTAAATTGCAGTTCCATAGTAATTAGTGATGTTGTGTCTTTTCATGTGCTTATTTTCTCTCCACATACATTTTTAAATAAAATGTCTGCCCAAATATATTGCCTATTTTTAACTGAGTTATTTGCTTTTTACTGAGTTTGATAACTCTTTAGGTATTGTGAACGCAAGCCATTTGTCAGATATGTGATTCACAGAGGTTATCTCCCAGTGAGTGGCTTGTCTTTTCATTTTTGGGAAAGAGCCTTTCACGGAACAGAAATTTTTAATTTTGATAAAGCCCAAATTATCCCTATCTTTTCTCATATTGATCATGATTTTGGTGTCATATTTAAATAATCTTTGCTTAAGCAAGGTTACAACACTTTTTCCTGTATTTTCTTCTCAAACTGTGTTATCTAAGATGCTAGCAACTAACTACATGTGACTATTTAAATTTAGATTAAAGAAAATTAAATAAAATATAAAATTCAGTTCTTCAGTCACATCAGCCATATTTCAAATGCTCCGTAGTCAGATGTGTCCAGTGTCTTCCATACTGAAAAGCATAGATCAAACATGCCTGTCATTGCAGATGGATGGGTTCTGTGGAAAAGCATTTTTCTAGAAGTTTTACAATTTTAGGCTTTACATTTAGAAATTATAAGAAGCAAGTATGGGTTGAGGTTATGTATTTATTTATTTGTTTGTTTGCTTAAGTATACCAATGTTCAAATGTTCCAACACCATTTTTTAATTTTATTATTTTTTTTTATTATACTTGAAGTTCTGGGGTACATGTGCAGATCGTGCAGGATTGTTACATAAGTATACACATGCCATGGTGGTTTTCTGCCTTCATCCCATTCAGCGGCATTTGTACCTTTGTTGAAACCAACTGACCATATATTTCTTGGGCTTATTTCTAGATTCTGTATTCTACTCTATCCTTTACAAACATCATGCTATACTGACTATGGTAGATTTATAGCAAATCTTGAAATCGTGTCATGTGAATCTAAGTAGGGAAATTTTTCCCTGCTTTTATTTTCTGGAAGTGTTTGTACAAAGTTACTATTACTTGCTTGCTAAAATACACTGTAGAATTTACCAGTCAAGCCCACCATGGCTGGAGTTTTACAGAAAGGCTTTTAACTACAAATTAAATGTCTTTAAAAGGCATAAGACTATTCAGGCTATCTATTTCCTCCCGAGTGAAGTTGGGCAATTTGTGTCTCTCAAGGAATCGATCCATTTTCTTGTAAACTGTCAAATGTATGAACATAAAGTTGTTTGTAATATGCCCTTATTATCTTTTGATTATCATAGTATCTGTATCAATGTCCTCTTCTACATTCAAGGTATTAGCCATTTGGGTCTTTTTCATTCTTTCTCAGTCTGACGTGAATTTTATCAATTTTCTTGATCTCTTTAATAAAAAGCAGCTTTTGGTTTTACTGCTACTCACCATTATTTTTCTATTTTCAATTTCATTGTTTTGAGCTCTATTCTTTCCTTCCACCTGCTTGTTTTCCTTTTAATTTACTCTCTTTTTTCTATTTTCTTATGGAAAATAGAAAATAAGGATACAACATATTAGAATCTCTGTGATGCAGCTAAAATAGAGCTTAGGGGAAATTTTCAAGCATTAAGTGTTTACATTAGAAAAAAGAAAGGCTGCACATCAACTTTTTTCTAATATAAACATTAGAATGCTTCCCTCTAAGCTCTACGTTGCTGCATTACACAAATTTTGATATATTTTTTTTTTTTTTCACTCAATTCAAAATATTTTTAAGTTTCCTTTTGGCTTCCTCTTTGCCCCAAGGGTTATTTAGAAGTGCAGTGTTTAATTTTCAAGATTTTCTATCTATCTCTCTGTTATCAATTTCTAGTTTAAATCTTATATAATCAGAGAACATACTTTTCATGATTTTAATTCTTTAAAATTTTTTAAATCTGTTAAAGTTTTCCATATGGCCCAGAATTTGGATTATCTTGATGAATCCTCCGTCTGAATGTTCCATGTGAATTATGGTTTTTAATAGAATGTTCTATAAATGTCAATTAGGTCATATGCATTTAAAGTGTTGCTCAAATACTCTGTATTTTTACTGATTTTCTATTTGTTCTGTTGATTAGAACTGACAGAGGAGTGTTGAAGTCTCCAAGTAGAGTTGTGAATTTTTCTATTTCTCCTTCAATTTCCACTTTTGCTTCACATAATTTGAGGCTCTGTTGCCATGTGAATGGTGATGTGGGATTGTTAGATCTTCTTGGTTAAGTGACCACTTAAAATTACTCACTGTCTCTCTCTTTTTTTTTTCTGGAAGTGTTACTTCCTTTGAAGTTTACCTTGTCAGATATTAGTATAGCCATTTCTGCTTTCCCTTTCTTGGTTTTTGCATGAAATATGCTTTTCTATCCTTTAATTTTTACAAACACACACATATATATTTAAGCACTTTTTCATACACCGAATATATATAGTTTTTATCCAATCTGACAATCTATGCTTTTTTGTTGGTGTATTTAGACCATTTACATTTAAAGTGATTACCAGTATGGTTGAGTATAAGTGAACTATATTTTCATTTATTTTCTACTTTTTTTCTTTTTCCCTTTGTTTCTTGTTCATTTCTTCCCCATCCTTGCTTTCTTTGGTCCTACTTAAATGTTTCTAGGACTCCATTTTAGTTTCTGTTTTGGATTTTGGCTGTATCTCTTTATATTATTGTTTAGAGCTTGCTTAAAGAATTATAATATTCATACTTAACCTATCATCACATACTTAGAGTTAATATATGAGTGTGAGAGCTGCCCCTCCTCCTCACCAACCTTTGGGGTGATCAGTCCTTTTAATTTTAGCCAGTATGGTAGATGTATATTTGTATTTCATAACAATTTTAGTTTTCCTTTTGATGTTGAACATCTTCTCATGTATTTATTTGTTATTGGAATAACATCTTTGAGAACATGCTGTTCAAATCTTCTGCCCATTTTTATTGTGTTTTTCATCACTACTGAGTTTTAAGAATTCAGCCTGGTGCAATGGCTCCCAACACTCTGAGAGGTCGAGGCAGGCAGATCACCTGAAGTCAGCAATTCGAGACTGGCCTGGCCAACATGGTGAAACCCTGTCTCTACCAAAAATACAAAAATTATCCAGGCATGGTGGTATGTGCCTGTAATCCCAGCTACTCAGGAGGCCAAGGCAGGACAATTGCTTGAATTCAGGAGGTGAAGGTTGCAGTGAGCCAAGATCACAACACTACACTCCAGCCTGAGCAACAGAGCAAGATTCCATCTCAAATGAAAAGTTCATTATATACTCTGGGCATACAATCCTTAGCAGACATATGCTCATAACATCTCATGACCTATCTAATGTTTGTAACGTTTGTAAGTTGTTCCGATTTCCTTTTTCATCTGTGTTATTGGTGATGAGCTCTCTTTCTTTTGCTCTTGATAGGTGTTATTAGGAGTCTGTCAATTGTATTGATCTCCTCCAACAATCTACTTTTGGTGTTCTTACATTTTTTCTATTGTATGCTTGCTTTCTATGACATTTATTTTTGTATTGGTCGTCATTTCTTTCCTTTTATATTGTTGAAGTTGGCTTGGTTTTCTTTTTCTTAAATCTTGAAATGAAAGCTTAAGATATATATTTTTAGCCTTTCTTCTTTTTTTATATATAAGGCTATAAATTTCTTTCTAAGCACTACTTTAACTATAACATACTAGTATGAGATGGTGTACCTTCACTATCGTTTAAAATATTTTCTAATTCCAAATTTCCTTTGTGATTTCCTTTTTCAACTAGTTACTGAGAAGTGTGTGGCTTAATTAATAATCAGCTGGAGCTTTTCAATTATCTTTTTGTTATTGATTTCTAGCTTAATTGCACTGTGATTAGAGACTATACTCTGAATTACTTCAATCCTTTGAAAATTGTTAAGGCTTGCTTTATGGGCCGCTGTATGGTCAGGTTTGGCAAATGTCCCACATTCATTTGTTGAAGTGGAAAGAAGGTGCGCTCTATCTTTGCTGGGTGCAGTGTTTTATATGTCCATTAGGTCCATTCGATCTGCTATATTGTTCAGACCTTCCATATCCTGTATGATTCTCCTGTCTACTCATTCTATAAATTATTGAGAAATATGTCTTGATGTCTCCTACCAAGATGTTTATGTCTTTGTAACTTTCCCATTTTTATATTTTCTGCATTTTTGTTCTGTATTTGAAGTATAAACCTACAGTGTCGTCCTGACCAGGAGTCTACTTTTTGATCTGCTTTAGATATTGGACTTGATGAAATACTGAATTTGCGGAGAAAACCCCATTTCTGATAAAGAAAAATGTGTGAAAATTGGCAGAGATGATTTCAAGAGAGAAAACACTGATGGGCACTGCCTGGTGGACCCTCTGCTGCCTAACAATCAGGAAGAATAGTGTAAAGCCCACCATGCCTCCTACGAGCTCTCCCCTCTACCATGCCAGCCCTCGAGAAATATTCCATTGACAAACCTCAGACTTTGAGCTAGAAGCCTTTCCCAAGCTGCTGAACTGGGAATTAAAATACAAATCAGTCACACACAAAGCTGACTTTTCTTTTAGTTGAAATCAAGATAGAAACCTAGGAAGACTGGAAAGATACAAAGGGTTCCAAGGACCAGAGCAGGGAAGAAAAAGCTGCCAAAGGCAAAAGAACATGACAGAGTTACACTTCCCGTGAGCTTTGGAAGAACGGGGCCATGCAGGATGGAGGCTCAGTGGTTTTCCTGTACTTTCAATGATCTCCCCAGGGTCCACCTGGACTGCTGTATGTGGTCTTCAGGTCTTCATGCAGCTAGATGCTCCCTCCTAAAGAGATGGAGTTCTCTGTGTAAAAGTGTCCCTGACTCACAGTCACTATGGGTAAGTTACACTGTGGCTCAGTGACTCCCATGAGGAAGCAAGTTACATGCTTTTGTATACAGCTGTCCCCAAGGGGCAGGGTGATGGCCAAGGATGTCTCCTCTTTGGTATGACTGTGAGTCAAATTATAAAAGGTGTCCCAAGCACAAACCACATGTTCACACGACAGGAGCTGCAGGCAAAGAGCACCACAGCCCCAGCCCTGGAGGAACTTGCAAGCCAAGTGAAAAGGCAAATGACAAAACCATCTGAGAACACAGCAAGGTGACCCCTGGAGACTCAAGAGCAGCACTCTTGGTTGCTCAGGAAAGTAAGGTCTCAGGGAGAACTAAAATCATCAAGGAAGACTTTAAGAAAGCAGTGGGGCTTGACTAGACGCTCGGGCAATGGTTAGGACACAGGAGGTATAAGAAGTGACCATTCAGCAGTGGGAACAGTGTGATGAGGGCACCAAGGGAGCTGGAAGAGGCTGTGGACCTTGGCCAAAGCAGCAGCCAGAACAGGCCTGAGCCGGCCCTGGGCTGCCAGGCAGAAATCCCCAAAAAACAGTTCCTATGCCTGGGTGTTCAAGAATCATTCTTGAACAGCTTTACTGAGATATAATTCATATACCATGTAATTCACCCATGTAAATTGTACAATTCAATGTTTTTAGCGTATCCCCACACTTCTATGGCTAGTACCACCATTCATTTTACCCTTTCATGCCCCACAGAAAGAAGTTTCATACCCATTAGCAATCTCTCTCCTTTTCCCACCAATATCCCCAACTCTAGGCAACCACTAATCCACTTTCTGTCTCTATGGATTTCCATATCCTGAACATTTCATATAAAAGTGGAATCCATTCCCTCCTCACCAAATACACATGTGAAGGTCCTAATCCCAATTGTCTTATAATGTGGCACTGTTTGGAACTAGGATCGTCGCAGATGTAATTAGTTAAGATGAGGTCATACTGGAGTAAGTTGGTCCCCTAATCCATCCTACAAGCTCTGCCCTCTACCATGACTGGTGACTTTATAAAAAGAGGACATTTGGACATAGCAAAGATGCACAAAGGGGGAAGATGACGTGAAGGTGCAGGGAGAAGGCAGACACCTGCGAGCCAAGGAATGCCAAGGGTTGCTAGCAAACCACCCCAGCCCAGGGAAAAAGCTGGGTGCAGATTCTTTCTCACAGCCCTCAGAAAGGAGTAATTCTGATGACATCTTGATTTGGGACTTCTGGCCTCCTGAGAGAGGACACAGTTCTGATGTTGAAGCCACCTGGCTTGTGGCACTTAGTTACAGAAGTTCTGGCAAATTAACATAGAGTCATACACTTGGTGGTCTTTTGTGACACCTCCTTCACATAGGGTCACGCCTACTGCAGTATATGTCAGTACTTCTTTCCTTTTGATGGCTGAATAATATTCCACTGCATGAACAGACCACATGTGGCTCATCCATTCACCAGCTGGTGGGCATTTGGGCATTTCCACTTTGAGGTTATTATGGTGTGAACATTCATGTACAAGTTTTGGTGTGGACATGTACTTTTATTCCTCAAAGGTACATACCCAGAGGTGGAATCTCTGGGTCACAAAATGATATTATGCTTAACCTGTTGAGAAACTGCCAGGCTGCTTTCCTTAGCAGCTGCACCATTTTCGTTTCCCACCAGCAGCCTATGAGGATTGCAGTTGCTCCATATTCTCGTCAACACTTGTTATTGTCTTTTTTTATTGTAGTCATCTTTGTGGGCAGGAAATGTATTCAAGAATCTGTTTTTAGTCTTTTTGTAGCCAGGTGAAACATAAACAACCATGATTTTTAAGATAGACCATGCTATTTAGAAGCATAAATGAAGGTCCCTTCTTATGCTACTTTTATCAAACTCTAATAGCCTCTCCATCCTACCTGAAGACCAACCAAGGTGACACAGCATCTTTGTCACTTAGCCGGAAGCTCCCAGGCCCGCCCCGCAGCAGGTGTGGTGGGACATCACGGATCTCACCAGCTAAGCCTCACATCCCTTCTCCTATAAAGTTACTATGGAGACCGTCGTGGCCACAGGATCCCTTTTGCCTTCTCAGTATTAATAAACAGCCTCATTATTTCACAGAAACCATTTCGGAAAACCAGCAGCCCCACAGTTTCATCCTGATCCAAATTAATGAAGAAAGAGTATGGGGATTTTTTTATTGCCCA
Source organism: Callithrix jacchus (assembly GCF_049354715.1). Lineage (NCBI taxonomy): Eukaryota > Metazoa > Chordata > Mammalia > Primates > Cebidae > Callithrix > Callithrix jacchus. The sequence goes on from NC_133508.1 coordinate 43,528,072, forward strand.
TGAAAGGAGGAAGAGTTATGGCTCATTTGTGCACTGTTGCTGTATTTATGTTTCATGCATTAGAAAGCGATTTCCACCTCCATTACACATCACTAATGTCCCCATTACATTAAAGATACAGACCAGGAATCCTTTCTGCCCATCAAACCACCAAATAAATTGTGGCAAAAGACGTGAGGATGAAGAATGCCTAAGATCAGCTGGGCTGCGCTGGGCTGGGCTGGGCTGGGCTGGGCTGGGCTGCAAAGGGGGAGAGAGACCTGTTTCTCAGTCAAATGTCATTGACAGCCAGGCATGGTGGCTCATGCCTGTAATCCTAGCACTTTGGGAGGCCAAGGTGGGCAGATCACCTGAGGGTTCAAGGCCAGCCTGTCCAACATGGTTAAATCCCATCTCCACGAAAAATACAAAAATTAGCCAGGTGTGGTGGCACAAACCTGTAGTCCCAGCTATTCAGGAAACTGAGGCAGGAGAATCGCTTAAACCCGGGAGGCAGAGGTTTCAGTGAGCAGAGATTACACCACTACGCTCCAGCCTGGTCAACAGAGCGAGACTCCATCTCAAAATGTCGTTGAGAAGAGAAAGGTCTAGCAGCTTCTTTGTAACCAGGGACATGGTAGCCTGAAAGACAACTTTAAATCTGAGCGAAGCCACAAAATAGCTGTGAAACACTGGCCCCAAGTTACTTGCCAGTGAATTGAGACTAATATTAGAAGCTAGGAGATGACATGCACTAAATGTTAGTGAGTCTCTCTGCCAGGGAACAGCAGGATAAACGTGAGAGGAAAGATTCCCGTTTTAGGGAGCTTACAATCAGCTGTCACATCATAGGGTCACTGTAGGGCTGAATGAGGTAAGAGGCTCAAAGCTCCTGCCACACCAAAGGTGCTGAGCAAATGGTCAGTAGTTCCCTTTGGCAACCAAAACTCCAGAGCCCAGAGGGTGGAGACAGGGTGGGAGAACCTGACTATTACCTCTCTCTGCAAAAGGTGAAGAAGGAGGAAAGGATCAGAAGAACAGGAGAGTATGGCCCAGTGACAGCCCACACATGAAGGATACGATGGCTTCAGGCTCAGGGACCCAGACCACCTGGGTCTGAGTCACAGCTCCACCACTCCAGACAGGTTCCTAACCTCGCTCCCTCTCAGTTTCAACATCAGCTCAGGGAGAAAATAAATGCACAGAGCTGGCACATGGCGATTGCGTGGACATCTAAAAAGGGCTAAGGAGCAGCATTAGCAAGGGTCCACAGGAGGCTTTCAAGACAAAAGAAAACAAAGCTGAGTGCCAATCATATCTGCAGCAGGTGAGAGATTGCCACGAAATGCTGGTGCTTCCACTGAAGGCTGGGAGGCTGGGCACCACCATAGCTCTGGCAGCCCTGGGAGCTGAAGTTGCCGCGTGTGAGGAGGGCATCCTCTGCTCTGTCCTCAGCTCTTGTGTTCCTAATCCTGGGATCCTGAGATTTGCAGAACACAATGCTTTCCAGATCTGCTAGCCTGGAAAGGTTGCATGATGAGGGCACCCAGGGAGCTGAAAGAAGCTGTGGGCCCTGGCCAGCGCAGTGACCAGGACAGGCTTGAGCCAGCCCTGGGGCTGCCAGGCAGAAATCCACAAAGAAAGCATGTGTATGCTTGGACGTTCAAGAATCATTCTTGAACAGCTTTATTGAGATATAATTTATCTCAATGTAGATACAGTGAAAGAAAAATGAGCAATCAATATGTATATCCCGTGAAAGAAAATGAAGGAACCAAGTTTCTGAAGTGGAGCAGGGAGATTTCGGGAGGATTGCCCCACACCTGCTAAAGGTGGAGCCATGGAATGTTCCCACAGACTAGAATAACAGCTGAAGTCAGTGTCCACCGGCCCTCAGCATCTCCCAGCTGGGAGTACCTTCATTATGGACCAATCAGAGCAGGTTTGCCATTTAGGATTTATGCCCGACCAATGACAGCCTTTGAAAACAACTTTTTGCAGAAATCGCCTAAGAGAAAAACTCTCCTGCAGTGCCTGTTAGGACCTCTCTCTTCAGGGCTGCCCTGATCCAGGGCACCCGAATTGCAATTCTTTGTTTTCCAAGTAAAAGCCATGTCCTTTCACCTCCATGTGAACCTCATGATAGGTAACAATATCCAGCCTGAAAAACCTTGATGTTTTCATTCAACTTCAACTAAATGCTTCCTTTGTCACACTATTTCTTCCCGGCGTCACACCACAGCTGCTGAAGGGTGGTGCTGCACAGGGTGGGTGGGAGTCGGGGGGAGATGCACCCAGAGGCTCCTCACCAAGGGGTGCCGGGGTCAGCGGCCACCCTGTAGTGTCGAACACAAGAGGTGGTGCTAGAAAAGAGGAAACCAATTTAAAGGTGAAGGTTGGCCAGAAGAATCTTTCAAATCTGTATTTTGCCACTTATTAATTCTCTGTACACACACACACTGCAAGCGTTGAGCTTTAATAGAGATATGAACATTAAAACACCAACTTCATGAGATTGCTCTGAGGATAAATTGAGATAAAATAAGAATTAAAATCAATGAGAAAAAAAAAGTGAAGGACCAAGATGTGGGAAACCATTAGATGTAGCAGTAAGCGAAAGGGAAGACTCCATAAAGATTCTAACTTCCAGCCTGGGAATGGTGGGGGTCCATTCACCAAGATTGGGGGAAATAGCAGACGGGAGGCTGAGTCAAGCCTCAGGTCCTCAGTGCATCCTGAGATTGAGGTGTTTGTGGGGACTCCCAGGGAATAGGCAGACTTGGTGGTGGACTCTGTGGACTCGGCTCTCAGGGCTGAGCCCGGGACGGTTTCAGAGGAGGAGCACGGATGCGTGGTAAGGTGAGAATGTCTGAGCCGGGTGGCCCATGCAGGGAGCTGGGACTGAGAGGCCATCGAGAAAGGAATCGAGTCACAGCCAACAGAGTAAGCTGTGTCACATTGTCCCAGAACATCAAGTGCACACAAGGAGACACAGAATTTTTCCATTGATTTTGGCAACAACATGAGAGTTATTTGTGTCTCTAACTTAAGAGTCTCTGGGATGGGAGAGGTGCCTACAGCTAATCGTGGGGCCGCCTGGGGCAGAAGGCAGGGGCAGGAGCCAAGAGGAGACACAGCATTGTGTCTGTGCTAAAGAGGAAGAACCAAGATTGTGGGAGACTGAGGGGGCCCTGAAGGAGGGGTGCACAGGACAGGGAGGGCCAGGCCCCCAGCCATGGCCTCAGAAGAGCACCCCTAGAGAGTGTGAGTGGAGTCCCAGACAGAGTTAGAAATGAGGTACAGTCCAAGCCCACAAGGCGCCGTGGGACGCTGTCCACCTGTGGCCTGACCCACTGCAAGACAAGGACAAGACACCAGGACTGGACTGAGGCCATCTGCATGGCTTACCGCCACTCAGCACTGCAGGAGACCGACCCCAAGACATCCTCCCTGGGAAACCACAGCGGTCAGACACAGCACAGTTACAGATCAGCTAACTCAAGAGAGGGGCCCACATGGTAGCTAACGGCCGGAAGGCTGGGACGCAGTCTGTCCCGCATGCCGCCCGCCAGCAGCGCCCTCCCCAGAGCCTCCAGCAAGCGTGCACTTGGACTTCTCTGCCCACTCACCTCGCCTCTCCCACCCCTTGCTCCCCTAGTGGTGACACTAATGAGCAGTGAAATGGTCAATAAAGACCCCAGCAGGGGGGAAGCACAAAGCCTGGGCAGTCCACAGACCAGCCAACCACCCTAACTGTCGGGAAATTGCTGCAACATTCTCTCTTTCTACTCCACCTCCTTTAAGTCCGGAGCAAGAGAAGGCTCTGAGAGCTGTTTCTATGTCGAGGCTTTCCCCCTCTTTTCTCTTTTCTTCAGTGGCTTCCTTAACCCCGCCAGGAACCGGTCCGAACTGGTGCTAGCCGAACCTCCCAGCTAGCAGTGTGCTGGGAGACATTCCCATAGGAGCAAACACGGTGTGAAGCTGTTCGTTTGTGAAAACAGCGACAAATGCCATTATAAACTTCTGTGGTGGCAGCTGCCCGGGTGCCATCTAAGCAGAAAAAGAGAGACTGACAGAAGGCAGAATTAGCAGCCTCGGCGAGGTACTGAAGTGGGTAAATCCAGAGCCGTGGGGCACAGAACTAACATCAGCCCCAGGGAACCCTCAACTGTACACGCTCTCTCTGGCTGGAGACTTCCAGTCGTTTTACCTATTTTTATTCACATCTCAACATAAAGTGTGTATAATGCATTAATAATCTCACTATGTACACACTCTTCTATATATACATATATTAAAAGTGCATGCAACTGACATGCGTGAACACTGTGCCTGAAGTGCTTGCATGGTTCCCGCATGAGCCTCAAAGGCTAGAGGGTGCCCTCCTTGAGGCAGGAGCTGCACCCTGATTGCCCATGGGGTTGATCTACCTCTCGAGGCCTGGCATGGGCTCAGGAGCGTGTGGAGCGGGCCTGTTCAGAGCAGGAGAAAGCCATCCTTTCCTTCATTCAGTGACCCTCTCCTGTGCTTCACATACACCATTGAAGCAGCCCATGCAGAGGCACAGTCAGCAAGAGAAGCGACCTTGTGTCAGATGCCTGGGGAAATAACTGAATTACAGTAAGGAGGTTTGGGGTGCTTGGCCAAGAGGGAGGGAAATTTTGAATGGGGCGGTCAGGGTAGGGCTCCCTGAGAATGCACCTTCTGTGCAGAGACTGAAGCAGCATGAAGACCTGAGCATCTCAGACTTCCAGGTCATGACGGTGCAGGCAGAAGAGCTGTCCCTACAAAGACCCTGATGGGGAGGGTGTCCAGAGGGCTGGAGAGGCAAGGGAGGGGTCAGTAGGGCAGAAGTCGGGCTGAACAGGGAGGGGAGTAAGAGGTGAGTCCTAGAGCTGCAGGAGGAGCGGGGTGCGGTGTGGGGTCTTGAGACCCTTGGAAGGTTTGGGCTTTTCTCTAAGTCAACCAAAGGTGTATGTTTCCTAGGAATACTGTAACAAATCACCACAAACCAGATGGCTTAAATAACAGCAATGTATTCTGTCATCGTTCTGGAGGCCAGCGGTCCAAACCGAAGTGGTGAAAGGGCACAGGGCGGGGGGCCTGGGGGAGAGTCTGTCTCTGCCCCTGCCAGCTCTGGTGGCTGCAGCAACACTTGGCCTTCCTGGGCTTGTAGACACCTCACCCAGCCTCAACCTTCCTCTTCACGTGGCTTCTCTCTGTGTCCGTGTCTTCTAAGGACACCAGTTATTAGAATTTGGGTCCACCCTAAGCCAGTATCTTTGCATCTCAATCATTAACTAATTGTACCTGCAAAGCCCTTAGGCCCAAATAAAGTCATATGCTGAGGTTCCAGGTAGTGTGAAACGATGATTCGATGATGCTTGTTCAAGTAGAGTAAGCAAGAGTTCATTGAGGACCCTCGCAATAGGCTCGGGGATCACAGCAATGGGATTGGGCAGTGGGAGAAAGAGACTGGGCTCCACTCTGCAGACAGCTCAGGCAGGGGAGCATTTACAGCCCAAGAGCACGGGTCCGTGGATGGAAAATTGCTAAGAGGAAACATTAGGGGTAAGGGGGATTCTGGCTAAACCCACCTAATAATCGTATTAATAAACCTAATAGGATTCTTGCTGAAGACAGGCCAGGTATTGCTGGGGCATGATGGAAAATGAGGAACTCCATCAGACGTAGTTGAGGCGGTCAGAGGGGGCTTTTGCTAAACTGACACAGCATGGTTCTCTGCTAAAACTGGACTTTACAAGAAAGTGCACAGAGGGGCCTAGGAGAAGGTTCAAGGACCTGGCTAAAGTTTGGTCAAGCAAAGAATCTATGTCGGTGGACATGAATTTGGAAGGGATGTAACTTAACCCACTATAGGGAGCCACGGGAGGGCTTTGGGGACAGGCAGGACATGAGCTGATTTGGGTTTCAGAGGGATCCCTCTGGCTGCTGCAGAAGAAGCCTGGAAGCAGAGAGGCAGACGTTCAGACAGGGCTGCAATGGCCCAGACAAGGGAGGCTGCAGCCTGGGCGGGGCTCTCGCAGTGGAGGTGGGAGAAGCAGTTGGGTTCTAGCTCCATCTTGAAGGCAGAACCGAGAGGGCTTCCTAATAGGCAGGACTCCTTTGCCTGCTAGCCAGGCTCCCCCAGACCCACTTCTGTTCTTTGGTTTCAGATGATCCCTGCCTGCAGCCTGGCCCTCCTTCATTCATGTTGCAATGCCCGTAGCCCTGACCCATCCTCAGCCTGCTTGGTCCACAACAGCCCATGGCCCACATGGCCCCATCCCCTCACCTTCTCTGCGGTGTGTGTGGTCAGGGGACAGCTTCTACTTCTACTGGTCAGGCCAAGGCAAAAAAAAAAAAAAAAGCAGATGTGAATCTTGAGAGTAGATGGAAGTGCTGGTCCCTGAGCCCAGGCCACTGTTGCCTTTCTGCAATGGTGCAGGGACCAGGCAGCCACAGGTGCATGTGGTGGCCACCTGATGGGGACAGTGGTCCCTCTGCATCTTCTAAGTCCCCAAGGTAGTTTCATTCCTGATACCTCATGTCCCCTAAAGAGTCATGGGTCACAAGGCAGAAAATATTGCCTGAAAACGCCTTCCTCTGGGCCCCTTCCAGTGACTTGAACTGTGGAAGATGTGTTCATTAGGGGCCACTCAGGAGCTCTGAGGAAGCACAGCTCCTGCTCCACTGCAGAGGGTTTGATCAGGAGCTGCACCTGGCAAGGAACAGAACATCCTCTTGAGAAAAAGTCTGGATTTATTTTAAGGAAAAGCAGCTTGAAAGCAATCACTGAGACCGCATGTGTTCCAGAGGTGAGCATAGACTGATTCGGGGGAAACACAACAGGTGGGACCCCCTGAGTAAGGCAGCCTCCTAAATATGCAATCCCAGGGTTCAGGCGAGGTCCAGGGAGAGCTCGTTTCATCCCTTCTCTTTTGCATGTCCCTCCAGGGTTGACCGAGCCAGATCCACAATGCTGAGTGCTGGCCAGCATGCCGTCAGCGCTGAGGCTGAATTCATTTTATCTGAGCCCAGTGTCAAAGCAAGGTGGGAGGGGCAGCCTTTGAGAGCTGCACTCCCTCTGCCGGTCCACCTAGGGAAATTCAGGAAGGGCCCTCCCCACCTCAGCCCCAAATGAAAACTCTCGTGATTTTCAAGACTCTCCATTAGAACTGAACCTCCTACTTCTAGCCCAGATATGAGGGCTGAGTGAATGTCTGGAAAATGGACATCTGAACCTCATCACTCACAGGCTAAGCAGGTAGCAGCTCCAGTGATTCAAGAAGTAGCCCCAAGCCAGGCGAGGTGGCTCACACCTGTAATTGCAGCACTTTGGGAGGCCAAGGCAGGTGGATCACCTGAGGTCAGGAGTTCAAGACCAGCCTGGCCAACATGATGAAACCCCATCTCTACTAAAAATACAAAAATTAGCCAGGCATGGTGACTGGCACCTGTAATCCCAGCTACTCAGGAGGCTGGGGCAGGAAAATCACTTGAACCCAGAAGTGGGAGGTTGCAGTGAGCCAAGATCACATCACTGCACTCCAGCCTGGGCGACAGAGTAAGACTTCATCCAAAAAAAACAAAGAAGAAGTATCCCTGGGAGACTGTCCTGCAGCAGGACTCTGCTATCTTCCACTCTAATGGGAGTGGGGCTGCACTTGCTGCCAGGTGGCCCAGCCAAAAATTAGATGCCCTGGTCAAACCCACTGGGTGAGGGGCATTTTGAGCCTCTTCTCTCTGGTACAGCATCCATGGGCCAGGTTGCTCTGCAGCTTCTTGGTGATGTACGTGTGGGTACAGACCCTGTCACCACAAGAACCCAGAGTAGACATGTTTGTGGTTTCTCATCTCAGCAGACAATGAATTTCACACCCTGTCTTCATGTCCAGGTCTCCAGGGGAGGCAAAGGATGCCCAGAATCCCCTCATTGCTGTGGACAGTTAGGACCTCACCTAAAAGAATGATACTGCCTTTTCCCACATGCTACCTGGGAAGAAAGGGCACAGTCATGGTTTTTTGTTAGTATTTTTTCAGATGTCTATGACTATACACGTATTTGTACCATTTGTCTTAAATTCTTTTTGGAACAAGACTGGGTTTAAATAAATAGCAAAATAACAATGATATATTCATAGAGTTAGAATCATAGGCTGCTTATAGTTTAATCCTCCTTTCACTTAATATTGTGACGTGTTTCCCCATATTATTATAAATTCCCAAGTCTCATGTTTAATAACCATTATGTTTCTTCAAGGACAATAATTTAGCAACTTTTTTTCTGTAGTTGGTCACTTATTTCCAGGGTTCCTGGGTTGTAAATGTTTCAGCGAACATATGGACCAAATTGTTAATCGTCAAAGCACTCACATTTCCTGTGTGCACAGCCTTGTGCAACAGGGGTTGCAGAATAAGAAGCTGGCATCATCGCTGTCCTTGAGGAATCTGCTATTTATGGGGCAGAGAGAGAAGGTGATACATATTAAACAATGATGGGGCAGTGCAACGGCACATGTAAATAAGGGGAAAGGTGGTGGTACTAGGAAAGACTTTAAATATATAATAAAAATATTTTAAATGGCAATGTCAACCATAAGTCAAAGTGTGTGTGTGTGTTCCAGAGAAAAACTGAGAGACGTTGACTTGTAAACATTAGTAACAATAGAGCCACCAAAAACACCTTCCTGACCACACCTTGCGGTGTTGTGGAGGAACTGGATCCAGGATGCCCTGTTTGTATTAAGCTTCTGGCAGCCAGGAAGGCCTGGAAGAGACACAGGAAGATCAGGTGTGGTCCATGGAGAGAGAACAGCCAAAGCAACCAAGGCTGTCTCTGCACCTGTGTCTGATCCCCTAAGAAGCTATCTGGCCCAGTAAAGATGGTGAAGGTGTTTATCAGCAGATACAGGCCCGCTCCCCTCGCAGGGCCCCCACGATGCAGGAGCTGGTCTGTACCTGCAAGCAATGTTCCTGCTCCCCACAAGCCAGTGCTCCTGCTCCCAGGTGCCGACTGGGTTAATGCACACGGTGCAGGGCAGGTTGTTTTCCTGGCTGTTAAGATCCACAGCTGTAGATGGAACACAACAGACTGTGAAATGCCAATAAATCTGGAGTTGCCTCTCAATTTCACCAATAATAATTAGCAAATTAAAATGTAAATGTCACCACAAACCCATAAAAATTCTTAAGTGCCGCCTGGAAAACTCTCTCAGGAGCAGAAATGGGTTTTGCCCATGCAAGACCCAGGGCAGACGTGCCGTCAGGTGTTCGTCAGGACAGCCATCGCTCCCAGAGAGCCCAGCTCAGGGCTGATTAATCACAGGGTCGCTGCCTTTACATGTCAGCAAGCTAACACAACTGTGTAATCAAGCCTGCTTTATGGGGCCTGAAATACATGGGCAGGGGACAGACGCCATCGCTCTAACGAGGCAGAGGGGAGAGGAAAGCACGCCAGCCACACCCCGACTTCTCTGTGTCCGGCACTCTGGCTGCTGTGCAACCATTTGGCCAAACGAGGGGAGGATTGGGAAGTTACGAGCAAATTGTGTAGCATCTGGCTTGCATTCCAGAGAGCTGGAACCAGGGAATGTCTGCCTGGCACAGCAAAGCCTAACTGTGGAAATCCACTCAACAGGCAACCAGTGCTCCACTCCTGAAGGCCAGTGATTTTCCCTTATGGTGGCCATGAGTCCCCCCATAAGAAAACCCAACCTGTGAAAACCCAAACTTCCTGAATCAATAAACGATGGAGAAATGATCTGTGTTGCACAAAATGATTATTTGTGTCCATACAGAATTATACATTTGGCACTCCTTCTAAGCAAGATGAATGGACAAGGACCAGATTCATCCTCCAGCCTGAAGCAGACAAATATCTATATTCTTCAGAGTTTTCCAGAGACACCGAACCAATATGATGCATCCATAAATATATGCTTATATAGAAAGAGATTTGTTATAAGGGATCGGCTCATGGCATTATGGAGGCCAAGTCCTAAGATGAGCAGAATGAGTCAACAAGCACCCAGGGAGCCAATGCATTGGTTCGAATTTTTTTTAAGGATCAAATGGTCAAGATGTGTTTGGACATCAGACAGTGAAGATTAGTGACCCCCTGAGAGATGGGATACAAAAGAAGCAAGCCCCAAGATTGCCCCTGCTGACCACCTCACGTTGCCTGCTGTGGCACAGACAGAGCACAAAGGGTGGCCTCAGCTGAGTCTTGGGAGATCAAGGCAGCAAGAGTTTGCAGGACAGGGGACCACAGAATAGAGCTGCCTAGAGACAGAGAGAGTTCTGGAGATTCGCAGATGGCCCCTTTGAGTATCCAGCTGAGCAGTGACTGGCACAGGCATGGGAGAAAATGACTCAAGTCTATAGAAAGACTCACCCAAGGATTAGCAAGAACGGAGCCCACTGGTGAAGATGCTGCCTGTTAACACCAGCTAGACTGGAAAAACCCATCATTTACGGGACTTTGAGATGACAATCCAGAAGAGTCTTGCTTCAATCATGGGGAATAATTAGTCCTGGGCTGACTGCAGTCAACAACTTCAGCTTCCACCTTAAGAAACAAAAAAAACGAGAGAAATTTAAATGCAAAGTAAAAAGAGAGGGAATCATGAGGATCAGAGCATGATAAATAAAACAGGGGGAAAGTGGGAAAAATCAGTGAAATCCAAAGTTGGTCTTTGAGAAAATCAATTAACTTGATCAACCCAATCTGAATAGCCAGACTGATCAGAACAGAAAACAGCAAATACACAAGTTACCAAAATCAGGAATGACAGATTCTACAGATGAATAAGTTTAGCAAGGCTGCATGACACAAGGTGAACAGACAAAATTTAACTGTATAAACAAAAAACATGAACAGTACCAACACAATTGGAACAACAAACAATTGGAAATTGAAATTTTAAAAGTAAAACCATATATAATAGCTTCAAAAATGAAATATTTAAAGATAAATACTATAAAATGAATATTTAGGGATAAATCTAATAAAAGATGTGAAATATCTGTACACTGCAAACTACAAAACATTGCTAAGAGAAATTAAAGAAGACTTCCATCAATGGAACTATATACCATGTTCATGGATGACAAGATGCATTATGGTTAAGATGATAGGCCAGGCAAGGTGGCTCAGGCCTCACCTGTAATCCCAGCACTTTGGGAGGCCAAGGCAGGTGAATGACTTTAAGCCAGGAGTTCAAGACCAGCCTGGCCAACCTGGTGAAACCCAGTCTCCACTAAAAAAATAAATTAGCCAGGCATGGTGGCACATGCCCATAATCCCAACTACTCAGGAGGCTGAGGCACAAGATTCCCTTGAACCCAGGAGGTGGAGGTTCCCGTGAGCAAAGATTGGGCCACTGCACTCTAGCTAGGCAACAGAGTGAGGATCTGTCTCAAAAAAAAAAAAAAAGATGACAGCTTTTCCCAGGGGTTCTACAGATTCAAGGTAATCCCATTCAAAATGACAGTAAGCTTTTTAATGTAGAAATTGACAAACTGATTCTAAAATTCATATGGAAATGCATGCTAAGGACCAAAATGGCCAAAACCATGTTGAAAAAGAACTGTTTGATTTCAAGACTTATTATAAAGCTACGGAAATCTTGACAGTATAGCATTTCTATCAGCATCAATAAATGATCAATGGAATAAAAGAGAGTTCAGAAATCGATCCACACATATATGGATAACTATTGTGGTTTTTTACAAAGGTGCAAAGACAATTCAGTAGATAATGAATAATATTTTCAACAAATGATACTGAAACAATTGCTTACTCATATGCAAGACAAAATAAACTTCGATTCATACCTTGCACTGCCTATAAAAATTAACTCAAAATAAGTCTTAGTTCCCAAAAGTATCAAACTATAAAATTCCTGACAAGAAGGCTTTGTGACCTCGAGGTGGGCAAATATTTTTGGATTTGACACCAAAATCACAATTCATAAAGAAACAAATTGATAAGTTGGACTTCACCAAAATTTAAAACTTCTGTTCTTTGAACGATACTGTTGGCCAGGCGTGGTGGCTCAAGCTTGTAATCCCAGCACTTTGGGAGGCCAAGGTAGGTAGATCACGAGGTCAAGAGATCAAGACCATGCTGGTCAACATGGTGAAACCCTGTCTCTACTAAAAATACAAAAAAAATTAGCAGGGCATGGTGGCACTTGCCTGTAATCCCAGCTACTCAGGAGGCTGAGGCAGGAGAATTGCCTGAACCCAGGAGGCAGAGGTTGCGGTGAGCTGAGATCGCGCCATTGCACTCCAGCCTGGGTAACAAGAGCGAAACTCCGTCTCAAAAAAAAAAAAAAAAAAAAAAGATACTGTTAATAAAATGAAGAGACAAGCCACAGGCTAAGAAAAGTATAGTTACAATATGTCAAAGACCTTGCTAGCTATATCAGGTATTAGAGGAAGACCTCTACAGAATATATAAAAATACACTTTTAAAAATAGATGACCCAACTTTTTAAAACTGGAACAATATTTTGAAGTGATACTTCACTAAAAAAGATGTTCAAATGGCAAATAAGCACATGAAAAGATCCTGAGCATCAGGAGTCACTAGAGAAATGCAAATTAAAATCACAAGGAGAACCTACTACATACACATTGATTAGAATGTTTAAAATTGAAAAGGTTGATCATAGCAAGCATTCATACATAAGCAGAGGAACTAGGACTCACACACTGCTGGTAGAAATATAAAATGGCACCTCTACTTTGGAAAGGGTTTAGAGTGTCTTAAAAATTAAGTATACACCTACCATATGATTTAGCCTTTTCACACCCACATACCTACATTACCCAAGAGGAAATAAGTCTTAGGTGCATACAAAGACTTGTGTACCAATATTCCTAACAGCTTTATTTATAATGGTAAAAAATTGGAAACAGGCCAGGCACAGTGGCTCACCCCTGTAATCCCAGCACTTTGGGAGGCCGAGGCAGGTGGATCACCTGAGGTCAGGAATTTGAGACCAGCCTGGCCAACATGGTAAATCCTCATCTCTACTAAAAATACAAAAATTAGCTGGGCATGGTGGTGGATGCCTGTAATCCCAGCTACTTGGGAGGCTGAGGCAGGGGGATTGCTTGAACCTGGGAGCCAGAGGTCGCAGTGAGCCGAGATCATGCCACTGCACTCCAGCCTGGGTGACAGAGTAAGTCTTTGTCTCAAAAAAAAAAAATGGGAACAATCAGAATGCCCATCATCAAGTGAAGAGTTAAATAAATCCTGGTGTATCTGGAATACTACTCAGCAATAAACAAAACTGAACTACTGTTACATGCTACAACATGAATGAATGTCAGATTAAGCTTAATGAAAGAAGCAAGACCGGGCCAGGCGCAGTGGCTCAAGCCTGTAATCCCAGCACTTTGGGAGGCCAAGGCAGGTGGATCACAAGGTCAAGAGATCAAGACCATCCCGGTCAACATGGTGAAACCCCATCTCTACTATAAATACAAAAAATTAGCTGGGCATGGTGGCGTGTGCCTGTAATCCCAGTTACTCAGGAGGCTGAGGCAGGAGAATTGCTTGAACCCAGGAGGCGGAGGTTGCGGTGAGCCGAGATCATGCCATTGCACTCCAGCCTGGGCAACATCAGCAAAACTCTGTCTCAAAAAAAAAAAAGAAGAAGAAGAAGAAGAAAAGAAGAAGAAGGAAAGAAGAAGAAGAAGAAGAATTAGAAGAAGAAGAAGAAATAATAAGACCTACCTCCAAAAAAATAAAAAGAGTACATCCTGTATTATTCTAGTTCTACAAAATTCTACAAAATACTAACTAATGTATAGTGACAGAAAGCAGATCGGGGTAATGGCTAGGAACAGTGAGGGAAGGGAACATGGGAGGGGCTTCAAAAGACCAGGAGGAAGTTCTCAGGGATAACAAATGTGCTCATTACTGTTATCATTGTGGTCATGTATTAGTTACAAGGGCTGTGGTAACAAAGTACCTCAGACCGAATGGCTTCAACACACAGATTTCTTTTCTCAGTCTTGGAGGCTAGAAGCTCATCAGTGTCAGCTGGGTTGTTTCCTTCTGAGACTCTCTTCCAGGTGTATAGGTGGTCATCTTCTCCACATGTCTCCTCATCTTCCCTCTGTGTGAATCTGCCTTAATCTCAACTTCTATAAGGACATCGGTCAGATGGGATAAGAGGTCTACCCAATACCTCATTTTAACTCGCCTGTCCCTTTAAAGACCCCATCTCAAAATACAGTCACATTCTCAGATACCAAGACAAATGTCTCAACAAATGTCCAGATGGGAGGACAGAGCTCAGCCGTTATATACCTTAAACATGCATAGTTTATTCTGTGATAATTATACCTCAATGAAGCTTTTTTAAATTAAATATATATGTATGTATTATTTCCAGATTGTTTTAGTGTGCTTGTTTAATAAGGAACTCTTTCATTGCATGCGATTTGGTTCATCAAAGCATGGTTCGAACATAGTTGTTAAGGAATGAAATTGCATCATATAAAAGCCTGTCTGTATCTTTTCCCCATTTCTTTGTAACTTTTCGGGCTTTGCTATACTATCTTAAACCCCTGGAGACTGAACTGCATCCTGTTGTGTGTGGAAGACAGGAAGGATGATCAGAGCTCTCCATGGTTCTGAAAAATAAGAGCTGGTGGAGGAAGGCAGCTGTTTTTCCACACTTAACTTGGGTTAGCAGGGCCATCTCTTGCTAACCCCCCAGCTTCGCTTCTCAGATGCTCTGGTAGCTAAATCCATGAGAGTCTTCACCAGCCCAAATCAGGGATGTATAGCTCCCCTGAGATGATTTGTGATTCCTAGAAAGGAGAGCTAAGCTCATCATCAACCTTAATTGTAGTCCAAAAATTCCCAGCTTCAATCTGTCTACAAATGTCAGATGTGCCTTATGTCATAATCATTTTCAAGAAGACTGGAAAAGGTGTTTTGCAGAGTTTGTCTGTTCTATCAGTCCTTCCCAGAAGATGTCTCTGCTCCCTGATTTGCCTAAGGAAACACAGGGCATTTAAGGATCTCCTTTCAGGTGGTGCTACCGCTCAGAAAAGTGATTGGACCTGGGGGAGAAGGGCTCCATCAAACTCAGATGGGTAAGTTAACAAAGACAGCCCTTTCTCCAGCAGCCTCTACCCTGTGGCTCCATCTCATTATCCTGTTCATTTCCTGCATGGCATGTAGCACAATATGCCAGTGTCATTTACTGGAACCTAAGCCCTATAAAAGCAGGGACCTCGTTTTTATCATCTGTTGGTTTATCCCAAATACCTAGCAAAACCTGACATATGGTGGACACTCCATAAATGTTTGTTAAATGAGTAAATTGGGCTGTAAACTCTTATGGGAAGCCCTGAACCACTGGAATGCTGTGGCCTGGATAGAGTCCACTTGTTGTTTCCCCTTTACTTATAGCAGGAGGCTTAAAATTTGCTTTAGGAGACGCGTGGGATGTTCAGGAGTGGATACGTGGGCCCTCGAACCTACCCTAATCAGTATAATTCATTTCTCCCTGTTTCATAGATCGTGGTTTCATGAAAATTTTTGTCTCAAAAAAATCACTATTTTTGAAATGTATACAACCCACCAATCTCAACTTGAGAAAGAAATAGTACCCTTTTAGATTGTATTTACTTGCAAAGCCAAAGCAAGGACATCCTTCAGGATGGTATTCTCTTCAAGATACTCACAAAGGCGGTCTGCAAGCATTCTTGGTCTTACTCCATGTTAAGGAAGTTTTACAAACCAACAGATTTGTTGACTCTAGAGTCTGAGGTAGGAGGTTGGACAGGACAGTCTCTAAGTTCCTAAATTTGTTTTTTTTCTTATTTCACTGGAGCCTCACTCACCTCCTCTGCTTTCATCAAAGGCTGTGTGAGACAGTTATAATGCTGCCCAGATACAAAGCAAATGATAACAAACGAGGTGGAAGAGACAGCTGAAAGGAAACGTGGCTGCCTGCAGAGAATGGGATGGGTGGAAGTTGGCAGGGATGACAAGGTAGGTGCATGGTGCTAGAGAGCGAGGATTCCACAAATACAGAGAACAGGGAGAGATAACTGGCTTCATGTCCCAAATGCAAGTGGCTCGTTGTTTTCCCATCCTTCTCTGTAATGAGCAACTTGAACTTTCCTGCATGCCCATTTCATTACATAACAACTCAGATCAGGTCTCTTTTCTGGTTGATAAAATCCAATGCTACTGCGTGATGTGGCATCTTTCATGGGACACACTACCCATCCACCATCTCCATGCTGAAGGAGTGGAGCTGGCCTACACCTCTCTCTCTCCCACCCAGTCCTGCTGCAGAGCAGTACATGCTTATGGAACAAAGTGTCCCCATCACAATACACAGGACAAGATTCTAGCATTGGCTCCTGGACACATTTGACAAGTAGACTATTCAGTGCTGAAAACTGGGCATGAGCAGCCCTCTGAGATGGGCCAAGCCCTCACCATAAAGGCATGGGTTGACATGTCCAGATGGGAGCTTTATCTCTGCAAAGATAAGATCTAGTCTTCTGGTAGAGAGTGGCAGACTGACTACTAAGTCTTATCACCCGATGAGCATTATTCTTTGTAGTCCCAGTAAAATGAGAGACCAATAATGACCAGTAGGCAGAGAGGCACATGCAGGATTCCTGTTGGGGAAATACTGAAAGGCTGCCCTTGAAAACCCTCCCTGAAGAGCTATTCTGATGCTAACCCTCCTAAGACCTCAGATCTTTTAACACAACTTGAGTACCATTTGATCTCATAGCCTCCACCCCATCCCAGACCCACCTGCATGAGTCCTGCTTAGGCTGAACCAGCCTCTACTGGGACAGGCCTGGTTGGGTGGCCTGTTCCAACTTTGAACTGCTCAGACTTTGAGAAATCCCTTCCTTTTGACAGATGAAGTCTACTTCTCTGAAATCTCAAGTCTGCCCTCTAAGGTCACACAAGAAATGGTTTATTTCCTGTCTGTAGAAATATACATCCAATATTCAAACTGCCCTACTCTTCTGTTGCAAGATAAACATGTCATGCTGATTCATCCCTTTTTAGAACCTGGTCATCTTTATAAATGACATATTTAAATGTGTTATTAAACACTGAACAGATCACAAGTATGGCTGACCCATATGAAATACAATGAGACCATGCGCTCCCTGGTTCTGGATGCTCCTATTCAAATGCTTTCTGGCCTGTCGTTTCCAGAATCTGCATCTGCTTTTATCTCTGATTTTGAAATTGAAATATTCTCTCTCTCTCTCTCTCTCTCTCTCTCTCTCTCTCTCTCTCTCTCTCTCTCTCTCTCTCTCTCTCTGTTTTCTTTGTGTGTGTGTGTGTGTGTGTGAGAGAGAGAGAGATCTCAGCTCACTGTAACCTCCACTTCCCAGGTTCAAGCAATTCTCTGCCTCAGCCTCCCAAGGAGCTGGAATTATATTATAGGCGCCCACCACTACGCCTGGCTAATTTTTTGTATTTTTAGTAAAGATGGAGTTTCACCATCTTGACCAGGCTGGTCTTAAACTCCTGACCTCGTGATCTACCCACCTCAGCCTCCAAAAGCACTGGGATTACAGGCATAAGCCACCATGCCTGGCCATGTGTTTCTTTTTTTAAGTTTTAGGGTACATGTGCAGATTTGTTACACAGGTAAACACGTGCCATGATAGTTTGCTGTACCTATTAACCCATCACCTATGTATTAAACCCTGCACGCATTAGCTATTTTTCCTAATTCTCTCCCTCCCCCACCCCTCAACATGGTCCAGTGTGTGTGTTGTTCCCCTCCCTGTGTCCATGTGTTCTCATTGTTCAGCTCCCACTTATAAGTGAAAACAAGCAGTGTTTGGTTCTCTGTTGCTGCATTAGTTTGCTGAGAATAATGGCTTCCAGCTTCATTCATGTCCCTGCAAAAGACATGATCTCAATCCTTTCTATGGCTGTATAATTTCCCATGGTGCTATGTACCAAATTTTCTTTATTCAGTCTATCATTGATGGGCATTTGGGTTGACTCCATGTCTTTGCTATTGTGAATAGTGCTGCAATGAGCATACAAGTGAATGTATTTTTATAATAGAATGATTTATATTCCTTTGGGTATATACCCAGTAATAGAACTGCTAGGTCAAATGGTATTTTTGGTTCTAGACCTTTGAGGAATCTCCACCCTGTATTCCACAATGTTTGAAACCCAAAACTATAAAAACCCTAGAAGAAAGTCTAGGCAATACCATTCGGAACACAGGCATAGGCAAAGACTTCATGAAGAAATTGCCAAAAGCAATTGCAACAAAAACAAAAATTGATAAATGGGATCTAATTAAACTAAAGAGATTCTGCACAGCAAAAGAAACAAGCATCAGAGTGAACAGGTAGCCCACAGAGTGGGAGGAAATTTTTGCAATCCATCCATCTGAAGAAGATCTAATATCTAGAGTCTACAAGGACTTAAACAAATTTACAGGGAAAAAACAACCCCACTAAAAAATGGGCAAAGGACATGAACAGACCCTTCTCAAAAAAAGGCATTCATGCAGCCAACAAACATGTGAAGAAAAGCTCAGCATCACTGATCATTAGAGAAATGCAAATCAAAACCACAATGAGACACTACCTTATGCCAGTCAGAATGGCGACTATTAAAAAGTCAAGAAACAACAGATGCTGGCGAGGTTACAGAGAAACAGTAACACTTCTACACTGTTGGGTGGGAATGTAAATTAGTTCAACCACTGTGAAACATTTTCTTCTCTCTATTTTTCTGGAGCCTCTCCCATTCTCCATGACTCCTCAGATCATCAGAATTGCCTATAATTAAACTGCAGCCTCTGTGCTCTCAGTTGACTGGCTGAGACATAAATCAGAGGCATAAATCAGCCCGAGCAAAGCCCTCAGTGTTCTTCCTCCTGCTTAAGTCAAGCTTCATGCATGGGTTCCTTTTTCTTTCAAATGAAATTCATCAGGACAAACTTTCTACTCACCCATTTTGCTGACGGTAAAAGCAAGTCAGCATCATAGCAATTCCCGAAGACCCAAGGCCAGTTGGCAGTAGACTCTTTATCATAACCCAAATCTTCAAGCTCCCAGCACTGAGCCTCATCATTAAGAAGAATGATCCTTCACTGTTCTGGAACACCCCACCCATGGAAACAACTGCAGACATAGAAGGTAGCTGTCAATCATGATTACTATCCTTGCGGGGAGGGTGAAAGATGTGGGCCCAATAAGAGAACATTTGGAGATTGCAGGTGAGGACTGAATCTAGGGGTGAAAAGGGGGCTTCTGCTCTCTGAACTCTCCCAAGCCTCCCAGCTCTGCCCAAGGGGTCAGGCAATGTCACTCCTCGGAAGACAGGGAGAATATTGGCTCTGGATAATACAATTCTAAAACACAGCCCCTAGCTGGTCCCTCCCTGTGCCAGCACTGGGGAAGGAGCCTCTGAAAACAAATGAGTCATGCCATGCTGGCTGCAATGGGGCCCGAAGGTGGCAGGAACCAGGACTTTCCAGTGACTTTTATGTCCTCTTTCAGAATGGCTGTAAAGAAAACAAGACATAAAATGCCTCCCCTGTATAATTTGCTGGTTTATAGGTGGTTTCATCACTTTTTAAACGGCTACCCAAAGTGCTCTTTACAGTCCCCTTATGACTGGTAATGAAAGCTCCAGGAAGAGCCCAGAGAGCCCAGGAAATAGGGAGGCTCCCAGGACAGTTCCCACTTCCTCCTGCCCCATGGCCAGGCAGCAGCGGGGGACTGCAGGGTAGGCACTGTCCTCAGGGCATGCAGTTCTGCTCACCCTGCACGCTGCCTGCAGCTTCTACTGTACAATCCTGAGGTTTGATCCATTCTAACCCCACAAACTCCCAAAGGAGAGACAAAGGAAGCTCCCTCAAACATGAATTTAGACCTGAAAGGCTGTACGTGTGTGAAGATGCACATCTATAAATACATCGAGGTGGATCAAGAGATGGTGGTGGGGGCAGCACATGCTCTGTCCTGTCTCACCTTGGCTTCCTTGTCCTTCCTGACACTCTGTGATGTGCCTCTTGGCACCCACACAAAGGCACCATCATTTTACGATGTTGTGCTTGCTTGGTTTGGTTTTTTTTAATATAAATAGGGATGGAAATCATTGAAAAACTTAACTAGTAAGTAATTTAAATATTTAGACCACTGGCAAGAATTTGTCATTATTTTTATGTTTATATTAATGTACTATTATATTTATTGTAATTTATCTTAATAGCAATTAAATGCAATTAATACTAATGGCTTGTGTCCCCAAATATATCCAATGGTAAACTATTAAATTATTATTATATTTGAAAAAAGGGTTGGCTCATGGGAAGTTGCCAAAATAGCAGAGAGGCCCAAGGCCCCTTCCCCCAGCTTTTCCAGTGGTTTCACCTTTGATCATTATAGTCCAAAACTCAGCAGAGGAAACTAACACAGGTGCCATCTGCAGGCCCCATGAAGACCTCACCATTTTCTCCAGACACTCTTGTGTGTGCATGTGTGTCTATGTGCACATGTGCATACATGTGAATCTGTGTGTGCATATGTGTGTATGTCTGTGTGCATGTGTGCATGTCTATGTGTATATCTGTATTGATGTGTGTACATGTGTGTGTCTATGTGTATCTGTATGTGCTAGTGTGCACATGACTATGTGTACATCTGTATTCATGTGGATATGTGTGTCTATGTGTGTCTGTGTGCATCTCTGTGTGTACATGTGTTCATATCTGTGAGCATACCTGTGCATATGCATGTGTTTATGTGTCTGTGTCTTTGTGTTTATGCACACACATATATCTCTGTGTGTACATATGTGCATCTATGTGTGTCTCTTGTGTGCATGTTTTTATCTGTGTATATGTCTGAATGTACATGTGTCTGTCTTTATGTGTCTCTGTGTATTTATATTTGTGTCTGTGTGTACATGCATGTGTCTCCATGCATGCTCACGTGTGCCTGTCTGTGTGTTCATGTATGTATTCCTATGCAATTTCATCACATGTGTAGATCGCTATAACTACCCTAGTGCAGCTACAGATGGTTTCATCATGCTAAGACCCCTCCCAAGACATCTGGTTGTACTTTGTGTGTTTGTTCACTTGATGCCCTTGAGGACCCGCTCACCTGCCTACGCATACCATATGGCCAGCACTCACGTGGCGCTTCCACAGGACAGGGGCCCACCATGTTTGTTGAATGAACAATCTTCTACTTAGACATGGACGATCTGAAGATAACACTGGGAATGGCAAGCCAGGATCCTACCAAGGCTGGTGTTTAGTATGATGGAAGATGAGGGTGGATACTGGACTCTCTGACCTCACAGCAGCCCCCCAAGGCCCACTCACTCCACCTCATTTCACTCCCATACCGGATACAACAAGAGGGGCATTTCATGATTGGGGGACACCTTCTCAGGGCAGAATATTACGATGACTTCCAAGAAGCCCATCCCTCTGGGCCCTCTAGGCTTCTGAAGAGGCGAGGAGAAAGGAGCACAGAGAGCCCTGCAGACAGCCTGTGCTCAGTTCCTAGTATCCACCATCTCCACACTCTCTCCAATCCCCACAGATAGCATGTGCCCAGTTCCTAGCACCCACTATCTCCACACTCTCTCCAATCCCTGCAGACAGCCTGTGCCCAGTTCCTAGCACCTACCATCTCCACACTCTCCAATCTCTGCAGACAGCCTGTGCTCGGTTCCTAGTACCCACCATCTCCACACTCTCTCCAATTCCTGCAGACAGCCTGTGCTCGGTTCCTAGTACCCGCCATCTCCACACTCCAATCCCTGCTGACAGCCTGTGCTCAGTTCCTAGTACCCGCCATCTCCACACTCTCTCCAATTCCTGCAGACAGCCTGTGCTTGGTTCCTAGCACCCGCCATCTCCACACTCTCCAATCCCCACAGACAGCCTGTGCTCGGTTCCTAGTACCCACCATCTCCACACACTCTCCAATCCCCGCAGACAGCCTGTGCTCAGTTCCTAGTACCCACCATCTCCACACTCTCCAATCAAGCAGCCCCTGGGAATTTCTTCCTTCAGAGCTGCTTTAGGTGGGGGTCCCGTCAAAGCAGCACCATAGTGTTGGAACTTGAACTACAGTGTTAGAACCCCCAGATAACTTTTACCCCCAGGGCGTTTGCCCCTGCTCTGTAAGGGGACATAGCTCTCTCATCAGAGGCCTGAGCCAGAATCCCTAAACATAGCCTGACCTTCTCAGTTTTGTTCCCTCCCCTTCTCTCCATCTCCAGCCTGCCTGTGACCCTGACTCACTTCCCAGCATGGCCCAGGCCTTCTCCAGCACCGAGACTGGGATGCATGTCTTCTCCCTGTGACTCACAGACCAGCTGATGGTTTTCAGGTCCCCATGGCCATCGTGTCCATGGCAACAGCAGCTTCCAGCTCTCCCCCTTCAGCAGTTCTTTCTGACGATGGTTTCCAAAGGGTACAAAAACCGCTGGCCTTTTCGGGGCCTCAAATGTCTCCTGAGATCACAGCTGGTCCAGGCAGGCAGAGGCTACCCTTAGAGGTACTGCCAAACCTGGGACCCTAAATTGCACACACCACAGTTTGCCAGAAAAAAATGCCAGTCTCCAGGGTGAGGCAGTGCAGTGGGGGCTCCATCAGCAGGCAGCGGCTGGCTACTGGGACTTCCTCCCTCCTGGTGGGATGAAACAGATCTGGTCCTAATGGTCCTCATGGTCCTAGGGTGGACTCTTTGACTCCATCTGCAGATGCCAGAGCTGAGAAAGAGCCAGACACAAAGTGCCGAAAACATCAGTGAGGGTTCCTGTAAGTTCCACCCCTAGATGAGGTCAGGGGCAACCCCTCATCTGCAGCCCACAGCTCTCTGCCCCACCCCAACCATGGCACCTGGCACCTGGAGCTTCCTGAGCCCTGAGACCATGTTCTGTTTGTGTTTGCACCCTTGTCACCCAGCCCCTCATCTGATATTCACAACATTCGGAAAAAAAGTAGGGGTCGAATGGATGAAAGAACTAATGAGTCAACCAATTAGGGAATGAATTCACTGAACGCTGGGACTAAAGTGAACCCTGTGGATATTAAGGGGACATTGAGGCTCTCCCCCTACCCTCCATACCTCCCCTCCTCTGGACCCTTCACAAAAATTCCCAAGAACTTGATTGTTGTTCTGTGGGAGCCTCCAATCTCTACAGGAGGGATTTGCTGCCTTCCTGCAACACTCACTCCATCCTGGGGACACTAAGCATTATAAAGCTATTCTTTATGCTAAGCCCAATGTCACGCATTCAGACTCAAAGCCGCTAAAGTTCAGGGAAGACATAATTGTGTCGTTTCATTTGTTCACCAAAGAGCAGGTCAGATTGAAAGGTTACAGTCCTCTTAAAAATATTCTGACAACAATTTCTTTTTAATTTTAATGTTATCATTTTGCCTTTTCGGAGAAAGGGTTTCTATTTATCAGCAATGATTAAATGCTTCTGAAATCTGGGATTACTGACTTTGACCTTTTCTTTATTGGCAGGTAATAAAATGAATGGGCAGATGACAGAAATGTAATTTGAGGATTATGAAATTTATGGGGAGGCAGCACATTGGGGAGGAAAGTGACTACTATTTGAGGGAGAGCGAGGGACGTTGAGAAAGGGAAGATTTCACCAAAACTGTCACCCCAGACTCTCGACTTTGGAGATGAAGATGTCAGTGTTTGTGCCTCGTCACGCCCCGGCGCAGGAAAGAAGAGCTTACTGGGTATTTGTGAATCAGGAAGGGCAGAGGGGAGTGACCCTGTTGCAGGGCAGCAATGGAGAATGAGTGAGATGATCCCATAAACCACGGAGTTCAGAGCTGACGTGGATTCAGCATTCAGCAAGTATCGGCTATTAGTATTTTTATCACACCATCTTCTGAGTCTCATCATCTCATGAAATCGTGCATGAGAACAGAAGTACTGTGTGTAGACCACATGTGCATGCTGCTTCACATTCATCCTTTCGGTCCAAACCTGCAGATGCCTGGCTGCGAGGCTGGGGCCTCTCTCCTATTCCTAATTTTGCATCCATCAGTGTTGTGGGTTACACTGGGTCCCCCAAATGCTACGTTCAAGACCTGACTCCTGGTAGCTGCAAATCTCATCCTATTTGGAAATAGGGCCCTGGCAAACGGAACTGAGTGAAGATGAGGTCACATTACAGCAGAGTGGGCCCTAATCCAATGACTGTTGTTCTTGTAAGAAAAGAAAAATTTGGGCAGAGACACAGAGACACAGGGACACAGGGACACAGAGACCCAGAGACCCAGGGACACAGGGACACAGGGACACAGGGACACAGAGACACAGGGACACAGAGACACAGAGAAACAGAGGGGAGAAGGCCATGCAGAGAAAGTGGCAGAGACTGGAGGGATGCATCCACAGACCAAGGTATGCAGGGGCTGCCAGCAGACGGCAGAGGCGGGAGAACCAAGAAGGGGTCTTCTCCTACAGCAGCGATCCTCAGTCTTTTTGGCACCAGGGGCTGGTTTTGTGAAAGACAGTTTTTCCACAGAGAGGTGGGGAGGAGTTGCTTTCGGGATGATTCCAGCACATTACATTTATTGCATAATTTATTTACATTATTCTTACCTTCTAATATGTAATGAAATAATTCTACAACTCATCATAGTGTAGAATCAGCGGGAACCTTGAGTTTGCTTTCCTGCATCTAGACAGTCCCAAACTCTGTGGCCACCTCCTCACTTTGCTCCAGGCTGAAGCAGCATCTCCGGTCCCAATGAATCAGATAATCAATAAACTCTCTGGAGCATTCAGGCAGTAAAAAACCAAAAAACATCTTTGTATCTGGAGAACTCAGTAATTACCCCAAGCATGAAGTCTGGGGTTTGTTTGTCTGGGCATAATTGGCTTTCAGAAGGAGAGGTGGAAGGACTGATGGATGTCCCCAGCTCTGCCAGCCCAGCTGGGGAGAGAGATTTGTGTGAGGCCCAAACAATCAGAGCCTCCATCTTCCGCAGGCCTGAGGTGCCCAGAGCCTGGGAGATGGACTTTGTCCCCAGTGCGTGAGGCACCGGCTGTGCTGGCCAAGTGATCCACCTAGCACTCTGCACACACACCATTAATCTAGCAGCCAGCAGGGCCTGGGGGAAGATGGGGAGGCGTGGGACAGCTCGGGTCACCTTTCCCATCACAGAGTCCTCAGCCAGCCTGGGCGGCTGCCACTCTCACCAGACCACCTCTGGCTGAAGGTGGAAGAGAACACGACACGCATGAGAGCAGGTGGCCCTGGGGGTGCAAAGTGGGATCCTGCCGGGTCTAAGAAGGAGAAAGGGCAGGGGTCATTTCAGTCAGAGACTCAGCCCTCCTCACCCCAAACCCACTCCAGCCCTGAACACAGACTGGGACACCAAGAGCAGGGGCTCCCTCTCGATCCCACCTGCAGAAGGGAGGCACGCCAGGGTGAGTGACGTCAGGCTGCGGGATGGGCAAGGAAAGCCCCATCTTGGGGAGCCGTGACCTTGGAGTCAAACAGACCTGAGTTCCAATCCAGACCCCGAGCTCACCAGCCAGACAGAAGACTGGACTCGCACCTCCAGGTTCCTCTTTGATAAAGTCAGGCAAGGAGAGAGTGACAGCGACCCTGTCCCAGGGCAGGACTGTGGGAACGGAGTAGCATGCAGCAATGGTCTGGTGCTTCAGCAGCCCCACCCTTCTCCCAGTGCAGCGCCTTGCACACTGCCCCTGATCTGGACGCACAGAGAAGGGGGAAGGAGAAGCAGGAGGGCAGCCGTCCCCATTACCCAGCAGGGGAGCTTTCTAGACAGAGTGGGGCATAGGCTGGGTCTTACAGAAAACTATGGAATTTGAGTTGACGGAGGGGCTCAGGGAGGGCACCCTCAGCCAGATGCCTGTGCCCACAAGGGTGCAGAGGTGTGCACAGGCTGACATACACCCACTTGGCCCAGAAACCAGCCAGGATGGCCCCAGGGGCTCCCTTGATGGGGTGGGCCATTGAGGAACCAGAGCTGGAGGAAGAAGCTGCCAGTCATGAAGGGCCATAAAAGCCAGAATGACTCCAGAGTCAAAAAGGTCCTTATGGGTGTAAGACTCAGTTTCCCCAACGGTCTCCATAGGAAAGCATTCAGGCATCAGGTTCGTGTAAGGAGACTGGCTCTAAGTGCTGGAGAAATGTCCATGGGAATCAGGACTGGGATTTAGATGTCAAAATTGGGTGTGGCCCCAGAGCACACACAGAGGTGGTGTGAGTGATCTCTGCAGAGGGGGCCCTTCCACATGGGCACAGGGATGGGGCACCCTCATGAAGGTAGCCACCTTTTCTTGTATGCTGACTGTGTATCGGGCCCAGGATCGATACTTTCTGACTGTGACAACAACCTCTCAGGCAGGCACGGTTATCCTTGTTTTGCCTGTAAGAAAGCAAGTTCAGAGAAGTGTAGTCACTTGTCCCAGGTCACTCAGTAGTTAAGTGGCTGGGCAGAATTTGAACCCAGGCCATCTGACCCCACATCTCATAGAGGGTTTGCAGCCAGGCAGGTCCTCCTCTTCACAGGGCGTCCTGGCCCTCTGCTCTTCTCTAAGGTGCTGACCACAAGTGGAGGCCTTGCCCCATACCTGGGACCCATGAGAGCAGTCACATCTCGCTCCTGTAAAGAGAGCTAACCGAGAGCCAAAGGTCAGGGTCGTCACCTCTCAATACTGTATCATTTCCTTCTTGTGACAGCCCTAAGACTCTAACCATCCACAGCTTGCAGAGGAGGAAGCTGAGCCTACATGTGAGGGCACCCAGCTGGTCAGCAGTAGAGTGCCTGCCCATGTCCCCCGGGGATGAGTCCACAGGAAGCAGGAAGACTGCGCTCCCTCCTCCTGGAGCATCCGAGCCTCCAGTTCTGCACAAACAGAGGCAGGAACCGGCAGGAGCTGACACGTGGGTGGGAAAATGATTAATGCACCCAAGGCCAGGGAGACAACGTGAGTGATGCACTGTCCAAACACCCTGTACCCTGCTGGCTGCAGGCACACATCCAGGCCACAAGACACCAGGATGCACCCCACTCCTCGGGTCCCCGCGGCTCCTCACAGCCTGTCTGGGGTCTGGACGGTGCCAGCCCCACTTCTGCTTCTGCCAAGATAATCAATCACCTTTGTGGGGACCTGCTCCGGAGAGGGCGCCTGAGTGCCCTGCAGAGGGAGGCTGTGGAAAGCGTTGCTAGGAGACAGGAGGGGGCAACGGCATTGGGACCACGGACCCCCAGTGCATCAGCAGGCAGCGAGGCCGCTTCCAAGGCCCGGAGGATAAAGGAGACGGATGCCGGCCTCTCCAGACGTGCTGGATGCTACCTAACCTTGACAGAAGGCTCAAGGGATCATCTGAAATCTAATTGCTGGGCGCTTTCATTTAGCATTAGGGACATTCCACTTGGTAAATATCAAGGAGCTGGAAGCCTTCCCTGATCCTCTGGGCAAAGTTTACTGATGCTGCCCTGGCCATGAATGAAGAACTCACAAAAGCCAGAGGAGACAGAGAGAGAGACAGAGAGAGAGCGCTTGCACCCCCTGGAAGTGGGGAGGGGCAGGTGCAGGAGGGAACAGAAATCACTGGGCCAGCCCCCTCCGGGATGCCTTGTCCGCAGTAGCTGCAGTCTATGTCCCATATGGGAAAGGAACATTCTAAGAGCCTTGCCTTCCTGGCGATCTCTGCATCAGCCCCGCTCTCTGCTGACCCCAACCTACATCCTAGAGCCCACCCGCCCAGAGAGAAGGACGGGGAGACCCTGCTGATGGTGAATGTGTCACTTCATGGGCAGCTGAGAGTGTGAGGGAGCGAAAGCAGCAGTGGTGGGGTCAGTTCTGTGCCCTGGCGAGAAGGCAATTAGATGTGGGAGGGGCAATGTGTCAACATGTGTAATCGGAAGTAGCTCTAAATATAAATGATCCTGAAGACAAAAGAAGGGTGGGGCCTCACCTCCACCTTTTACTGAAAGGATACCAGATGGGTCAGAGACTTAAAGAGAAAGAAAGAAAGAGAAACGGGGAGAAAGAGAGAAAAACAGAGGACGAGAGAAAGGCAAAGAATGCAAAACCATTAAAAAACTTGATGAAATCTTGATTTTAAAAAAAAGTCAGAATAATCTCAGGGTGGAGAAAGACCCTTCTTACAAAGACACAAAATCTAGGAGCCGCAAAAAGATAAATGTTAAACCACATTTATGTTTAATGTTTAAAACGTTAAAGACAAATGTTAAGAAGTTGAAATTTTCTTCTGGGTAAAAGCGACGATAAACAGAGCTTTCTATTTGGTTTGCTTTGTTTTATTTTGTTTTGTGTCCCTAAGGATAAGCCACAAACATATCTGCAATTCCCATCATATACATGGACTTAATTTCTCTATCAAATAAAGAGCTTCTACGAAAATCAGTAAGAAAAAGGTACAATAGGCCTAAAGAACAAGATAGTTCTCAGAAGAGGAACTGAATGACTCTTCAATAGATGAAAACGTGACCAACCTCATCATAAGAAGAGAAGAAATAAAAATAAACAAAGTAAAACTGCAGCAACATAACTTTTCCCCCAGCAGATGTGCAGAGACCGAGTTTGGTAAAGCCATGGAGTTGGAGGTGGTATTTCCTCTTGTTCCTGGGGTTATATATTGGTACAAACTTCACCAATTGTGATCAAACAGTATCTACCAAAATGGAAATACTCTGACTCAGCAGTTTCATTTCCAGAAATTTACCCTACAGACACACTCACGATGCCTGGAATTACGTATGAATAAGAGAAAGTATTATAGCATCTTTTTAATTAATGAAAGTCTGGAAATCACCTTAATGTTTATCAATCACGTTAATGATTATCATCGTGCTGTTTGTTGAAGTTATGGTCATTCATATGATAGAATACTATGCAGCTATTTTTTTAATAAAATAAATTTAAAAGGGTGCTCAAAAATGATGTCCAAGATATGTTATAAGGTAAAAACCCTGGGTGCACAGCCATGTGACTGATACGCCTACAGTTTTATAAAATTAGCGTGTATATAAAGGCACAGAGTATCTCTGTTAATGGTAACTGTTACAAAATTCAAAATTAATGCAGGTAAGACCTCTCTTTTTTAATGCTAAAACTCCAAGGAACCGCACAACGTTTGAGGATTTTCAACACATGCCAATCTATATTTGAAGCTACAGATTTTAGGAAATGAGGCTCATGAGAAATCAAGCATTAATATTCCCAGCTAGAGTTGTTTGAGACACAATTAGAATGATGCATTCTTTGAACGTTTGTAAAATGTGCTCATACAACCATCTGGGCCTAGTCCTTTGTGAAAGATTTTATTTCACCAGAGATTTTATTTTCTTCATGTCATAGAACTTCTTAAGTTTTCTATTTCTTCTTGATTCTTGAGTCAATTTTGGTACCACTTGATACCCCACAGAGTGTTTGGGCTCAGAATACACCAGTCAAAGAAAGGAAGGCAGGTGGGCAGGAAGAAAGGAAGGGAGGGAGGGAGGGAGGGAGGGAAAAAAGAGAGAAAGAGAGAAAGGTGGGAGGTGGAAACAGGAAGGGAAGAGGAGCCAGACACAGGCTACAGGCTTCTTGTTCACTCTTTTACTTGACCCAGGCAGTCCTGCCTTTTAAATATTCCACCTTCTGCCATGAGTTACACTGTGCAATATTCATTTCTCAGAGCATCCAAAGGTCTATTTGTGCCCTGCCATAATGGACCATGGCTTCAGCTTCTCAAACACAACTCTCAGCCAAAATATTCATGAGTGGTCCTTCCCCTATACTCAACAATCTCCCATGCTATGGTGTGAATGTGTCCCCCAGAGCTCATGTGTTGGAAACTGAATCCTGTATGTGACAGTGTTGAGAGGCAGGACCTAAGAAGAGTGATTAGGTCATGAGATTCTGCCTCCACGCATGGATTAATGTCATTATCTCAGGAGTGGGTTAGTTACCTTGGGGGTGGGTTAGATATCTCAAGAGCAGGTTAGTTATCTCGGAGGTGGGTTAGTTATCTCAGGAGTGGGTTAGTTACCTTGGGGGTGGGTTAGTTATCTCAGGAGTGGGTTGGTTATCTCAGGAGTGGGTTAGTTATCTCAGAGGTGGGTTAGTTATCTCAGAGGTGGGTTAGTTATCTCAGGAGTGGGTTAGTTATCTCGGAGGTGGGTTAGTTATCTTGGGAGTGGGCTTGTCTTAAAAGCAAGTTCAGCCCCTCTTGCTCTCTTGCTTTCTCAAACTCTTGCTCTTCTGCCTTCAGCCATGAGGTGACACAGCAAGAAGGCCCTCTCCAGATGCAGACCCCTCATCCCTGGACTTCCTGCCCTCCAGAACTCTAAGAAATAGATTTCTTTTCTTTACAGATTCCCCAGTCTGTGGTACTCTGTTACAGCAGCACAGGATGGTTAAGATGCCCCATTACATAGAGAGTGCTGATCCACAGGGTTGAGATCATTGACTTGGGCTTGGAGTCTTACACAATATCCCTATGGGAGTTGGCCTCATATTCCCTATCTACCAGGAATCTCAAATGCTGATCCCAGACCAATATAGCCCAGGTAGTTTGCATTTGGCAATATTGCCTGCTTTTCCACAAGTGTTCACGGCAGGTTCTATGATCCCTGAAAGGATATGAGTTCGAGATCCTACAACGCTATGGTCCAAGGAGAGAAGATTGACTTGGAATAGGAAATTGGATGAATCTCTGGTAATCTTTCATTTCAGGATTTATCTTCAGTTTTGGGCTGTGGAGGGGGAACCTCTGATCTCCAATTTTGTTCAGCCTGTGAGAGAAGCGCCCAGGCTTCTTTCACATTTGTGATTTGCATACACAATCGTCTTTTTAGTTTACAAAAACCATCCTCCTTTTCAATACCTCCCAAAGGGTGTGAAGGGACATGAGGACCAGGCAGTGGCTTCAGCAGAAGTCACAACAGAACAGTTCCTAAGGGGACTTGCAGAGAACCTACATGTGGGACAGAGCCACATGGGGACCCAGGAAAGAGAAGGCAGGGACAGGCAGTACAGACAAAAGTGGCCATGAAAGTGAATCAGAGGCCATGTGGCAGAGCTGCCTTTTCATCCCCGGTAAAGACTGGGTGTTTTGGAGCCTCAGGATGTAATGGTTGAGTAAATGACTGCAGGAACAAGTGGCCTGGGTTGAATGCTGTCTGGGCCCCTGCCTAGCCAGGGAACCTCAGGCAAATCACAGAACTTCTCCATGCCTCACTCTGCGTATCTGGAAATGGGACAACAGCACACCAGGCTGGGCACTGTTCTTAGCCTCCATAGGCAGTAGCTTGTGGAATCCTCACAGCACCCCTGTGAGATGAGACCCATCACTGGCACCAGCTTCTAGATGAGGAAACTGAAGAAAGAGAGGAAGTGGGTTTTGCAAGGTCACAGAGCCCAGCAGGGGCAGCATGGCAGCTCGTGCAACCTGGTGCTAGGGTCTCTGTTCTTCTCCCAGGCTGCTTTTTCTTGGCACAAGGATTAAACAAAATAAGCACTTAGGACCAGGCCTGGCACACACAGAGACCCCCAAAATGGGTGGCAATCACTACCCTTCTTAGTGCAACAAGTCCTTCCTCTGCCCTTCTAGGGAAATTATTTTTCCTCTGTCTCTAGGCCCTTCCTGATCAGGATCCTGAAAGGGGTATGGGAACCTTCAACAGGCCGGTGCACAGAGCAATTGCCAACTCAGGAGACCCAGAGGCCCCCATAGAGGCCTGCTTGGTGAGAGGTGCATGCAGTTACCCAAGGAGATAGCATTAATTAACACAGTAATAAATAACATGGATGTTAAAGTCAGTCGCAGAGGCAGAGGATAATTTCCTTGGATAGGAATGGCTTCAGCCTCTTCTATGAGCCCCCTTCCCCACCTCCTTCTCGCAGTAAATCTTCACTGAAGCTTCTCTTTGGCCCAGTGCTGGGCCTGAGCCTGGGAGGTAGGAGGCCTGAGCCAGGCCTGTAATGAGAACTGGAGGACCAAGGGGGTAACCTGGCATCCTGACCCCAAACCCTGAAAAAGAGCCTCAGACATTTCACTGATCAGCTCTGGCTAGGTCATGCTGCAGTGACAACCACAAAACCTGGTGGCTTATGACATCAAGGTGATGTCTTGCTCTTGCTGTGTCCTTGCAAGGTGCAGCTGGTGCCTCAGCACACAGTGCCCTTCTCTCCGCCATCCAGGCTGCAGGTGTGCCCCCACCTGCAACACTCCCCAACCTAGAACACACCCCTGGAATATGCCCCCTCCTTGGACATGCCCTCACCTGGGACACACCCTCTGTGACATGTCTCCACCTGGGACAGTCCCCAGGACATGCCCCCTCCTGGGACACCCCCCCTTGCTGTGACACATCCTCTGGAACTTACCCCCACCTGGGACAGCCCCTAGGACACGCCCCACCTGGGACATGCCCCCACCTGGAACACCATCCCACCTGGAACACCACCCCACCTGGAACATGCCTGACCTGGGACACCACCCCACCTGGAACACCGCCCCACCTGGAACACATCCCACCTGGAACACGGCCCCACCTGGAACACGGCCCCACCTGGAACACGGCCCCACCTGGAACACCACGCCCCACCTGGAACATGCCCAACCTGGGACACCGCCCCACCTGGAAAACCGCCCCACCTGGAACACAGCCCCACCTGGAACATGCCCGACCTGGAACACCGCCCCACCTGGAACACCACCCCACCTGGAAAACCGCCCCACCTGGAACACGGCCCCACCTGGAACATGCCCGACCTGGGACACCGCCCCACTTGGAACACGGCCCCACCTGGAACACGGCCCCACCTGGAACATGGCCCCACCTGGAACACACCCCACCTGGAACACCGCCCCACCTGGAACACGCCCCACCTGGAAGACCGCCCCACCTGGAACACGGCCCCACCTGGAACACGCCCCACCTGGAACACCGCCCCACCAGGAACACCACCCCACCTGGAACACGCCCCACCTGGAACATGCCCGACCTGGGACACCGCCCGACCTGGAACACGGCCCCACCTGGAACACGCCCGACCTGGAACACGCCCCACCTGGAACACCACCCCACCTGGAAAACCGCCCCACCTGGAACACGGCCCCACCTGGAACATGCCCGACCTGGGACACCGCCCGACCTGGAACACGGCCCCACCTGGAACACGCCCGACCTGGAACACCGCCCCACCTGGAACACCACCCCACCTGGAAAACCGCCCCACCTGGAACACGGCCCCACCTGGAACATGCCCGACCTGGGACACCGCCCCACTTGGAACACGGCCCCACCTGGAACACGGCCCCACCTGGAACACGGCCCCACCTGGAACACCGCCCCACCTGGAACACGCCCCACCTGGAAGACCGCCCCACCTGGAACACGGCCCCACCTGGAACACGCCCCACCTGGAACACCGCCCCACCAGGAACACCACCCCACCTGGAACACGCCCCACCTGGAACATGCCCGACCTGGGACACCGCCCGACCTGGAACACGGCCCCACCTGGAACACGCCCGACCTGGAACACGCCCCACCTGGAACACCGCCCCACCAGGAACACCACCCCACCTGGAACACGCCCCACCTGGAACATGCCCGACCTGGGACACCGCCCAACCTGGGACACCGCCCCACCTGGAACACGGCCCCACCTGGAACACGCCCGACCTGGAACACGCCCCACCTGGAACACCGCCCCACCTGGAACACGGCCCCACCTGGAACACGGCCCCACCTGGAACATGGCCCCACCTGGAACACGCCCCACCTGGAACACCGCCCCACCTGGAACACGGCCCCACCTGGAACATGCCCGACCTGGGACACCGCCCCACCTGGAACACAGCCCCACCTGGAACACGCCCCACCTAGAACACCACCCCACCTGGAACACATCCCACTTGGAACACGCCCCACCTGGAACACGGCCTTACCTGGAACACGGCCCCACCTGGAACACATCCCACTTGGAACACGCCCCACCTGGAACACGGCCTTACCTGGGACACAGCCCCACCTGGAACACGCCCCACCTGGAACACATCCCACTTGGAACACGCCCCACCTGGAACACGGCCCCACCTGGAACACATCCCACTTGGAACATGCCCCACCTGGAACACAGCCCCACCTGGAACACATCCCACTTGGAACACGCCCCACCTGGAACACGGCCCTACCTGGGACAGCCACCAGGACCCACCCCCTCCTGGGTGGGCTGTCCTCCTCCTGGACGTGCCTCCTCCTGGTACACACCCTCTGCCTGGACACACCTCCAACTGGGACATGCCGTCTCACAGCAGGAGAATAGAGCAGCATGCACCCCTGGCGCAGTCCTGAAAGTACCTGCTCGGGTGCGGAGCATATCTCCTGGCTTCCCCCAACCGGCAAGTGGGCCCAACTCCGGGCCAACCTTCTCACAGGTGCTCTAGGTCAGTGTATTTGTGTCCTGGGGATTCAGTCAGAAAGTACCACAAACCAAGGGACTTAAAGCAGCCAAACTTCATTCTCTCACCGCTCTGGAGGCCAGGCATTCAAGACCAGGGTGGGAGCAGGGCTGCTTCCTTCAGAGCTGTGAGGGAGAACCTCTTCCACGCCTCTCCCAGCCTGCCCGGTTTTGTTGGCAACCCTTGGCCTCCCTTGGCTTGAGGAAGCCTCAGCTCCTCTCCACCTTCAGCTTTCCGTGGACCCCTCCCTGTGTGTGGTCTGAGCCCTCCTGCCCCAATACAACCCCATGTTCATGAATCACACCTGCAAGCATTTCCAAATAAGGCTGTAATCTGAGGTCCTGCAGGGTAAGACTTCTACATATGAACTTTAGGGGGACACAGTTCACTCTGTAAAAGGCAGTCACTTGGGATTTGGCTTTAGACTCAGCTGGGGGCCGTCCTGGTGGCCCAGGGCTTGCTCTTCATATGGGTGTGATCCCTCGGCCCTGCTCCACCCACCGTGCCCCCGTTCCCCAAGGGAGTCTCCCAGCAACGGACCTTCAGCTCAGAATCCCAGCGCCTGTCATCTGTCATCGAATCCTCCAGTTACCAGCTGCCCCCTAGTACCTGCTATGGCCTGCTCTGTCCCTGCAGGAAGTGAGTGACATAGTGTGAGACGTTTATAGACATGGGTTCAAATCTTAGCTCCTCTACTTAGAAACTTGGGAGGCTGAGGCAGGCAGATCATGAGGTCAGGGATCAAGACAAAAAATTAGCTGGGTTGTGGTGGCACACACCTGTAATCCCAACCACTCAGGAGGCAGAAGAATCGTTTGAACCAGGAGGCGGAGGTTGCAGTGAGCTGAGATTGTGCCACTGCACTCCAGCCTGATGACACAGAGAGACTCTGTCTCAAAAAAAAAAAAGAAGAAGAAGAAGAAAAAGAAAAGGAAAGAAAAGAAACTGAGACATTGGGCAAGAATTCTACTTCCCTGAAGGACCACGTCCTGCCGGCACAGGGCCGCTGAGGCTTCAGCAGGGTGGTAAGAAGCCCAAGGCCAAACACTCACTCAAGCCTTGGTCCATCTAGGCTTGAGAACCTCTGACCCTCCCCAGAACACACAAGAATATTCCTGGGCTCCTGCTGTGTGCATGGAAAAGCCCAGAACAGGCTCTCTCTCCAGCTTCTGACCACATCTGGATCAGCCATCAGTGCCCTGTGGTGTTGGTAAGAAATGAGCAGCCTTTGCCTAAGAATCTCATATGTATTATAGTACTGAATGGCAGTGCATACACGTGCACAAGCACACACACACTGGCACACATCCTCCGCTATAGCCCGTTTCACCAGCTTCTGGAGAAAATCAATCAACACTTCCTCCTCTCTAAGCCACAGTCTCTGTAGGGCAGCCTTGTCCCTGCCAGAAGCCACCTCTGACTCAGGATGACTGAGCACTATTTAATCACCCTCAACCAAGAGCGTGACTCCCACAAAATGACGGGTTGGTATATACACACACATTAAAAGCAAACGAACTTCCATGATTATTGTTATTACTGTAATTATTAGGGAAATTAGTGATCACGAGCTGCCTGGAGCCCCATGCTGGAACCCACGTGCAGCCTGGCCTTGGCTCTGCCAGGCCCTTCTCCCCACACAGAGGCAAGAGACAGGCCCTCAGCTCCAGCCTCCTTCACCCCTCACCCCTCCTCTAGCTCCTAGACATTTGGGGCATTTGGGCATTTGGCCCTGACTTGGAGCAAAACTCATCCTGGCTTCCATGTGGTAAGTACTTAACACCAGCCTGGAAGGAGGAAGGACCATCATCACTCCCATCTTCAGAAGGGGACACTGGCCCTGGGAGGTCATACAGCTGCTCAGGGCAGCACCCAAAGCTCTGTATTCACCTAAGACATAACACCCTAGTCTCGCCGGGGCAGGGGCAGAGGAGGCAGAGGTCAGACCCTGGTGCCAAGGAAAGGATCATCAGAGGCTATTTTCCAGGGATGTGCTTCAGACCCACTAGTATGACCCCAGTCTGGTCCCAGGTCCCTTAACCTCAGTCCATGAATAGTAATGCAGCCTAGCCCTGCCCCAACAACAGATTAGAATCCAACGGGCCATTCATTGGTTTTTTGTTTGTTTGTTTGCTTTGTATTTTCCAAAGGCCTTCAGCTTTGTTTATTGCATCCCCATCTGCAGCCTGGAGCCAGGCCTGGGGACCCTCAGTGAGCAGGTTCCTGGGCCGAGGCCAGCCACTTAGTGCAGACTCCTCCATGGACCTCACCTGCCACGTGCCAGGCACTGCCAGGGCAGCCCAGAAAGGCAGGCATCCAACCCCCACCTTTCAAAGCAGGGGTGAGGTTGGCCAGGTGACTTGTCACCCAGTGCAGATCACTGGGGGAGCCAAGACTGGAATGAGAGCTGCCCCTCTCCACAGCCTGGGCCTTTCCACCCTCGTGTTCCTGAGACCCAGGATCCTGAGACCATAAGACGTCACCACCCGGCCAATGACCACCACGCCTGGCCAGCCCTTTGTGGGAGTCCTCCCTGGCCCCCTTTCACTTTGTACTCACCAACCTCAGCCTCTGAAGGCCCTGAATCATTCAATTATGAACATCTCTGGATGCTTCTAACCACACATTAGGGTTCTTTCAACCTTGTCCAGTCCGAGAACCGTGATGGGACTGCAAAGCTCCTTTCCAGTGGCTTTGGACAAGACACAATTCCTGCCACTCAAGTGCTCTTCTCAGCTGGAACACGGCCATTCACGCCCTGGGATGGAGAAGGCTGGGTGTGGGATTTTCCTCACTCACTTCCAGTTCTCCACATGCCTGAGTGGCCAGTGACTGGGGCGTCCAGCCGGAGCTGGTGGCTGCCCCACTCAGCCTCTACCTGGGCTGCTTAGCAGGGCAGCCTTACCTGGTGGGAGAAGAGCCAGGAAGACCAGGAGTGGGGCTTGTGGGAGGTGGAGGCTTCGCGCCCCGCGGGAATCACCTCCACCCTCCCCTTGTCCACCAGGAGCTCAGTGGGCATGCAGCGGCTGAGCGCCCTGGGGGGAAACACCTCCACCCTCCCCTTGCCCACCAGGAGCTCAGTGGGCATGCGACCCTTCCTGGACCCAACAGGCATCTTGTTTGGTTTCTTTAACTTGCTTATTTTCGGAACCTTAGGTTCCAAGCTCCCATCCGACAAGCAGTGCTAAAGGAACACAACCTTCGCTTATCATACACCTCTCTGCAAAACTGCAGAGCTGTGGCCCTGGTCCCTTGAGGCCCTGTGATCAGATGAGATGAAGACTGCACAGGGAGTGGGCAGGGCTGGCCGAGGGGGCTCACAGTGTCCCTCCCCGACCCAACACACTCCCCACCTCCGTCTCCTGGGGAAAGGAATGAGGCCTAGCCAGGACCACCAGGCAAATGCCCTGTCGTGGCCCCAAGCTCTTCAGCCACTGCAGGAGAGTAAACGGGACAGCTCTGAAGCAAGGGTGCTTAAGGAGTTTGTCCAGCACGGGACCGAATTCCAGACAGCTGGAGACCCCACCCCAGGCCTCCAGTAGCAGCGGAGGGTTGGGCTTCCTTCCTCTCACCCCACCCAGACTCACACCACTGTACAGGGCAGTCTTCCCGGCAGGGGCAGGAGACAAGGGAGGGGACCTGCAGGGTGGGGAGGGCCTGACTGGTCAGCTCCGGCTGTTGAGTCACAGCTGTGGGGGAGAGGTTCACACTGACTGCAGGGCCAATTCCTGCTAAGATCGGCCTCTCCTCTCCTTCAACAGCAAAGTCTGAGACTCAGGGGGCTCCAGCCTGGTAATCTCCTGAGGGAGGCCCCAGTGTCCACATATGTGGCAGCCACTCACACCCAGGAGTGTCCCACCCACGTCACCCCCAAGAGCATCCTCCCTCCACCCACACCCAGGTGTGTCCCATTTTCCACGTTGCCCCCAAGAGTGTCCTCCCTCCACCCACACCCAGGCCAGCCCCACCCACCATGTCACCCCCATGACCATGAGTGTTCACCCCTCTAGCTGATCAACCTTCAGGCTTCTCTGGAGGGAGTGACACTTACAAACCAGAGACGGCCCCATGTACAAAGGTATTTGGGTCAACCTTTGACCAGCGTTCTGGGGCAGAGCGCGGCAGGAAACCCCCTTGTAAGAGCTTCAGGATCCAGTATATCCAGGGTTTTGTCCCCACAGCAAATAGACCGTGAGGTCTGTGGGCTCCACGTGCAGGTCTCAGCATGAGAGCAGCAGAGAGTGCACACGTGGTGTTCACAGCCCTTTCTCAGACCAACCCCATCAAGAAAACCCTGCCCCAAAGGCAATTACTGCACCCTGAAGGTGCCATCAGCAGCCCCTCCACTGCCCTGCCCTGGCCAGGTAGGCAGGTAGCTTCTGAGCAGTGCAGGGTGATTGGAGCACGTTACCACCAAGCAAATGAAAATGCGATTGGAGGCTGGGCCAGTGCCAGGAGAAATAGGTATCTGCACCTCCAGCACCTCCTGTCCATCAGGAAGCAGTGATTAGAAAAGAGGCCAGGAGTCCACACTGAAGGCTGATGGGAAACCAATTCTAATGAATTAGATGGAGGGAGAGGGACAGGGCTGCCCTGGGAGAGCTCTGACCTGCAGAGTGGAGCATGGAGGACTCCACGTCCTGTTTCCAGTGTTGATGCTGAGAGCCCTAGTGCTGTGGGAAACTGTGTTTGGGTGTTGACTGTTCTCTTGGGTGCCAACTGGCAGGAGACGCATGAACAGGATCCACCTGCCCAGGGAGCGGATTTGTACCACAATGAAACTTCAGACATGCAGGTGGAGACTGAAGAGGATTTAAAGAAAGAAACACTGTCCAGAAAACCTTGTGCTATTACCTGGTGAGGAAAAAACCTTGCAGGTTCCAAGGTGGCCTTGCCCTGTGACTGCTTCTTGGGAAACCAGAGCCTCAGCCAATGTCAAGAGGTTTGAGCCTCAGACACCTCCAGAAGCCAATGCAATGGCGGTGGGGTAGGGAGGGAGATGCTTGGGGACAGGCATCCTGAGACCTGCTTGGGAAAGTCCTGCCTGGAAGAGCAGGACCCTTCGCTAAGGACCCAGCATGTCAGGTATGCTCCCCACGCAGCAGCTGAATGCCCCGTTGGCCTTTTCCGTGACCCAGGCACTGATCCAAATGCTCCATGCATCAGGTCATGCAATCTTGCCTTCCCGTACCCAGGACAATGCTGTTGTCCCCATTTTACAAATGAGCAAACTGCCCAAGAGGGTTAAGTATCACACCCGGGACCTCCCAGCCGAGGTGCAACAGAGCACAGCAGCAGAACCCAGTGCCAGTGCCTCACCGACAGAACCAGTGTCCAGGGTGTTGGACACAACTTGGATGCATGCAGCAGTGAGCATGGGGATCAGGTGCTTCCATCTTTTCTTTCCCAGTTATCTACTGAGCACTGACTCAGTGCGGGCGCCGGACAGCCTGGGGATTCAGAGCTGAAACCTCCCCTCTGCAGGGGAGAAGAGCAAGCAGGCAGTTGCAGTGCAGTATGAGCCTTCCCAGAGGTCTGTGAAATCCTTCCTCTGGGGCTGGAGAGGGAAGGCTTCCTGGAGGAAGGGAAACCTCCTCCTGCCTACTGAAGCAAAGGCAAAGACGGGACCCTGTTCAGCTCTGAGGCTCAGCTCCACAGCCTGTGCATGTGGGCACTCGGTATTTGTTGAATGAACATCTGCACAGCAACAGATCCAAGCGGTTCTGTGCCCCATGAGCCCTCATCCCAAGACAGCCAGTCTTCCAGCTGGCTGCTCAGAGGAGCCAGGACAAGCCGATCACGCAGTCACTGATGACAATCCAGGTTAACCTGCGAGACCCGTTCCCCTTTGCAAGTACCTTTCTTGCATCCTCACACTGGGAACGCCTGGCTGTTTTGAGCAAAGGAATGACTTCACATATGGAATCTCCATCCTTTTCCTGCCCCTGAGCCAGAAACATTTCCAGAGCCATTTGACGAGCCACACATCAGCTCCCAAGAGGCAAACAACAATGACAGCTTATTTTAACCCCCACTTCAGTCTCTGATGTTAGGCAGACCTGGATTCAAATCCAAGCTCCACCCCTCACTGTGTGAACTTGCTCATGCTGCTAACCTCTCTGAGACTTGACTCTTCAGTTGTGAAATGAGGTTAAAGCATTTTCTCTCAGGGGCTCTGCCTAGGATGAAATGAGTCATGCATTGGTCAGGACAGGTGATGCTGTGTAACAAACAAAGCCCCAGACCTCAGTGGCTTCAACAGCAATGTTGTCTTCTCAATTGATTTCATGTCCATCACAGGTCAATAAGGGGGCTCTGGTGGTCAGTCATTCAGAGACTCAAACAGATGGACCCTTATCCCAAAAGATGCTCCCACAGTTCCAGAAACAGAGCAAAGAAAACATAATAAGCCATGGGCCATTTCTTAAATCCCTTGCCCAGAAGGGATACACATGTCTTCTGCTCACAGCTGTTGCCCAAAATGTCTCAGGTGGCCTGGCACAGAGGCTCACATATGTAATCTCAGCACTTCGGGAGGCAGAGGCAGGCAGATCACCTGAGGTCAGGAGTTAAAGACCAGCCTGACCAACATGGTGAAACCCCATCTTTACCAATAACACAAAAATTAGCCAGGTGTGGTGGTGCACACCTGTAATCCCAGCTACTCAGGAGGCTGAGGCAGGAGAACCACTTGAACCCAAGTGGCAGAGGTTGCAGTGAGCCGAGACGGCACCAGTGCACTTCAGCCTGGGCAATAGAGCACAGCTTCATCTCAAAAAAAAGGTCTCAGGCTATGCCTGAACTAGGAGGGTAGAAAGAATAGTCGTTTTGGTGGCCACAAACCATTGAAACAAAGATGCAGATCATTTAAGTAAAATTCTGGTTAGCTCCTCCCACTCCCTCCCAGCTCCTCTTCATTGCTGTGAGCAGGCGTCTCCTGCTTCAGTTTCCAGTCTATTGCCTCCAGCTCCTAGTGCACCTGTCAATATGTGCACCGTGATAAACAGGAAGCACTTTTCAATACATCTCCTGCAAGTGTTCTGCAGGAATCTAGGTAGAGGATGTTGGAGAGATACTGCAGGGGGCAGGAGCTCTCTGGCTGGACCTTCATCATGTTCAAGCCACAGCCACAGACATTGGCGTGGTCCCTCAGCCACCTCACAGCCTTGGCCTGCAGCATCTGGACATGGAAACCAAAATGCAGCAGGGCCCATGGAAACTGACAGTTCCTGAAAAGCTGCCCAGACCCCCCCTGCGCACAGTGACCTGTATTCCAGAGGGTCCGCACAGAGCTGCCATTCCTTCTGCCAGACCCTGTGAGACTCATGTGCTCTGGAGGCTTCCTGCCCTACAAAGGCAGCCAGACTCCTGCCATACAACCCTGTACCAGCAGCTCACAGCTGGCTCCCTCACCTGCACCCCAGTGGGCAGCCGAGTGCTTGTGCAGAAGCTGCTGACCAGCTCCTGCCTGGCCAAATCCACAGACATCTCTTATATGGTGGCCAAACCACATTTTAAGATATCTGAACCCCTTTCAAATCTGTGCTTCCTTGGGTACCTCCCTCTGCACCAGGGCACCAGGCAGGGTTGCTTTACATTTTACAGTGACTCTTTATCATAGTTGCAGTCCTTTGTATTACACCTCCCTGTTAGACTCACTGTGTGGTTTCTGTCTCTTGATGGGACCCAGGCTGCTACACACCCTAACCCTTGCATATGGCACATCAGCAGCTCCTTACCATTGTCCCAAGATCATGTTCCAATCCCCTTCTCTGCTCCCTGACTTTCTTTCCGTACATGAGACCCCCAAATGCTCTCTTTATGCCCAAAGCTTACCAGCTCTTCCTTCCATATATTCTTGGTCAGACCCAAGAGTCTGATGCTCTGGCAAATGCATAAATGGGGAGAAGGCAGGGGAATCATTTCTCCTCCCTTAGGTATACACTGAGGTTAATGTCATTC
Organism: Callithrix jacchus; assembly: GCF_049354715.1. Lineage (NCBI taxonomy): Eukaryota > Metazoa > Chordata > Mammalia > Primates > Cebidae > Callithrix > Callithrix jacchus. Next base: position 43,570,520 of record NC_133508.1, read on the forward strand.
CAGTGTGTGAGGAATTTAAAAAATGAGGCATAGAGCGGTGCAGTGATTTGCCTGGACCCATGAAATAGTCGTGGTAGAACAGGACCAAAGTTTCAGGTCTCCCAAGTGTCAGTCTGGCTCCTGTGCCTTCAGAACATGCCCTGGAGGGAGACACTGGCAGACCCACTCATGCTGAGCACTCAGGGGTACCCAGGTGCTAAGAGTGGGGATGGGACAGGCTGAGTTGATTCAGTCCAGTCCTCCTACACCAAATAAGGAGGGAAACCCTCACATAATAGAGGTAAAGAGAGGGAACAAAGCCAGCAACCATTAAGAGGCTGATCCCTGGAAGGCCTGGGCAGAATGACAGGGAGAATTGGGGCAGAACAGAGGCCCTAGACGGGACAAGGGAAGCAGCCTCAGTGGCCAGATGGCACCTGTCCACTGCACAGAGGCTGGAACCTCAAGTTCCACCTAGTCCTTGTCAACTACAATCAATCTGGGCTGTGGCTCAAGGAATCTCAGAGAAAACACATTTTCTGCGGTTTGGGGAGATGAGAATAAAACAATTCAGCTTCAAGAAGTTGAAAGCCCAGGATATCACAGCACATGGAGATGGCATTCAAACTTAAACTTCCTGCCCTTGACTTCCGGTTTGGCTGATGGATGTGGTAAAGTGGCAGTCTGCCCATGCTGAGCCTGGATGGTAAGAGACCTTCACGTTTTTCTTTGTTCTTTGCACTCCTGCCATTGCCACGAGAAGAATGCACCCTGGCAGGCCCCTGACCCCAGGAGGATCAGAGACTCCTGAAGCAGATCCAGCTCAGCCACCACAGTCTGAGCCAAAACCACCCATGCTCATGAGTGAGAAATGGCGGCCTAGCCTCTGAGATGTGGGATTATTCATTACAAAGTAAGAATTAACTAATAGAGATTTCGACCTCACATCCCTATGAAATAAAGAACAAAGGAAAGAAAACATAAAATATGAAAAGCAGATTTCCCGTTTTTAGAAGAAAATAGAAGACATATTGTATGACACTAAGCAGAGAAAAAATTTTTTAATGTGACATAAAAACACACTATAAAAGAAATGATGATAAATTCAACCACATTAAATCTAGAAGCTTTGATCTGACAAAAGAGGCTGTGAATAAAGTTAGAAAACAAAGACAGTGCATGATATGGTTTGGCTGTGTGTCTCCACCCAAATATCATCTTGAATTGTACTCCCATAATTCTCATGTGTTGTGGGAGGGACCTGGTGGGAGATAATTAGAATCATGGGAGCAGTTTTCCCCATACTGTTCTCGTGGTAGTGAATTAGTCTCACAAACTCTAATGGTTTTATCAGGGGTTTCCGCTTTTGCATCTTCCTCATTTTTCTCTTGCCACCACCATGTAAGAAGTGCCTTTCCCATCCCACCATGATTCTCTGGCCTCCCCAGCCATGTGGAACTGTAAGTACAATTGAATAATTGGATCTCTTTTTCTTCTCAGTCTGGGATGTATCTTTATCAGCAGTATAAAAATGGACTAATACACTATACAAATAGGGAAAACATATTTGTAAGATATTTGGCCAAAAAAGCATTAATATCAAGATCATTTTTTAAAAATAGGCCAGGCATGGTGGCTCACATCTGTAATCCCAGCACCCTGGGAGGCCAAGGAGGGTGGATCGATCACCTGAGGTCAGGAGTTTGAGACCAGCCTGACCAACATGGAGAAACCCCATCTCTACTAAAGATACCAAATCAGCAGGGCGTGGTGGCAGGCACCTGTAATCCCAGCTCCTTGGGAGTCTGAGGCAGGGGAATAGCTTGAACCTGGGAGGCGAAGGTTGTGGTGAGCCAAGATTGCGCCATTGCACTCCAGCCTGGGCAACAAGAGCAAAAGTTCATCTCAAAAAAAAAAAAAAAAAAAAAGCACTTACAAGTCAGTAAGGAGAAACCAAAGACCCAACAGACAAATGGGCCAGGAGCAATTCACAGAGGAGGAGACCCAAAGGGCCGGGAAACACAAGGCACTGTGTTCAGCTGCACTGCAATCCAGAAACAACATTAGAAGGTGGGCTAACACATACTGATGAAGATGAGTGAAGGTGAAAGTGTGCACTGCTGATGAAGTGAGGACTCCAGCCCCAACGTCATCTGGCTGTGCTTCCTAGGAAGGGCTGACCACGGACCTGTCTCAAGGCCAAGCCTCACCAGGCGATGTGCAGGCCTTGGACCAGAACATCAGCATCACCCTGGGGCAGGGTGCACATCGTCTGCTCACCAGAAATGCAGAATTCCAGATTCATTTGGAAGATATTGTTGAAGGGAAAAGCAACTTTCAGAAGAGTATGTGTGGACTTCTATTTGTACAAAACTGCAAAGACAGACCAAAAACCACTATCCATTCCACATGGACATGCACACTCGGTATTAAACATGGATGAGAAGACACACATTGACTTCAGAACAGTGGGCAGGGAGGTGGTAACCCGATTAGAAAGGGAGTGTATAACTCGAGCGTCAGCTTGTACATTATGGCTGAATCCGTCATGTTTTATTCCCTTCAACTCTGGAGCAAATGCCTCCAAAAAGCTAACACGTGTGAATTTTCAGGGGTGGGTACCTGAAAGTTTGATATCATTATCCTCTACACAGTCCCACGTGTTTGTAATATTGAGTCGCATTTTTTTAAACAGTTGATACTGCGTGAAAGGAAGCTTGCCTACCTGGTAACAACTGTTATCTTTAGGTAGCAGGATATGAGACTGGTTCTTTTTTCTTTTTTTTCTACTTGTATATTATCTCTGTTTCCTTGTGTGAGGATTTATGACTGTTGTGATGAAAAGGCTTGTATTCTAACACCCTGCATCATAGGCACACTGTGCCCTGGCTGGGAGGATGGGGAGGAAGGAGCTTGTCTGTTCACCTGGCCAGCCCTAGGCAGCTCTGCAGAGGAAGATACAGTCACTTCCCCCCTGCAGCCAAAGAATGAAGCAGGCTCGATACGAAATGAATCATTCCAGGGGAGCTAAATCCCGGCCTTATCTAATTCTGTATCCTAAGGCTGATTAATTTAAACTCAAAAATAAAATAAACATCGGCTTTAAATAAGGATTAAATACTCAGCGGGGTCCTTAGTTAAAGAAACGACATTATACATTTTATGGTATGGATTCAGGGGGCCCAGGGTGGGATGTGGGTTATTTGTGGAAATGCTGAGCTAAGGAGAGGAAATCACCAGTGCTCTTGGATTCCAGGGTGCAATCACCTTTAGCCTCTTGTCAGGATACCCGCAGAAAACCCCAGAGCCACACTGACAGGATATTCACACAAGAGGGGTCTTGTGCCCTGTGTCCCAGCTGCCCTGGGTTTCTGACACAGAAGGGATGAGTCAAGGGAGTGGGCAAAGAATGTGGAGGAAGCTCCTGATGCTCTTAGAAAACAGTAGGGAAGAGATCCCCCTGCCGAGGCATTGTTCCCAGATAGGAGACAAGACCCCCAGCTCCTCCATGAGTCACTGAGTTCAGAAGGGAGCCCAGGGAGGTGGGCAGGGAGGACATGGGGTGGGACCTGTGCCTGGAGGAGCCCATGAACCTGAGTCAGGCATGAGAGTGAGCAGCTGGTGGATTCTTCGAGGCCTGCAGCACAAAGGCAGGAGGCCGTCCCAAGAACAAGCCATGTCTGCAGACGCCTACTGCCTCCCTGCCCCATCGCTGCAGTGTCACAGAGCAGAATCACACCATGTGGGAAGCCATGTGCAGCGTGAGTGTCATATTGGAGCTGCACCCAGAAGGTCCCAGATCCAGGTCCAGCTATGTCTCTGCCATAGCCAATGTTTGTGTCCCCCTAAAATCCATGTGTTGAAATCTAACTGCTGATAGGTTAGATTTGAATTAGGTGGTGAAGACTTTGGGAAGTGATTTTGTCATGAAAGTGGAGACCCCATAAATGGGATTAGTGGCCTTATAAAAGAGAGCCAAGGGCCAGGCACAGTGACTCACTTCTGTAATCTCAGCACTTTGGGAGGCCGAGGTGGGTGGATCATGAGGTCAGGAGATTGAGACCACCCTGGCCAATATGGTGAAACCCCATCTCTACTAAAAATACAAAAATTAGGGCCAGGAGCGGTGGCTGACACCTGTAATCCCAGCACTTTGGGAGGCCGAGGCAGGTAGATCATGAGGTCAAGAGTTCGAAACCATCCTGGTCAACGTGGTGAAACCCCGCCTCTACTAAAAATACAAAAAATTAGCTGGGCATGGTGGCGTGTGCCTGTAATCCCAGCTACTCAGGAGGCTGAGGGAGGAGAATTGCCTGAGCCCAGGAGGGGGAGGTTGTGGTGAGCTGAGATCGCACCAATGCACTCCAGCCTGGGTAACAAGAGTGAAACTCCGTCTTAAAAAAAAAAAATACAAAAATTAGTCAGGTGGGGTGGTGCTCACCTATATCCCAGCTACTCGGAAGTCTGAGGCAGAAAAATCACTTGAACCCAGGAGGCGGAGGTTGCAGTGAGCCAAGATTGTGCCACAGCACTCCAACCTGGGCAACAGAGCGAGATTCTGTCTCAAAATAGGTACATAAATAAAATAAAATAAAATAAAAATTAATACAAGAGAAGCAAGGGAGCTTGTTCTCTCCTTCCACCACGTGAGGACAGATCTGGAAGGGGCCTCTATAGAAAAGAGCCCTCAGTAGACACCCAATCTGCCACTACCTTGACCTTCCACTTGCCAGCATCCAGACCTATGAGATGTAAATTTCCACTGCTTATATGCCCCCTAGTATAAGGTATACTTTTACAGCAGCCCAACTGGACTAAGACAGCCTCTGACCATCCTGAGCAACTCATTTATCTCCTGAACTCTCCACAGATTCAGCTGCGATGAAATCCATTCCACAGATGGATACTGAACACCTACTTTGTATAAGGACACACTGCATTATTGGATAGGGTATAAAGCAAGTCACAGTTCCCCAAAGGCAGGCACCATAACTGCAGAACAGCAAACCCAAGTTGCTGTGGCCAGTGAGGGAAGGGGCAGGTGTCAGAAGGAGAAGAGTCCGTGTCTGCAACAAAATTGGAACATCTAATGAATGGTCCCCAGAATGGTGACTTCTCATCTTTACTACAAAAACTCACAGTCATCCCTATGTACAGTCTTCCCAGAAATGCAGGGCGGCTGAGAATATGCAAATCAGAAGAGAGGAGAGCACAGAGAGAGCACATTCTTGGCATCAGCAGTCACAGACTTCTTGCAGGAAGGAAGCGACTCTCCTGGATCCCTGGGTAGCAGATAAACGTACAGAAATATATTTGTCGGCTATTCGGTTCATGGACTTTGAATATTTGCAGACCGAGAGGCTGAGAATCTTCTCCAACCCAGATGGTGTGGGGCGTGGAAGTACAGAGAGGGATCAAAGGAGGAGGGGAGCAGAGCAATGAGAAGGGAGCTCTCGGCATGACCAACAGAGACCGGGGTCTCTTCTACTGACAATACGAGCTAATGTATAATGACTGCAGGTCGGCAAACAGCAGGCTTTGCACATCACACGTGGAGAGCTCTGATGACAGCCCTGTGTGACAGGTATTGTTGTCTGAGGTAGAGAGTTGCTAAATCACCACGTGCAACTGCTGGAATGCTGGAGAGTTTGGTTTTCGTTGGTCATCTTGCTGTTTGCTTTCTATCTGTCCCATCTGTAGTTGCTCTCCTTTTCTTCTTTCTCTGACTTCTCTTGGATTCGTTGAGTATTTTTATTTTATTTAATCTTCTTTGTTGGCTTTTTAGATATAACTATTTTTGCTTGGTTCGGTCTCTAGTTTTAATAATGGCTCTATGGTTTACGGTATATCATATGGTATGGATCTGTGTCCCCACCCAAATCTCATGTTGAAATGTAATCCCCAAGGCCATTTGGGGGGTGGGGCCTCCGGGGAGGTGATCAGATTGTGGGCCAGTTTCTCATGGTTTAACACCATCCCCCCGGTACTATATAGTGAGTGAGTTCTCACAAATCTGGTTGTTTAAAGGTATGTGGCCCCTGCTCCAGTCAGGTAAGATGAGCCTGCTTCCCCTTTGCCTTGCACCACGATTGAAAGCTCCCTGAGGCCTCCCTGGAAGCTGAGCAGATGACAGAATCATGCTTCCTGTACAGCCTGCAGAACTGTAAGCCAATTAAGCCTCTTTTCTTTATAAATTACCCAGTCTCAGGAATTTCTTTATAGCAGTGCAAAAACAGACTAATACAGTATATGTATTTAACTTAGCATTGGCTGCATCAACTTTTGAGGTGTTTTTTCTGTTGTTGTTTTGTGTTTTGTTTTGTTTTGTTTTTGTTTTTGAGACAGAGTCTTGCTCTGTCACACAGGCTAGGGTGCAGTGGCAGGATCTCAACTCACTGCAACCTCCACCTCCCAGGTTCAAGTAATTTTCCTGCCTCAGCCTCCTGAATAGCTGGGATTACAAGCACCTGCCACCATACCTGACTAGTTTTTGTATTTTTAGTAGAGATGGGTTTCACCATGTTGGTCAGGCTGGTCTCGAACTCCTGACCTCATGATCTGCCTGCCTTGGCCTCCCAAAGAGCTAGGATTACAGGCGTGAGCTGCCATGCCTGGCCCTGAGTTTTACGTTATTGTTTTCATGCATTTTGCTTCTATATGTACTATAAACCCACATTACTTTATTATTTTCTTCTTAAACAGTCCTGACTCACACATTTACCATCTCTGATGCTCCTCATTCTTTTGTGTAGATCTGAGCTTCCATCTAGTTTCAAATTTCTTTTTGCCTGAAGGATTTCCTTTAATAATCCTTGTAGTGAGGGCTTGCTGGTAATGAATTCTTCAAGCTTTTCAATGTCCTAAAGTCTTTATTTCACTGTCCTGTTTGAAAGATACTTTTGCTGTGTTAAATTCTAGATGACAATCGTTTTATTCTTAAGTATTTTATAGAGGTTACTCTGCTAGTCTCTGGTTTGCATTATTTTGTTTTGTTTTGTTTTGTTGTTTTGAGATGGAGTTTCGCTCTTGTTACCCAGGCTGGAGTGCAGTGGCACAATCTCGGCTCACCGCAACATCCGCCTCCTGGGTCAGAAAATTCTCCTGCCTCAGCCTCCCGAGTGGCTAGAACTACAGGCATGTGCCACCACACCCAGCTAATTTTTATATTTTTAGTAGAGACGGGGTTTCACCATGTTGACCAGGATGATCTCGATCTCTTGACCTCATGATCTACCCGCCTCGGCCTCCCAAAGTGCTGGGATTATAGGCATGAGCCACTGCACCCTGGCCTTTTTTTTTTTTTTTTGTCACCCAGTCCTGGGCTCAAGCCATCCACCCGTCTCAACCTCCCAAGTAGCTGGGACTATAGACATTTGCCACGGCACCAAGCTAATTTTTGCATTTTCTGTAGAGGCAGAGTTTTGCCATGTTGCCCAGGCTGGTCTTGAACTCCTGGGCTCAAGTGATCATCCTGCCTTGGCCTCCCAAAATGCTGGGATAACAGGCATGTGCCACTATGCCTGGTCTTGCGTTGTTTCTAACCAGACATCTGCCATCATCGTTATCTTTGTTCCTCTCTGTATAATGTCTTCTTCCCTTTGGTAACCTTTCAGACGTTCTCTTTGTCACCGGTTTGGAGCAATTTGATTGCGCTTTGGGGTGTCATCCTCATGTCTCTTGTGCTTGGAATTCTTAGATCTCTGGGTGTACAGTTTTTATCAAATTTAAAATTTGTCAGCCACAGTTTTTTCAAATATTTTTTCTTCTATTCCTCTCCTCCTTCTTCAGGAACTCCAATTACACATAGCTTAGTCCTGGTGGTGCTGATTTTCTGTCCAATCTTTTTCCATTTTCTTTTTCATGTTCCATTTTCGATAGTTTCCACTGCTACATCTTCCAGTGTACTAATCCTTTCTTGTATCATATCTATTCTATTTTAAATGCCATTTGGTATATTTTTCATCTCAGACATTGTATTTTTCATCTCTAGAAGTTCAAGCTGCATCTTCCATGTCTCTACTTGCATGTCCAAGCTTCCCTTTACCTTCTTGTGGTGGAATGATAACTGTTTTAATACCCTTCCCTCCTAATTCCATCATATGCACCATTTATCTATTTATTGATTGAGTTTTCTTCTCACTATCAAGAATTTTCCTTTTTCTTTTTGCTGAATTTTCCTTTCACAATGTTGAAACCCATCTCTACTAAAAATACAAAAATTAGCCAGGTGTGGTGGTGGGTGCTTGTAATCCCAGATACTCAGGAGGCTGAGTCAGGAGAATTGCTTGAACCCAGAGAAGGCAGAGGTTGCAGTGAGCTGAGATCCTGCCACTGTACTCTAGCCTGGGTGACAGAGCGAGTCTCTGCCTCAAAAAGAAAAAAAGGCATCTCAAATGTTAATGGCAGCCAATGCTAAGTTAAATACATATACTGTATTAGTCTGTTCTTGCACTGCTATAAAGAAATTCCTGAGACTGAGTAATTTATAAAGAAAAGAGGCTTAATTGGTTCATCGTTCTGCAGACTGTACAGGAAGCGTGATTCCGTCATCTGCTCAGCTTCTGGGGACGCCTCAGAGAGCTTTTAATCATGGTGGAAGGCAAAGGGGAAAACTGCACACCTGGTACTTTTCAGCTGGATGACAGACAACGTGAAATTTATCTTATTGTGTGTTGGATACTGTTGGGTTCCTATAAACACGACTGAGCTATGTCCTAAGATGCAGTTAAATTATCTGGAAAGATTTGGTTCTTTGAGGGTTTCTCTGAAGTCTTTAAGCATGACCTTAGCAGCCTTGGCCTGGAGCTAATCTTCCACACCACCGAGGCAATTCTTTTTTGAGTGTTCCATCCAATGTTCTGAGAAGTATAAGATTTGTCCACTGTTGCTGGTGGGAACACCAAATATGCCTGGTTCTGTGGGAGATTCAAGCACTGTTCTTTCTGTTTCTTTCAGGTGTTTTCCTGCCAGACTTGGGTAGTTTACACACATACATGCACTGATCAGTATTTAGCTGAGGACTCTGGAGCGTTTTTGTTTTGTCACTTTGTCCTTTTCACGCCCTGAATAATCTGCCCTGCAGACTTTATCTGAGCTTCTTTGGTCTCCCTGGACTCCCAGCTTCATCTCCTCAACTCAGGACCGTTAGGCTTAACCTGGGTCCCCCCCCGCCGAGCTGTGGCCTAGAAACATGTGACCCACGCTGTTCACCATTGGGCCATACTTGTCCCTCAGTCCTACCTTGAAGGTTTTGTCAACTTCCTAGTGACAAGTAATTGGTAACTGTCATCAGCACTCTCCTACCCTATGTATCCTTATCAGCGGCATGGTCCTTATGTTACTGTTTAATAAGGTGCCTATCATTCACTCCATAGCATGAGTCCCATCATTAGTAACTAATTCCAGTCCTTCATTCGAGTCCTCCAAAGGTGCTGAGCTAGATCTGCTCAAGGTATTATTAGCAACTGAGATCTCCCTGTCTAGCAATTACAGTCAAGGTGTGATACTCTGAGCCAGCACATCAGCAAGACAGCCTCCATTAAAGAGGGGGTTTTAGGAAGACCACCTTGAGCAAGTGCTTCACGCATTACAAGACTGGTCTTGAGGGGCTTGTAGTGTTGAATAAGGGAATTGAATGTGGTAATTTTTCAGACCTCCTCCCTTAACAGCTATGAGTTTATAATTATCCACTTCCCCTCAGGGAAATAAAAACCGTGATTCTTGATTCACTGACGAGTTTAGGAAGAGGAGGTGGAGACTGGATCAGACCTATTCCTGGAATACGCTAGACAGCTTCTGGGGATTAAAATAATGACCGCTAATGGATACACACGTTTAATGTTTCAGTTACTGGTAAAATTAATACCCTGTTTAATATTAATAGAGGCAATGTACATCTCCAGGGTTGTTAATCTGCTACCTTTCCACCACGTCAGATATAAAAATAGCTCCTCATGATCAGCCAGGTGGGCACAGACAGGCGGATGTTGGGGAGGGAGGAGGGAGGGACTGAGGAGCAATAACGGGATGGTGACAACAACATGCATTTTTCAAGGCACTGCAGCTCATCAGAATGCTCAGGAAGAATATTTTCTTCCAAGTACAGATACTTTTTCAACTTCATTCATGGGTTCATTCATATTCAACAAATATTTACTGAATGCTTTTCACATGCTAGGCACTGTGCTAAGCTTCTTACCACTTACCTTACCTAACCCTCACAGCGACCCTTTAGTGAGAGCAGTATCTGATTTCCATTTGGGGGTGGGGAGTTGGGGAAGGATAACATGGGGAGAAATGCCAGATACAGGTGATGGGGATGGAGGCAGCAAACCACATTGCCATGTATGTACTTATGCAACAATCCTGCATGTTCTTCACATGTACCCCAGAACCTAAAATGCAATAAAATATACATATTTTAAAAAAAAGAATGAGGACATTGAGGCTCAAGGTCTTACAATTAGGAAGGGAACAGAGACAATACTGGAATCCAGGTCTGTTTTTGAATCCAGAGCCAGCACTTCTAACCCTAACCTTTTAGGTCTTTATTCTTCTCAACCATCTTTAAATTTATAATTGCATAAAAACTGAAAGAAATACGTGGGAAGGTAGAACAGGAGGTGAGAGAGCCAAGGTCCAGAAGGTTGGGTGCTCAGGCCCTGACTCCACAGCCCAGGGAAAGACTGTGGGGGAATTTTCTCTTTTGATGGTAACTTCAGATTTTCATAATAATTAAGCAAATGTGTGTTGAGCACCTACTATGTGCCAGGCGCTGTGCTATACAGTGAAAAAACTGATCAAGATAGACACAGTCCCTACCTTCAGGAAGCTTATATTTTATATTCCACGGAGACAGAGACACAGAAATACGTAATGAATAAAAAACAAAGAAGCACATGGACATAAATGAAATAAACATGAGAGATGGCACATCTGTTGTCCTAAAAGCCCACAGGGCACTCATGGTACAAGGCTCCTCAGCAAATGAACAATGTGGACCATCCGGATGGCCCAGACTTCCTTCTCTTACTTCCTGCAGCTCCAAGTGTTGATTGCTACTAAGAAAACCAAGGGGAAACTGAGGTGGTGGGGGACCACCTTGAATGATGGAATCATCAAAGTCCTCTCTGACAATGTCTATCTTGAAATCCTTTGCCAGGGAAACCCTCATTGTAAAAGGAATTGCTAGAAGGGCAGTGAGTTACCTGGAAATGGGCGAGGGGCTGGAGCTCAGAGGCAGTCAGGACAGGGGTCTCTAGGCATCTGGCCACAGGAACCACTCCTGGTGAAGCTGCTAAAATAAACACCTTCTGACTATTTGTTCTCATTTCCTTCCCTATACTCAAGACTGAAATCCTGAGTGGTGGAGTGAGGAAGGGGACAGTTCAGTCGGCCTGGCTTAAACTACACGCCCATTTCTTGGCTGGGAATAGAGCACCTTAATTTTTGCTACCCCACTGGGGCTGTTCATAATGGGGGAGAGGAGATTCTAAAACAACAACTGAAAACCCAGGGTACTTTTAGGAATGGAGAATGGATGTTACATAGCCAGAAAAGTCCATTGCATGAAGAGAAACTGACTAGAATTGAGACTTAGGATAAAGAGAAGGAAACATTCCAGTATGGAGGGAAACACAGTTTAGGGAGTGGGGATAGCATATGCCAAGGCCCTGAGGTCAGAATTTATGTCAGATAAGAAGAGATGTATTTAATTTTCTACAGGAAAGGGGACTGATCTGCGTTTAAAGGTACACAGTGTAAATATATGTGTGTGGATAGATAGACGTTGGGAAGGTAAAATAACTGAAAATATAAGCTTCCTGAAGTTGGTAGGTGGGGGCATAGATGGATGGGTGGATAAATGGATGGATGGATGGATGGATGGATGGATGGATGGATGGATGGTTGGATAGATAGATGAATGGATGGATGGATGGATGAGTAGATGGATGGATGGATGGATGAATGGATGGGTAGATGAGTGGACATATGAATGGATGGATGGATAGATGGATGAGTGGATAGATGAATGGATGGATAGATGGATGGATGGATGGATGGATAAGTGGATAGATGAATGGATGAATGGATGGATGGATGAATGGATGGATGGTAGATGGATGGATGGAATGATGGATAGATGAGGGGATAGGTGGATGGATGGATGGAATGATGAATGGATGAGTGGATAGGTGGATGGATGAATAGAATGATGGATGGATGAGGGGATGGATGGATGGATTGATCAACAGATGGATAGGCTGGGAAATGAATGAATGGATAGATCTTCCTGAGCTGGTAATATTTTGGCCTTGCCTTCAGTCTGTAATTCTTCAGTGCACTTTTCTAACACATTGGCTTGAATAGCAGGGCTGGGAAAAAGGTGAGGTGAAAGAGGCAACTCAAGCACAAAACATAAGGAGGTGCTGAATCTCAGAGTTGAGCAAGTGCCCTACAAGTAGATGCCTCCATGAATCTCACACCCCAGGAACCTCACTCTTGCTTCCCCTAGTCTGTCCCTCTTGGGTTTTACCCATGCACTTCCCCTGAGAAGGAAGAGACAGATAGCCTTGTCAGACGCCATGCTGCAAATGACTTCAGGGCCCAGGATGTTCCTAAGGCTTGTTTTACCTTCTGATCATTGGCCCTTTGCTGAGACAAAGTGAGTGATGTGACAGAGCAGCCATTTGCACAGTTCTTGTCCCAGATCTGTGCCATCATCTTACTATGTAAACTTAAAGAAGCCTCTTACCCTCTCTGAGCTTCAGTTATTTTCTTTGTAGAACAAGAGAGGTTGGACTCTACTCTGAAATGATTTGGTTCAAAGTAAGAGTGGAAAGAAAGGTGAGAGGCTTCCAGAAACTTTCAAGGAAACCCTTTCTTAGAAGGTTTGCACTGACCACTTCCCACTGCCCAAGTATTTTCTTCGCTTATTAACCTTTCAAATATTCTTCCTACATACTCAGCACTGGACTTTACGCTTAGTACAATGAGCCACACAGACACTGTCTCTGTCTTCTTGGAGCTTTGAGTCCAGTGAGGAAGTCAGGTAGTAAATGGAGAAGGAGGCCACAGTTGTAACAGCTGCTCTAGCACAATCCTGGGAGCAAAAGGAACCTGGACAGGGAGGCCTAACCCAGCCTGCAGCCAGAGGCTTCCTGGAGGAAGTGGCTCCCACAGATGAGCAGGAAGAGATCAAGTAAATAAAGAGAAAGAAATGACAGTGCCCCAGAGTCTCACTCAAAGGGCTGGGGAGGTGGGCCAGGCCCCAACACAGTGGACTCTTCATCAGTTCCCAGGTACCTTGGTCATATGCAATGGCAGCACTGCCTCCGAATTAGCGTGCGCCATCTTGGAGTCCTTAAAAGTCCTTTCCTCTGCTTTTCGAGGTTGTATCTTGCTGAGCACAAAGAGGAGCTTTTAAGCTGTGACTTGTTGGAACAGAAGCAGCAGAGGGTGTCATTCTTAACACATATGCCCTGTGGCAGCCTGGCGTGGGGCCTCGGAAAGATGATTAGGGTGTTTGTTCAAAGGATGTAATTGCTACATTTTCTTTTCCATTTTTGATGTTTATGACTCTCTTTCTGTCTTCTGACTGGATCCTGAGCTGCAAAGAACTCACTCTTCAAACCTCATCTCATTATCCATTTTCCCCCCAATTGCATATTTTAGGGGCTGGTAATAGGGCTGCCTACGGTGCTCTGTATTACAGCTGAAGGATCTGCAAGACTTCAACACCCCCACACTCCCCTGCCATGCAAAAGAGACAAAATATTTTCATTTCTAAGCCTGGAGGGGAAAAAGTTATGCAACCGTGTGACAATTGTGGCTTCTTTAAAGTCTTTGGTAGCTGGGAAAGGGATCCAGTCTCAGCCGGGGAGGGGATCCAGTCTCAGCTGGGGAGGGGATCCAGTCTCAGCTGGACTTTTTTAAAATAACAAGTGATGGGCCACCTGACATGGAAAGAAGAACGTGAGGTGCTCCTGACACTCCTGCCTCCGAGTCCATATGCCTGCTTGGAGGCCTTGCTGGAGACAGGCAGCATCTGGGGTGAGGTGAGGGGGGAGCCAGTGCTGATTCAGCACCTGCTATGCAGAAGTGCTGAGCCCCCATTTACACACATCTTTCAAGTTGCACAAATTGGCATGTGTACTAGCTTTCTATGCTGTGTAACAAATTTCCACACACTTAGCAGTTTACAACAGCATAAATGTGTGATTTCAGTCTCCATGGGTCTAGCTGCACCTGTGCTAACCGAGGTGCAATCAATGTCAGCCAAAGCTACAAGTTCATCAGAGAGACCCAGGGTCCTCTTCCAAGCTCAGTGGGTGTTGGAAGAATTCAGTTCCTTGCAGTTGTAGGACTGAGAGCCTTACTCCACAGAGCACCCAAGATTTCCTTCCACATGGCCCTCTCACAGCACGGCAGCTTGCTTCTTCAAAGCCAACAGGAGACCGTTTGCTGCCTCAAATCTCTCTGGTATCCTTCTTCTCCAATTTCTAGGCTATTTTTAAAAGGGTCAGGCCCACCAAGGACAATCTCCCTTATGATGAACTTAAAATCAACTGATTAGAGACCTTAAACACATCTACAAACATTCTTCACATTTTCTCATAATGTAACTTTTTCATTCCATCACAGTCCCAGTCCTGCCCACCCTCAAGAGGAAGGAATTATACAGCACCTCAGGGCCCATCTTAGAAAGCAGCCACCACAGCTCATGTTTTGTGTGGCACACACCGTGCCTGGCCTGAGTCAGCTTCCACTTGGCAAATACCTGAGTTCATTCAGGGGAGCTAGAGAACAGAGAGCGTGGGCTTCACAGGCGCAGCAGCTCAGGAAACCTGGGTTGAATCTCTGCTCTGAGTCTCACTAGCTTGTGTGACCTTAGGCAAGCTGTGTAACTTCTCTGCACCTCCATTTCCTCATCTGGGAAATGAGTTCCATAATAGTACCCGCCTGTTGTTTAGAAGCGTCAATGACAAAGGCCCATGACATGCTTAGCACAGCCCAGCAGGCAGGATTGCTCCATGTCATTATGATTCTGCCTAATCCTGCCTCCTTCCTCAATACAGTGCCAGCACCAGGAGGCTCTTTCCGCCAAAGCACCACCCCTTCCTCTCCCCACCTCCAACATCCCTCCTCCATCCCAGGAGCAAACAGAGATGGAGCAATTAGCCTTCAGTAATAAAAGTACACAGGCCCGTCAGCTGGCCTGCCAGAGGAATTTATGAACTCCGCAGAAGCTTGTACTGCTATGAGACAGTTTGTCAGGGGACCACTTCCCAGGTAAGAACAAAAAATACCCCATCTGTCACTGCCAGACCCTCCCTGTGGCAAAATATTAACACATTGCTGTCCCTTTCCGCATTTTCCAAACCTTCCACGGTCAACCTGCATTATTTTTATATCAGAGAAAAAAAAAGGTAATAGACCTGATTTTTCACAGAAAATCTTTGCAGTTAGAAACACCAGCTTCTGCCAGGCTGTGTCTGCAAGGACAGCATTACCAGAGTTCCTGAGAGCTTGTGTTTTGTTCTTTTTTTAAAACCAAGATCCATTATGCAAATGGATTATAAAAGTTTTAAAGCCTCTTGTCCTGTCTCAATTAATCATAGTCGTTGTGGGCCCAGCTTTAGCAGCAACAAAATCTGTGGTGCATGGAAGGTGGCCAGAGAGGCAACGGTGCTGGCCTTGCCCTGCCCCAGGGATTTCTTTTGTCCCTCCCACCCAGGCCTGCCTTTCCTGCCATGATGACCCAGGCATCTTGCTGGTGGCTGGCCACCACCCTTCACCACTACCATCGTGTGTGCACACCCACACACACAGACAATCCCTGGCAGTGGCCGCTGTTCCATCCTCCAAGAGGGTCCTTCTCCAACTGGAGTGAAACTAATGGACTGTAATTTACTGCGCAGCCCCTATGCTGCTTAGTTCTGCCCAGAGAGGAGAAGGAAATGAGGCAGGCTTCCACCAGCAGCAGCAGTGACGCCTCTGGTCTTAAGCTTGCCCTCCTTGCCCTTCCTCCACAAACCCCCTTTCTATCCCAAAGCTATACGGGGTGGATGAATGACTGCCGACAGCTGCACTTCATCAGTCGCCCCCAGATCAACACGGCCGAGCGTTCCCTGAGGACCAGCCTCCCGTTTCTGCATGTCCCCACCACTTACCCCCAGACCCCTTGTTCTGCCCATCTCAAGCACCTTCTCTGTAACATGCTTTTGAATCTCACTCTCAAAAAAGGAACCCAAAACATTCTCACTGAGGCGTAACGGAGCCAATACCCACTAAAGGTGTTGACTGAGCATGAAGCTTTTAAGCTCAGAACCTCAGTGGGAAGCTGAGTGTGGGGAACTACCCCATTTCCTTGGTGGGAGCTGCAGCCCACATCAATGCTGAGAAACCCACAGGAAACACAGGCTTCCTAACCCATGGAACAGCAGTAGGTGCATTCAGAGTAGACCTGCGAATCTGAGCCTGGACAGCACACCTTCACAATGGCATTAGATGGATACAATTGTCGTGGGACTGGGGAGTGAACAGTAGCTTCTCACCTTGATAAGGCGCCAGGCCAGACCTGCCAGAGTCCCTGGTGGGACAGACAGAGGAAGCAGGAAGCTGCAGCTGGTGGTAAGATGCAACTTCAGACCCAAAGAACACAAGCCCACCCTAAGTCCTCACGCTTCCTCCCTCAGGCAGTTTCCTCTCATACAGAGCCCAACCTGAGGAGCCTGACGGCAACCTCACCCACCACCACAGGACTGCAGTACAGACAGGCTAAGAGGGGAAGCACACGGGCAAAGAAGGAAACTCAGTTCCCAAAGCATGAATCAGCAATCGCTCCATCTCAGGCACAGAGCTTGAATGAGTAAGACCCGGCTCTGCTGCTGCACCACGGAGCCGCTGGGTGATTCCATCTCTCAGCAAACACTCACCATGTTCCCAGGCCAGGTCCTGGGATACCGGGGTGATGGCGATATGGTCCCACCCTGGGTCTGTATGTGCAAAAGAAGGAAAGAAAACACCTGATGAACCGCGGACAGAGTAGAGAGGGCTCAGGCAGACACATGAAAAGAACATTCTGGAAGCCCAGAGGAGAACCCTGCAGATGGGACCCTGCCTGTTCCTACCTGCACTCTGCCGCATCCACAATAATGCAACTTCAGACCCAAAGAATGCAAGCCCATCCTACAGTGCAAGCCCACAATGAGCTGTGTGCACCCCACCCCTTCAACGCCCCTGATGCTCCTCTTTGCCCCCAAGCTTGCTACCTGTCTCCAGCCTTGTGCTCCACCAGCCAGCAGCAGCAGCCTCACATGGAGTTTCTGGGAAGGCAGAAGCTCAGACCCCACCCAGACCCGCTGAGGCAGAACCACCCTTCACTCAGTCGATGGGATGGACGTGCACACGTGAGAAGCACAGTCGAGGGGACACCCCTGTGTGACGCTTCTCCATGCCCCGTGAGTCCTATGCAGCCCCTCCTGGGGTTCCAGAGAACTTCAGCTGGTCCATGACACCCTCCTCTAACCCTCAAATGCAGACAGGGCCTCTGTGTGCAGCACCTGCTGTGCCTCGCTTTATAGAGCCCGCTCACCCTGGTGCAGATGGGCACCAAGCCACCTCTCCCCACGGCCAGACGGTGTGCCCCTCTAAAGCAAGGACTGAGATCCGCAAAGTTAAGCCCTGCCGGGCACATGCTGTGTTCTGTGTTTAGGTGCAGGAAAGATTTGCTGAATGAATAATACACTGTGCTTCAACTGTTTTAGACATTGCATACTTAGTACATTAACGAGAGAAAATGCAAGGATGCAGGGTATAACCATTTTTAAATGATCTGATTTGTTCACCGCCTTTGAAAACATCCAGAGACACGAAGGCCACGGCCTTTCCTAAAGGACCGATTCATGACAGTGGCCTGGGGCTGGCTGCCCACACTGAAGCCTGGAGGAAGGCTGACAAAAGCTTCCCTGGATACCAAGATTGGGACAAGGGATTCAATTTGTCATTTTGTTCCTTTGTCCAGGAGATTAAAAGTTGCTCGGGGCTGCTCTGGGAATCTTGCGGGGCTGGGTTGGTAGCAGGGAGCACTTGGCAGGAAGCAACCCACCCCTACCCCCTCCGCCTCCCTAGGAAGACAGCCTCATCCCAAAAGGAAGCATCCTTCGTTTTCTTAGAGTCTCAGAGACCCAGAAGCCTTCCCAGGCGATTTAGGGTTTGAGCGTGAGTTCTGTGCTGCTAGTCCTTGCAGCTCCAGCAGCTGACCTGAGGGCTCTCAGGCTGGAGGGAAGAGCCCAGGGGTTTGGGAAGCAGACATGACCGGAGGAGGGATGTGCAGGAGGAAGACGTGCCGCAGCGGTGGGGTGGAGGCTGCAGTTACTCATTCATTTGGATGAAGCTGCTAAACTATAATTAAGGAAGAATCTCTCCAAGTTTGGAGTACACAGAACAATAAACAGCTGCCCGCTTTGATTTATAGCCAGAACGTCGCTGAATCCGTTCCCAGCAGCCGTTCGGCAGGAGCCTGTGGGCCTGTGGACTCGGGAAAGCTTTCTCCTCCCGGCCAGGCCAGCCGAGGGGCCCTCATTCCATTGCCTGGATGGTGGGCAAGAGACGGCTCTCTTGTCAGATAGGTTGAGGGAACACCAAACTGAACAAAATTGCAAAATCAAAATTCACTTGGTGCCTCGACTCAGGGCTTCTCAGAGCCAGGGCCAAGCTCCTGTTAGCTGTAACTCTCAGAGAAGCAGGGAAGCGACAGTGATTAATCGCAGAACCCTTTTTGTGCGGGAATGGAGTGTTGAAGGGAAAGGCAACAGAAGGAACCTGGAAGGACGTGTCCTGTCCCATGGGGAGACACATCTTGCTGATCCTCACACTTTCCCTTTTCCCCCCTTAACTGGTAGGAGGGTGGACACAAGACACGCTCAGCCTTGTTCTCGGCTTTCAACAGCACCAGGTCTCAGTTTCTAAGGCTACAGTAAATGTTGATAACAGCTTGTACCAGCAGGGTAGACAATGGGAGGCGATCCAGAGCAGGCTCTGGGGATGAGATACAGTTGAGGAACTGTGTTTAGATGGCCGGATGAAAGAGGAGAAACCATTATTACTTAAACCCTATAAGAGACTGTCCTTACAGTTGCTCCTAACAACCTGAGTCTCTCCTTCCAAGTAGAACATCAACTTCTCCCACCTTTCCTGGAGTTAGGTATGGTCATGTGACCTGCTTTGACCAATGGAACAGATGTGGAAGTTGAGTGTGGTCATGTGACTTGCTTTGGCCAATGGAACAGGTGTGGAAGTTGACTGTGGTCATGTGACTTGCTTTGGCCAATGGCAGACGTGTAGAAGCTCCCATACTCCCTTGACTCTGCCAAGGTGCCCAAGGGTCACTTCAGATGGTGAAGGCTGCAGATGGGAAAGCCTAGTTCTCAGAACAAGAACAGTGTGCTTCAGAGCCCTGTTGTTTAAGCTGCTGAAATCAGGGTACTAACTGTCACCTCCTCAAAATCATGCCCAGTTTAATACAGAGGCTGATCCCAGGTGTGAGTTGCTGTAGCAGAAACCCAAATATGTGTCTTTGGCTTTGAGATCAGGTAACAGTTCCTGACACCAAAGGCTGGAAAGATGGTGATCACGTCATGCAGTGGCCAGATTTTTGTAAAACTGTTGCCCGAGATGACTTGAGAGGTGCATCAGCTGTGTGGTGAAGAAACAATCAAGGGATGGGCACTACATCCAGTGAAAATCCAAATGGATTGGGGGTCTCAGGATAGCAGCTCAGCCAAGGGTGTGGCATCCAGAGTAGCCTGGATAGAGGCCAGACACAGCAGCCCAGGGAAAAGAGCCTTCCTGTGTGACTCTCCCTCTGAAACCTGACATCTCAAGGCCCTTGAGAGTAGGTCTGATGAGTCACATGACCACACCCAACTTCTTCTCCTCCTGTTCTATTGGCCAAAGAAAGTCACATGACCACACCAACTCCTGTTCTCTTGGCCAAAGAAAGTCACATGACCACACCCACCATCTACTTCTGTTTCACCAGCCAAAGCAAGTCACATGACAAGGAGGACAGAGGGAAGCCTAGGGATGAGATAACAAATAATTTAGAAACGAGAATTACACCTCCCAGGGAAGAGTGGCATGGCAATTGGAACACAGAACTGGCAGACTGAAGAGATGAAACCCTCACCACATTTTCGGAGCATTTCGAGGCCACAAGGCCGCCCAGTATGGACAGCAGAGCACAGAAACACCTTAGGCAAAATGAGCCTTGGCCTGGCCCAATTGTCTACAGGCAGGAGTGGGCTGGGAAGACTGCTCCATCCTCAGGGAGAGCAGGCCCCATGCATACTTCACATGTGACTAAGAGGAGAACGGAGAAAGCAAACTCCCCAGAGGGTGGAGCCAAGGGCTGCAGAGGACAAAGGGAGCTGCTGTCCAGGAGCAGAATCAGCCCCAGATCAAGGAACATTCCCCACCCAGCAGTAGAGTCAGATCTCGAAATGTTTACCCAACTGACTGCTAGGTGCTGGTGGGTGCCGTGGGCCCCTGCTCTGCCCTTTTCTGAATGGGGTGGCCACCCTGTACCTATCCTGTAGTCCTGGGGGCTGGGAGTGCAGGTAATTTGTCTTTTCAGCTCCTAGATACCTGAGCAAGAGGTGCCATGTCCAGACGCAATGCAGAGGCCACTGTGCCACACTAGAGATCGTGGAGCAGACCCCACCAGCAAGCAGGAGACCCCAGGGTTCTTCCCCAAGTGAGCTAGTAGCTGACACAGCCTCTTTATATTTATATTTGGAAATATAGCATTTGCTGATTAAAAATAGAACTAATGATATCTTTGTTCAACATAAGAAGACAATGGTTTAGAGAAATTATAGTTTCCCTCCCTTTCAAATTTTCTGCAATCTATGGCATTTTCAAGTATTATAGAATTTTTCAGAAAATCTCCAAGAATAGCTTCTCCCAGGACCCACAGAGAGGGCATGAGATTTACCCTTTTCAATAGAAGGAAAACTATTCCCAAGCCTTTGAAAGAGTCTCCCTGTGTTTGAAGCCACATGAAGTCACCAGAACAATCATTCCTGAAAAATGTCTTTTTATCACACTGAGGTAGGAAGACTGCCCTTTTAGAATCTGGATCCAAGAAGGAGCCCCAGATCCGCCCTGCCCTCCCCTCCCCTTGCCGGCCTCACCAGCCCATTGCCCTTAGCCTGGTGGGAGAGGGGGTGTCTCCACAGACGCCCTGACCTGCGCAGGCCACGGCCAGCCCCCATGGCAAGGGGAGGGGGCTCTTGCAGGTTCCAGCAGCCAAGATCCCCAGGGATGTCTGCTCTCTGTGCGTGTGAGAGAGAGAGAGAGAGAGAGACAGCGCGAAAGAGAGCCAGCACGCTCCTCAGAAACAATTTGCAGTCACCGGTAATAGAAACACATCCAGAATACGGCAGTGAAAAATAAAGGGAAAAAGAGAGAATTGTACAGTGGAAGCACACAAAACTAGAAAAGAAAGAGAAACAACGGACTGGGGGAAAGAACAGCATGGAACATGACAAAGAGTCAATATCCAGACATGATAAAGATCTCCGCCTGGCGGTGTCTGCTCCCAGGCAGTCACAAACTGTGCAGAGGGCCCAGCAAAGCACCTGCCTGCGCAAGCGCGTGCGCCCGTGTATGGGCGCAAGTGTGTGTGAGTGTATGTGAAGGCATGTGTTCATGAGTGTGCACATTACTGTGTTCCCATGAGCATGAGAATGTGTGTGCACCTGAGTGTGAGTGTGTGAACATGTATGTGCGCGTGCATTCAAAGGAAACTGACAGTACTGAAGCAATGACCTGAGACCAACACTGTCCCCAAAGGCAACCCAGAATGGAGAGGCAGGATGGGAGGAGGCAGAGACACTGAGCTCTGCCCCCAACCCCGCACTGGCTCACCATGGGGCCTTCTGCACAGTCACCTGGCTTCTCCAGCTTTGTTTCCTCGTCTAGAACAGGAAGAGTCCCACTGCTGCTGTGCAGGTAAAAAACAGAATGCGCCCGGCACACCTCGGGACTCGGGGCACTTTCACTGTTATCCTTCCACGTGGAAATTCACTCTGTGCTGGAGAATTCATCTTCTGGAGAGAGATGGCCAGACAGGCCCTTGGAGTGCCCAGACTGACAGGACTTTCTCTCTCTTGACGCAGAGGCTCTAGAGATCCACAGACCCCTACCTGGCATGCACCAGGGAATGGAATCCGGGAAAATCCAGGCCAGGGCAGGCAGTGACTTGGTGAGGGATGAGACCCTCCAAAGACAGATGCTTCCAGTGCCAAAGGAGCCTCCTGCTCCACCACCCTCTTTGTAGACACCCCTCGCACACACATAGGGAGGTAGGAGGGCTCCAGGATCCAACAACCAAGGTGCAGACCCCAGCACTGCTAGGTCCTAGTGCCTCCTGTTGGCCATGTTGCTCCTGCCTCCAGCATGGGGTGCCTGTGAGACGGCGCCTGCACACCACACTCGTGCCCAGTAAGCCCCGTGTTCTTTGTCATCACGTGATGAGGAATGCGTCCACAGGCATGGGCACCTCCACCCAGCAGGGCAGGCACCCACCCAGCACTGTTTTAATATGCCTATACTCTCCCTCTGCAATGTGAGAAAACCTGTCCTGCTTCACGGTGAACTCCCTGGGCCTCTGGGAACATCCCCAAGACTCCGTGGCTGAAAGAGAGAAGGATGGGGCCATCGGGCAGGAGGACACAGTGGAGCACTGGAGTCGTGGGCCCTCTCCAGTAAACAGCTGCGAAGTCTAGGACTGATGAAGGGTCACTTTCAATCAGCTGGCAAACGTGTGTGACGATTAGGTTGACGGAGGCCAACATTTTCTAAGACAGTGAACAAACTTTTACAGTATTTCAAACGTCCAACCCTGGGTCACTGGTTAAATGAATAACTCTTCAAAGGAATTGCAGGTAGCAGTGAGTGATTGCTGTCATGTCATACATGCCTATAGAGATTTCTATCTCACTATCTCTGCTTTTTGGTGTTTTCTGAATCATCTGTGTTATGCAAAGGGTATGCATTACTTGACTGAGAGTAAACAAATTAATTTTTTAACATACGCCTGGGGTGAAGAGCTACAGCGTGTTTGGAAAACAGTGGTATAAAGTTATTAAGGACATAATGGGTGTGTGTGTCCCTTTGGAGAATTTTCTCTGCTACTTAAGGCTATCATTTTAACAACAAAGAGAAATTGAGGTTGAAACCTTTCTGAGGCTGCAGGGGAGTTCATTCTCCTGGGATTCTCAAGCAGATCCCATGGGGCCCAGAGCACCCAGATCCCACCCCAGCCAAGTCCATCACCAAGTTATTTGACCTCCACTCCTGACATCGAAGCAGAGTCCTGTTCTTCCTGCTGTCCCCACTGCCCCCTGTCCCAGCCACTCTCAGTGCATACCCAGGTCATTAGATGGAAGCTGCCTCCCACCTCTCCTGCCAGCCTTGTTATGGGAGGAATTGCCTCTCCCAGAAAAAGGCGTGGTAGAGACCAAACCCAACAGGACCTGGAATGTGACCTTATCTGGAGACAGGGTCTTTCCAGAGATGGTGAAGCTGAATGAAGACCCTAGGGTGGGCCCTCATGCAAACACCGGTGTCCTCACCAATGGGGAACCTCAGCCACATGGAGGGGGAAGATGCATCTGCAGGCAAGGAACACCAGAGGCCAAGGGAGGGGTCTGGGCAGGTCCTCACAGCCTCAGAAGGAGCCTCTGGAATTCATTTCTGTTTTTTAAGCCCCCAGTGCGTGGGGCCTTATGATGCCAGCCCCAGGAGGTGCATGTAAACCCTTCCTCCACAAGGCAGCCAAGGTGATTTAAAAATAAAAAAAAAATCTGAGCACATCACAGCAATGTCTAAACCCAGCCAGCCACTTCCCAACTGGTGTAGACTCTGAACTGTTAGCATAGCTGGCAGGCCGGGCCCCACCTGGCTTCTTACTCCCCTCTAACCTCACAGTGGTCCAGGGCCCTGGGCTCCTCTGGATGCAGCACCCCTCCCCAAGCTCCGCCATGCTCCCTGACACTCTGCTGGAGACACTCCTGTATGTCCCCCTCCTCTCTCCCCCACACAGGCACTCACAAAGCCACGCCGCCTCCCTGCCAATTTCTCCAACTCCCTCATAGGGTGCTGGTTTAAATAAGACCACTTATTCTAAGTGAAGTAACTCAGGAATGGAAAAACAAACGTTGCATGTTCTCACTTATAAGTGGGAGCTAAGCTATGAGGATGCAAAGGTGTAAGAATGATGTAATCCCAGCACTCTGGGAGGCCAAGGCCTCCCAGGGAGGTCTGGAGGTCTGACAGAGCCTTGGTGTCCTCCAGTTCCCTGGGCGGATCACAAGGTCAAGAGATCGAGACCATCCTGGCCAACATGGTGAAACCCCATCTCTACTAAAAATACAAAAATTAGCTGGGCATGGTGGCACGTGCCTGTAGTCCCAGCTACTCCCGAGGCTGATGCAGGAGAATTGCTTGAACCCGGGAGGCAGAGGTTGCAGTGAGCCGAGATTGTGCCACTGCACTCCAGCCTGGTGCCTGGTGACAGAGTGAGACTCTGTCTCAAAAAAGAATGATACAACAGACTTTAGGGACATGGGGAGGGGGGAGGGACAAAAGACTATGTATTGGGCACAGTGTACACTGATTAGGCGGTGGGGGCACCAAAATCTCAGAAACCACCACTGCAGAACTTATCCATATATCCAAACACTACCTGTTCCCAAAAACTGTCAAAATAAAAAAATATCTATAACGCGCCTCAGCAGCAGGGTGTGTCTCAGCACTCAGCTGAGAGTCACCGGGACAGGAGACAGTGGGCACAGCCCCTGTTTTTACCCAGTGCCTCCCTCCTCCTCCTTCCTCCTGCTTGAAGTGACTCCTTCCTCCAGTCCAGAGTTGATCCAGCTCAGCACAGTTGACATTTGGGGTCAGAACAGCCTTTCTTAAGGGGGGGCTACTCTGGGAATTTTAGGGTGATTAGCAGCATCCCTGGCAGCCCCCTCCCCAACCACAGTGGTGACAACAGACGTGACTCCAGGCTTTGCCAAGCATCCCTTGGGGACAAAATTGCAAAACTGCCCTGGCTGAGAGCTGCTGCAGTAGCGGTAAAGGCCTTGAAGGGGTGACAGTGCCTGCCTCACTCCCCACCGCAGCTCCGGCAACCGCGGAGGACCCTGATCCCTGAGAAGAGGCATGTGATGGGCAGAAGGCTGGATGGATGAACAGAAGACCTCGCAGACACACTTCAGTCTCCGGTGGCTCTGCTGTAGCCAGACACTCACTCTTGCTCCTGGCGTTGGAAGACATCCTGGGGGCAGGGGGTGGGGTGCCCTCGTGAAACCCAGCCCTGGTGGTGGCTGTCTCCCATCTCCTGTTCCTCTCCTCTGGCAGATTTCAGATGCACCAGGGCTTTGTATAAACTTGTTATCCATCAAGGTGAAAGCCAGATAAATAAAAATGAACCTGCAGAAGTGCGAACAGCATCAGATCCCTCCTGGGCAGAGATAATATCCTGACACGCTAATGGTTGTATTAACAATCTAATAGCGCCCAGGGCCAAGCAGGTCTCCCAGCAGCCCCAGCCGGCAGATGTCTGCTCCCACGCAGGGAGTGGGGCTAGGCCCTGGACTCCTGGGTGTCCCTGAATGGGTCAGCAGGGAGGTCTGGAGGTCTGACAGAGCCTTGGTGTCCTCCAGTTCCCTGGGCAGAGAAAGCCTTGTGGTCGCAGCTTTGGGAGAGGAGCTGGACACTGCCTGTCCCTGCAGTTCAGGGGTTCCCCGGACCAAGAACAGCTGACATAGACTTTGACTTAGCGTGCAGTTAGTGCTCAATAAATGTTTGTTCAATAGAAGCAACATAGATAGGAGGGGTGGGGAGAGCTTATATGCCTATGGCTGGAAAAGACCCTCAGTGGCTGCAGGAGGAGTCTCAGAGCCTGAGAACCCAGCGGCCACTCCCTAGGGGAATCCCCCCTGGCCAGCCCTGGAATCACTGAGCCTCACTCGTACAGAGGAGTTCACAGTGCTCTCGTGATGTTGACCTTGAAACCAGGTGAGAGAGCGGGTCTGGAAGCACCTTAGGAACTGAAACAGTTTGTGACTCAGCCTTGTTCCTGCATGCGCTTGAGCTCCCAGATGGGCAATTTGCCATAGACTCAGCTTCAGCTTCGAGGGCATGGGGCTGAGCCACTGGCTGGCCCTGGCCGTGTTTCGAGGAGCTGAGAAAGCTCCCCTGCCTCACCTTGCACAGAGCCTGGCTGTCTTCCCTGTCCGGAGCAGCCATGTCCTGAGCATAAATGGGTTTTCAATGCCTTGCGGTTTCCCTTACGTTTCTCTGCTGCAAGGGGCTTTGAATGAATCCATGATTACTTTTCTGTAAATATCCAGCACTGGGCCCAAGACTTTCCAAAATATTTTCTGAAGTTATCAAAAAATGTACAGGCACACACACAGGCACACACAAACACACACACACACACACACACACTCATGCATATGCGCACATACACACCCAGGGGACTGGGATCATGTTAATAGCATTCAGCTTTTCTGCTCTTCTGGGAAATGCTTTAAGAACAGTTGAAAGCCTCATATCTCAAAAATCGAATCAATGGGCACTTTTGAAAAACAGACACATACAGAAAAAAGGAAGAAAGAAAAGAAAAGGCTTCTTTCAGATGCTGCACCCAGAGTTTGCTGCGTTTCCACTAAGCTTCCTTTATGTCAGAGCGGCGGCACGTCCTGCTGCCTCCGCCTGCTGCTTGGAAATCATAGTCCATATTTTTAAACTAAAGCAAGAAAGTCCTCATGTAATTTAGTGGTGGTTATTTGTCACCGATTCCCGAAAACAAATTCCCGTGGCAGTGAAGGCCAACAGATTTACCAGGAGGGAAAAGATCTATATTCCCTGGACCAAAGTGACATTACCAGATTGGGTAATTGCTGCATAAGCAATAAATTACACATTGATTAATCATGCTTCCAGGGCTTTCTGGAGTATTTTTCATGGGGACAGTGTGTACACACTCACCATGAATTGGAAAAGGCAGGGCCTGGCCTGGGGACCCACTCCAAACAGGAAGAAACAAAGACTATCAACAAGATTTCAGAACTTCCCCCCTATTTTGCGAAGGCGTCCCTCAGCACTGAGGGATTCCCGTGCACATCAGATACACAGATATTCTCCACCTATGAAAATAGACTTCGGCCAGCGTGGTGACTCACGTCAGTAATCCCAACACTTTAGGAGGCTGAGGCAGGCAGATCACCTGAGATCAGGAATTCAAGAACAGCCTGGCCAACATGGTGAAACCCCATCTCTACTAAAATTACAAAAAATAAGCTGGGTGCAGTGGCCTGCGCCTATAATCCCAACTACTCAGGAGGTGAGACAGGAGAATCACTTGAACCCGGGAGGCAGAGATTGCAGTGAGCTGAGATCATGCCTCTGCACTCCAGCCTGGGCAACGAGAGTAAAACTCCATCTCAAAAGAAAATAGATTTGAAAATAACTTCCATGAGGTATCACTGCGCACCTATTAGAATGGCTAAAATCTAAAAAGAATGCTGGCAAGGACACAGAGCAACAGCAACCCTCCTTCATTGCTGGTAGGAATGCGGAATGGCACTGCCACCCTGGAAGGCAGCTTTGCAGTTTCTTACAAAGCTAAACATAGTCTTATCATACAAACTGCAATTGCACTCCTCTGCATTTACCCAAATGAGCTGAAAAGTTATGTCCACACAGAAACCTGCACAGAAATATTCCCAGCAGCTTTATTCATAATTTCTGAAAACTAAAAGCAACCAAAATATCCTTCAAAAGGTAAATGGATAAACAAACAGTGGCACATCCATCTAATGGAATACTATTCGATATTTTAAAAAGAAATGAGGCTGGGTGCTATGGCTCATGCCTGTAGTCCCAACTTTGGGAGGCTGAGGCAGACAGATTACTTGAGCCCAGGAGTTTGAGACCAGCCTGGACAACATGATGAAACCTCCTCTCTACTAAAAACACAAAAATTAGCCCGGTGTGATTGCATATGCCCATGCTCCCAGATGCTTGGGAGGCTGAGGCAGGAGGATCACTTGAGCCCGGGAGGTTGAGGCTGAAGTGAGCTAAGATCACATCACTGCACTCCAGCCTGGGCAACAGAGTGAGACCCTATCTCTATTTTAAAAAAAAAAAAAAGAAAAATGAGAACACATGGACACAGGGAGGGGAATATCACACACTGGGGCCTGTCAGGGCGTGGGTAGGGCTGGGGGAGGGGTAGCAGGATGTGGGGAGATTGGGGAGAGACAGCATTAGGAGAAATACCTAATGTAGATGACAGGTGATGGACGCAGCAAACCACCACGGCACATGTATACCTATGTAACCATCCTGCACAATCTGCACATGTACCCCAGAACTTAAAATATAATTAAAAAGTAAAATTAAAATTAAAAGAAAAGCAAACAGCACAGTATTGTGTGTGGTGTAATATCAATTATGTAAATTTAAAAATATGTACAAAAAATTAAAAATATAAAAAGGAAAAATGAAATTAGTTTTGAGCCCAGGAGTTCAAGACCAGCCTGGGCAACATAATTACACCCCATCTCTACAAAAAAAATTTTTAATTGGTTAGTTGTGGTGACACATGCCTGTAGTCCCAGCTACTTGGGAGGCTGAGGCAAAAGAATCACTTGAGCCCAGGAGGTTGAGGCTGTAGTGAGCTATGATCATACCACTGCACTCCAGCCTGGAAGACAGAGCGAGACCCTGTCAAAACAAAAAAAGGAGCTATAAAGACATGATGAAAAATGTCTTAAATGTGCATTGCTAAATGAAAGCAGTCAACCTTAAAAGGCTACATGCTGTATGACTCCAATGAAAAGGCAGAAGAATAGAGACGGTAAACAGATCAGTAGTTGCCAGGAATTTGAGGGTGGGAGAGACTGAATTGGTGACACACCAGATTTTTTGGGACAGT
The DNA here is from genome assembly GCF_049354715.1 of Callithrix jacchus. Taxonomy (NCBI): domain Eukaryota; kingdom Metazoa; phylum Chordata; class Mammalia; order Primates; family Cebidae; genus Callithrix; species Callithrix jacchus. The sequence continues at coordinate 43,599,519 of NC_133508.1, forward strand.
GAACTAATTCTGCATGACACTGGTATATACATGACATTATGCATTTGTCAAAACCCGTAGGATTCTACAACACAAAGAGCAAACCTTATATGTGAAATTTTATTTTAAATCAATTAGGGGCCAGGCAAGGTGGCTCATGCCTGTAATCCCAGCACTTTGGGAGGCCGAGGCAGGTGGCTCACCTGAGATCAGGAGTTCAAGACCAGCCTGGCCAACATGGCAAAACCTTGTCTCTACTAAAAATATTAAAATTAGCTGGGCGTGATGGCAAGCACCTGTAATCCCAGCTACTCGGGAGGCTGAGGCAGAGAGAACTGCTTAAAACCCAGGAGGCAGAGGTTGCAGTGAGCCAAGATCGTGCCACTACACTCTAGCCTGGACAATAGAGCGAGACTTCGTCTCAAAAAATTAAAAATCAATTAGGAGGTCAGGGACCCCAGAACAGGATGGAGATTATAAGAAAAGAATCTTGGTAGCCCTGTGATATCCATGCATAGAGCTGGTGAATTACTAAAACAACTTGGTGCCCTAAAAAATCTATACTACAAACGTGAAATATCACCTCACTAAAGGAGGTAAGAGGAAAAGGCGCTGACCTCAGTAACTATGGACATGAGTAGAGACTGTTAGACTAAAGAGAAATGGATCTGCACATAAGCACTGGATTCTAGTTGATAAAGTCATTTTCTATGGGGGTTTAGGTGAACAATTCTATACTATGTACAGAGATCAAATAAACAAGTAAATGGATGGAGAACAGTGGGAACCAGTTTAGAGATAAGCAAAAGAAGAAGCCAGAGTGAACCTGTGGAGCAGGGTTAACAGCTGGAGACATCAATATGAACTCATAGTTTGCTTAATTTAAATACAGATGGAGAGATAGATAGTTGATGGATAGAGATAGATAGATGATAGATAGATAGATAGATAGATAGATAGATAGATAGATGATAGATAGATGATAGACAGATAGATGATAGATGGACAGATAGAGTATGCATATACATGGGTTACTCTACAAACATATACTTTCTAGCTCTGCCAACTGAGAGATCCCTGTAGCAATGAGCACACACAGCACCAGATCTGGATTTCCAAATGCCATTCTCCAATTAAAAAGGAACCCGGGCTATAGAGAAATTAGTGCTTCTAGTGCTGAGACACAACATATACAAGATGAGCCCAGAGCATCCTGCAGTGGCAGAAAGTAAGGAAGTGCTCAGAATACAAAATGATGGGGTGATCTCAAAATTGTTCCAGCTTTCGCCATGGGAGCTCTTTCAGCTGGATGCTGCGAATTGGAGATCACCCCAGCTCCCATGGCCAGACCTGGAACAACTTAAGCAAAACAGTAAGTATAACCCAAAGTATTTTTTTAAATCCATGATTCCATACTGATATAAATCAATGATTGAATAAATCAATGATATAATAAATCAATGAGTAAGTAAATAAATGGGTGAGAATAGACCAGTCTCTAATACAGAAGACTTCCAAATAATATATGTAAATAACTGCCCTCTCAAGGAAGTGAAGCACAACTCCCACTCCTTCCATGTGGACTGTGCTCAGTGACTTCATTCCAAAGAGTACAGTGTGGAAAGAGGGGGAAATAACTAACTTTCTCATGGAGAACTCTGACAGACTCAGCCAACTGATCAAGGTCAATATCAACACTGGTAAGTCGTGTCGATAGTGTGTACCCTGAGCTGATGGGATCAGAATGGCACTTCACCTGTGGTCTTCCTCCCAAGAACCTATAACCCCGTCTGACTATGAGAAAAACATCGAAGTCCCCACTGACAAACATTTTTAGCTACCTGACCAATACTCCCCAGAACAAAGTCATCAAAAACTAAGTGTAAGAATATTTCACAGCCAAAGAGTCTAAGGAGCGATGACAAGTGAACATCATATGGTTTCCTGGGTGGGATCCTGGAAGAGAAAAAGACATTAGGAAAAAACCCGTGAAATCTAAATACAGTGGGTAGAGTCTAGTCAATAAGAACACACCAATATTGGCTCATTGATTCGAATAAATTACCATGCTAATGTAAGATGTTAAAATAGGGAAAACCGAGCAAGAGACTTATGGGAACTCTCTGTGCTGTCACTGAAAATTTCCTGTAAATCTAAGACGATTCTGAAACAAAACGTTTATTTAAATATGTGTGGTGTGTGTGTATGTGTGTACATGTGTCTACATTTTCCCAAACAAACCCGGGCACCAACACAAAGCCCTCTTCTGTCCCTGCTATGGATGGAGTGTCAGAGCCCCTCCAGAATTCTTATGTTGGAACTTAGACTCCAATACTCCAGAAGCTCTAAGTGGCTGAGACCAAAGCTGCAGGTTCCCACCCACTGCTCCAGGCATATTAAGAAGTGGAGCCTTTATGAAGTGATTACGCTTTTTAGAATGGTTACTCAGAATGGGATGTACAACCATATGAAAGGGCTGGAGGGAACCCGCCGGGCCTCTCTGCCCTCCCACCTTCACTCTGTGAAAACCCAGCCTTGGTTCCCTCCAGAGGACGCAGCAGCAAGGTGCCATCCTGGAAACAGGAATGGGACCCTCACCAGACACCGCTCCCAGTGCTTCCCTGATGTTGGACTTCCCAGCCTCCAGAACTGTGAGAAATAAATTTCTGTTGTTGGTAAATTACCTAAGACATTTTATTACGGCAGCACAGACAAACAAAGGCAGTCCGCCAACACACCACAGGGCAGAATTCTGACAACTTCCACCAAACAGACCAGGCCAAGCCTGGGAGGCTCAAAAAGAGCCCTCAAACAGCCTGGGCAGGCGGGGCATGGTGGCTCACGCCTGAAATCCCAGCACTTTGGGAGGCCGAGGAGGGTGGATTGCTTGAGCTCAGGAGTTCAAGACCAGCCTGGGAAACATGGTGAAACTCCACCTCTACTAAAAATACAAAAAATTAACCAGGCATAACGGCAGGTGCCTGTAGTTCCAGCTACACAGTTCTGGAGGCTGGGAAGGAGAATTGCTTGAACCTGGAAGGCAGAGGTTGCAGTGAGCCAAGATCACACCACAGCACTCCGGCCTGGGCAAAAGAGTGAGACTCCATCTCAAATAAACATATAAATAAATAAATAAAAGCCTGGGCAGCCAAGCATTTTTATCTCTCAGGCCTCTGGCTCAGCTGTTTCTGAACAGAGAATCCACACATCCTGACGAAGCCCAACTCTGGGCCAGGAAGGAAGTTCGGTAGATGTGGGGAACCCTGAAGACTCTGCCCATCACCACCACAGCCACCAAGTCCACTGTGGGGACATCTCCACCCACAGCGCAGCGGGCCTTGAGGCTCAAGGCAGCAGCCATGGCCACTGCATTCAGCACTCTTTCCTCCCCGAGGCTAGAGCCATCTGATGTATTTCAGAAACATTCCGTCAACAGCTAGAAATTTTCTTCATGCTTCATTCTTAAAGAAATTAAACCTTTATTTTCTGAATATTATGTTAAAACAAAATTTGCTTCTGCAAGGAAAGAAATTACCTTAGACTGTACCTCCTGTGAGATACTTTGGATGTGCTGTTTCAACTGACCCCATGCCCAGGCCATAAGGATTCTCATTGTTCCTGTGCTGTAGGTGAAAAACCAGAGGCTTGAATAGATTAGAGACGTGGCCCAGCTTCCAGTGCTGACCAACAGAAAAACTCAGGAATCCCGTTCTTCTTCTACCCTTCGCTGTGCTAGTGATGGTGGATAAAGCAGGGCTTTCCTGTAGCCCTGGAAGAGCCAGCTTGCCCTGCTGCCAGCCTGGCACAACAGGCTCCCTCTCTCTTCCATTCCTACACAAAGCAGAGGCTGCTCTCAGCAGAAGGGATCTGAGGCCCAGGAACTCCCAGTCCAGCTCTAAGGGGCTGAGACCAAAGCTGCAGGTTCCCACTGACTGCTCCAGGCACCACATCTGGCACCCACAGCCTCGAGCACAGAAAAGGCAGCAGAGTCAGCTGCTGCACCCCCAATACCACTCCACAACAGAGAGGCAACTACCCAGGCAGGCAGAGCTGCCTCCAGCCTGGCACCCCCACCAGGTACAGTACAGCAGAGAGAAACAACAATTAAATGGAGAGGCCCTCCAAGGGGTAAGGAAATGAGAGTGAGTGGGAAGGAAAAAGGATAGAGATTCAGTTCCATCCACCAGGAGACAGGAACACTTCGCTCTTCGGAAACGCAAGTGGTTTGCCTGATCTCACTTTGGCTTTTATTTTATTTCACTTTTTAATATGTGAAAAGTCCTGGAGGTCACCCACAGAGCTTGCCAAGACAGTTCCTCCATCTCCAAAACATTCCACAGCGGCCTCTTGTTGCCATGGCAACTGTCTGGTCCAAGCCTCCTCTCCCTCTCTCCCTGGGAAAAGTAATCCACCATATTAACAAGCTACAAGAAAAATATTACCCAATCATATGAATCAAATCAGAAAAAGCACATCTCAAAATCTATCCAGTCGTCCCTTAGTATACATGGGGTCTTGGTTCTAGGACCTCCCACACGCTGCGTACATCCAAATCCACACATACTCAGGTCTTGTAGTGGGATGTATACATTTTAAAAGTCAGCCTTCTGTATACCTGGGTTTCAAATCACAGGAATACTGTATTTTCCATCAGCTTTAGATGAAAAAAGCTACATGTAAGTGAACCCACACAGTTCATTCCTGTGTTCTTCAAGGGCCAATATACTCATTCATGACAAAACTCTCAGAAAAATAACAATGGGGGAGGAATACCCTCAACTTGATAAAGAGCATCTACAAAAAGCCTACATCCAAGATTTAACTAAGTGACCTAAGACTGAATGCTTTCCCAAGAGATTGTTAACAGGGCAAGAAAATCCATGAACACCACTTCTGCTCTGTAGCCTGTTAATAGTGTCAGAAGTTCTAGCCAGCGCAATCAGGCAGGAACAGTTTTTTAAAAGCAGCATGATCAAAAGAAAGGAATTAACTCATCCCTATTTGCAATGACATGGTTGTCTATGCAGAGAATCACAAAGAACCAACAAAAATGCTTGTAGAACAGTAAGTAAGTTCAGCAAGGTCAGATACTACAAAATGCAAAGTGAGTCTTACTTCTACATCCGAGCAATGACCATGTGGATAATGAAATTTACACTATAATAACCAGGCCAGGTGCGGTGGCCCACGCCTGTAATCCCAGCACTTTGGGAGGCCTAGATGGGCGTATCACTTGAGGTCAGGAGTACAAGACCAGCCTGTCCAACATGGCGAAACCCCATCTCTACTAAAAATATAAAAAATTAACCAGGTGTGGTGGTTGGCACCTGCAATCCCAGCTACTCAGGAGGCTGAGACAGGAGAATCTCTTGAACCCAGGAGGTGGAGGCTGCAGTGAGTAGAGATCTCACCACTGCAGTTCAGCCTGGGCATGTCTGTCAGTAAGAGCCTGTCTCAAAACTAAAAAAAAAACATACAATTACCACAATCAAGCTAATTAACCTATCCATCACTTCATAAAGTGACCTTTTTGGTGGTAAAAACACTTAAGATCTACTCTCTCAGCAAATTTTGAGTATACAATACATTGTAGCTAACTATAGTTACCACTTTACAATGTGTATGTGTATTCAATTATCGGGCTTAAACATACACAATTTTTACTAGTCAATTACACCTCAGTAAGGCTGGTTTTTAAAAATACTATTTACAATCACTAAAAGAACATTAAATCATTAAGTCTAAAAAATGCATAGGGTTTATATGCTAAACCCTGCACCACGCTGATGAAAGAAATCAACAAAGATAGAAATAAACTGAGAGCCATAACATGCTCATGGATTGGAAGACTCAAAATAGTGAAGATGTCATTTCTCCCTAAGTGGATTTACAGGCTTAACACAATTCCCATCAAAATCCCAGGGAGACTTTTTATAGATATAGATGAGATTTATTTTTTTTATTTTTGTTTTTTTTGAGACAGAGTTTCATTCTTGTTGCCCAGGCTGGCATGCAATGGCATGATCTTCGCTCACTGCAACCTCCACCTCCCAGATTCAAGTGATTCTCCTGCCTCAGCCTCTCGAGTAGCTGGGATTACAGGCATAAGCCACCATCTCAACCTCAGGTGATCTGCCTGCCTTGACCTCCCAAAGTGCAGGGATTACAGGTGTGAGCCACCATGCCTGGCTAGATATAGATAAGATTATTCCAAATTTAGCCAGGCATGGTGGCATGCCCCTGTAATCCCAGCTACTCTGAAGGCTGAGGCAGGAGAATCGCTTAACTGGGAAAGCGGAGGTTACAGTGAGCCGAGATAGCGCCACTGCACTCCAGGCTGGGTGACAGAGGAAGACTCTGTCTCAAAAATAAATAATAAAATAAAATTGATATGAAAAGACAAGGGACCTAGAGTAGCCAAAAACATTTTTGGAAAAGGAGAATAAGGCCGGGCACAGTGGCTCATATCTGTAATCCCAGCACTTTCAGAGGCTGAGGCTGGTTTATCACCTGAGGTCAGGAGTTCGAGACCAGCCTACCCAACATGGCGAAACCCCATCTCCACTACAAATATAAAAATTAGCCAGGTGGAGTGGTACATGCCTATAATCCCAGCTACTCGGGAGGCTGAAGCAGGACAATGCCTTGAACCTGGGAGGCAAAGGTTGCAGTGAGCTGAGATCACACCACAGCACTCCAGCCAGCAACAAGAGCAAAAGTCCATCGAGAGAAGAAAGAGAGAAAGAAAGAACAAGAGAAAGACAGAAGGGAGGGAGGGAGGAAGGAAGGGAGGGAGGGAGGGAGGGAGGAAGGGAGGGAGGGAGGGAGGGAGGGAGGGAGCGAGGGGAAATAAAGGAGAAGGAATTCTTCCACCGAATTTCAAGACTTGTTGTATAGCTACAGTCATCAAGAGTGTGGGATTGGTGGGAGACAGACCAGCAGGCCAATGGAGCAGAATAGAGAGCCCAGAAACAGAGCCACATGAATAGGCCCAGTTCACTTTCAACAAGGGCACAAGAGCCGTCACATGAAGCAAGGAGCAATTGGACGTTCATAGGCCAAAAAAAAGGAGAAAGAACCTTGTCTTTTTAAAATTAACTCAAAATGGATCAAAGACATAAAATAAAGCATAGAACTCTAAAACTTTCAGAAACAATAGAAGAAAACATTCAGTATCTACAGCTAGGCAGAGTTCTAACGCTACCAAAAGCACTATCTGTAAAAGTAAAAAATTAACTCGCTTTCCTCAAAATGTAATACATGTGCTCAGTGAAAGGTCTTTCAAGAGGATTAAAAGACAAGCTACCAAGTGGAAGAAAATATTTGCAAACTCTATATCTGAGAATGAACTCTGAAAACGTGCAAACGAGCAAACGGGTCTCAATCGTGTCGTCTATTTGTGGGGTGGGCTACAGTTTCCGTGTGGCAGTTCTTCCTCTCAGATAACCCTCCCATCAGCTTGGTTTGTGCAATGTCCTTGCTTTCTGGATGAGGAAATGGAGGCTTCAAGACTTCCCGAAGCTTATACTTCCTAGGAGATAGACTTGGAGTTTTTCTTTATTCTTTTTACTCATTTGTTTAATTGTGTACAATATACCTAACATAAAATTTACCATTTTAACCATTTCGAAGGACACGGTTCAGTGGCATTAAGTACATTCACATTGCTATGTCACTGTCGTCACCACCGTTCATCTCCAGAGCTCTTTTCCTCTTGCAAAACAGAAACTGTACTTATAAAAAAATAATTCCCATTCCTCCCTCTCCCCAGCCCCTGGAAACCACCATCCTACTTTCTGTCTCTATGAATTTGACAACCCCAGGGACTTCCTACAAATGGAATCATACAGCATCTGTCCTTTTGTGACTGGCTTATTTCACTCAGCACAACACCCTCAAGGTTCTGCCTGCCACACAGGTGTGTGCATTTCCTTCCTGTTTAAGGCTGAGTCATAACCCAGTGATAGATCTGGATTTGAACTGTCACTCCAAAAGGCAGTCTGGGCTGCGCAGTGGCACTGCCCTCTAGGAAGCTGGCCTGCCTCTGGGAATTCCCCTGCGTCCTTTGTCCTGAGCCTTCAGGCACCCATCAGTCCTGCCTCCCTCCAGGGCCATGACGGGACATCAACAGATGGGGCCCAGAGAAGGCACCAAGATTGATGAGAAGGATAAAATTGAAATCAGATTTAGAAATTGCACACAATTATGGGATGCCATGCGCAGCCCAGGCAGAGCTAAGATCCTCTGGGGACCTGCTGGAGTGCAGGTGGCTGGAGCAGAGGTTGGAAGGGAGGCTGCAGAGGGAGGTGGGTAGGGCAGAGAGGACCAGACACCCAGGCTTGTGTTCCTCTCATCGCCAGGTTTAAAGCAGTGCCAGCCATGCAAATGCTGCTGGGATTGTCAAAGAATTCGGGAGGGGTTAAATATTTTTTACAAAAACTCTTTTTATCTAATTTATGTTGTGCTTTTGAAGATGAAGAGGTGGCGGGCCTCAGTTATCAGTAAGAAGAAGGGAGTGAGGGACTCTAAACATCTTAGAACAGTGGAAGATGGGAGGAGGCTCTCGCCGTCCTTGAGAATATCAATTCCAAAACGATTCTATTCCACCACATAAAGGAGCCAGGCCTTTCAGAGAAAATCAGCCTTTCATAAAATTTCTTGGAAATCTAGTCAAGAAAGTGTGCGTGTCTCCCTCAGATAACACCGCTGCATGATAGGCATTCAAATAGATCAGCGGGCTATGAAAAAATAATGCAGCCATTTAAGCAAGTGTCTGGAAAGGCAGCTGAGACGAGCCGAGGAAGGTCTGGGGCCTGTGGGCTCCGAAAAGCAGCAGGATGGGGTTGCTGTGGGGCCTGTGTATTGCATTCCACCCCTGAGGGCACCCCAAAGTCCCTGCAGAACCCCCAGCATCAGCATCCCCCGGGGTGCTGGGTCAATGCAGGTTCCCTGGCCCCATAACAAGCTAGCTGAACCCAATCTCTGGGGGTTGTCCCCAGGAATCTGCATTTTAACACCTTTCTCAGGCAATTCTTAGAATGTCACAATGGGGCTCCAGTCTCTGCTGGATGCCAAAGTCAAATGATGCCAGCCGTGACTCCACAGTCTGCAGCAAAGTGCCCAAGCAGGTGCACATGCGTGTGGCCGGCCCCCGGGTGCCAACCCTCAGCCTCGCCCACCTCAAGAGCTGACCAGGCCAAGAGGGCAGCTGAAGACTGTCGAGCTGGTTTCTTTAGAAAGAGGCTGTGAGCCCCTGTATCCCCACATGGGAAGGGAATGGGTGGAGGCCCTTCCCCTCACCTTGTGGAAAAGAGGAGAGCTTAAAGGACCTCTCTGCCGGGGTGGGCAGAGGGACTGTTGTCTGCCCTTGGGAGTGTACAGGACACAGCCTCCAGGGACTGACTCCTGAAGGCCAACATTGCACCCAGGCTGTGGCTTGCTCTGGCTCCCAGTGGAAGAAGGAGGAGGGGCTGACGGGAGATGGCCTCCCCACCAACTACAGTGGCCACACTGCGGGTCTCCTAGTAAGGACAATGGCTGTGGCCCCTTTAAAGAGGGTCCTCCCAGGAGATGGATGAGAGTCCCCAGCATCTGTGGGGAGTGCATGGCCAGGCGCCCTGGGGCCAGCAGTGCAAGGAGAGGGCTGGCCTCCAGCAAGACAGCGGCAGTCCAGGGACTGGAGAGGAGTCACTCTCCAGGAAGCCCCTACATTCTTGGTGCCAAATGCCCCTCACTGTCCCTTTCCTCCTTGCCTCCAACCTGGGAGGACCATTGGGCAGGAAGTAGAGGTCCAGAAGGCCCTCACCCCACTCCCTACTGAGGCTGCCAGCCTCCACCAGGCCAGGCTGGAGGGCCAGAGACACAGGCGTTGAACAAAGATCTGGGTTTTCATGATTTTACTCATTCGAACACATTAAAGTTTTGGAAGATGACCGTGCAGCTAAAAGCAATAATAGGACTTTTCCTTTTCTAAGAAGGACCACAGCTATGACGGGGCCCGAAGTAGACTTTATCCCAGGGTGATCCACTGACCCCACAGAAGGCAGAGTGCCCGTGTGCCCCATTCATTCACTCTAAGTGCTAAGCAGCCTTGAGGTGAAGACCCATGGACTCCTGGCGTGCAGAGGTCAGAAGCAGCTCTCCTGGCCGCTGGAAAGCTCTTGAAAGCGGAGCTGGCCACTTGAGAAACGCAACTCCCTCACATGACTAAAATAAATCCTTTAGGACAGCACACTCCAAGGACAACAATGTGGAACATGGCGTTGTGGCTCCTGCCTCCTCCTGCCATTCCCCAGCACTGTGCACCCTGAGGCCGCTCACACTGCCCTCCACAGAGGTACTCAGACAAGACCGTTGACCAACATCCATCCTTGCCATCTTCCTTAGAAACAGAACCCGGTTTGTTTGTTTATTTATTTATTTATATATTTTGAGACAAAGTTTCACCCTTGTTGCCCAGTCTGGAGTGCACTGGCACAATCTCAGCTCACTGCAACCTCCACCTCCCAGATTCAAGTGATTCCCCTGTCTCAGCCTCCCGAGTAGCTGGGACTACAGGCATGTGCCACCACGCCCGGCTAATTTTGTACTTTTAGGAGAGATGGGGTTTCTCCATGTTGGCCAGGCTGGTCTCAAACTCCCTAGGTCAGGTGATCTGCCCACCTCAGCCTCCCAAAGTGCTAAAATTACAGGCATGAGCCACTGCACCCAGCCTCAGAACCCAATTTCTATCTCGACAACAATGTGCTCAGTTATTACCGCAATTACATTTGCACCGACCTAACACACAACTATGTATCCCAGCCTTTTTTACACTAGATGTGATCATGTGATGCCATTCTAACCAATGAGATATGAGCAAAGTTTTGGAAGGTACTTCCAGGAAGTCTCCCTGACAAGAGACACCTGCTTGGGACATGGATGAGATGGCTGGAGTTCCAGCACCCATCTTGGACCATGAGGATGAGGACAGACTGGAGTATTGATCCCTAACAACTTCCTACAGCCAGTCACCTCCAAACTACTGTTACACAAAAAGACATGAAGGACCCGTCCTGTTTTGACACTGTTACTGGGAAGGGTTCTGTTAAATGCTGCTGAGCCTACACGTGGCTGGTGGATGTATGCAATGTCCCTCACACTCTTCATCCCACTAAATGCGCTGCCAGCCCAAAGGATGTTGGGCACTGCAACAAAGGTTAGCTCTCCTCCCTGTAGGCTTCAGGTAGGAAAAGCGTGCTTGGGAGTTTTGACCTTGGCTGTCTATACCAAGCCAAGGTGACCCATTGGGTTGACTGGAACCTCCTCCTAATGGGTCTTGGAGGCAGGTGACAGGTGGCATTTGCTGGCTGAAGTGGTCAGGTTCCAGGCCAGGTGTGAGCCTGGAGCCGTGGCTGGACCTGGCTCTCCCGGTTGCAGGTTGCTCTTCAGCACTGGCCTGGGATGGTCCACCGTGGTCTCTGGGGGAGATGGAACACAGCTGGTGTTTCAGGTGAGAATGTATCCTCCAAACTCCACATACTGCAGTCTAACTCCCAGGACCTCAGAATATGACCTTACTTGGAAATGGTGGCATTGTGGATGTAATTAGTCAAGAAGGGTGAGCCCCTCATCCGAAATGACTAGCATCCTTATATAAAGGGAAATTGTGAACCAGAGACACACACACAGGGGGAACACTGTGGCCACATGATGATGGGAGTGACACTGCCACATACCAAGAACTACCAGCAGCAGAAGAGGGGCCTGGCACAGATGCTTCCCTGGCACCTTTGGAGGGAGCAGAGCCCTGCCCGCACCTCCATCTCAGACTCCTGGCCTCCAGAACTGTGAGGCCATCAGTTTTGGTTATGTCTCCCACTCAGTTTACGGTCCTTCGTCACAGCAGCCCGAGCAGACTAATACAGGTTCCGCCCACACCGCCCCGCCCTCCAGGAACGCACATTCTAAGCACCACAGTGCGTCAGCTGCCTGGTACTCAGGAAACGGTTCTGAGGAAGAAGGGCAGGTGGGCGGGTGGATGGAGGGATCCATGTTAATAGGAGTGCATAGACGGGTGTGTGGGTAGGCAGATGAACCAATGAATGAATGCATGCAGGAATTAATGAATCTGGTGACACACACAGGAACCACCAGATGCCAGAGGATTCTGCAAAATGCATGGCTCAGCACAAGGACACACATCCATCCAGCGTGCGCAACCAGAAGAGTGAATGCGTCACGCCCCACGGAGTCCACGGAGATCAATGCAACCTCAATACCAGGAAGAAAACAGGTCATAATTTTCTATAAAACTGTAACAAACTGCCCTGATCGATGACTACAGCCATCTGTTTTACTTTTCACACTATTTTTAATCCTCATGAATAACAAAGGGGTTTCAAAGGAGGAGCCAGAAGTAGGGGTTTGCTGCGATGGGCACAGGTGCCTAAATCCTGGGGAGATGACAGACGGGCCCTTCCGTCAAGGATGACCTCCCACAGAATCTCTTTGCCAGCTGGGCCAGACGAGCAAGGAGGCAGCAGGAACAAGAAGACAGAGGCCTGCGCTTAGATTCACCCTCCAAAGGAGGCATCTCCACCTCCACGCCAGTTTTGGTCTCCCCACAAGAGAGGGTTTGCCTACTAACTGGTGTTAGGTGGAACTGTGGCACAGGAACATGGCCATCTGACAAGGTTCAAAGCTGGGCATGAGAGATACAGTGGCAGATACGGCCTCGCTGCTGTGAGCCCCTGGCAGGCAAATGTCCCCCAAAGGTCTGACCTGGGGAATGTGGGAAATAAAAAATTTCCTTTTTAAAGTTTCCTTTCTTGTTAAAAAAAAAAAAAAGTGTGCTAATAACTTTGTTATCCTATCCTATGCAGCTGTTAGACCTACCATGCTTACAGGCACATAGTACTCTCTATGTCCTTGTACTTTAACCAAGATACCTCTGCTGGACGTGCTCAAAGGCATGTCCCAGCTCTCCACTGCTTTTACCTGTTTAGAAAGTTTTAAGTTATTAACCCATCGGGTTTTAGTTTAGATTGTGAGGTGTGGCTCCAACCAACGGAGATCAGACACAGCGGTAAGGACGACCCCAAACGCGTAGGAATAAATTTGTGTGTTTCCCTTTGTTATTTGTACTCTCGTGGCAAGGTGGCTAGTGAGAGCTCCCTTCCTGCAGTCCAGGAAGTAAAAATTGTCTTGCTGAAAGATCCTTTGTCTCAGTGCTGATTCTTCTTTGCAACACCGAGCATCTATTTCCAACTTCTGTTTCCAACAGGGAAGCCCCGTTACTGTCGGCCTTGGCCCTGGGTCTGAGACAATGGATGCCAGTGGCTCAGAAAGGGGCATGCAGGGGCAAGGCCTAGGATGGGAAGAGCCTGCCCTCCCATTTCAGAGCCAGGCCCCTGCTTCCTGCCAGCCCTCCCCAGCCCTGGGTGTGGCCAGGCTGAGTGTGGGAGCTGCCAGATGAAACACATCAGCCCAGCCAGTGTCAGTGCCTCCAAGGCACCAAAAACTTAACTGTCCCTGTCCCTAGTGCAGAGACCACTGGGCTTCTCCCCTCCAAAAACAGTAACTGTTGGAAAGAACCCTACAGGCGATGAGAAATCTCTGGAAGTGGCTGCCAGAAGAAGCCGTCAGTTAATCTTCTCTCAGAAGCTCTGGACTCATCTAGCTGTGCTGCCGGGGCGCTGGCGCTGGCTGCCAGCACAGCCTCAGCTAATAAGTAATTAGGAGACAATTAACATTTGTAACATACAATGGGAAACATCTGGACCTACTGACTTATTAAAACCTAAAAACCTCATTCATCAGTTGTATAGTGAGATGGAGAACAGGCTCAGGTTGGGGGACGGGCTCAGTTCAAAATCAGTCCACACTCAAACGTGGATGCTGTCCATCCTGGGCAGCTGCCCCACCCTGCCTCTCCCTGCTTCCTGCCCCCGCCCCACCAGCTCCAACGAGGAGAGCTCCAACCAGCCCTCTTGTACCAGCCCAGTTCTCCTGGAAGAAAGAGAACATCAAGGCTATGGATGTGGTAGCAGCTGGGTCCTCTTCCCATCCCCTTCTCTTCCTGCTTCTCGCTCTTCCCAGGTGGGAAACCTGGAGCTCAGAGACAGAAGGGGCACTGGATATGTCCTCCAGCTGAGATGCACTGCCGCTCAACCTGGAAAGTGACTCCCAGCACTTCACACACTCGACACTCACAGAGAGGGGAGGATCAAAAACAAGAGCAAGGTCCCTGCGGCCGCTGTCAGCTCCACAGCTGAAGTTGTGCCTGGAGTCAGCAGTGCCCAACCTGTGTGGTCGGCCACGGGCTTCTGCCCCTCTGTCGTTTCCCTTCCCTGTCTTCCCCTCGCACCTTCCCTGCCTTCCCCTCCCACTCTCCCACCTTCCCTGCCTTCCCCTCCCACCCTCCCTGCCTTCCCCTCCCACCCTCCCACCCTCCCTGCCTTCCCCTCCCACCGTCCCACCCTCCCTGCCTTCCCCTCCCTGCCTTCCCCTCTCTATCTTCCCGTCCCACCCTCCCACCCTCCCTGTCTTCCTCTCCCACCCTCCCACCCTCCCTGTCTTCCCCTCGGCAGCAGTGGGTGCAGGGTGGGTGGGAGCACGTGTTCTGGAGGAGCCGGACGCCTTCCCCAAATGCCTTGGTTTCCAGCCAAAGCAGGAGGATGTTGTTCTACCAACTAATCATTCTCCCTCAGACAGGAGGGCGCTGAAATAGAAAAGCCAGTGCTCCTGGGAGTGTGGGAAAGCCAGTTAAGCCTTCAGCCATTCTCTCCAAGGCGGCTGGGAAGAGTGAAAATCCTGAGGTGGCCCCTTGTTTCCCGGGGCTGTTTTGGAGAAATCTAAGACCAAGCCTCCCCTCTGTGCCCCCTTTTTAGCAAGAAGAAGAAATACTTCAGGAGATGTAAAAAGAGAGGTTCCCGGCCTCTCTAGTCCCGCCCCCGCTCCCACTTCCTTTCTCTTTGCTTTGGGGCACCTGCTCTGCACAGGGTCCAATCCCACAATGCAGCAGTACTGTCAGTCACGGCATCTGAACCCTCAGGCCACATTGATTGGTTCAAAGGGCAGGCAAATGATGTGAGAAGAGCCAATGGAAGGCCTGCCCTGGGATTTTTCTTCCTCAAGCCAAGGGAGGAGGCCTTTCTCATCTCTGGCTGAGAGATTGCAAAGAAGGAAGCCAGTGGCCATTTGCAGACCTGGAAAGGCAGTCTGCATAAAGGACAAAGCCAATGGGCAGGGAGATGAGACTGGGGGTGGACGGGGCTGCAGGAGCTGGCAGGCAGCACTCAGGCCCCTATTCCCTGGGCCACGCTCCACGTGGACCCTTCTCCGGGTTCAATTTAGGGAGCCAATGGATTTTTTTGTTTTTATGTGAGGCATTTTGAGCTGCGTTCCAGCTATTTTGAACAACAATATTCACTAATGCAAATACCCCTGGTTGTTTCTGGGGGAGGCCAGTCACCCAGCTGGGGAGGGGATGGGAGGGGAGAGGAGGGGAGGGAAGGGGAGGAAGCAGACATGAAAAAGACTGAAAGTGATCTTTAGCAAGTTCATATGACCAACAGATTAGTAGGGAAGGTTTCGTCTATTTCACATAACAAGCCTTTGTAAGTACTTTTTAAACCCCTATAGCTGCCCTCCTTAGCATAGAGCCCATGAGTGTTTTAAGCAGAAATCCTCTGACTTGGTGGAGTGTATAAAGCAGAGGAAATAGACATGTCTCCAGAAGTGATGGAGACCCCAGTGGAGGAGAGAGAAGGCGCTCAGTGCAGAAGCTCCAATAACACGAATGTCGGCCCCTGGACCCAGGGAGAAGGGGGAGCTCCCCCACTTTGAGGGCTAACACTGCCTCCACCCTAGGCCTAGTTCCAGAGACCCTGGGCACGATGGGTCGCTAGACAAGGGACCCACAGTGTCCAAGCCCAGCCCTTCCCCTTATAGTTTCCACAGCTGCCTGTTAAGTGTGGGAATCACCAGCCCTATCACAGATGGAACCTGACACTCACTGCTGGGGAGTGGTGGACCTGGATTCGAACCCAAGCCCGCCTGGCTTTCAAACCTGTGATCCTTCTGTGACCTGCTCTGGGTCACAACCCCCAGCCCCAACCTCGCTCATCAGGGTCCCCCTCCCAGGCCCCAGGGCCCACAGCAGTTCACAGGGACAGGAAAAATCCTGGAGGGTCTCAGCCAGCCCTTTGAGAGAAACTGGCCAGGAGAGAAAACTCAGTCACTTAGGACCACGAACCAACCAGGCAACCAATTTACAGAGAACTTGTCCTTAACTTGTGCCACCAGCAAGTTCTGCGTGGGTAATTTGGGTCTATCAGCTTTTAAATTATAGATGGCCACATCACGCGTCAGGCCTGCCACAGAGCCGAGATGGAGGAGCCCTGGGATGACTGACAGCTCCAATAAATGCATTCCTGCCAGGAAAATAGCATTACCACACAGAGGTTCTCTGGAAAGTATTGAACTTCTGGAAGAAATAAAATAAAAGTAAAATGGCTCTGGCGCTCCTGGGTGCTCCATCATTATTGCCAGACACAGTGGAGAGAAAAGGAGCCCATCATCAGATAAATACTGCACTGTTCTCTGCCGGGGAAGGTGCTGTCACAGCTCCTGCGCAGCCAGTCGTGAAGCAGGTGTCTGGCAAGAACGGGGAATCTTTGTCCAGCAAGGAGAGCCCTCGGGGGCATATAGGGCAGCCTTCTCCTTCACAGATGGGGAAACCAAGGCCAAGGTCATGCTATAAATCAAGGAGATGGACCAGAAAGTGTTCGAATGGGCAAGGCAGGCAAGAGCATCCCAGGCAAGGCAGGCTCCTAGGTCACTCTGAGTGCCGGCACTCTGCGGTGAAGACCCTGCAAGCTGCCGGGCGGCCTGTGTGAGACACGGTCTGCGCCCTCCAGGAGTCGTAAAGGGCAGGTTAAAACCAAAGCAGCCCCCAGTATCCCCAGCCTGCCTCTTACTTCCTGCTGTGACTGATGTCCGAAGCCTCCAGTGACAGACTGAGTTTGAATCTGAAGGCAGTGGTCTGTCCTCCTTCTGGTCTACCTGCCCACCTCCCCACAATGTTCCCTGCCCCTCCCTGGCAACTGAGAATGGTCCGAGCCCTCACCCTACTCCTTGTCTCTGAACCAGGCTGCAGGGAAGACCACAGGGTGAGCTCAGCAAGGGCAGGACTCGGTCTCACCCACAGCTGCCTCCCCAGACTCTACATCAGCACCTGTGATGTGGCAGGTGCAGATGGGGCCAGGGATCCAAGAATAGACCAGACTCGACACAAATAAGAGGCTGCTCCCCAGATCCTTATCTCTGAGCTGCCTGTACCTTCCCCAAGGACATCCTTGTCGCCCTCCACAGGGAAGACCTAAGATCAGGCTACCATGTGATCACCAGGCCAGCACCTAGAGGCCTAGTTCTGTCCAAGAATCTGCCATCCTTCACATTCTTGTCCTACTGCCCTCCCAGAGGAGATGGGCCACCTGGGACCCCCACCTATTTGTGTATTTCGCTCTTTGAAAATCAGAATGGAACCAGAGCAGGGCTAAGGCTCGGAGGGCTGGGATGACTCCACGCATGTCGCCAGAGTCGCATGGGGTGTGACAGGGCAAGTCACTTTTTCCTTGAGTCCTGGCTGCAACTGCATAGTGGAGGTAACAGCCCGACCCTGAAGGAGGCAAGTGCAGGAGGAGGAAGAAAATGTGCTTCTGTGGCACCTGCAAATCACACACTTGCGGCTTACTGCTCTGTTATTGAGGGGGGGCTAGAGTTCCTCCTGGATGCTCCGACACCAACACCCTACCCAGGCTCCCGGCACTGCCGATCTGAAGTCGCGGGTCTCTGTCTGGTTTAAGTTTCTGAAAATGTGCTTTTTGCACTTGGCCTCTTGTGACGCTCTTTCCCCTGATTTATCTCCCCACTCTCATCATGCAAGACTCCCCTCCGCGATGTTTTACAGCTCCCTTTTAGAGTTAAACAACTGAAAACGATACTTGAGGCCTCAAGAGTGTGGGCCCATGAACCTGGAAACCGTCAACCTGGAAATTCTCAGCAAACTGACACAAGAACAGAAAATCAAACACCGCATGTTCTCACTTATAGGCAGGTGTTGAACAATGAGAAAACATGGACACAGGGAGGGGAGCGTCACACACTGGGGTTTGTGCCGGGGGCAACTACAGGAGGGTCGGGGAGGGTGGGGAATTGGGGAGGGATAACATGGGGAGAAATGCCAGATACAGGTGATGGGGAGGAAGGCAGCAAACCGCATTGCCACGTGTGTACCTATGCAACAATCCTGCACGTTCTTCATATGTACCTCAAAACCTAAAACGCAATAAAATATATATTTTTTTAAAAAAAAGAATATGGGCCCAGATCAATGCAACAGAGAATTTTTTTAATGTGCTTTAAATACAAGTTTATCATTTTTTATCTACATCAGACCTCATCTCAGAGAGAACTTGAAGCAATTTACAAAAATACACAACATGAAATTGAAAAATTACACATAAGTAAAAATTAGATTCAAGGAAAATGTAAATAAAGTGATTTCTTTTTTTTAACAAGGCAAAGCCCGAATTCAGATACACAGTCTGGAGAAGTGGTCCTTGGCCATGACTGCACATCGGAATGACTCAGGGATCTTTCACAATGGGTATCTGGGTCCCAGCCCTCAGAGATTCTGACCTAGTATGGGGTGTGGCCTAGGCATTGGGATTTTAACAAGGGAAGTGATTCTAACCTGCAGCCAAGGTTGAGAGCCGCTGGCCTGACGGGAGCCTGCTGTTATGTCCTTTGCAGGAACATGGATGAAACTGGGAAACATCGTTCTCAGCAAACTAACTTGGGAACAGAAAACCAAACACCGAATGCTGTCACTCGTAGGTGGGAGCTGAACAATGAGAACACCTGGAAACAGGGAGGGGAACATCACACACCGGGACCCGTCTCAGAGTAGGGGCTAGGGGAGGGATACATTAGGAAAAATATATAATGTAGATAACAAGTTAGTGGGCACAGCAAACTACCATGGCACATGTAAACCTATGTAACAAACCTGCACATTCTGCACATGTACCCCGGAACTTAAAAGTAGAATAAAAAAGAGAGGAAAGCAATTGCACAAGAGCTAATACACTATGAATCCATTTGCATAAAAAAGGATATACAAATGCATATAAATGACCCAAGAAATATGTGCATGCACACACAAGCATTAAGAATATGTTTCAGCGATTTCCTGCAGACTTCAGAGGCAGGGAAAGCTTGCCCATCTTTGAGACCATGTGTATTATGAAACTGATCAAGTTTCCCTTTTTGCTTTCCCTGCTGGGAGGTTCACAATTAAATCAGTATTTTCATTTTAGCAACAAAGAATTTCTAAAATGAATTGTAGCCTTCTTGGGTAGAGAACATTTTTGAAAAAGCATTTTTAATTCATTTCCCTGGCTCTGGGTAGGCCACAGTTCACACCAATCCAACTCATGGTGGCAAAGTCGTGGCTCAGTGTCACGGGAAAGGGTTGTTAATCTGAGGAACAGACTTGCTCATCTGTCTCAGATAGGAGGGTGCTGGCTGGCCAGGGGCGGGGCTGACACAGCAGAGGTGAGAAGTAGGAGCAGGGCCCTAACCAGTGAGAAGCTCAGGCCTCCAAGAGCCATGTCACTGACCCCACGGCTGCCTGCAGATGGTGGTCCCCCTTTGGTCACATGCACAGTAGCACCTAGAGGTGGCCTAGTGTGTCCAGACATCACCACCCTGGGACTTCGGAACCTGTGGAGCCAACTGACTTTAACCTGCCAGGCGACCCTGGAAGCCCCAGCTCTGACCTTGGGTTCCCATCTGTCACCTGAGGGCCATGGACTAGATCTGACACCTCCCTCCATCCTCCAGTAAGAATTTATCCACAACATCTTCATGGAGACCCTGTGTCCTGAGCAGGGAAAAGACTGGGTCTTTGGTTCTAGGTCTCGATCTACATGTAGATAATACTAATGTCTATATCCAGGCACTTCCCAAAAGAAGACATACATGCAGCCAATAATCATACGGGGAAAAAAAAGCTCAACATCACTAATCATTAGAGAAATCCAAATCAAAACCACAATGAGATACCAATCAGAACAGTTATTATTAAAAAGTCAGAAAACAACAGAAGCTGACAAGGTTGTGGAGAAAAGGGAACATTTTCACACTGTTGGTGGGAGTGTACATTAGTTCAACTATTCTGGAAGACAGTATGGCAATTCCTCAAAGACCTAGAACCAGAAATAGCATTTGACACGGCAATCCCATTACTGGGCATATACCCAGAGGAATAGAAATCATTCTCTTATAAAGATACATGCACACACATGTTCATTGCAGCACTATTTACAATAGCAAAGTAAGTCATAGAATCAAACTAAATGCCCATGAGTAATAGACTGGATAAAGAAAGTGTGGTACATATACATGGAATACTATGCAGCCATAAAAAGGAATGAGATCACGTCCTTTGCAGGGGCATGGAGTTGGAAGCCATTACTGGCAGCAAAATAACTCAGGAACAGACAGCCAAATACCACATGTTCTCTTTTATAAGTGGGAGCTGATAGATGAGAATGCATGGACACATCGGGCAGCGGGGAACAATACACACTGGGATCTGTTGGGGGTGTGGGGAGGGAGAACATCAGGAAGAATAGCTAATAGATGCTGGGCTTAATACCTGGGTGGTGGTTTGTTCTGTGCAGTAAGCCACCATGGCGCACGTTTACCTGTGTAACAAACCTGCACATCCTGCACATGTACCCCTGAATTTAAAATACAAGTTGAGAGAAAAAAAAATCTAAACTAAAGCATTCAACAAGTTCTCCACACATCAGACATAATACTAACAATGACATGAGCTGGGAAGTATTCTCTTCCCCACCTTACAGATGGGGAAACTGAGACACAGAGAGGTTAGGTAGCATCCCCAAGGTCACACAGACCAAGACTCATCCAGGGCTACTGGTCCTCAGATTAGAGCTTGTGCAGCTGTGCTGCACTCGGAATAACAACCAATAGCCTGAATTCACTTTCTGCTGCCGCAACAAATTACTATAAACCTGGTGGCTTGAGACAACACATATTTATTCTCTTATAGTGCTAGAGGTCAGAAGTCTGAAATAAGTTTTATGGAGCTAAAATCAAGACATCGGCAGAGTTAGAGTTTCTGGGGGCTCTAGGAGTGGGAAGAATCTATTTCTGTCTCTTCCAGCTTCTGGAGGCCGCCTGCATTCCCTGGCTTGTGGTCACATCACTCCAAGCTCTGCTTCCATGATCACTTAGGCAAAAGAGGCATCTCCCCTGTCTGCCCTTCCTTTATCTCTTATATAGATCATTGTGATGACACCAGTCCCACCTAGGTAGTCCAGGATAATCTCCTATCACGGGATCACACCTGAGAATTCCCTTTTGCCTGATAACATAGCTCTCATAGGTTCTAGGGATTAGGATGTGGACAGTTTGGGGGTCGTTATTCATCCCGAGAGGAGCATGCCTTGCACATTCATGGATTACTCCTCATAGGTCTATGGAAGAGAGTTTGTCCCCAGTTTTCCAGCTAGGAAACTGAGGGTCAGCAAGCTTCCTCAGCTGGCCCAACATCGCCCAGCTGCTGAGTGCAGCCAGGATTAAAGTCCAGGTCTGACTGAGTCCTGGGGATCCCAGACGCCCTTACTCATCTCCCTCTCACTTATCCTCAGCTCACTCTTCTCTGGAAGCACATGGCCCCCTGTCTCCCATGGGATACACTTCTGCCCAGAATTGACTCACCCTCAGAACACCCTGGCAGAGCCTGTCTTGGGCAGGTCCTGGACTGGGGGGTAGATTTGCAGAAGGTGATTTCTGAGGTGCTCTTCCCCAGATGGCCTCTCTGGACACGTTTTAAAGGTCCCCAGGATGTGTTTTCACCAGGTATGGTAAGTCATATATGTAAATGAGGTATTATGTTACCAGTTCCCTAGATACAGAAGGCAGGGCCACACGGGGAAGCACCAGGGCTGGTGGGGAGGGAAGTCGGCAGGGAAGATGGCCAAAACCACATTGACTGTGGTCTCTGCAAGAAGGAACAGACTGGCCAGCTTGAATCATTACAGCAGACTCCAGCCTGCCTGGCTGTCCTGTGCCCAGCCCTGGGATGATTAAGGCACATAGCTGGTAGCTCAGAGTGTCAGAGCCTAATACAGGAGATGCTTGGGGGCTCTAGATTGCTTAATTTGCACTTGAAACCAATCTAGAAATTGGATCACCCTCAGAAGGGCAGTTTCTCAAGGGTCAGCAAATCTCCTGAGATAGGAAAGCATCAGAATACAGAAAGCAAAAGAGACAGTTAACACACATTTCCTCGGAAATCAGCCCAGGCAGATCCCAGGACCACCGCTGAACTATACAGAGACTTTTGTGCAAAGTCGAAAGTGCCCCTACCTCAAGGCAGACACAGGCCTCAGCCAGGCACGAGTGAGAGCAGATGCAGGCTGGATTTCAGCACCTGCTCAGCTGTTAGATAGGTGCCCTTGACCAGTGCACAACCCACAGAACCTTTCAGAGACCCTAGCCGGCCCTGCCTTCCCTCCCTGCCAGGGGCATGCTCCAATGTACGCACTCTGTACACAAATCTAAAGCCCCCAAGCGAGGCTAAGCGAGGCTCTACAACCCTGTGAGGGTAAACATCCTGCTCATCAAATAGCAGCAGGAGAGGAAACTGCCGGAGAGGAGCAAACCGTCTCTCAAAAGAAGGTCACTTCTTGCTCTGCTCAAAGCCCAGTCCGCCCCTCCCCAGCACCGCAGGGCCAGGGCTCCCATGGGGTACCCAGTTTTGAGCTTTCTTTCCTCATGCAAGGGGGAGACTTCCTTGGAGAAACAGCAGCCCTCCTTGGAAAGTAGAGAGTAAACCTTCCTCCCTTCTGGAAAGTGGAGAATAAACCTTTCTCCCTTCGATTTTCCTCCAGAAAGACCAGCCTGTACATCCCGTGAGCAAGGCTGCTGGGTTGTGGCCGAGTCGTCAGGGTGCAGGCTCTGCTATTGAGAAGGTTTGTTTGGGTTTGGTTTTTTTCCTCAGCAAAAGAATGACGTGAAGCAATGTCCTCCCCTTGGGGTGTGATGAGCTCTGCGGTCCGCAATTTCAAAGCAGAAAGGTTAGCTAAAAGGAGAATCGCAGAAAAGCAACACCGGGAGGCCACTCGGGCAGCACTGCCTGAAACCAAGGAGGCCAGGGAGCAGGCAGCTTCAACGGGGACTTGGAAATGGGGCCTCCAGCCGTATTTTAGTTCTGGAAGTCATATTCATCAGGGCCAACCTCTTAAGGTCGAGTCAAGGGGGTCTCTCTCACTACCCACCCAACTCCAGCCTTAGGAAGACCCAGGCACGATGGCCCTGCCTCTGAAACATCTCACCTCCTGCAGCCATCATGATTCTCAATGTAGGCCGCAGCTGTCACATCTGGAGAGAGGATCACATCTGCCACAGAGCCCACATCTGAGACAGGATCCCAGCTGGCAAAGAGGACAGGCCCAGCCCCAGGAGGACCAGGACGTCACCTTTCAATGTAGGAGACACTGCTGGCCCCTCTCCCTCCAGAAGGGGCAAGCACCCCCTGGCCAGAGTCCCAGCCCAGGTCCAATGTGAACGTCTTAAAAACAGTCCCCACACCAAAGCCCAGCAGTGTCTGTAATAAACCAAGTTTCCAAATACACATTGAAAAGGAATGCAGAGGTGGCGGTGGGAGCTGGTCAGGAAACTCAGCATCAAACAGGACCTGAGAAGTCCCCTCCTCTCCACAGCCGGTTCTCTGACAGGGAGAGGCCCAGACAGAAGAAAGTGCTCTCCACGGTCACCATGGTGACAGGAGACTCAGGGCTGAGAACACCGCCCTGTCCTGCCCCTGGTCCTGATGTGTGACTCCCAGAAGGACCCGCCATCACAGCATGAACGCACATTCGTCTCCTCAACTGCCAGGTTCCCAGAGCGGGCAGAGAGGCCAGCCTTTCAAACCCTGTGTTTTAAATTGCCCAATTAGCCAACCCGAATTGCCCTGGTGACACACTCTGTCCCCAGCCTCCATGGCCAAGAAATAATTCTGCAGTCGTTATTACGGACTCTGCATCTGCCACCCGCCTCGCCCAGAGACTGACCGATCACTCCCAGGAGCCTGACCGGCCGCTCGAGTGGAAAGCTAAGGACAGAGTCAGAGGTCGCCTCTGTGCTGCAGCAGTCCCCGAGGAGCCGGGCACACGAGTGGGAGTGAGCGTGTTGAGAAGCCAGGCCAT
The DNA here is from genome assembly GCF_049354715.1 of Callithrix jacchus. NCBI lineage: Eukaryota > Metazoa > Chordata > Mammalia > Primates > Cebidae > Callithrix > Callithrix jacchus. Next base: position 43,623,788 of record NC_133508.1, read on the forward strand.
TGGGAAGACAAAGGGGCCATTTGAGCCCCCACAGCCCCCAAAAGACACCGCCTCCGCATCCGTGGAATCTTCCACTGGGCTCCGCTGCGGCTCTTGTGACAGTGGCTGCTGCCACCACCAGGGCACAAACCAAAGCCAATACAGGTTCAAAAAAGAAAAACACATAAGCACATCAGCCTTGGAGCCCCAGCTCTAGAAGGAGACAGGCACAGTCGGACCCCACCTGTGGCTTCATGGTCCCCCATGGGCCCTGGGTTATGCTCAGAGCTGGAGAAGGAGCAGGACCTAGACTCCAGAGACAGCTCAGTGCTCCAGGGATGCCCCAAGCTAAGAGAGACAGAAACATGCCTGGAAACACCGCTCTTTCATTCAGGGCACAAAAACCCCCTTGGGTGGTGGATGGGAGGCCGACGTCCTGGTCAGGGCTGAGGGGTAAACAGGAGCCACTCCCAGAATGTGAGGGAAGGTGTCTGCTAGGCGGTGGGCAGGAGGAAGCCCACCTAAAAATCTACCCAGTGCTGGTCTCCAGAAAAACATCTTTCTTGGATTATCTCGCAACGATCCTAAGAAACAGGTGCAACTCTCCCCACTTCAAAGAGAACAAATGAAGGTCTGAAAGGCTAGGAACGTGCCCAGGACTGGCCAAGGCGCAATCCCAGATCAGTGTCCCTCAGAAACCCAGAAAGAGACAGCGGTGGTGTTGCTTCTGGCAAGGACCTCAAGTGGCCTCACAACCTTCACTGCACTTGGCCTGGGGTCAGAGCCCAGCCCCCCTGACTTGCTTGTTCCCAGACCCCCCAAGCACATCCTCTGTCTCCCTTCACAAAGTTAGGAGCCCTCCTTGCCCTGATGTCATGGAGGTGCAGGCCTCACTCCTCTGTCGGTGGAGGTGTGCAGCACAAGCCAAACCCCTCAGGGACCTTAAGTGACCAAGTTCCCACTTCAGGGGACCACAGAGTCAGTAGGAGGCACAGCTCCTCTAGGAGATAGGGCCATAGTTGGAGGGTGTCCCAAGCTGCTGAGCCCATGATGATTTCACACAACCCTGAGCAGAAACAGGCTCAGACTGCAGCCTGAAGAGCTCCAGCCTCTGACCCCAGTGGGAACAGGGGAGAGGTGGCTTCTCATGGCAGCAGAGACATTTATTAGCCCCTCTCCAGGAAGCCTACCCTGACTTCCCTCCACTAAGAGATTCCGCCCACCTCGGTGCTCTCACAGCACCTGAGCTCATCACAGTCCAAGCGCTTGACATAGCCGAAGGTATGTCAAGATAAAACGGACCGCTTTAATTCCATTTGAAGTAAGATAGCTATAAAAGCTAACATCACACTGAATAGTAATTGTCTATTCACTTGTCTCCCCACAGGCAAAGACAGTGTGTTTGTCTTCGCACACACAGAACTTGGCGAGGTGCCTGTCCATCGTTAGGACTGAAATAATAAATGCTGCAGATCTAATAATAACAATAATAATAGTCAACATGGACGTGGGCGCTGGGCCAGCACTGTGCAGACAACACCTCGCCTGCCCCAGCCCAGTCCTCCCAAGGGTCCCCTGTGGCTGCCAGTTCTATACCCCTGTTGTATGTGATGCACCATTTCAAGGGGTGAAACCTCTTGTCCAAAGTCACTTACTACTTGGGGTCAGAGGCTGTTCGATCCCAACACCCAACACCACAACGCTTCAGTAACAACGCAGGCCAGGGCAGGAGCATTGGAGGAAAGGGGGATTTCACTGGTACAACATTGAAAGATGGTGCACAGAGCCTGGGGCCAGGAGGCCTGAAAACTGGCCTGACCAGAAAGAAGCCACATCCTCAGCTCCCCCAGCCTCTGAGCTCACCATCCATCAAAGGATAGAATATGAGCAGACACGATAAGAATCACAAGACTCTCTTGGGAAGCCCTGGAAACTCTCCCGAGCTTGGGAAGGCGGAGGTAGGGGCCAAGGTCTCAGCTCAGCGGCCAGAGGACACAGTGAAAACGTGGCAATGTTCCTTTCAAATCTAGGAACCTCAGAGCAGGGTGGAGGTAGAGGGTCATGAGAAATCACTCATGGGTTCTCTGGAGGGGAGAACAGGCCCAGCAGCCTTTCCCCATCCACCCCCTCCCAATCTGCATCTGCGCCTGGCCCAGCAGGCACCCAGAGTTGTCTGACTGAGGTGTCAACAAATTGCTCCTGGCCTGTGGTTTGTTTAGACTAACTGATTAAGTCTCATTAGTGTTTTTAAACAATTAATACCTGCAAGACCACTGGAAGTCATGACAATTAAGTCTAAATTAAATGCCGCTTTGAAATTTCACTTCCAGGACTACATCAGCTATAGTCAATTCTACTAGATTGGACTGGACTGGTATTTAAATTTGAATTGTACCCCGGGATAGGGTCAGAAAACTCAGGTGGGTGGCGTTCGGACAACAACCCACAGGCTCAGAAGCACAGGGGGGTGTGTCTGTTTGGGGGGCCTTGGTCTTTCTTGGTTGGTGGTACTGCCCTGGATGCTCACTGCATCTTCTGTCTGCTTTGTTCCTGCCCCTCCTTTTTGATAAGTGTTCTCTGGTTTCTCCTGGGAATGCCCCTCCTCACCCCTAGACATTTAGTTTGGGTGGTATCTTCTCCTACCCTGGTCCCAGAAGTGGGCATGTGATCCAAGCTGAGCAAATCAACACCATGGGACTTTTGCAGGGCCTGCTGGGAGAGAGGTCGGAAGGAAAGTGTGGCTGGAACTGTGGCAGCAAATTGCCACCATGAAGGCAGAGCCAATAAGGAAACCAGGCCAACAGAAAGGAGCAGAGCTGAAGCAGGAAAGGGAGAAAGTGGGGCTGGGGGAGGGCATGGGGGCTGACTGAGCTGTCTGAATCCCTGGATGCAGGGACTAATGGTAAAGATGTGTCTCATATATAGATTTTTTTTTTAAAAACTAAAGATGAAGTCTGACTATGTTGCCCAGGCTGGTCACACACTCCTGAACTCAAGTGATCCTCCCACCTCAACCTCCCAACGTGCTGGGATTACAGGTGTATCTCATTGTCATTTTGTTTTTGTTTTTGCTTTTGTTTTTGAGACTGAATCTCACTCTGTCACCCAGGCTGGAGCACAGTGGCATGATCTCGGCTCACTGCAACTTCTGCCTCCTGTGTTCAAGCAATCCTCCTGACTCAGCCTCACAAGTACCTGGGACTACTGACGTGCACCACCATGGCCAGCTCATTTTTGTATTTTTTCAGTAGAGATGGGGTTTTGCCATGTTGGCCAGGCTGGTTTTGAACTCCTGACCTCTGGTAATCCACCAGCCTCATCCTTCCAAAGTGCTGAAATGAGCCACCGCGCCTGGCCATCTCATGTGTTTTTAAAGGAGATTTACAGTGAGTTGCACTGAGATTTATTTTGACATATTTCATTATGTGCATAGACCCTAGGCAGTGCCAGCACCCCAGGCCAAGTCCTCTTTCACCAAGGGGGTGAGGGCATGGGGGCTGACTGAGCAACCCCCAGCTCCCATGCCTCCTTCCGTTGCACAGACCAGGGTCAGGACTAGAGTGGGGCTAGGCAGGCCCTTGTGGAACCCTGAGAGTAATTCCTCTCTAAATGTTACACCCTCAGTGCCCCACCTGCCTCACCGTGGTGCCAGCCCTGGCATGGACTCTAGCCCACCTGCTCAGAGCTGGGCAGCCAGCCATAAGCACGCACTGGAAACGGTGACTCCTGAGTTGTTCTTGTTGTTTTGACCAAAAAGATTGTATATATTTATCCTGTACAACATGTTGTTTGAAAATATGCAGACACTGTGAAATGGCTAAACCCAGCTAATTAACACATGTATCATTATTACACCTCATGCACTTATCATTATTTTCTGGCGAAAACACTTAACATCTACCCTCTTAGCACATCTTCAAGATTGCAATATGTTGTTGTTAACTAGAGCCACCATGTTATGTAATAGATCTCTTGAACTCCTTCCTCTCTTCTAATTGAAATTTTATGTCCTTTGACCAAATTCTCCCCAAACTTCTCTCCTCTTCCCAGCCCCTGGTAACCACCATTCTAACTCTGCTTCTATGAGTTCACCTGTTTCAGATTCCACATATAAGTGAGATCATAAGGTATTTGTCTCTCTGTGCCTGGCCTGCTTCACTTCACATAATGTCCTCCAGGTCCATCCGTGTTGTTGAAAATGATAGAATTTCCCTCTTTTGCTTGTTGTTTGTCTGTTGTTTGTTTGTTTCGAGACAGGGTCTCTCACTCCCACAGCCCAGAATAGAGTGCAGTGGCACAATCTTGGCTGGCTGCAACCTCGACTTCTGTGATGGTTAATACTGAGTGTCAACTTGATTGGGCTGAAGGATGCAAAGTATTGTTTCTGGCTTGGCCGTGTCCCCACCCAAATCTCACCTCGAATTGTAATAATCTCCACGTGTCAAGGGCAGGGCCAGGTGGAAATAACTGAATCATGGGAGCAGTTCTCCCTTACTGTTCTCATGGTAGTGAATAAGTCTCATGAGAGCTGAGGATTTTATAAAGAGCAGTTCCCCTGCACACACTCTCTTGCCTGCTGCCGTGTAAGACATGCCTTTGCTGTTCCCTTGCCTTCTGCCATTGTTGCAAAGCCTCCTCAGCTATGTGGAACTGTGAGTCCATTAAATCTCTTTCCTTTATACATTACCCAGTCTCAGGTATGTTTTCATTAGCAGTGTGAGAACAGACTGATACAACTTCCCAGGCTCAGGTAATCCTTCTCCCCTCAGCCTCCCAAGTAGCTGGAACTACAGGAATGCACAACTACACCTAGCCAAGTTTTGTATTTTTAGTAGAGATGGGGCTCCACTGTGTTGCCTAGGCTGGTCTTGAACTCCTGGGCTCAAGTGAGCCACCTGCCTTGGCCTCCCTCTTTTTATGGCTGAATGGTACTCCATTATGTATCTCTACCCCATTTTCCTCATCCACTCATCTGTTGATGACACTGAGGTTGCTTCCAATTCTTGTCTGTTGTGAACAGTCCTGACACAAACGTGAGAGTGCAGCTATCTTTTGGACACACTGGCTTCGTTTCCTTTGGATTTACAACCAGAAGTGGGGTTGCTGGATCCTGTGAATCCTGAGCTCTAGTCTCAAGTTTCTCACCCATTGTTGGCCCTGGGCAGCCCTCCTGCCCTCTTGTGACTTTGCTTTTCTCATCTGTACAGTGGGAGGGTTGGATCACTTTCCTTGGGCCTGATCAGCCCTAAATTGTACAATTCTTCTAGTGCATTTGCACAAAGAAGACCCAAAGGTCCTCACACGCCTATGCCTGGTCAGCTCACATTAGCCCAAACCTTCCTGGCTAATAAGTGAAGCTGTGAGCTGCAGAAGGAGAGTAGGTAGAAGCTGACACTGGCTCACCTGTGACCCCAGTGAGATAGAACAGGCTTTTACTCTATGGCTCCTCATGTTGGCTGTGGTGGGAAGAACTTCTCAAACAGAGGCAAACGTCATTTCTAGCACTGAATAAAATGAACACCCTCTGCTAAGGCACCTGGGGACACAGCAGCCCCTTAGGTCTGTGGCTCCCAGCCCAGGAGAGAGCACTGTGCCTGTCCAGCCTGGCCATACAGGACCGTTTCTTCCCATCCCAGCCTCTGGTTCACGTAGCCATCTTCCTCCACCCCTGGGGCTGGACACCACAGTTCCCCAGCCACATTAGCATGGAATTGAGCCCATCTCCAGCCTAAGTGCTCATTGAGCAGCAGCTAATTAATCCCTAAGCAGTGTGTCAGACACACACTGTAAAACAGAGACGACTCCAAGCCCAGAATATGAGCCACGGTCAGTCGGGGCCACATGGAGCAGCACAGATGGTGGCAAGGGAGCAATTCAGCCCCCAGCAGGCAAGGGAGGTGTCCACCTCTGGGAGACAGAGGGACACGTGTACTCTCTGTTCCCTCCACCCTGCTGCCAGCCTTGCAACCTAGAAAGAGTGCCGACATGAAAAGAGGAGAAAGAACAGAGACCCTAAGGAATTTGAGCAACATGTTCCTGGACCTCGCACAACTGCCACTTGCCTGGGTCATGGGGTGCCCCCTCAGCTCTGTCCACATCAGCGTCATCCCACATGGCCGAGTCTTCTTTGAGTGCCTACCGCAGGCCCACAGCCATCCCTGGATGCACACCGGATGAGGTACCCCCTTCTACCGCACAATTGGTTAGCAGTTTCATCTCCTCACCAAGCCTCTGCTTCTCATATGAGAAACAGGCAAGATGTCAGCATCAGCACTCACGAGACTATTGTGACCACACAGGCAGAGCACTTGGCAGGGGACATGGGGTACAGCACAGCCTCAACACATTTTACCCACTGCACATGTGAGTCTCCGGAGGGGCACATGGCTCTGCCATCCTGTAGCTTACAGCTGGTTAAGGAGGCAGTGCCTCCAGGGAGAGGCCATCTGAGACTGAACCTTGCATTGTGCCTCATTAGTGTCACAGGATGGCAGGGGAGATTGAGCATGGGCTGGGGGTGGGAGGGCTCTGGAGGGAGCTTGAAGCACAGATGGGATTTGGGGTGGCATCATCCGGGGAAGGGGGACAGAGAAGTCCAGCGGCGGAGACAGTGTCTGTGGTGCATGCAAGCAATGGCTGGAGCATCCGGTGGCAGGATGGCAGATGTTCTGACCTCCGTCCCTTCCCCCATTCCTGCTCTACAAGGCCCTGTGGTCCTCGGAGCTGAGGGAGAGCAAGGCCTGAGGGTCAGGGAGACCTAGGGAGGGCACAGACCCTGCCCTGACTGTGGCCACCCTGGACTTGATCATCTGTGCTGGACAACAGCTGGAAGAATGTAAACAAAGTTGGACATGAACACTTTGCCCTGAGGATTATTCTGCCCTCCCCTACTCCTAGGGCGTGGGCGGCGGGGGGGGCAGGGGGCCCTGCATCCCAGGAGTGTGAGAGAAAAAGGAGCAAACTGCTTTCTGTGGCCAAGCACTGAATTCTCAGAGCCCAGGACAGGGTCCCCAGCCAGCCAGGCAGGACGGGGCCTCCCTGCAGTCTGTCAGCATCTGGGGTGTCAGGGCTGCCAGGAAGAAGCCCAGTGAAGGCAGCTGCAGGAGCAGGGGGCAGTGGAACATGGAGCCTGTCTGCTGGGCTCCTGAGCCTGGCCATGGGTGCACGCCAGCCTCCTTGCCTGCAGCAAGGCTGCAGGTGAGCAGAAAAGTGAGAGTGGACTGCCAGCAGCCAGCTGCTCCCCAAAGGTCCAGCCCACAGCCTTTCCCACCATTGGTGCAGCATCCTCGGCCTGGGCACTATTGGTATCTTGGGCGGGACAAATCTTTTTCACGTCAGGTGGCAGAGGCGGGGCCACCTGTGCATGGCAGAATGTTTAACAATGTGTCTCACCTCTAACCCCAAAGCCTGCCCCTTCTACCAACCAAAATGTCTCTAGACATTGCCAGATGTCCCCTAGGGTGAAGCAGCAAAACAGCCCCTGCTTAAGAATCACTGGATTCGGGAACGGAGAGTTAAAGTCTTCTTTTCTAAGTAGAAAATAATTAACTATCTTCACTTTAAGTAATTAATTAAAATAATTATTTCAACTTTTTTTTAGACAGAATCTCACTCTATTGTCCAGGCTGGAGTGCAGTGGCGTGATCTCAGCTCACTGCAACCTCCACCTCCCAGATTCAAGCGATTGTCCTGACTCAACCTCTCAAGTAGCTGGGATTGCAGGTACCCGCCATCACACCTGGCTAATTTTTGTATTTTTAGTAGAGGCAGGGTTTCACTATGTTGGCCAGGCTGGTCTCGAACTCCCAACCCCATGATCTGCCCACCTTGGCCTCCCAAAGTGCTGGGATTACAGGTGTGAGCCTCCGTGCTGGCCTATTTTGATGAATTTTTATTCATTCCACAAAATTTATTATGAGATTATGTTTCACTAGGCACCGGGATACAGCATTGACAGTCTGGTATTCATCTACAGCAGACGAGGCTCTCAAATGTACCTAGATGTTTACTTCCTTCATTCTTGCTCCAAATCTATTCATTATCCTCCTAAATGGGAAATGTGACCCTCAGGAACCAGCATGCCATCTCCTCCTGGAAGTCTTCCCAAGCCCCAAGGTGGGGGGCCAAATGCCTCTCTGTGTACCTCAAAAGCTGTGTCTAGCTGTGCTCTCTCTGCAAGAGCCTGAATCTTCATTCTAACTCCCCCTCCCAGGCTGTCTCCTCCTGCAGGGCACCTGAACCTACGCTAAATCTCCCCCCTCTCTCCTTAACTCTGCTGCCTGGATAAGCCTTTGGCCTTATATGGAAATGTAACTTCTAAGAACTCAACTGCGTAGGTTTGGGGCTGCAGGGTGGGGAAAGTAAGAGCAATCTCTTTATTAGCTTCCCTCCCAGCCGTGACTCCCGTCTGACCTAGACGCTGGCCTCCACTGTCCTTCCGCAGGGAAGCCACAGCTGGAATGCACAGAGGAATGAAAGAGGAAATCCCTGGGCCCTGCACTTCCAAGGGTCCACATCCAGAGCTCTGGCAGCAAGTTCAGAGTGATTTTGAGTATGCAATTTTTTTTTCACCTATGTAGACATTAGAAGCTAAACCCACCCACATCTTGCCACGAGGCTCTTCAGATCCCAGGCACTCGGCAAGGTGCCCAGCACATCATAGGTGCTCTGCAAAGGCTCATGGAGCTGAAATGAGCTGAAGCTGATATTATTGCTTTGTTACTTCTCTGATCATTCTAATTTCATAGAGAAAGCACAGTACACCATGATCTGCGCTGAATGACTCCCTGCCTGAGGGAAGCTATTGTTTGCACAATGTCCTCAGCCAGGAAGCACAGCTCAGGTGGTAGCAGCTTCCTGAACTGCCAGTGAGGCATCAGAGGCTGACAAAATTCTCCTGGAATTGCTGGTCTGCAACCCCAGCCCCTAATGACAAGGGCCCGATCACCTTCCAACAATGTACAAACTCTGATGAGGATAAGAATCTCCCCGAGTCCCCATCTGCCAGCAACGCTGGCAAAGCAGGCCCTGTCACCCTCCAGAGGATGCTCATGGGAGCCCATCGGCCCTGTTGGGACCTTGGGACCCTCCACTCAGGCACGCTCTAAGAGCTTCCCCCGAGAGGGGCCGAGGGAGGGTACTACATGCAAGGCCAGCGTGCCAATGAAGCGCCCTGCGCTGTCCATTAAAACCCGAAAATGGAGTTCGGGAATTTAATTAACAATCTGAGTGCAAAGAAGAGAGGTTTGGGGATATTTTTTAACACATCTAAAATCTTTCATTAACAGCTAGAAATTTCTATTGCTGCCCATGAGTGACAGACAATGAAACGGAAAAGGCATTTCTGAGAGTCTCTCGGCTGTTTTCTGAGAGTCTCTCAGCTGTCAGCCTGTGCGCTTCTGGGAGGGTCACCCCGTAGCCATCTGTCACACCTCCCTGGAGAAGGCCTTGTGAGCCGGGGCACCTCAGGAGGTCAGGGTGCAGTGCCAGAAGCAGGCGTCCTGGCACACCAGGACTAGAAGCAGCAGCCGGCCCCAAGCAAGCAGGAGAGTTTACAAAAGGACAAGAAATTGATGGAACCACCCAAGCCTGCAAAGCCCTGCTCCTCCCCCAGCTTCCCCATCACCACCCCTGGATGGGCAAGTGGGTGGGGCAGGGACAAGAGGGGGAAACGAATCGGGTAATGGTGTGACCTTCTGGGGTAGACACCACTATTGTGTCCCCTCCTACAGACAAGGGAACAAGCTCAGCAGGGCTGAGTCACTGGCTCCTGGGACACAATCCTCTGGGTCTCTGGTGGTTCTGCTCATCTTGGCTATAGCCACCTATAGCATTTGCTCCAGACTACCTTTCGGAGAATATTTGAATAGTGAACAACCTTGGAAGATGGAGGCTCCCTCCCTCCAGGGCAGAGGCAGGCTTGTTTGGACTCCAATGTAATAAAGAAGGGCAAAGGCCAGGCAAATATGCTTGTATTTATCAAGACAGGGTTCCCTCAGTTGGGGTCCTTGGCTGGGACACAGACCCCTACATATCCAGCTTCCACCTGGGCTTCTCAGTATTACAGCCTTGGGGTTTAGAGGCAGAGGGGACCCGTTAGGACCATGAAGCTTGCACTGCCTGCTGGGTGGTGAGTAACAACGTTTGTCTCTGGACCAGGAATCTCATAGCTTCTGCCAGCATTCAGGGAAGGGTGGCAGGCCCACCTGTTAGCTTGAAAATAGGGTGAAATCATAGATAGTCCACAATTGTTGGTGCTTGCCCAAGCCCACTCAGTTACAGTGGCAGGCTAGGATTTGATCTCAACAGACTCCAGCACCTCATGTTTCCCAGGCTGTAATCAGGGGACCATTGGAATCAGAGAGAACTGCTGGGCTCCTCCGCTTACAGCACGTGACTTACAGCATCACGTTTCCAGAGAGAGATTGGGGTCTGTGCTCCCATCAAAGCCCCATCTCAGCCCAGAAGCACCCCCAAGTCTGAAAGGCTCACCCTCCATGGTGATACCCCATTCTCTAGAGCACACAGTCACAGACATCTGGACTTGAAGAGCTCGTGGCCAGCCTGGGGGTTGGTGAAGCATCAAAGACAGACAAAGAGAGCAAAGAAAAGATGGCAGCTCAGGATGGGCCCACGCTGCTTGCAGCGTGGTATTTCCTGGGCCCAGATTCTAGGAGCTGCTACATGGGGCCCTGGGCCGCCCAATCCCAGGCCCCTCCTGGCAGCAGAGACAGTGGGGACTTGTCTGTTTTGTTTGCTGCTACTCCCCCGCCAAGTGCCTAGAATAGCACCTGACACATAGGAGGGACTCAAAAGTTACTGGAGAAAGGGACGGGAGGAGAAGGTAGAGATGGAGGCTGGGAGAGAGGGGGCGAGGTGAAGAAAGGGGGCCGAGGGAAGAAAGAGGTCCTTGAGGACTGAAGCTGGGATGCTGCATCCAAGACCCAGAGTCCAGGAAAGCCCAGCAAGAAGTGTGCCACCTGCAGCCTGCACCGGTGGGTGCCAGATTGGGCCTGTCACACACACCTACCCAGCAAAACATGTTGAATGAACAAGTGAGTGAGTGAGTGAGTGAGTGAGTGAGTGAGTGAGTGAGTGAGTGAATGAGTGAGTGAATGAGTGAGTGAATGAGTAAATGAGTGAGTGAATGAATTAGTGAGTGAATGAGTGAGTGAGTGAGTGAATGAGTGAGTGAGTGAACACGTCGAGATGACATCCTGTACCTGGACTTGCAGGTCCAAGCACCAGACGGTGCAGAGGCTTGAGACGCCTACTGTCCCCAGGACTGGGGGTGTCACTGTGCACAAAGGACGCACATATAAACAGTGCACAGCTCTGAATTACACCAACGAGTGAGGAAATGCTCAGGACCCCAGAGAATCTCACCCCAGAGCAAACTGTGAAAATGGGGGAGGCAGGAAGCTGCCAGGAGCTCTCCAGACTCCAAACCCAGTGCTCTTTCCCAGAGGCTGATGGCAAGGGCACAACCCCCCTGCCACCACAGTGCCCCCCAGAGAGCAAGGGCCCCCGGATGCCTCTAATCCACGGCATCCCAGCGGCCCACCTGGACCAGAAGAGGCTCCGGATTGTTGACCTGCCTGCTGTCAAACAAATGGGGTCTCCAGCAGCCACCTCGAGTGCACCATTAAGCTGCAGAGGCTGCATCTCAAGCCGAATGTCACTTTATTAAGCTTTCCCACTGGCATTAAAGGTTAGCCACATCCAGCCTCACTCATGCTGCCTGCACCCCACTCAGTACACGTGCTGAATCATTAAAGGGAGAACGAGGTTTCTGAGAAGAACCTCTGTGGCCTTCTCCAGGAACACAGCCTCTCGGAAACCAGGGCCAGGGACGAAGTCTCTGACAGGGAGGCCATCAGAGGCCAACAGGACCGGAGGGTCCAAGTCCCCACCTCTCTTTGCCCAGAGGCCTTTTCTGAGCAGGCTGGGCCAGCCGTGGGTGTGGAAGGCAAACAGCTCTGTGTCTCCGGGGCTGGCAGCTGCTCTGCTGAAAGTATAGCTGCTTGTCTAGGGGTTGTGTTTTCATTGGAAAGTTTTTTGATGGGTTTGCTTTGGAGTTTTGGAAAGAGAAAGACTGGTCGTTTTTAGATTCAGGGGGTTACAGATGCAGGTTTGTTACATGAGTATATCAGGCGACGCTGAGGTCTGGCCTTCTAATGATCCCTCCCTCAGGTGGCAAACATAGTACCTGACAGGTAGTTTTTCAATCCTGCCCCCTTCCCTCCCCGTCTCATGATCCCCGGTGCCTGTAGTTCCCAGTTTTGTGTCTGTGTATACCCAGTTGTATACCCATCTGCCACTTATGAGTGGGAACATGTAATATTTGGTCTTCTGTTTCTGCATTAATTAGCTTAGGATAATGGACTCCAGCTGCATCCATGTTGCTGCAAATGACACGATTTCATTGTTTATGGCTGTGTAGTATTCCATGGTGTATATGTACCCCATTTTCTTTATCCAGCCCTCTGCTAATGGGTACCGGATTGATGCCACATCCTGCTGTTGTGAAGAGTGCTGAAATAAACATTTGAGCGCAGGTGTCTTTTTGGTAGAACCATTCATTCTCCTTTGGGTGTATACCCAGTAATGGGACTGCCGGTCAAATGATAATTCTGTTGTTCTTTGAGACATCTCCAAACTGCTTCCCACAGGGACTAAACTCATTTGCGTTCCCACTAACAATGGAGAAGCATTCTCTTTCTTTCGACGCCTCACCAACATCTGTTATTTTCTGACTTTTTAATAATTGTCATTCTGACTGGCTGTCTTATTGTGGTTTAGATTTGCATGTCTCTCATAATTAGTGATGCTGAGCATTTTCTCATGTGTTTGTTGGCAAACTTTATGTCTTCTTTTGAGAAGTGTCTGTTTGTATCCTTTGCCCACTTTTTAATGGCATTATGTTTAAGTTCCTTACAGATTCTGGAAATGAGACCTTTGTCGGATGCACGGTTTGCACGTATTTTCTCCTTTCCATAAGCTGCTTGCTCTGCTGATGTCCCAGCAGTTTGCTTTGCTGTTCAGAAGTCTCATTTGCCTATTTTTTATTTTGTTGCATTTGCTTTCGGGTTCTTCATCACAAATTCAGAAAGACATTCTTTTATTTATTTATTTATTTATTTAGAGACAGAGTCTCCCTCTGTCACGCAGGCTGGAGTGCAGTGGCATGATCTTGGCTCACTGCAATCTTCGCCTCCTGGGTTCAAGCAATTTAATTCTCTGCCTCAGCCTCCCAAGTAGCTGGGACTACAGGCACCCACCACCACACCTGGCTAATTTTTGTATTTTTAGTAGAGACAGGGTTTCATCATCTTGGCCAGGCTGGTCTTGAACACTTGACCTCATGATCCACACGCCTCAGCCTCCCAAACTGCTGGGATTACAGGCATGAGCCACCATAAAAACAAACTCTCAGGCATAACAGTGGCAGCTGTGCCCCTGAAGGGGTGGTGGCCCATGGAGAGCTTCTGTCTCCCATCAGTGCAGTCCTTCAGTAGTGGCAGGGTCTCCTCAGTTCTTGCCTGTTCCATCAGGCCAGCCCATCCCATCTGGGCCCCAAATCCACAGTGGACCTCTGCTCCCTGGAGCCCACAGATGCACCTCCACCACTAGCTGTGTGCCTGCTGCTCTGCAGCCCCTGGGATTCACAAGTAAACCAGGTGTAATGTTTGGTAAAAATGACTTCCGGGACCCTGGCTTGTCCTGTGGGGTGACCTGTGCCCTCCCCAAGATTTCTGCAAGTCCTGGGACCTCAGCCATCCTGCTCCCATCTCTCCAGGTTTGGCACCCACTGAGCTCTCTTGATGCACTGTCTCTCACTCAGCTGTCTCTTCTCTTGTCTCTGCAATGAAGCTTCTCCCATTCCCAGCCCCCATTCCGGACACCTCCCCACACACTCCACCTGCATCAGACCTGGGAAAGGTTTCTCCAGGGGGATTTTATGGATCAGAGTGGCAGAGTAAAGAAAGCAAGGTGGGAATAACAGCAGGCCTTTGGCCGCCCAGCCGCTTCTCAAAGGCTGCACTTTCTGGAAGGTTCTCCAATTAGAAGCACCCACCAGTCAGAAAAATTAAATCAAGGAAGTTCCTAGAGCAAAGAAGGACTCAGTGCTTCAGCTCTGGATGCCCAAGTAGCAGGCACTGTGGAAGGACCTTCACACCAGCTCCTGATCCAAGGACCTTCACACCAGCTCCAGATCCAAGGACCTTCACATCAGCTCCTGATCCAATGACCTTCACACCAGCGCTAGATCCAAGGACCTTCACACCAACTCCAGATCCAAGGACCTTCACACCAGCTCCTGATCCAAGGACCTTCACACCAGCTCCAGATCCAATGACCTTCACACCAGCGCCAGATCCAAGGACCTTCACACCAACTCCAGATCCAAGGACCTTCACACCAACTCCAGATCCAAGGACCTTCACACCAGCTCCTGATCCAAGGACCTTTACACCAGCTTCAGATCCAATGACCTTCACACCAGCGCCAGATCCAAGGACCTTCACACCAACTCCTGATCCAAGGACCTTAACACCAGCTCCAGATCCAAGGGCCTTCACACCAGCTTCAGATCCAATGACCTTCACACCAGCGCCAGATCCAAGGACCTTAACAGCAGCTCCAGATTCAAGCACCTTCACACCAGCTCCTGATCCAAAGACCTTCACACCAGCTCCAGATCCAAGGACCTTAACAGCAGCTCCAGATCCAAGGACCTTCACACCAGCTCCAGATCCAAGGACCTTCACACCAATTCCAGATCCAAGGACCTTAACAGCAGCTCCAGATCCAAGGACCTTCACACCAGCTACAGATCCAAGGACCTTCACACCAGCTCCAGATCCAAGGACCTTCACACCAGCTACAGATCCAAGGACCTTCACACCAGCTCCAGATCCAAGGACCCTCACACCAGCTCCTGATCCAATGACCTTCACACCAGCTCCTGATCCAAGGACCTTCACACCAGCTTCAGATCCAAGGACCTTCACACCAGCTCCTGATCCAATGACCTTCACACCAGCTCCAGATCCAAGGACCTTCACACCAGCTCCAAATCCAAGGACCTTCACACCAGCTCCAGATCCAAGGACCTTCACACCAGCTCCAGATCCAAGGACCCTCACACCAGCTCCTGATCCAAGGACCCTCACATCAGCTCCTGATCCAAGGACCTTCACACCAGCTCCTGATCCAATGACCTTCACACCAGCTCCAGATCCAATGACCTTCACACCAGCTTCAGATCCAAGGACCTTCACACCAATTCCAGATCCAAGGACCTTCACACCAGCTCCAGATCCAAGGACCTTCACACCAGCTCCTGATCCAAGGACCTTCACACCAGTTCCTGATCCAAGGACCTTCACACCAGCTCCTGATCCAAGGACCTTCACACCAACTCCTGATCCAAGGACCTTTACACCAGCCCCTGAGCCTGCATGTCAGCAAAACATCATCATGGTGTCAGCATGGAATCCTGTAACCAGCTGTGAGAGGCACTGGGCCGGGCTCAGTGCACACAGGACCCCCCCCCGAGATGTCACTCCACCTTTAGATGTGAACTGCCCAGGATTCAGCCCTCTGCAAACTGGAGAATGCCAGACAGACCATAGCGGGTAAGATGCTCACCCCAAAACTCCCTGGGCTGAATGAAGACCCCTAGCCCTCAGGTCTGTTCTGGGCCTTTAGGAAACACTCCAGCAAGATCAGCTCACACAAGGGACCCCCAAGGACATCAGGGTACAGGACATGACAGGTGCTACCTGGAACTGAGGAGCCATTGAAGGCAGCCAGGTGTCCTTCAGTCACCCACACCTTCCCTCCCCTCTCTCAGCAAACTGCCTTGGGGGAGATTTCCACAGACATCCAGCTGGCAGGAGCCACAGGCACCTCTGGTAAGGTAGCCACAGCCCTGACAGGCAAGGCCCTGCCACAGCTGACAGCTCCATCCCCAGGCCCTCACCCCCCTACTCTAGTGAGTCCATGGCCCTCTGTCTCCTGCACCTTAAGGGACCCCAAACCTTAATGGGCACAGCACAGCCTCCCCTGTCTCTGTGAACCTGGCATTAAAGGGTCTGCCAGAGCTGCTTCCTCCCTCAGACCAGAGCAATTTACCTGAATCATTTCTGGCGGCATAAAGGTGGTGGAACGTTTGGAATCCTAGGGGCCTCTTGGGAACCACTGCTGCTCTTCAGCGTTCCCAGGGAGCCCCCAGCCCTTACTCAGGCTCAGCAGGGCAGGGGAAACCATCTCCCTGGAGCCAAATCCCACTTCTCATGGCTCTCCAATGCATTTTATTCTAAAGTACATTTAATGCTGGAAACTAATTCATTGCAACTCAGAATGGTTGAAATCATTACATAAGCAGCTGACCTTTAAAGACAGGACGAGAGGTGGTAAGACACAGTTGCATCAGCTCAGGGCAAAAAGCTGCTGTAGGGGACAGGCCCATGCCCACTGCAAGGACTTCAAGTAGAAATGTCAGGAGGCAGAGCCTCCAATTCACAGCACAGGCAATGCTGCAGTGGGGCACACAGGGACTCCACCTGGCCCCCACCACCCACCTGCAACCTGGGGGACCTGCAGTTGAGGCGTTAGTGAACTCAGGTGCAGGACAGGATGTGCACATTGATAAATCATACTTGGCCCTGTGCCTGCCAGCCTGATGCAAGCTGCTGACCAAGCTCTGGGCATCCTGAGCTCCCCTTTTTCTGTGCTGCCAACCCTGCCTTCACCAGCCAACCCCGTCTGCCATTTGTAAATCTGCTTTTCACCCAGCAGTGAACCCCCACCCCAGCACCTTTCCATCCCATATGGGAATTTCCTTCCCAGTCCTTTGCATGCCTGAAACTTGAGCTGAATGCTGATTTCTTCTGAGTAGGGCTAAACTGAAAAGAGACTGCATCTTACTCACTGTTCAGTGTTTCCAGCACATAGTAGGCGCACAGCAAAAATGATGAAAATGAAGAGAAAATGTCCGTCAAACATACCCTCAACCTCCCCACTAATGAAAGACATGGAAATTAAAAAAAGATTCCCTTTCACCTTCAAACTGACTTTTTAAAATTCATAAATTAAAAAATATAATTCCAGACAGGGAAGATTAGAGGAAGACAGACACTCCCAGACACTGAGGATGGGGATGTAAATGGACATAACTCTCTGAAAAACAACCTGTCACTTTGTATCTATCAGCTACACTGGGCCAAGTTATGCTATAGAATCTACCAACAAATTCTCCCAGGGCTCAGAAAAGGTCTGCCCCTTCCTCACACCACATGCCGGGAGCAGTGGGTGTTAGGCTGCAGAAAGTGCTCAGGGCATCGTGATGTTCTTCACTCTTGGACCCAAGCTGGTGAAGCAGGAAACATCTAGAACATTGCTGCAGAATATGGAGGAGGAAAAGAAATGTGGCATAACAAGAAGTGGCCCTTAAACATTTACCCAGTGATGGCACACATCACTTCTGCTCATATTTCATTGGCCAAAGCAGTCACATGGTCATGTGCTCTGAATTCAAGCACAGCTATGTGATAAAGAATAGAAAGAGAGAGAGAGACAGAGAGAGAGGGAGAGAGGGAGAGAGGAAGAAAGTGGATGATGGATGGACAGATGACAGATAATTGAATAGATGGATAGATAAATGGATAGATAAATAGACAAGGGTGTAGCTAGGTGCATAAACAGGTGGATGGATGAATAGATAGGATGAATAGATAAATAGATGATAGATGTATAGAAAGATAAATAGACTGGTAGATGAATGGATGGATAGGTGGATAGATGGATGGATAAATGAATTAGATAGATAGAGTGGGGGGAAAGAATGGATAAATAAATGTATGTTCCGTGAGGGCATAGACTTTCATTGTTTCTAAAGGCAATTATTTTTATCTGTTTTGAACAGCACTTTACACATAATACCTTTCTGTTGGCTAGATGGATGATGGCTAGACAGACAGATGGGTGATGGGTGGATGATGGATGGGTGATAGATGGATGAACGGTGGATGGGATTATGGGTGGATGATGGGTGGATGGATAATGTATAGCTGGATGATAGATGGGTAAATGAATGGATGGTGGATGGATGATGACTGGATAATGGATGGATGGATGGATAGATGGATAGATGGATGATGAGTGGATAATAGATAAATGGATGAATGGATGATGAATGGATAATTGGAGAGATGGATGATGGATGGATGATAGGTGGATGGATGAATGAATTAGAAGGATGGATGGATGGATGATGGGTGGCTGATGGATGGATGGATGGTAGATGGATGGATGATGAATGGATGATAGATAGATGGATGATGGATGGATGGATGGATGGATGGATGGACGGATGGATGAGAGGTGAAAGAGCTCTAGCAAGAACAAGATTGAAGGCAGAAACGAGAGCAAGCCCATAAGTGGAAAATATCAATCTAATATCAATCTACATGGCCCAGAAGGAAAGGGTCTAATCTTTTCATGGTTGGATGGTGTTGGAAGAGAAGTCTTATTTTTAATATAAATTCAGTTGTATCCCAAAGGTATACATTTAGGGTATTTGGGGTGTTCTAATCTTTATTTTGTTACTGTAATTTCAAAGAAATGCTCAAAGACTCTGAGGACTGTTCCTGAAAGATGAGTTTTCTCTCTTCTCTCTCTATCTCTGTCTGTCTGTCTCTCTCTCTCTCTCTCTCTCTCTCTCTCTCTCTCTCTCTCTCTCTCTCTCTCTCTCTATCTCTATCTCTGTCTCTCCCTGTCTTCCTCCTCCCCCACCCTTCTCACAACCTTCCTTCCTCCCCTTCAGCTTCACAAGAGCCCACTGAACCCCAGCTCTGTCATGTCCCAAACCAGGCACCAAGGTCACAAGCATATTCTACTCCCCTGACCCTTCAAAGGGCTCACCAGTTACTGGAGGAGAAACAAGTAAGCAGATCTCCAGGACACACGGGGCAGAGCACAATAACAGAGGTAAATCCAGGGAATGGGGAACTGAGATAACCAGCATGCGATCGTTCTGGAGGATCAGGGAAAGTGACACAGAAAAAGTGGGACCTGAAGTATTTTCTGAAAGATGAGGAAGAGTCAGGTCAACACTGGGCAGCAGCTTACAGAACAGGAACAAGTCAGACTTGGAAAGTGTATTTGTCAGGACAGACCAGCTGCTGTAACAAACAATCCCAACACCTTAGTGACTTCACAAACTCCAAGTTACTTCTTACCACCAGGCAGTCAACCTAAACATGTGTTCCTGGATGGGTGGTGCTCCTGGCTGGCTCCCTCCCAAGAAGACCAGACTCCTTCCATCCTCTTTGTCCTTGGAGTCACTCTCCCTCCATCCAGAGTCACCCTGTGAAGGTTTCAGGGACCAGAACCAAAGGGGTGCACTTTGCCTGTTACTCCCACCATCCATGGCCAGAAAGCAGTTGCCTGGCTGCCCCTAACTGCAAGGGGGTCCAGGAAATGTCATCTAGCTGAGTACCAGGAGGATAAAGGAAATGTCTATCCAGTTTGGAAATCATCATACTGACTCCCTCCCCATCACCCCCATCCAGCCCTGCATACTCTGGGTGACTCCCGTGGCCATCCACACAGACACTCAGCCACCAGTGCCCACCACACTGTCCTCACAGGGGTATCATGGCTCCCTCCTGAGAGGGAAAGTGCAGATTCTGGAAAAGACTTTACTCCCTGCTTCTGGCTTCTAAGCAACAATAACACAAATGAACAATCCAGAAGGCTTCATTCTGGGTGTTTTTGCATCAACTAACCGGCCCACATCACAGAAGTAAAAGACATGAGGCAGAGTAGAAGAGACAGATGAGACACGAAGATGAGATGTTCCAAAGACCCATCCTCGACTTTCCTGGAAGTTCATTCATCTGTCCATTTAACACGCAGACAGTGTGTGCGTCCTCTGTGCCAGCAGCTGGGGATGTTTTGTGAAGACGATAGGATTCAGTCTTGTTGGGAAAACAGCAGTAAGAACCCAGCGTGGTGGGCAACAGTGGTGGAGCTGAGGATGGGGAGTCCAGGGAGGCTGCCGCCTCGAGTGGGATGGGAACTGGGATGGGAAAGACCAGGGCCATTCTCCAGCTAATGGGAGAGGGAGAGCATCCCTGCCAGAGCCCACAGCCTGAGCCAGACCCAGGGCAGACAGAAGCCAAGCCTGAGAGTGGCCTCCATGCAGCAAGGTTCAGAGTGCAGGGGGAAACGGACAGAGAGGAGAGGGAGAGATGCCTGGGACCAGGAGCTCCCTGAAGGATGGGCTAGGAGGCCCCTAGCTAGGAGCAGTCTGCGGGGCAGGAGGCTGAGCTTCCAGTGTCTCTGAGGGAGGGGGAGATGCATCATGAGTCTTGCACAGTGGAATGACTAGTGTGTCTTACCCTACCAGTTAAACAGGAGGGCAAGAGGATAATTTTGTCCAAGCACAGGACCAGGCATGGTATCCTGGTGAGGAAAGACCTGAGACAGAAAACCAAAATGACAACAGAAGCCAAGCCAAAGCAGTTAGTCTCCCTAAATCCTTCTGTCCAGAGGCAAAAGGTGTGTGGCCAAAGAATGGAAAATTAACCAGACCCAAAGCAGTTACCCTTCAAAGGCACGCCAGTGACCACAAGACTTCCCTGAGGCTCGGAGGGGATGGTTTTAAAACACACCAAAGGATACTCGATATTCCACCGATGGGGAAGGGAACACCCATGGGAACCCAGAATGATTCCAGAGATGCTAAGATTTCTGAATAGGGGAGGGGAAGTCCGTGATGCAGACATTTGGATAAATCCCTAGTTTTCCGGGACCAACATCTCAGAAGGCAGTTTCCACAGGCTTCTCAACCAGGTTTCTCATCTGAACGGCTGACACAAAAATGATGTAAGTGACTGTTTTCTCCATTGTCCCAAATAGCTAGAACCATTCTTGATGCAAAGGAGAGAATTTGATTCATCACAGCAGCAGATGCTGCCAGCCCCCGGGCTGGATTCCCGGGAGTCACATCTCATCCTGCTTGTCAAACCTCTTGATTCAGTAAATCCCTGGTTCATTCAGAAAACAAAACTCATAACTTTCGAAGCCAAAGAATCACTATGAAGAAGCTTAACGTAAATTTCCAAAATGGAAAAGAAAATATTCCATGAGCAGTGGCCTTTGAAACAGACCACGGAGGGTTAAAGCCAAGGCCTCCTCCCTCAAATCAAAGAAACCCAAATGTTCTACCTGTTTTATCTAAACAACAGCCCAATAAACAGCTTGAAATTTTATCTGGTACTTGAGAAATGTGTGGTTTATCAAAGAAACCCAAGATAAGAGGAAGGCAGAGAAACAACCATGGTCCACAAGTGGGGACTTCGGCTTCCTGGGGGCTCCGCAGCGGGTGCCTCAGGTGCCCCCAACATCGGCACCACTGGCGGGAACCTCGTCAACTACAGCATCTTAGGCCCCACCAAAGAGAGGTTGAAGATGCAGCGAAGGATGCTGTAACCGTAACCAGTTCCCCGGCTGATCCTTATAAAGAGGCACATTTGGGAACTGCCACCGCCACTCAGTACAAATTCAGTCCAGACTCCCTTCCCGGGGCTTCAGAGGGCAGGAGCTTTTCCCAAGGATGCTGCCCAACTCCACCTGGAGCCGGATGAAGGTCCAGAGCCACGGTGCCCAGCCTTTGTCTCATAGATGCACTACATACACACATGCACACATACATACATCAATGTGCGTGTGTGCATGTGTATACACATGTGTGCACACACAGGCATCTACAAATCTACTTCCACACAGACACAGATGTGCATGTCAGCACACATGCACACATATACACACATGTGCACACATAAACATACATACGTGTGCACACACAAATATACTTCCACACAGACACACATGCATTTCAGCACACATGCACACACATACACACATGTGCACACACATTCATCTACAAGTATACTTCCACAGACACACATGTGCTTGTCAGTACACATGCACACATGTGCACACATACAAATGCGCATGCACACCTGCCAGCACACACCATGCATGCCCAGGCACGGTTCTTCATTCCTGAGGTAGGGAAAAAGCTGGGTACCCTCATTCCCAAGGTAGGGAAAAAGCTGGGCAAGTTCTGGCAAAACCAGCGGCCTCCTCACCAGCTTCCTGCCAGGCCAGGGGAGGAGCCTCTGGTTCCACGCTGCTTTGGTGATGAGCCAGCAGCCCCTTCCCGCTCATTCAGAGGAATGAGCCCACACCTCACACAAGGCTGGGAGCTCAGGTGGGCTTCCACACGTGCCCAGGATGAACTTCATCTGCTGCTCTGGCTCTTCAGGGCCTGATGAGCACGGGAGGACTGACTGGGGACCACGGGGAGTGGGCAGCAGGGGGCAGTGGGGTCAATGTCTCTCAGAATATCCCTGTCCCCGTCCACAGCAGTGCAGGCCCCACTGATGTGTCCACCTCTTGGCTGGGCAGCGGGGGCATGCGGCTTATGGACACCTTGGAGAACTTCAAGGATCACCCCGTCTCTGTCCCTTTGGTTTCCTGAATGAGGCAGGCAGCGCACCCTGCACACAGCTGTCTGCCTGGAGCCCACGCCTCACCTTCCCACATGGCCCCGACGGAGGAGCAAGCTGAGCTGGAGGTTACACCCAAAGCTTTGGAGGCCCTCAAGAGGCCTCGCCCCTCCTGGGCGTCCCTAATCCAGGGAAGACAGGTGAGCCCATGCAGCCAGCCTGGGCCCCCACCCCACCGTACCGCCCACTTCCTGATGTGCCGGGAGCTGTTTGGGCCCCAAGGAGGAGGAGGAGCTCCTTGAAAACAGTGGTTATGGCTCCTGTCACCTGCTACGTCGGACTTTGGACAAGTTATGTATGCCTGGCACCCCACCTGTCTGCCAGACGCTCACATCTGTCACACAGTCCCTGAACGTGGAACCAGAGCTGAGAGGGAGGGACCACTGGCCATGTGGGCTGCCTACAGCCCCTCAAAGCCCTCAGCACCCGGGGTGTTTCCAAGCAAAGCCACAATCGCAGTTGGAAGTTATGCTCTGCCTAGCCCATCGCATCATCCCTGCAGGGGCTGCCCCCTCCTCAGCCAACTTAAGGCAGGCTGGCACCTCCCTCCAAGGCTCCCCATTCAAGGACACTGCTTCCTGAGCAGGACAGGACCTGCTCATCCCAATCCCTAGGAGGGGTAGGGGGAGGATAGGGCTGCCCAGCTTGCAGGTGCCTGAAAGGGGCTGAGGCTCCTCAAAGCTAGCACTGACCCTCCAGATGAGCCTCCCCCCTCACTGCCTCCTTGAGTGCAGAGGTGTGGGTGATGAGGGGACCAGAGGCTCACAGAGAGCCCAGCCGATGGCTCCTCCGTCAGCCCCTGTGCACTGCCGAGCACATCATGGGTGGGTGCAGATCATGAAGCTTGGCCTCAGTGAGGCATTCCCCGCCTACCAGGGAAGGCAAGCCTGTCCCACAGGTGTGGACACAGGGTTTTGAGGGCGGCCTCCCCTCCCCACCCCGCCCATGTGGTCCTGGACACTGCGCATTTGTTTTCACTCTAGCCCTGGAGAAAGGAGACCTGGACCCAGCCAAAGACCACCGTCCCCAGGCCCCGGGGCGGCCCCACCCTTCCATGAGATCCTCTGTGCCCACACTGCCAGGGAGAAGCTCTGCCCCTTCACACAAGACTCCAGCTCCACCCCAGCGACAGGGCTCCTGACACTGCGGAGAAAGCCGGGCCTGCCGCTCGCGGAGCAAGTTCGGATACAGCTCTGCGTGAAGCTGGATGGGCCTCGACTCTGGGTAGTAACTGGGCCCCATCACCCACATCGCCATGTGCCTGGGGGGGTGTTTTTTTTTTTCATTCTTTCTCTTTCTTTCTTCCTCCCTCCCTCCCTTCCTTCCTTTCTCTTTCTTTCCTCCATGTATTTCTTTAATTTTACGCCAAGTGACTTTGACCCTTTCAACTGAAAAACTCCCAGCCAATCCTTGCATGCAAGAGCCGGCCCTCATTCCCGGAACGCCCAGTGCTGACGCGGGGCAGGCCTGACGCTGGCTCCATCTGGAATTCAGAGAAGCTGGAGGTCAGAGTGAGCCCGCAGCTCTGCTCCCAGCTCTGCCCCTCCCTGGACCTCAGCTCACCCCAGGCCTGAGCTGAGTTTAGAATCCTGTAGCCTGTCTGAGATTCAGCAACTCAAGACCCCCAACACACACACTCACAGATGCAGAGTCCCAGGCACAGAGACACACACACATACACACAAAGAGACACACCAACACACACATAGACACACACAGGAACAGATACACAAACTGAGAAAGAGACGTATGTACACAAACACACACACAGAGACACACACAGAAATACACACAGACATACATAGGCACAGAGACACACAGATACACAGAAAAAGATACACACAAACACACAGGAACACAGAGACAATACACAGATACACGCAGGGATGACACACAGAGACACATGCATCTGTGACACGCTGAAGACTCAGCCAGGGCCGTCCGCCACCCAGCACAGCCCCGTCCTGCCAGCCTGACTGGACAGGGCCCCTGAGGCCATCGCAGGCACAGAGCAAGTTTGCACAGGGAAACCCACGTTCCCTCCCAACGCTGGCTGCAGCATCCCAGGCAAAGACTTCCCAGGCTGAAGGGGGCTCCGTGCAGGAGGAGGGGCCCCCCGCACCACACCCCATGCCCCACTTTCCTCCCTCTCTTCCCACCTGCCACCTCCGGCTCCACAGCAGGGAGTTCTGGTAACAGCTACACATTCGGGCAGAGACCCACAAAAAGACTCACACACGTCTGTGTGCTCCAAGTAAGAAGTAAAACCCCACTGCCATCGCCATGGCAACCCCACTCGGAGCTGCGGCAAGAGCTTTAATTGGCAGGGCTTATTTGGCTGAAACCCCAGGAATAATCAACAGGAGATTAGAAACATTAAAAACCAGCAGGAGCATCCTGGAGAAGTCGATGACAGAAAGGACGGTCCCCTGAAAACTCTATTGATGACAGTCATGACAATGGTGTGGTTTACCACATGACCGCATCGCACCGGCCTGGGCCATGTTCTTTGCAGGCATCATTTCACGGGACCCTTCCAGCAGCCCTTTGATCATTTCTCCCATTTTACAGATGGAAAGTTCTCTGAGGCCCAGAGAGGTTAGGGAAGTGGCCCAAGGACACACAGGATTCAAAACCTGCTTCTAATTACTCCAAAGGCCACCCTGGTCATGAGCACTGTGCTGGGCCTGGGGTCCCCCAGGAGGCCCCATCCTCAGCTCCCAGGACCCCTGTAGCTCCTCCAAGGCAGCCGACACCCCTAGCCCCCAAGCAGCTAAAGACCACAGCTCAGCCAGCCAGAGGGCCTGGCCAGGGTTGACCTCCAAGACACCAGCCAACACCTGCATCCCTGTTGCGGATGGTTTCACCCCTCAGACAGGTCCCTGCCACTGCCCTGGCCACAGCGTCCATCCTGCACCCCGCCATGGCCCTGCTGACCCCTGGTGGTAACCATGGGGCATGACACCAAGATGTGGACTGAACTAGACCCTAAGGTGGAAGGCACTGGTCCAGGAGCTCCAGTGCTTGGGAGAGCCCCCTGCCAAGGGTTCTGAAGGTGCCAGGGCCAGGCAGGGAGAGCAGCGTGGCCAGCACCCAGCACCTTTTGCAGGCCTTCAGGAGGGAAGAGCCAGGCTCTGGAAAGGGCTGTCCTGTAGGTGCTCCCTTTTGTGCTGAGGCAACAGCTGACGGAGAGGCCAGTGAGCACCGGGGATCCTCTGAACAGCAGTGCTGCCATGTCCATGAGCAAGTGGCTGAGGTCTCCAGTCCTGGCCAGAGTCCAGCCAATTGGCACTGAAGACAAGGGACGTTGGTCCAGGCTGGGCCCCTGGCCAGGCCTTAGGTGTGGAAGCACTCCGCCATCCCATCCACAGCCCCCAAGCCATGGATGGCAGCACCTGGACCCTGGATCCCAAGCCCCGGTCTGAATCACAAAGTCAGGGCTGGTGCTGTCTGAGCTCGGCTCCCTGGGAGCCAACATCGCACCAAGTGCCAGGACCTCCGGCCAGGACCTCTGGCTTTGACTGCTGCCTGATTTCTGGGAGCAAACGGACATCGGCGGGACCTGCAGCCGCTGATGAGCTGCTGTCAGATGGGCACGGGGCGGAGCCCACCACGATGGCGGCCGCAAGTGGGCGTCCCAGGCTTCCTAGACGTGATCCACTGAACAGTTTAAATTGCTTTTTTTTAAAGCACCTGGCATTTACTCAGTTAGCATCGTATTAAACTTCCCCCTCTTGAGCTCCTCACATATGCCAGTCACCATTATTCCTACTAAGTTGAAACAGGGAGGGCAGCAGTGTGCAATGCAACCCACCTTCCCTGGGAAGTCGGAGCACAGAGGTGGCGTGAGGGCCGCACCTGCAAAGCTGTGGCTCAG
Organism: Callithrix jacchus; assembly: GCF_049354715.1. NCBI lineage: Eukaryota > Metazoa > Chordata > Mammalia > Primates > Cebidae > Callithrix > Callithrix jacchus. Next base: position 43,650,230 of record NC_133508.1, read on the forward strand.
GAGCACCAGGTGCGGCAACCGGCTTGCTCCTCTGCCTCCCTGAGCCGCAGCCCAGACCTAAGCCAGCAGAGGAGCTCCGGGGTGGATCGGCACACAGCTTACCAGGGCCGCGCTGCCCACCTGGTGCTGGGGCTGAGCAGTTCCAGTGTGGGGCCCCGGTCCCTGCTGGAGGGAGCCGTGGGTCATGGTCTTCCACAGGCTCACATCAGCAGGGAACTCTGGGGAGACCAGAGACAGCTGAGGACGCCACTCCCTGACCCAGACGTGAGGAGCCAGGGCCGCCCCTGCCACAGGCCTGCCTTTAGGAAGCAGCACTCAGTGACGCGGGGAATTGGGTGGGGACCAAGGACTCCCTCTGCCCCTTCTCACATCCCTAACAGAGAAGTCAGGGTGGCCTGACACAGCCCAAGAGGAGGTGGCTGTCCCCTCTCACTGGCCTGTGTGCAATCCAGGTGGCGGGGGGACAGGGAAAGAAGAACCAAAGGCTCTGGGGCTCAGAAAGCTTCAAGCCTCTAAGCAGGCCTCGAAGTCCCAATGCAGAGCCCCTTCCCAAATGAGTGCGGAGAAAGCTGTGCAGTAGACTGATAGGACGGGAGGAAGGAGGGGGAGGAGAGAGGGAGGGAGGAAGGGAGGGAAGGTGGGAGGAGGGAGGAAGGAGGAAAAGAGGAGGAAAGAGAGGGAGGAAGAAGAGGGAGGGAGGAAGGGAGAGAGAGAAGAGAGGAGGGAGAAGGAAGTGGAGGACGAAGGAAGGGAGAAAGAGCAGGGAGGGAGGGAAGGAAGGAAGAAGGAGGGAAGGAGGGAGAGAGAAAGGAGAAGGAAGAGGGAGGGAGGAAAGGAGGAGATAAGGAGAAAGGAAGAGAGGGAGGAGGGAGAGTGGAGGGAGGGAGGGAGGGAGGAAGGGAGAGAGCGAGAGGGAGCAGGGAGAGAGGGAAGAGGGAAGCAAATGGACATTGGAGTCAGAAGAGCCTGGAGTGAACCTCGCCCTGCCATGTCTGAGTTGTGCCACTTTGGGCAAGCTCCTTACCTCTGGCCTCCCTTTCCCTGCCTGTTTAATGGGCTCGGTAATGCTCTTCCCTGGCAGGGCTGATGGGGAACTGAGGGGGGCTGTGTGACGTGAAGTGCTCAGCACACCGCCCGGCTCAGCGCTCGGCAGTTATTCCCCTCCTGCTCTGTGGCCATTCAGGCATGCCCTGCCCAGGTGACCCGTGCTCAGAGAGTGAGGCCAGGGCGAGGCTGGGGCGAGGACAGGAGCAAGGACAGGGGCGCACTTCCTTCTCCACCTGGGCTTGGCCTGGTCTCGGCCTGACCCCATGGCCCCTTGATTTCTGCTTCACTGAGGGAGGTGACTGCTCCGTGGTCCCCATTGGCTGGCCAGGCTCTCCTTCTGCCAGCTCCTTCCTCCAGACTTGGGGATCCTTTTGCTCACCCTGGAGGATGCTGGGGCTCTCTGAACGGAGACAGCTTCCCAGGGCCCGGGAAGCTCGAAGGTCTCCTGGCAGGTTTTCCCCATAGAGCTTGAGTGATATGTGTGCCACCAGAGGTCCCACGACCCTCGGAGTCATCAGGCACGGGTGGGCTGGAAGGGCCCTTGTGAGGCTCCCAGTGCCTGGGGGCCAGGGCAGCTCCTCTGCAGTAGCCCTCAGGGCAGCCTGGGCCAGGACCGCAGGGAGGCTGCCCTGTGTGCAGAACCATACCGGAGACTTCTATGTCCGTTGCTAAAGCAGCACAGCCCTAAGAATGGGGGATGGAGGAAGCCACATGACCAAACCCACCACTGCTCCCACTGGGCGTCTCTGATGGGCAGCCTCAGGGCGGTCATCCCAGGCTGCCAGGAAATCCCTGGGGATGTGGAGAGGCCAGACCGTGTTTGAAGGACCCCAGAACCCTGAGGGAGAGTCCTCAGTGTCCTGGAGAGCCAAGGGCCAGGGCCAGAACCACTCATGCTAGGGAGAGCTCCTGTGCACGCTCCAGACAAGGGGGGCCTCCCCTGCAGACAGCCCGGGCTCACGTGCTAGTCCCCAGGTGGCAAGTCTTCCAAATGCAGCAAAGTTCTCTGAGTGGCCAGAAAGTCCCCGACAGCTCAACACCAAGGAGCCCAGGACTGCGCTTCTCCATCTCAACACCCTCGAGACAGAGACAGACAGGGATGGAGAGGCACAGAGACACAGAGAAAGAGGGAGAGGTGGAAAAAGACAGAGATAGAGAGAAAGAGACACAGAGGAGCTCTGGACCCCGAGGACTGTTTGCCCCTCAAGGTGGACGCACAGCTCCCATGGGGCATGGGACCGAGTGGGAGTCTCCGGGCTCTGTCCGTAGCACGATGGCTGATCCCCCAGGCCCTTGGTTCTGTCGGGTTCCTACGGACAGAGGCCTGGGCCAGGCCCATCCTCCAAGAGCCACGCTCTCCAGCAGTGGACTTTGTCCTCTCCACTCCAGCAGTGCCCGGCTCAGCCCAGCAAGACTCCCAGCTGCAGCGTGGACAGAGACAGCAGCCGCAGCTCACAGAGGGCTGCGGCCACCTCGCGCCGTCCTCCAGGAAGCGCACGTGAGACAGCAGCACTGGGATTGGACCAACCTGACTCACAGATGAGAACACGAACGCCACTGGGAATTCAAACCCCTGCCCAGCCCTGCACCCTCGGGAGCGGCTGCCCCATGGTGCAAACTCAGGCCCACCTCAGCTCAGCATCTCTGGTCTTTGCCATGAGATGGGCCTCGGCGCACCCCGTCCTGCAGGCTGGCCTGTCCGCCAGCGAAACCAGTCACTGGCAGACGCTTCTGGGCCTGGGATGGGTGCTGCCAGGAGGGAAGGCAAGGCCTCCAGCAGGAACGGGGCTGCCATGGCACCGGGACTGGGGACAGGGTTCCAGCGGCCTCATCTGTAAGACAGGGGCCAGTCCCCCCACCAACCATGGTGACCTGGGCCTCTGCCACAGCAACCGACAGCTGTCAAGCCTGGCACAAACACCACACTGGTGGGGACGCTACAGGCCCAGGAGCTCCCGACTCCGTGGGAGGAAAGAGTGGGCCCCGAAGAGCCCATCACGGTGCCCGCCCCTCAGGACACAGTCTCATGGCTCACTCAGCTCAAGGTGTGGCAGCCGCATCTAACAACATTCCATGGGTGTTTATTGAGCACCTGCAATATGCCAGGCGCACACTCCAGAGGGAGCCATGACTACCACCGTCTAGATCCCTGCCTTCCGGGGGCTCCTGGCCGTGGAGGAGAGGCACAGTGAAGAGGAGAGGAAGGGACGGGGAGACCCACCCCACGGAGGGTCCAGTGCAGCTCTCAGTACATGGAGAGACAGAGAGGTGGGAGACAGAGAGACAGATAGACAGAGACAGATGGGGCAACACAAAGAGACAGAGACAGACAGAGAGACAGAGATGGAGAGACAGAGAAAAGGACAGAGACAAAGGGAGATAAAGAGAGACAGAGAGATACAAAGACAGGGAGACACAGAGAAACACAGAGATGAGACACTCTCTCCCTCTGTGTGTATGTTTCTGGAGAGACATATACAGAGAAAAACAGGAAGACGCAGAGAAACAGAGACAGAGAGATACAGAGACAGACACAGAGGGATAGACAGAGACAAAGAGACAAAGGGAGAGACAGACACAGAGAGAGGAGAGATAGAGACAGAGACAGAGATGGAGAGACAGAGACACAGAGAAAACAGGGAGATGGAAAAAGACAGAGATAGAGAGATAAACAGAGATGCAGAGATAGTAAGGTAGAGACAGAGAGACTGATAGACACAGATGATAGAAACAGACAGAGAGAGATACAGAAATGGGGAGACAGAGATGGAGATAGAGACAATGAGAAAGAGAGAAAGAGATGGAGAGACAGAGACAGAGAGAGATTCACAGAAGAGGGCCCAGTTCAGGATGGGCAGTGGGGGTCTGGTGGGGCCTGCACCGGCAGCCTCTCTGCATCCACCACAGCCTGCGGCTAACCGCTGCTTGGGCCTGGCCTCTGGGGACAGCCCTTCACTTTCTGGGGTGTGGCTACCCCCAGGTCCTGGCGAACCTTGCCCTCCAGCCACGCATCCCAGCTCTTGTGGCCTCTGCGTTACAGGCTATCCCTCCAGTCACCACTCTGTGCCTAGAGGACCCCAGCTCTTGTTCACCAACCGGCCCCTGAGAGGCTCATGTGAGGAGACCTGGGCCCGGCCTGCCTGGAACTCTACCTCCTGCCTGTCCATCTGTCTGTCTGTCTGTCTGTCTGACTGTCTGTCTGTCTGTCTGTCTGTCTGTCTGTCTGTCTGTCTGTCTGTCTGTCTGACTGTCTGTCTGTCTGTCCACATTGCAGATTTCCTCGCCTGCCCCTCCCCAGAGTCTCCCCTCGTCCCCCTGGAGCCCTGTCCTGTGGCTAAGGCGGCACTTGCTTCCCTCCTGTCGAGGGGAAGGGCTGTGGCAGAATCCCACGCCCCTGCCTGCCCCTGGAGACTGGGACTCTTCTCCTTTATGTCTGGAAGCAAAGAAGAGAGACCCCCACTCCACCAGGACCCAGACAGCGGCGGAGGCAGGCCCCGCCCTGGTTTCTGACACGAACCTCGCAGCTGTCTTGCAGTGCTGGACCTGTGATAGCTGAGGCCCCCTCAGGAAAAGGGGAGCCTGGACTGAGATCCCAAACCCCTGGATGAGGGAGCCTTGCCCCCAGCGAAGCCCAGGGTGCCACAGGGTGCAGTAGCTGGGACACAGCATGGGTTGCAGGGACACTGAGGACAGCACTAAACACAGGAGCCCCAGCGACCCCGCGTCCGGAGCCTGGGGACGGTCAGGCACATGCTGGGAATTTTGCCAGCATCTTCCCCTGTAACCTCAAAAAGCCCTTTTTTCACAGATTGAGGGAGGGACTCAGAGAGGTTAAGTCACTTTCTCATAATCATATAGCAAGTAGGCGGCAGAGCAGGGGGTTAAGCCCCGGCCCTCTGGCTTTGCAACCTGCTTCTGCACTCTGAGTTCTGCCTCTTCCCTCTGAGAAGGGCCCTGCCTCTGTCTGCAGGAAAGAACAGCAGTCCCTGAGAAAGCCCGGCTGGCAGAACACAAGCGGAGGCACCACTGGGAAACAGTTCACCCGGAAATGCTCGTCGTCATTTTCCTGCTGGCACAAGAGCTCCTTCTAGAAAGATGTTGTGGGTGGATTGTGTCTCCCAAAAGATGCTGAAGTCCTAATAGCCGCACCCAAATGTAACTTTATTTGGAAACAGCGTCTCTGCAGATGATCAAGGTGAGATGACTTCGTTGACACAGGTCTTCATCCACTGAGACTGTGTCCTTATGAAAGGCGAAGCCTGGACAGAGACGTGCACGGGGAGAGGCCTGGAACGGTCTTCCCCACAGCCCTGCCCACACCCATATCTGCATTTCTCCAGAACGATGAGACGAACCATTTCTGCCATTCAAGTCTCCCAGACTGGGGCACTCGGGGACAGTAGTCCCAGCAAACTAATAGACGGCCAGACCAGGGTGTCCAGAACCAACATAGCACAGGAGAATACCCAGCGGGCAGCCCAGACGTTCTCTGAAAACCCTGCCAGCTCCTGCCAATGCAAACCCAGTCCCGAGATGCCAGCTCTGAACCCTGACCTCAACTAAAAGAGTTGCTGTCTCCAATCCTCCTCCTGGGGAGGAGAAGCCCAGAAAGCACGAAAGTGTTGAGGGAGAGAATCTTGAAGATTAGCTCAGCCCCGGGCCTGTAACCCTGAGACCTACAGGCAGGAAAGTCATCTCATCTCCTGCCCCCCGTGGATGAGTGAGGGCAGCAGGGGCTGAGGACAGGGATGGTGGGAGGGAGACATCCCACAGACATCTACCGCAACCCAAGCTGGGAAACCGTTTTTCCAAAACAGAGTGAGGTTGAGATGTTTCAAGCACAGGCACTTACCAGGTCACAGAGCTGTTTATCTGGAATTATTCTAAATAAAGGCTCACGTCGGCCACGTGGATTCCGTCTGTGCCACTCCTAAGGCGAGAACAAATTTCCGTTATTAAGAGAGAAGAAAGCTCTCAGAGCTGAAAGAGCGTGAATATTTGCAAATTCCATGCAGATTCCACCTCTTTCTCCCCAGAAGCCAGCTACTTAAAGAGCCACTTGGGTAGAAGGAACATTCCAATTAGAAATGCTTATTCACTTGTCTCCATTCTAGGGACAAGAGCTCCCTCCTTTGTCAACGGCTGGCCACGTGCACAGAAGTGCCTGCTGTCACCTTGCAGGCCTGACCTGTGGGAGCCCCTGAGCCCAGATTCACCACTGGCCCTGGTAGGAGGCCATGAGTGGGGTGGGGGCCCTTGGTTCCCCCAAGCCCTCTGAGCATCCTCCTGAGACACAGTAGGGGGGACTGAGGACAGAGACAAGAAGGCACAAGCCCTGCTCCCAGCATGGCAGAACACCTGGCTCAGGGTGCTGTGGGACATAGAGAAGCTCCTCCTTAATGTTTCCTTTCTTGTTAAAGAATAAGTGTGTTGGCCGGGCACGGTGGCTCATGCCTATAATCCCAGCACTTTGGGAGGCCGAGGCTGGTGGATCACGAGGTGAAGAGATCGAGACCATCCTGGTCAACAAGGTGAAACTGCATCTCTACTAAAAATACAAAAATTATCTGGGCATGGTGGTGCGTGCCTGTAGTCCCAGCTACTCGGGAGGCTGAGGCAGGGGAATTGCTTGAACCCAGAAGGCGGAGGTTGCGGCGAGCCGAGATCGTGCCATTGCACTCCAGTCTGGGTAACAACAGCGAAACTCCGTCTCAAAAAAAAAAAAAATAAGTGTCCTTGTACTTTAACCAAGATATCTGTGCTGGACGTGCTCACAGGCATGTCCCAGCTCTCCACTGCTTTTACCTGTTTAGAAAAGTTGTAAGCTGTTAGCCAGTCGGGTTTTAGTTTAGATTGTGAGGTCTGGCTTCAGCCAACGGAGGATGACCCCAAATGCATAAGGGATACATTTGTGTGTTTTCCTTTGTTTATTGTGCTCTCATGGCACAATAGCTAGTGAGGGTGCCCTTCCTGCAGTCCAGGAAGCAAAAATTGCATTGCTGAAAGATCCTTTGTCTCAGTGCTGATTTTTCTCTGTGGCACTGAGCATCTATTTCCAACAGGTGCTAAAGTACTGGAGAGAGAGCAAAGGTCCCTGGGACCCCAGAAAGCAGAGACGACACACCCGGGGGGTCCACGAACCCAGGCAGAGATGTCCAAAGCTGTGAGCTAAGTTCAAGGGACCAGCTGAGCCCAAGAGGTTGAGTAAGGGAGGAAAATCCTGCCTGGCAAAGCTCGCCTCCCAGACAGTTAACTCAGGGAACAGCGGCTGACAGATCCCTGCTCCCTCCCCCACTGCCAAATGTCCACTAAACCCTGAGCTGCTTGTGTCTAGGAGCCTCTGGGCCTGAATCTGGCCCCTGCAAAATGACACCTGCCTTCCAACTTGAAGGCAGTCACTGGCTGAGAACACATTGCTGTGTCTTTTGTGCCTGGAGTTGGCATTTCCCATATGCTGCCAGGACAGCCTCCAGCCTCCCTGGCTCAGAGGCTGCCCACATTCTCCTGAGTCCTGAGCCTGCTCTGACCACGCCCCCCTTGTCCCCAGCTGGAGCCCCTGCCCCAGCAACCCCAGCTATGGCTGGGAAGTGGTTTGATGAAGCCAGAGAACCAGAAACACTCAGAACTCTTGTAGACAGAGAGAGCCTCTGACCCAATCCCCATTTCACAGAGGAGGAAACTGAGGCAGATGGGGAGAAAGCATGACTCAAACCTGCAGATGTGGACTCCTGGGAGAGTGTCCACCCTGACATGACTACGCAGCACCAGGCAGATAAGCCAAGAAGAAATCCTGCTGCTGCCCAAATTTTAGGGAATGGATGAGCCCATAGAATTGGCAAGCCCAGCTTCCCTGGGGTCCTGGGATCTGGGTGAAATGCTGGTGGGTCACAGGCCCTTAGGCACAAAGGGGACCTAGTCCTGTCCCAGAACTCGACCACAGCCCCGAGCACCCTTCCTGCCAGAGGGTGAGCCTGGGCCCCGACAGCCTGGTTTTTTGGTTTCTTGAACAGGCCACTGGAACTGGGGCTGGGTGGCCATGCAGTGACCGTCTCTACCTGTGACCACATGGGCCACTCCTCAAAGAAAGATCTGAGGCTGCTGGAGAGTTGATTTACAGAACATAACCGTCCTCCCGGTGCGGATTCTGTTCACGGAGTTTCAGACTCAAAAGGAATCTTCCTGTGCTCACGGAGGAAATCTCTCTTCTCCTGGACACCGAGTCTCCACATAGAAACTGTCCCCAAAAGACAGCGGGCCAGGCCTAACAGACATAGAGGAGCAGGCGGGCAGGGAGAAGGGACAGGAACACTGCGATGACCACCTGCCCCCACTGAGGACCACATTCCCAGGTGCTTCTGTATTAATTCAAGGCTTGCTGTGGCCTCCAGAGAAATGCCAATCAGAGGTAAAGGACATTCAAGGTGCCCTCCCCCAGGGAGACCCCAAAAATTCAGGTTGTCTTTTTTGGGTTTTTTTTTTTTCTTTTTGAGACAGAGTCTTGCTCTGTTGCCCAGGCTGGAGTACAATGGCACAATCTCAGCTCACTGCAACCTCCACCTCCCAAATTTAAGCGATTTTCCTGCCTCAGCCTCCCGAGTAGCTCGGATTATAAGCACAAGCCACCATACCTGGCTAATTTTTGTATTTTTAGCAGAGACAGGTTTCTGCCTTGTTGGTCAGGCTGGTCTTGAGCTCCTGAGCTCAGGCGATCCACCCGCCTCTCAGCAAAGTGCTGGGATTACAGGCGTGAGCCACCACGCCAGGCCCAAATTGTCTTTAATGCTCCTATTTAACCTTTAAAAACATCAAGCTAATTTTGCTTTTTGCTCCTTATATGTGTATACTTTTTTTTTTCAGGGTCTCACTCTGTGGCCCACGCTGGAGTGCAATAGCATGATCTCGGCTCACTGCAACCTCTGCCTCCCAGGCCCAAGTGATTCTCCTGCCTCAGCCTCCTGAGCAGCTGGGATTACAGGTGTGGTGAGATTACAGGTGTATAGCCAGCCATGCCTGGCTAATTTTTGTGTTTTTGGTAGAGACAGGTTTTCACCATGTTGCCCAGGCTGGTCTCGAACTCCTGACCTCAAGTGAGCCACCTGCCTCTGCCTCCCAAAGTGCTGGGATTACAGGGGTTAGCCACCATCCCTGGCCATACGTTCATACTTTTTAACATAAAGATAATTCCATGCCCCTAAATCCTGGAGAAACGTGAAAGCTGCAAGGAGATGCCTCATATTCAGCCTGATGTCACCACAGAGCAAACCTCACCCTCCCGGCCCTGGCACGTGGCCCTGGCCAGCCTGTACAGAGGTGGTCAGGTGCCAGAGTCCAACTGCCAGAGTTAATATCTTGGCTCTGCTGCCTTCTTGCCTGGGTGACTATGAGAAATTGAGTTGCCTCTCTGTGCCTCGGTTTGCTCATCTATAAAATGGGAACAATAACAGTGCCTGCTTCACTGAGAGCTGGGATTGTTGCCTTGTTTAAAGCAGGAAAGGCGCTCAGAATCGTGCCAGGTCTGCTGAGCAGTCACAGTCAGTATAGGAGGGGTCAGCTCAGGATGCCTAGGGGAGAGGGGATGGCTGGGAAGGAGGCCTCAGGGAGCTTCTCCGCAGAGCTCAGGAAGCCATCAGGGTCCTGGCAGGCCACCACGAGGATGCCCCTGGCCCTGCTGACCTGCCACGGGAGCCAGAGCAGGTAGGGTGGCAGGCGGGGGAGAGACTGCGATTCCCACACTACTTCCTTCACTGTCCTAGTTCCCAGAGGGAGTTTTCTGTCCCTGCCACTTCCCGGCAGCACTTCTGAAGCTGGGATTTCACACCAAAACAGGAGCTTTTAATGAAGGTGGTTGCAAACCTCTTCCCGTTCATGGCAAGAGAGCCCGCACTCATCAGAGCCATGTGCCTGAGGAGCACTCTCCACTGCCCGGGCTTAAGATTTCCCAATATTCCAGAGACCATTCCAGAGACCAGCCTGCTCTGCACTTGGAGAGAGTGAGAGCCGGGCTTCTGCCCTTTGCACATTCGGGAACCCCTGGGCAAAGGTGGCAGCTGGGAGAAGGCAAGGGCAATGGGGTCATGCCTCAGACATCAGATCCATTAGGGAAACCAGGCAGGCCTTCCCTGACAGCAGAGAAGGCAGGGGCAATGGGGTCGTGCCCCAGACATCAGATCCATTAGGGAAACCAGGCAGTCCTGCCCTGACAGCAGCAGCTCCAGAGCCACCTCCTCAAAGTGTCAGATCCCACCCCCAGAACCCCACCCCAGAGCAAGCAGGAGAGGAGCCTGCATCTTGGGTGGGTAAGGGAGATGCACAGCTCCAACAGATTCCAGACACAGCCGCCAGAGAGGCGCCGGGAGCTGCCAGCACCTGGCCCACCTGCTCAGCCCCTCTTCCACGAGGAGGACTGAGAGTACCCATGGACTGGTTTCCCATCGCTGCCATACAAATTACCAAAAACCTGGTGGCTTCAACAACACACGTGTTTTTATCCCACAGTCCTGCGGTTCAGAAGGCCGCAATGGTCTCCTTGGGCTAAAATCAGGAGGTGGGCAGCGCCACGCTTCTTCCAGAGGCTCCAGGGGAGAAGCCAGCCCGGTGCCTAGTCCAGCTTCCAGGGTCGCCTGCATCCCTTGGCTTAGGGGCCCTTCCTCCACCTGCAGAGTGCACAGCACACACCTGGCCGGCCCCATGCCTTCCTCCACCTACAGAGCGCACAACACACACCTGGCCGGCCCCATACCTTTCTCCGATTCTCTGCCTCCTTCTTCCACTTTTCAGGCCCCTGGTAATCACAATGGGGACACCCAGTGAGTCCATGCTTATGTCCCTGTGCTAAGGCCGGCTGATTGGCAACCTTAATTCCTTCTGCACCTTCATCCCCACACATGCCTTGGTCAGTTTGTGCCACTCTAACAGAATGCCACAGACTGGGCGATTTGCAAAGAACAAGCACTTATTTCTCACAGTCCTGGAGGCTGGAAGTCCAGGTTCAAGTTTCCGGCATTTGGTGTCTGGTGAGGGTTGTATCCTCAGGAGGGAAGGAACGTGGTGTTTTCACATGGCAGGAGGCAGAAGGACACTAGGGTCATGCCGTTTATCAGGGCCCTTGACCCCACTCACAAGGGAGGAGCCCCATGCCCTGATCACCTGCTAAGTCCTCACCTCCTTAAACCATTGCATTGGCCTGAATTTGGGGAGGGACACATTCAAACCACAGCACATGTAACCTGGCACTGTCACAGGTCCTGGGGGTTAAGACATGGGCATCTTTGGGGACTGTCATCTTGCCTGCAGACATGCCTGCGGCACCAACGATCACGACAATAGTAAACACTCATTTAGTGCCTGCTTCTTGCTGGGAACTAGTCCACGTGCTTTAGACGCCGCACGCATCGCTGGATCTCTCAGCAGCCCTGTGCGGTGGATGATACTATCATCCCCTTCGTGTATACATGAGGGGGCTGCGGCTCTGAAAGGCTAAGGGATCTGTCCAAGGTCTCTGGCACTCACACATGTGGCCCAGGAGCCCTGCATCATAACCTCTCCTAACCCCAGGCCCTGAGAAACAGGGGTTGCACCTGAAAGCCCAGAGGCTGCAGATCCAGAGCCGGGACCCCGAGGCCACACGAGCCCCACGTGGAAACCAACCCAGGCTTGTGCTCTGGGGCCCTGGGGAGAGTGAATGGGTTCCGTGACAAATGCCACCATGAAGGGTCAGCAAATCCTACGCACACCAAAAAGACAGACACTCCAACGCCATGGCAGTGTGAAGGTGGGAGCAAGAAGCCTTCGAGGAAGCTGGTTATTACCACCACCGAGCGTCCCCCACCGTCTCTGGGCATCCGCAGAAGTGAGAACATGCCCGCCCGGGCAGCCACTCAGAAGGCGCTCATCTGAATCCCTGTCACAGCTCCAGGCCAACTGTGAAAATAACTTTTTGGTTGTTATTACAAAGTAATAGATGTTTATTGTAGAAATGTTAGAAAATGCAGACAAGCCAAAAGAAGGGAATAAAAATTACCCAAAATCCTATAACTGCAAATGCACCACTTGACATGTTTTTGTATATCCTTCCAGTAATTTTCCTAAGCATTCATTGCCATGTTTTTCTAAAACGAGCTCTCTAAAAATGGGCTCCTACTTTTCTTCCTGTTTGGCAAAGTGCCTTTTCTCCTGAATATATCTTGAATATGTGGGGGAGAAAGCGCTCTCCTCCTCGTCCCCCCTCCACCTCAGTTCCTCCCCAAGAAAGGGAAGCTGACGGGGGCCAGAATCCAGATGCCAATGGGGCCACGTTTCCCAATGGGCAGGGTAGTTGTATGCTGGGGATCTCTCACACACACACAAACGCGCGCGCACACACATAAACACACATGCACACATATATACGCATGCATGCGCATGCACACATATAGACACATAGACACACATATGCACAGTCACATACACACAGAAGCACTCATGCACACACACACACATGCAGCAGCGTGGCGCAGTCCTCTCCTGCCCTCATTTGCCCTCAGACCGGCCCTGTTCTGCCTGCCCTCATGCCCCTCACACGGGAGATGCCCCTCACACCTGCTGCTCTCATCCGTGGCCTCTGGCTGCAGGTGGACCCACCCAGAGAGTGGAAACCAGCCCTGCCGCAGCTGGATCCCAGCCCGCCTTCTGGTGGCTCTTCAGAGCACTGTCTGTGGCTGGCCTAGCGCAGACCCAGCCGAGGAGACTCCGTGCGCACTGCCTGGGAGGTCCTGCTCACCAGCACGTACCCTCCTGGGTTCCTGAGTGCCCAGCCTGAGCCACCTGAGAGCCCCCAACCACTGTGTCTAACAGGGCTCCCCCCACACAATGTCCCTGTGGGAAACTGCCCGGCACCCTGTGACTATGCAGCCACCCCCACTCATAGACAAGGGACAGCTCCCAGCTGTCCCCATTTAGTGCAAACAATACTGTGAGCAACCCCTGTACATTCATGGTTGTTTCCAGAAGATAAAGCTGTTTCCAGCAGAAGAAGGGCCAGGCTGAGACCCCAGAGCCAGTGTAGACTGGCAAGGCCAGGGCAGCCGAAGCCCGGGATGAGGAGAGTCGGGGAGGCTGGTGGAGAGAGGCCAGACAATACAGTTATGCAGTCCCCATGGCCTGGGAGGAGCATGCTTCTGGAATTGTTTTTATATGCAGGAAGAGCCTCTGAAAGTTTCTAAAATGCTGTGTGTGGCCATGTGGGGAGAGACTTTTAGGAGGACTCCCGGCCTCACTAGTCCCTCCAGTTACTCCCAATTTCCTCCCGAGACAGGCGGCTATGCAATGCCAGCCTTGCTGGCACAGAACCACAAACTACCCCTCCATTCTTTCCTGGGAGTTCCTATGTCAGAGAAGCATGCGGGCTCCCTTTGGGCAGGGCCAGATCTCCTGTGTCCATCCATGCCCAGCACAGAAAGCAACCTTCGTAGCACCGAGCAGGTCAGGGAGTCCTTGGCTACATCTGGGTACCCAAGCCCAAGCCTTCCCCTTCCTCCTGCCAGCTGCTCTTGGGAGGGCTTCCCAGGCTCTAAAAGGAGGAGGAAGCACAGAACAGCTGGAAGCCCAGCAGAGGAAACGCTGTGAGGAGAAGGGGGACGAGGCGCCAGTCCTGGAGCCCAGCAGCGAGCGGCATCATCACCAAGAACACAGGGACACAAAGGGGCGCCACAGTCAGGCCTCACCCCAGAACCTGCAGGGATGGTGCAGGGATGTCCCTCCCCCAGAGGACATGGAGCATGGCACACCCTGCTGAGGGGCAGAAGGCAAAACAGTGAGACCAGAGGGGTCCCCAGCAGGACGACTGTACGGAGGGCCCGGCTTCACCTGGTGACTTTTGCTGACAGCTTTGATTGCACCCCACACCTAGGCAAGCTGTAGCAAAAACCTGGCACTGGTGGGAAACTTGAACCACCCCAGCCCCTGCCTGCGTGGGAACTCTCAGCCCTCGTGGGGTCTGTGTCGGGCAGAGGGTGAGGGCATCACCAGCCCTGACATCAGAACCACATCAGGTGAGGATCCCTCATGATTCTGCAGGTGACCATAACAACCACCCACCGACCTGGGCAAGCTGGACTCCGCCCTGGGCCCCACCCACTGACCTGGGCAAGATGGACTCCACCCTGGGCCCACCCACTGGCCTGGGCAAGCTGGACTCCACCCTGGGCCCCACTCACTGACCTAGGCAAGCTGCACTCTGCCCTGGGCCCCACCCACTGACCTGGGCAAGCTGGACTCCACCCTGGGCCCCACCCACTGACCTGGGCAAGCTGGACTCTGCCCTGGGCCCCACCCACTGACCTGGGCAAGCTGGACTCTGCCCTGGGCTCCACCCACTGACCTGGGCAAGCTGGACTCTGCCCTGGGCCCCAGCCACTGACCTGGGCAAGCTGGACTCCGCCCTGGGCCCCACCTGGCATGGAGCCCATGGTTCACATTCTCCTTCCTCAAAATGGTCCAAGTCCCCTCTCCATGCCCAGGACTAGGCAGGGTACCCTGAGAACAGATCAGGGTCCCTGTCCCCATTTCTCTCCTTTGGGGCATTCTCTCCCTTGACCTTCCACCTGGAGCTCAGGACCAACTCGATGCTCCAAGAAGCTAGAAGCTTAGAGACTTACAGCAGTGGGGTCATCCAGGGGCCCCATGGCTGGGTCCTGCCCTGCTGACTGTTCCCTGTGGCCAGCATGGGGCACTGGTCATGGGATGTGCCTACAAAGAGCTTCCTGAAGAGTCAACACATCCTTATTTAGCACTTACTATATATAAGCACTAATGCTGCATACAAAGTTATTATGTAATTATATAAACTGCCTTCGAAATGTAATTTTCATTAAACTTTTTAAGATAAAGATTCATAGGCAGTTTTAAGAAATAATACAGAGAGATCTATAGACCCTTTACTCGGTTTCCCCTGGGGTAGCACCTTGCAGAACTGTACTGCAATATTACAAACAGGATATTGACATGGATACAGCCAGGATACAGAACATTCTGCCTCTACTGGGTCCCTCCTGCAGCCCTTTCATAGCCACACCCACTTCCCACCCATGCCCACCTCTCTTTAACTCCTGGCAGTCGCTCATTTGTTCTACATTTCTATAATTTTGTCATTACAAGAATGTTACTGATATGGTTTGGCTCTAAGTCCTCACCCAAATGTCATCTCAAATTGTAATCCCCATATAATTCACCTGTCGAGGGAGGGGCCTGGTAGGAGGTGATTGGATCATGGAGGTTTCCCCCATACTGCTCAAGTGATAGTGAGTGAGTCCTCATAAGATCTGATGGTTTGATAAGTGTTTGACAATTCCTCCCTCACACACTATCTTCTCTCTCCTGCCAACTTGTGAAGAAGTTGCTTGTCTCCCCTTCGCCTTCCGCCATGATTGTAAGTTTCCTGAGGCTTCCCCTGCCATGTGGAACTGCAAGTCAATGAAACCTCTTTCCTTTACAAATTACCCAGTCTCTGGTATTTCTTTATAACAGTGTGAAAACAGACTAATACAGTTAAATAAATGAAATCATAAGCATGTTTCTTTTGTACAGATGTTTTGTGCAGATGTTTCTTTTGTATCCTTCAACCTTGCTGAACTCATTTACTAGTTCTAAGAGACTTTTTGTAGAGTCTTTGCAATATTCTACATAGATGATATCATTTGCAAACAGGGATAGCTTCATTTCTTTCTTTCCAGTCCATATGTCTTTTCATTCCTTTTCTTACCTTACAGTCCTGGCTAGAATTTCCAGGACTAAGCTAAATAAAAGGGGTGAGAATGGGCATCCTTGCTTTGTTCCTTTTGGGACTGGCTTTCTTTCTTTCTTTTTTTAAAGACAGCGTCTCTCTCTGTCTCCCAGGCTGGAGTGCAGTGCAGAGGCGCAATCTTGAAATTATAGGCATGCGCCACCATGCCCAGCTAATTTTTTTGTATTTTTAGTAGAGACAGGGTTTCACCATGTTGGCCAGGATGGTCTCGATCTCCTGACCTCATGTTCCACCTGGCTCGGCCTCTCAAAGTGCTGGGATTACAAGTGTGAGCCACTGCACCTGGCGGGGCTGGCTTCTTCATTCCATGGTATTCTCTGGAGATTCATGTGGGTTGCCATGCACATCAGTAGTTTTACTGCTGAGTAGTATTCCATGGTTTGGGCATGCTAGTTTGCTAAACCATAGACTTTTCAAGGGTGTCTAGGTATTTCCAGTTTCTATTACAAATAAAGCTGCAAAAAAGTTGCATATGCAGATTTCTGTGTGAGCACAAGCATTCATCTCTCTGGGATAAATGCCCAGGAGTACATTTACCAGGTCATATGGTAAGAGCATGCTTCATTATTTTTTGTGTTTTTTTCTTAAGAAACTACTAAACTCTTTTCTACAATGGCTATAATATTTTGTAATCCCTCCAGCAGTGTATGAGGATTCTGTTTGGACACCTTCTCACCAGCTTTTACTATAGTCACTTTTTTTCTATTTTAGCCATTCTGACAGATATTTAGGAATATCTCATTATGATTTTACTTTGCATTCCCCTGATGGATAGTCAAACTGAACATCTTTTCACGTGTTTATCTGCCATCTGTATATCTTCTTTGGGGAAACGTCTATTCATGCCTTTTCATTCGTTCATGCCATGTTCCAATTGAATGACTTCCTTTCCTACTACTGAATTTTGAGCATTCTTTATATATCCTAGATACTAGTCCTTCAAATATTCTTTCCCACTCCGTAATTTGTGTTTCCAGCCTCTTAACAGGGTCTTTCACAGAGCAGAAGTTTTTGTTTTGATGAAGCCCAACTTGTCCATCTTTCCTTTTATGGATTCTGCTTCTTGGAATGAAGCCTAAGAGCTCTTGGCCTGGTCCCATATCTCAAAACTTTTCTCCTAGGTTTTCTTCCTAAGTTTTATAGTTTACATTTAGGTTCAGGATCCATTGTTAGCTAATTTTTGCATAAGGTGTGAGATTTTGTTCAAGGTTCCATTTGTTTGCTTTATGAACAGCTAATTGCTCCAGCACCATCTGCTGAAAGGCTCTCTTTTCTCCATTGAATTGCTTTTGCACCATTGTCAAATCCAGTGGGCATATTTGTGCAAGTCTGTGTCTGGGTTCTTGATCTATGTCTTTACTTCACCGCTGCAACACAATGTTGATCATGACAGCCCTATAGTAAGTCTTGAAATCATATTTCTCTTGATTTTTTTTTAAGAAAGAAAGAAAGAGAAAGAGAAAAGGGGAAGAGAGAACAGGAGTCTTGCTCTATTGCCCAGGCTGGAATGCGATCTAGAAGTAGGTATTAAAAACCTCTTTTATGCTGATTATTGTGCTTAACAGCAGAGACAGGAAGGAATAAGGAAAGAAAATAACAAACAGCCAACCACTATTTCGTTTAAATCTGTGAAATGCTGTGCAAGTGCTGAAGAGTGATTTGCTTCCATTTGTGTGGTCACTTTCAAAATAGGTGTAATGTGATACTAAAAAAAATGTATGTTCTGTGGACCTGGGGTGAAGAATTCTATAAATATTCACTGAGTTTAGTTGTTCGAGGTCTGAGTTCAAATCATAAATGTCTCTGTTAATTTTCTATCTCGTTGATCCATCGAATATTAACAATGTGGTGTCAAAGTCTCCCGCTATTAGTGTGGGAGTTCAAGTCTCTTTATAAGTCATTGAAAACCTGTCCTATATATCTTGGTGCCCCTATATTGGGTACATGTATATTTATGATCATTGACTCCTATTGTTGCATTGATCCTTTTACCATTATGTAATGTCCTTCTTTGTTTCTTTTAGTCTTGGTTACTATTGTAGTCTATTTTGTCAGAGACAAAAGTTACAACTCCTGTTTTTTGTTTTTTTTTTCCCCCTCTCCGTTTGACTGGTGAGTCTTCCTCCAACCTTTTGTTTTGAGTCTTTGTGTGTCCTTGCTTATGAGATGGATCTGGATACAGAGTGCCGATGTGTACTTTTTATTCAGTTTGCATGTCTGTGTCTTTGATTGGGGCATTTAATCCACTTAAATTCAGGATTAATATTGATATTTGTGAGTTTAATATTGTGATTTAATGCTGGCTGGCTATTTAGCCCATTAGTTGATATAAATATCAACTTCATTATGGAGATACTCTTTACCTTTTGGTAAGTTTTTGGGATGACTGATACTGGTTGTTCCTTTCTGTGTGTAGTGCTTCTTTCAGAAGCTCTTGTAAAACAGGCCTGGTGGTGATGAAATCTCTGAGTGCTTGCTTGTTAGTGAAAAATTTTATTTTTCCTTCATTTATAAAGCTTAGTTTGGCTGGATATAAGATTCTGGGTTGAAATTTCTTTTCTTTGAGGATATTGAATATTAACCCCCATTCTCTTCTAGCTTGTAGGGTTTCTACTGAGAGATCTGCTGTGAGTCTGATAGGCTTCCCTTTATGGGTAACCTGACCTTTCTCTCTAGCTGCCCTTAGAATTTTCTCCTTTATTTCAACCCTGGTGAATCTAATAATTATGTGTCTTGGGGTTGCTCTACTTGAGGAATATATTTGTGGTGTTCTCTGTATTACCTGGAGATGAGTATTGTCCCACCTTACTAGGTTATGAAAGTTTTCCTGAATAGTATCCTGAAGAATATTTTCCAGCTTGGATTCATTCTCTTCATGACATTCAGGTACACCTATCAAACATAAATTAGGTCTTTTCACATAGTCCCATATTTCTTGGAGACTTCGCTCATTCCTTTTTACTTTTTCTTCTGTAATCTTGTCTTCTCGTTTCATTTCATTAAGTTGGTCTTCGACCTCTGATATCCTTTCTTCTGCTTGATCAATTCAAGTGTTAAAACCTGTGCATACTTCTCGGAGTTCTCGTATTGTATTCTTCAGTTCCATTAATTCACTTATATTCCTCTCTAAGTTTTCTATTCTCATTAGGATTTCATCAAATCTTTTTTCAAAGTTCTTAGTTTCTTTACATTGGGCTAGAATATGTTGTTTTAACTCACAGAAGTTTCTTATTATCCACCTTCTGAAGCCTGATTCTGTTAATGGAATGCACTTGTTCTCTATCAGGCCTTGTTCCCTTGTTGATGAGGAACAGTGATCCTCTGTAGAGGTAGAGGCATTCTGATTTTGAGTATTCTCAGCCTTTTTACGCTGGTTTCTTCCCATCATTGTAAATTTATACACCTGTCGTCTTGGTAATTACCAACTTTCAAATTAGGTCTCTTAGTGGGCGTCCATCTTGTTAATTCCCAGGGCCAAAATGTGAGCAACCCACTGCACCGGCTAAAACAGTGGCGTCAAGATTCTTGGTGCTTCTCTGTCCGGGAGTCTCCCGTCTAGCTTCCCTCCTGAATCCCTTCTTCAATCAGCTCCAAACATCAGCCAAAAGGGGAACCAGTCCCGTTTACTCTGCTCCAAGAACCGCTGCACCAGGGCACCAGCAAAACTGCAGCACCGGCTGCAAGAGTCGCACTGGCGACCTGTGGGGCTCCTCCACTGGGAATCTCCTGGTCCTTGAGCAACAAGAATTCATCTGAAAGTGTGGTGTCCTCTCGTTCTCTACGCTTTCACTGGGAGCTACAAGCCTCAGCTGATAGTGATCAGCCATCTTGGATCTCTCTCTCATATTCCTCTTTTGAGAATTTGTTTTAGCTATTCAAGTTCTCTTGTCTTTCCAAATAGATTTTAAAATAATCTTGTTCATAAAAAACAATCTTGCCCAGATTTTGATAGGAATTGGGTTAAACCAGCACGTCAGTTTAGGGGAAAATCACATCTTTACTATGGTGAACCTTCCAATAAACGAGCAAAACATATTTCTGTATGTATTTAGGTCTTTTATTTCTTTAGTCAGAATTATGTAGTAGTGAACACACGATCCTGGCAGGGGTTGGTGGTTCATGCTTGTAATCCCAGCACTTGGGGAGGCTGAGGCAGGAGAATCACTTGGGGCCAAAAGTTCAAGACAAGCCTGGGCAACACAGCAAGACCTGTCTCTATAAAAAAGATTTTAAATTAGCCAGGTATTGTGGCATGCACCCGTACTCCAAGCTAGCCAGGAGGATGAGGTAGGAGGAACCCTTGCGCCCAAGAGGTTAAAGCTGCAGTGAGCCCTGATCATACCACTGCACCCCAGCCTAGGTGACAGAGAGAGACACTGTCTCAAAGAATTAAAAAAAGATAATAAACATACACAGACATAACAAAAATATGTCACAAACATAACAAAATATGTCATTTTTAAGCAGTTGTAAAGAGCATAGTGTTTTTCATTTTGGTTTCCATGTATTCATTGCCAGTATATTGAAATACAATGGTTTTTTTTAATGTTTCTTTTGAATCCTGCAAGCTTGATGAACCCATTTACCAGTTCTAGGGTATTTTTTGTAGATTCCTTGGAATAGTCTACATAGATGATATCATTTGCAAACAGGGACAGCTTCATTTCTACCTTAGCAATCTATATGTCTTTTAATTACTTTTCTTACCTTATAGCCCTGGCTAGAATTTCCAGTGCTTAGTTGAGTCAGTGGTGAGTAGACATCCTTGCTTTCTTCCTGATCTTATGGGGACAGCATTATCTTTCACCATTTGGTGCAAGGTTAGCTATAGGATTTTTGCAGGTGCCCTTTGCCAAATTGAGGACATTCCCCACCATTCTTTTTCAGAGTTCTTTTCATTAATGGGTGCAAAATTTCCTGCTCAATGTCAGCTCATCGGAGGAGCTTCCCCCACTAACTGCTAAGTTAGCCACACCCTCTCTTCCTGATATGGTTTGGCTGTGTCCCCACCCAAATCTCATCTTGAACTGTAGTTCCCATAGTTCCCACATGTTGTGGGAGGGACATAGTGGGAGGTAATTGAACCATGGGGGCAGTTACCTCCATGCTGTTCTCATGATAGTGAATTCTCATGAGATCTGATGATTTTACAAGGGGCTTTTCCTCCCTTTTGCCTGGCACTTCTCCTTCCTGCTATCATGTGAAGAAGGATGTGTTTGCTTCCCCTTCCACCGTAATTGTAAGTTTTCTGAGGCGTCCCCAGCCATGTGCAACTGTGAGTCAATTAAACCTCTTTTCTTTATAAATTACCCAGTCTCAGATATTTATTTCTTCAAAGCAACATGAGAACGGACTAATATACTCCTTTACTCTGCCTTATTTTTCTTTCTCACCCTGGCCAGGAAGAAGAGAAAGCAGCACAGCCATCTCATTCTTGCAGCTGGGGCAGAAATGGACCTCACCTAGCTGAGGGAAGATGGGCCAGCTGCACAAACACATATTCCAACCCAGGCAAAGACTAACATACAAAACATGGGGAAGGCCAGGCTGGAGGAAGTGGCTCAGACCCAGACCAGCCTACACTTCCTCCTCCTTTACCCTGCCCTGAATCGTGGCCTCAGACCCCTCACAGAAGGACTGGGTGGAGGGACTGAGGCCCACTGAGCGAGAGGATGGCCCACGTGGGGCAGCCACACTCCAGGTTATGGTGGCTGCTGGGCCCCTTCTGTAGAAGAGGCTTGGAGGAAGGAGAGAAAAGGTACCTCCCCCAACAAGAGGGTAGGGGAGTCAGTGGCCCTTGCTCTGCCCCCACCAGCTCCTGAAGCCCACCCTCCAGCTGCTGAAGCCCGTAGCTTGGGGAGTGGGAGTCAAGTATTATTCTCCTGTGCTTTGCTGTGCTTTGTCTGTTTGCAGGGAAGAGAGGGTTGGGTTTTACTTTTTATTAGATCCTGCTTTGCATTACAAATGTGCATATTACAAAAATCAGAAAACACAGAAAAAGGGAAAAAAGCACTGATCGTTCTATTGCCTTCATAAAAGCATAAAGTAAACTGCATAATAGAAAGTGCAGAACACAGAAGAAGGGAGAAAAATCGGAAGCTGAACCGGGCTGAAGGCAGAGGCTTTCTGCGTTCCAGCCTGAGGCATTTCCTCAACCGAGCAGCCACCGTGAGGCAGGGGCTGGAGTTCAGCCCGTTTCCCGATGCCTTCCCTCCGTTGTTGGCCCCTAACCCTCACACCCACCCTCGCTCCTGGGCGGCTACTAATCTCCCTGTCTCTGCAGATTTGTCTCTGCTGGACATTTCCTATAGATGGCCTCAGCCCAGACGAGGTCCCCGTGACTGCATGGCATCATTCCTGTGCCTCAGTGCAGGCAGACAGCACGTTCTGCTGGCCGCAAGAGCTGTCTCTTTTAGTCCCTCTTGGATATAAAATCTACCATCCTTCCATACAGATAAACCCAATACTTGCCCATGTCCAGACTTCCAAAATTAATAAATCTGGAGTTTCTGGAGACAGTGGGACTGTCAGTGTGTGGACAAGCCATCCAAGGTCAGGGCTTGTCCTGCTAGGGCAGGGCTCCTTGACCTCCACTGTGCATCCTCGGGAAAGAACTTGGAAACAGATGCTCGGCGCCACAAAGAAAAATCAGCACTGAGACAAAGGATCTTTCAGCAACGCAATTTTTACTTCCTGGACTGCAAGAAGGGCACCCTCACTAGCCATCATGCCACAAGATACAAAGAACAAAGAAAAACACACACATTTATCCCTTACGCATTTGGGGTCGTCCTTACTGCTGTGTCTGGTCTCCATTGGTTGGAGCCAGACCTCACAATCTAAACTAAAACCCAATTGGCTAACAACTTACAACTTTTCTAAACAGGTGAATGCAGTCGAGAGCTGGGACATGCCTGTGAGCGCGTCCAGCACAGGTATCTTGGTTAAAGTACAAGGACACAGAATGTACTACATGCCTGTAAGCACGGTAGGTCTAACAGCTACATAGGATAGGGCTTAACAAAGTTATTAGCAAACTCAGTCTTTAACAAGAAAGGAAACTTTAGGAACTTTTCTACTTCCCACAGAGCTCTTTGTGATGGGGCTGTCTCGTGTGCTGTGAGATGGTTCCCAGCACCCTGCCCTCCACCCTGGGAAGCAGAAACAAGACTGCTCTGTAGAGAGGCAGCAGAGCACCCCCTGGGCTGAGACCCCCTGGGTGCCATTCTGGGCTCTGCCTCTGAGCTGCTGAGACCCCTGTGAAGGGTGCGCAGCCTCCGTATTCCCATCTCTAAAATGGGGCTTCTGCCACCCAGGAGTGTCA
Organism: Callithrix jacchus; assembly: GCF_049354715.1. Lineage (NCBI taxonomy): Eukaryota > Metazoa > Chordata > Mammalia > Primates > Cebidae > Callithrix > Callithrix jacchus. Next base: position 43,673,380 of record NC_133508.1, read on the forward strand.
TGTGGGTCAGATGTGAAAATGAATAGGAAGCCCTTGCCACTTTACATGTGTGGCGAAGGATTCAGCATGCACGCACTCCTCCCTGGAAGTCAGCTCTGTCATCATTCTCAGTCCTGCCCAAGGGGCTCGCATTTCTAACCATGCTCCCACCTCGAATCAGAGCAAAGTGGGCCAACGACTGGCTCGGACACTCAGTGAGACCTGTGCCAGCCCTGAGAACCCAGGACCCCTGAGCATCACCCGTCCCGGAAACAGCCGTCGGCAGGCTAGTCTGCCCAGCCTGTGGCAATGGGACCTGATCCTTTCAGCACGACTAAATTCAATTAGAGGAAGAAGCTCCCACGGTGGCGTGGCAGGCAGCTGTGCCATTTAACAAGCCACACCACCCCCTGGCAGCAGCCTCCAGAATGCCTTCCAGCCAAATGTGTGCTTGTTTTTTCAAATGGCAAATAAATGGGTCAGAAGCCAACGAAGGGAACGAGGGGCTGCCTCTGGGGGATGAGTTCCAAAGGATAAAGTTAGAGGCTCCATTAAAGAAGATTTAATGAGTTCGAAAGAGATCAGAAACAGGACAAACTCAGGGTATAAATCAAATATTAATCATTGGAAAGGCGAGGCTCACTAAGATATAAATCAATAGCACAGGCAGACTGGCAAACAGCTGCCTCTCAAAAGCGCTTCCAGAAATCCAGGGCTAAAATGGCAGGGGAGCAGGAAACTGGAGGAAGCAGAGCCTGCCTGGGCCAGGAGGTGACAGAGGTGTCCCTGTGGACTGACAGGCTAACCCTGGGAGCTTGTCTTCTCCAGCGTGCTGGTCTGGGAACTGAGGACGAGGCTCTGCCCTACTGCCAGCTCCCAGGAGGTTCCCCCACTTCATCTTTCATTCTGCCCATGAGCCCTTTCCCCCAGGCCAGGCCCAGTCCTAGGCAAAGACAGGCACCATTCCTGGCCCTCAGTCCCACAGCCTGTGTCACCGCACTCGTGAGCTGCAAGGAAACTGAGGCTCAGAGGTGCAAGTTAGCAGGGGAGGCGGGAGTCCAGCGAGGGCCCTTGGGTTCAAACCTCCCCTCCTCCCAGGTCCCCTGCTGTCCCCATCCTACCCAGGGCACCCCCTCCCACCAACCAGGGAAGCGTGGGTAGCCTGTATGTGCAGGGCAGTGGGTGGGGTGCCTCCTCCCAACCAATCAGCCCTGTCCTGGCCCCAGCTGTCAGCACCCCTGTCCTTGCCCCGTCCACTGCCCTAACCAGAGCACCAAGCCCCTCACCCTCTAGGAGAGGACCTGGCCCATTTTGAGTAGGATGGGAGCATAAGCTCACAGGACCCACCCACCTCCCCTCAATGCCGACTCTTCTGGGAAGCCACCCAAAGGCTCTCACCTGCCCCCTCTGCTCACACCTGCCCCCTCTGCTCACACCTGCCACCTCTGCCCACACCTGCCCCCTCTGCCCACACCTGTCTCCTCTGCCCGCACCTGCCCCTCTGCCTGCACCTGCCCCTCTGCCCACACCTGCCCCCTCTGACCATACCTGTCCCCTCTGCCCAGGGCTTTCTCTGGCCACTCCAGGGTCAGGCTGGACACACCAGCTAGTTGATGCCCCCAGGCCCAGCACCCTCATCCCTGGGCTGGTGTCCCAGTCTCCAGGGGCTGCCGCAGCAAATCACCACAAACTGGATAGCTGAAAACAACAGAAACTGAGTATCTCGCAGCCCTGGAGACCGGAGGTCAGAAACCAAGGTGTCAGCCAGCCAGTCTCCCTCTGCAGACACTGGGGGCGGATGCTGCCTGGCTTCCTCCAGGCTCCTGCAGCCGCAGGCATTCCTCAGCTTGCGGTGACATCACTCCAATCTCTGCCTACTTCACACAGCCATCTTCCCTCCTCTTCTTAAAAAGACACCAGTCGCTGGACCAGGGCCTACCCTTAACCCAGTAACCCAGTAACCTGGTATGCCCTTGTCTTAACTCAATCACGTATTTCCAAATGAGGCCCCACTCCCAGGCATCGGGTGTTTCCAGGGGACACACTTCAACCCCAACAGCACAGTACCTCGGTGTGGACCTTGGACCAACAGCACCTGCTCTGCCGCAGTGGGTGTCAGAGATGCAGGTCTCAGGCCACCCTAGACCTGCGGGACAAGAATCTGCACTGGACCCGGGGGTGTCCGGGCCCTGCTCTACACTGCCCTGCCGTGGTCTCCAGAGGGACTGAGCCCCGATGGCCTCAACTCATCGCACCCTCATCACCTCCTTCTGGGTCCTGTCTCATGTTCATGCTCACAGCCTTGTGTCCACATCAGCTCTTGGGAAACCCAACCTGAGGGTGGGGTGGAGGCCCAGGGCTGCCTGTTCAGAGCACCCAGTCCTCTCTAGAAACCAGACCCATGGTTGCCAGCTCACCCAGGACAGCAAACACTAGGGCCGTTCATAGATTTACTGCATCCAAGCAGGCTCCATGGATGGAAGAGAAGGAGGACAAGAGACAGGGTCTCATCTTGGGGGGAAGCTCCCTTCAAGCCCCAGTACTGAGACTCCCTTCAGGGACAGACACAGGGGCTTAGTGACAGGAGAGGCCAGGCAAAGAAATAAGGGCTTAGCATCAGCTACAGGAGAGCCATTTACCCCCTAACCCACCGCCCTGGCCACTGTTCAAACCAGCTCCGCCTCCCCGGCCCTACCCACAGCCTGGTTAAGAGGAGGAGGGGACCCCAGGCTGGATGGAAGCAGAGGCGAGAGGAGCCCTCAGAAATGGTCACCAGCCCCTCACCTGCCTCCCGCCGCCTGACGCAGCTCCACCCTGGTTCTGAAGGACATTTTTGGAGATTAGGTCACTTTGCTGACCTTGGCTTTGAGCCTTTTCAGGCCAAGGAACAAACACAGCGGCCTCTGATCTTCTCCAAGTGGCTCAGAGTTAACCACACAGGGATGAGACTCGCAACTTTGTTGCTTTCTTCAGAACATGCCTCTGGCCTTTGTAAAACTTCCCAAAGAACAGGCTGACCTGGATGTTCCAAGCCTCTCTCTGCTCCCCTCAAACAAGAAAACCGCTTTCAAAGGGGAAGAAGTCTAAGCCTCTCTACAAAATTTTTTCTGTCCGAACTAATTTTATGGTGGCCCAGCCCATTTCCAACTTTCAAAACTCCATGGAAACTGTCCTGGGAATGAATAAATGCCTAGAGAGGCAGCATCACTGAAGCATCAGCGCTTGGCCGTGAAATGTCCAGTCCCATTCTGTCATGTCACACTGAGGCACCCAGCGTCCGCAGCCACAGGAGAACCCCACACCTCCCAGGAACCAGAGGCAAAGGCCTCAGGCACAGCTGGTGAGACACAAAACCTCCGAAGGGAGAGGAGTGAGTTCGCGCCCAACAGCCAGGAGAAGTTTAACTCAACAGACACTGACCGAATACCTGGGCCACGTGGCCAGCGGCTGGCTGAGCCTGGTGAGCAGGGTTCCGTGGTGTTCGCAGCTGCGGGCTCTGAAGGGGAATGCTGGGGCCACCTCCAGGCTCTGAGCCTTCCCAGACATGGGAATCACCCTGAGCAGACTCTGTACCCTCCCATCCCTGGTCTTCTCATCTGAAAGCAGGAATAATGAGAATACCTCCCCCACACGGCTGTTATGCAAATCAGAAATCATGGCACGTAGGTTGTGCTTAGCCCAGTTCCTGGGAACAAGAATCAAAACACTGCCTGAAAAGGAAGGGTCAAAACGGGGAGGCTCTGGCTCCCATGACTGGGACATTTGACAGGTGGGACTGAGGGCAACAGGATGTCTCCCCAGGCACCCAAAAGATCTATCTGCAGGGCCGGGTGCAGTGGCTCACACCTGTAATCCCAGCACTTTGGGAGACTGAGGTGGGCTGATCACTTGAGGCTGAAAGTTGGAGACCAGCCTGGCCAACATGATGAAACCCCATCTCTACTAAAAATAAAAAAATTAGCCGGCCATGGTGGCACACAGCTCTAGTCCCAGCAATTTGAGAGGCCAAGGTGGGTAGATCACTTGAGGGCAGGAGTTCAAGACCAGCCTAGCAAACATGGCAAAACCCTGTCTCTACTAAGAATACAAAAATTAACTGGGCATGGTGGCAGGCACATGTAATCCCAGCTCCTCAGGAGGCTGAGGCAGGATAATAACTTGAACCAGGGAGGCGGAGCTCGCAGTGAGCCGAGATTGCACCTCTGCACTCCAGCCTGGGTGACAGAGCAAAACTCCATCTAAAAAAAAAAAAAAGCGATCTCCAGCACATGGGGGGGGGGGGCTCTTTTGGAAACTGTCCTGGGAATGAATTTAAATGCCTAGAGAGGCAGCATCACTGAAGCATCAGCGCTTGGCCGTGAAATGTCACGGGGGTGGGGGCTCTTTTGCTGCACAAGGCTCACACACCCCCGGACATTAAGTTAGAATTTCATGTCTCTGTGGAGCGCCCCTTTCTGAGAGCCCCATGGACCCCCACTCCTCCAAGTTAAGAGCCAATCCTGTCTGGGATGACAAACTGGGCACCTCTGCTGCTCCCCCACTTCTCTACCTGCACATCCTGAGGCTCCATGCTTTTGCTGGGGGACACCTGACACTCGCAACCTCCTCACCTCCCCAGGAGATCGGCACAACTACCATCCCATTCAACAGATGAAGAAACCGAGGCCAGCAAGGCAAGGCCCTGGCCCACAGCCACAGGAGAAGACTCTGGCCCAGCTCCGTTCGGCCCTCTTTCCCCAACCCCACCCCACTGACTGTCTAACCATTGGGCCACACCTCCCCAGGCACTCAGGGACCTGGCCCAGACTCCGCTTCTTTCCAGCTAGTCTGGGGCAGAGTGACAAGAGTGTGGGGGGCTATCTTCCTCTTGGGAGGAAGGGGCCTCAGCTGGGAGGCGAGGGGCAACCTCTCCCTTTCATGTGCTGTCTCTTGTCTGCACTTCAGTGGGAAAAGCAGAAGCGATTGTTCACAGTGAGCAGGAATCCGGCCAGTGAAGTTATACGCAAGCTTGCCATCTACCCGGCTCTCTCACCCGCCCTTCAGCCCTGGGGGGCGGCAAGCCTCTGAAAGCAACATAAGACTCGCACTCGACTTTCAGTACGTACCCTCAGGTTTCAAAAAGCATGACTGGCGTCAGATCTGTGAATTGTTTAACAGGATTAGCCCAGCTCGCCAGCGCACGGCTGTCACTTTGTTCCTGAGAAGAGGAGCTCTGATATGAAGTTGCAACAGCAGGTTGAAAATCCAAGGATCGCGCTCGGTGCATCCCACTGGAAGTCCCCATAGACAAGAGCAATCGCCTGGCTGTGCTATCACCAAGGATGCTGTCAGGGGCTGGGGGGCCTGGCTGGAACAGAGGCCAGATGGCCCTGCATGGGGGCCAGTGAGGACCAGAGCCTGGGCTTCTGCAGAAGACCAAAGTGACTCAGGGTCTCAGCAGGCTTCTCCGAGCACCCCCAAGCTTCCACTGCTTTCCCAGCTCCCCTGCTCTACCCAGCTCCCCCTGCTCTACCCAGCTCCCCCTGCTCTACCCAGCTCCCCCTGCTCTACCCAACTCCAGCTCATTCAAGATTGTCCAGAAAGACCAACATCCCAGACCCAGTAAAGCTGCAAGAAGGAAGCTGGGCTCGGCTTCTCCCTGGGGACAGCCTCTGGCCTTAGAGCTGCAGCAAATGCTGGCCTGGTGGTGTAGAAGGCACGCAGCTGAGTGCCAGACAGCCTGCACTCAAATTCCAGCTCCGCCACTGCGAGTGGATGACAGTCAGGCACCTCAACCCCTCTGGGCCTCAGTTTCATCGTCTATAAAATGGGGAGATGATGCGACACACAGCTGAGTGCCAGACAGCCTGCACTCAAATTCCAGCTCCACCACTGAGAGTGGATGACAGTCAGGCACCTCAACCCCTCTGGGCCTCAGTTTCATCGTCTATAAAATGGGGAGATGATGCGACACACAGCTGAGTGCCAGACAGCCTGCACTCAAATTCCAGCTCCACCACTGAGAGTGGATGACAGTCAGGCACCTCAACCCCTCTGGGCCTCAGTTTCATCGTCTATAAAATGGGGAGATGATGCGACACACAGCTGAGTGCCAGACAGCCTGCACTCAAATTCCAGCTCCACCACTGAGAGTGGATGACAGTCAGGCACCTCAACCCCTCTGGGCCTCAGTTTCATCGTCTATAAAATGGGGAGATGATGCGACACACAGCTGAGTGCCAGACAGCCTGCACTCAAATTCCAGCTCCACCACTGCGAGTGGATGACAGTCAGGCACCTCAACCCCTCTGGGCCTCAGTTTCATCGTCTATAAAATGGGGAGATGATGCGACACACAGCTGAGTGCCAGACAGCCTGCACTCAAATTCCAGCTCCACCACTGAGAGTGGATGACAGTCAGGCACCTCAACCCCTCTGGGCCTCAGTTTCATCGTCTATAAAATGGGGAGATGATGCGACACACAGCTGAGTGCCAGACAGCCTGCACTCAAATTCCAGCTCCACCACTGAGAGTGGATGACAGTCAGGCACCTCAACCCCTCTGGGCCTCAGTTTCATCGTCTATAAAATGGGGAGATGATGCGACACACAGCTGAGTGCCAGACAGCCTGCACTCAAATTCCAGCTCCGCCACTGCGAGTGGATGACAGTCAGGCACCTCAACCCCTCTGGGCCTCAGTTTCATCGTCTATAAAATGGGGAGATGATGCGACACACAGCTGAGTGCCAGACAGCCTGCACTCAAATTCCAGCTCCACCACTGAGAGTGGATGACAGTCAGGCACCTCAACCCCTCTGGGCCTCAGTTTCATCGTCTATAAAATGGGGAGATGATGCGACACACAGCTGAGTGCCAGACAGCCTGCACTCAAATTCCAGCTCCACCACTGAGAGTGGATGACAGTCAGGCACCTCAACCCCTCTGGGCCTCAGTTTCATGGTCTGTAAAATGAGGAGATGATGCTAGTAACAGGCTCTGTGTCAAGGGGATGCTGTAAGGTTAAATGCATTGACAGCGCCTGCCCAGGGAACACGCCACCCATGCTGGCTGCTGCTGTATTATAATTATTATGTGTTATATTGTTACCATGTATACAACGTTATTATCCTTATAACATACAGCAATATTGCTATTACCATGTGGCAGGCAGTAGACTAACTCTGCTGCTTCCCATGAATTATCTGGCCTTATCTTGCTAACCCTCCCCTTAACTGTCTCAGGTTGAAAGCACTGTAGCCGTTGCACACAGGAAGACCTAGGGACCTGCCCACAGTCCCCTGGCTGGCTGTCAGTAGAACTAGAGCCTAGACGCAGTCCCTGGACTCCAGGGTGACCATCCTTAGCTACACTCCACCACACAGGGCTGAAAACTCAAATGCCCAAGGAGCCAGACAAACAGCCCAGGGTTAGTGAAAAACAGCAACAGATGTGGACTCACTGCTGGGGTGCTATAGGGAGCACTGGCGATTGTGGCAAACCTGAGCAGATGTCCTGTTTATAGTGATCCGCGAGACTGGGTGCCGTGGCTCACACCTGTAACTGTAGCACTTTGGAAGGCCAAGGCAGGGGAATGGCTTGAGGCCAAGAGTTCTAGACCAGCCAGGACAACACAGTGAGACTCTGTCTCTACAAAAAAAATTTTTTGAATTAAAACATTAGCCAGGCGTGGTGGTACATGCCTATAGTCCCAGCTACTTAAGAGGCTGAAGTGGGAGAGTGGCTTAAGCCGAGGAGTTTGAAGCTACAGTGAGCTGTGATCACGCCATTGCACTCCAACCAGCTTGACAGAGCAAGCCCCTGTCCCTAAAAAAGAAAAACAAAAAGAGCAAGAGGTCAGCTGCTTCTCAGATCCAGGTGACTGAAAGCAGAGGAATTCAGGTCTAGTGCGGCCATGCCAGCCTGTTTTTCAAACAAAGATAGAGTTTTGACCTGAATTTTTTAAAGCTAGAAAGTTACTTTTAAATTGGAACACAGGCCGGGCATGGTGGCTCACGCCTGTAATCCCAGCACTTTGGAAGACCAAGGCGGGTGGATCACCTGAGGTCAGGAGCTCAAGACCAGTCTGGCCAATATGGTGAAACCCTGTCTCTATTAAAAATATAAAAATTAGCTGGGTGTGATGGCAGGTGCCTATAATCCCAGCTACTCAGGAAGCTGAGGCAGGAGAATCACTTGGCAGGAGAATCACTTGAACCCGGGAGGCAGAGTTTGCTGCGAGCTGAGATTGCACCACGGCACTCCAGCCTGGGCAATGGGTGAGACTCCATCTCAAAATAAATAAATAAATAAATAAATAAATGTAAGCCCAGAATGACTCAAAATATGTTTGTTTGAAAGCCCTCTAGAAGCCAGACCCAGCACTCAGCCCCAGACCCAGCACACGGGACCGTTGCAGTGGGAGAGGCCTCCAAAGAACACCAGTCCTTCCACAGGCCCGTGTACCTCCAGAAAGGCCTCCTCGAGGGCCAAGTCCCCAATGGGAAGTCTAGTTTTTCCTGCAGAAAGCAGCAGTCTTGGAATAAAGATCCGGTCTGGAGAGCAGGGGTCACGGAACCACCTGCACCTCTCCAGGACCAGGAGCCTGGCCAGGGAACAGAGAAGTGTAGAGTCTGCAGGACTCCAGCTCTTATGAAACCCTGGCCTCCCATCTCACTGATGTGGACTGAGGCCAAGGAAGGAAGGGCATTTGTCCAAAGTCAGGCAGAGGCACAGCCACAGAAGCCGCTCTGTGTCCTGGCCACCCCTCATCACGATTGGCTCTGACTTATCGAAGCAAGTCTGCTTTGTCCCTACCCCCTGGACTGTACCCACGGTGGCCCTCGCCTTCCCCAGGGAAGCAGCCTGGACTCCAGGGAGCCCCGACTGCATGCCAGCTCCCGTCACTCGACGCCAGGCCGCCCGTCGGATCGGATGAACGCACAGCCTCTCATCAAAGACCATGAAAACGCTTTGAACGTGGTATACTTTAAAGCTTTGTTTGACTTTCAATCCAGCCTTGCAAACTATCTTTGCAGAAAAATAACCTAGATTTGTCATGGCACATTTTGACACATTTGTATGGTCCCTTGATCTATCCCTTGGCTAACAATAGCTCCACCGTTTCACTTTAAATAAGAACATTCAAAACACAGACAAGAAGAATGGGGGTAAAACGGGCAATTACTTTAAAAAAAAATAACTTGCACAAATGTGGAGACAAATTCAGTCTGCTGAAAATGAAGCCAGGTTTCTAGCCAAGTGACAGATTCATAACCAAGCGGTTCTAATGGCTGTTGACAGGCCCCAAACTAAAAGGGAGAGAAGAGAGAGAGGGCAAGATGGCTGTGGAGCGGATAATGGGATTTGGGACCCTTCACTTGCAGGTCACTGGTTTTAATTTAGCCCAAACGCCCCTTCACTAAGAGTTGCTACTGTCTGGCCACTGATGAGGAACAGGCAGGCTGGGGATATTCACAGGAGATGGAGAGGGGTCTGCTGAGCCCATCCAGGCAGCACTGCAGGGAGCACAGAGATGGAGAAGGACAGACACTGGGGGCCCTCATTGGAGCTGGAAGTCTGCCTGCAGCTGGAAAGCAACGGCAGGTCCCCGCTTCAGGGACCCTCGGTTCTCTGTTGCCACCACTTCCAATCAACAAAGTCCACAATGGCCAATCCAGGCTTTCCCTCCTTTCATGGCAAAAATAGCTCCCTTTAGTCCTCTGTGCAGCCACTGCCAGATCTTCACAGTGGCCCCAGGAGGCGTACCAGCCTCCGCTCCCATTTCTCAGGTCCCAGAGAGCTCCATGATTTGCCGAAACAAGAGGAAAAGCAGACTTCAAACCCAGGCGAGCTCACAGCAAAGCCCCACCTGCTCAGAACACTCCTGAGCTCAGCCCCACCTTCTCCTCCCATCCAGACAGCTCAAACGGATGAGCCCATCCCATTTCAACACACAACCGAATGAATATCCTTGGCCTTGGAGAGGAAGGGAATTCCAACACACACCTCAGCATGGATGAACGTTGAAGACATTCTGCCAAGTGGCACAAGCCAGACACAAAAGCACAAAGACTCTGTGATTCCACTTGCTATGAGGTCCCTGGCGTCACCAAGTTCACAGAGACAGGAAGTAGATTCAAAGTTGCTGGGGTTGGGGAAGGGGAAAATGGGGAGTGAGTGTTTAAGGCTGTGTGGGAAGTAAAAACGTTTCTCTTCAAAGTTTCCTTTCCTGTTAAAGAATAAATTTGCTAATAACTCTGTTAAGCCCTATCCTATGTACCTGTTAAACACGCCATGCTTACAGGCATGTAGTACCTGTTTTAAAACGTTTTAAGTTATTAGCCAATTGGGTTTTAGTTTAGATTGTTAAAGTCTGGCTCCAACCAACCAAGATCAGACACAGCAGTAAGGACGAGCCCAGATGTGTAAGGGATAAATATGTCTGCTTTTCCTTTGTTCAGTGTACTCTCACGGCAAGATGGCTAGTGAAGTTGCCCCTCCTACAGGAAGTAAAAATCACTTTGCTGAGAGATCTTTGTCTCAGTGCTTGATTTCTCTTTGCAGCACTGAGCATCTGTTTCCAACAAAGCGGGACAGAGTTTCCATTTCGGAAGTTAAGAAAAGTTCTGGAGTTGGTTGGTGGATAGGCCATGCTTTCATTGCTATAAAGAAATACCTGAGACTGGGTGATTTGTAAGAAGAGGCTTACCTGGCTCTCAGTTCTGCAGGCTGAACAGGAATCACAGGGCATCTGCTTCTGGGGGACCTCAGGAAGCTTTGACTCATAGTGGAAGATGATGCAGGAGCTTGTCTGTCACATGACGGGAACAGGACAAGGCAGGGAGTGGGCTTGGGGGTGCCCCACGTGTAAACAGACAGATCGCCTGACCACTAACTGGCTACTGCAAGGACAGCACCAAGCCAGGAAGGATCTAAGCCTGTGACCAACACACCCCCTGCCAGCCCCATCTCCAGCGGGAATTACATTTCAACATGCGATTTGGGCAGGGACACATCTCCAAAGTATATCAGATGGTGGTGACGGCTGCACGACCATGAGAGTGCCCTGAATGCTGCAGGACTGGATGCTCCAATATGGCTAAAACGGTCAATTTTGCTATGCACGTTGCACCCCACACACACACATACATTTCAGGGCCTGAATGGACAACCCCCACTAACCCTCCTGTGGTCACCTCCTTTGCTAAACAATCATTTCTGGCTGGGTGCAGGGGCTCACATTTGTAATCCCAGCACTGGAAGGCCGAAGCTGGTGAATCATGAGGTCAGGAGTTCGAGACCAGCCTGGCCGACACCGTGAAATCCTGTCTCTACTAAAAATACAAAAACTATCTGGGTGTGGTGGCAGGCACCTGTAATCCCAGCTACTCGAGAGGCTGAGTCAGGAGAATTGCTTGAACCCAGCAGGCAGAAGTTTCAGTGAGCCGAGATCATGCCACTGCAGTACAGCCTGGGCGAGAGAGCGACTCCATCTCAAGGGGCTCTGCTGGGCACTAGGGCTGAAGGGAAAGTAAGTTTACTGTCCTGGAGAGACTTGAAGCCCAGTGGGGCTAAATGGGCCAGAAAACAGGCAGCTACTCAGGGTGCACAGGGTCGGGATGCTCTAGAGGAGAGAGGAACGGCTGTCAAGAGGCACCGCAGGGGGCAAAGACAGCTCCGATGCACCACTGCTACGAAATTCAAGTCCATCACACAGGCCCAGAACCTCTTCTTGCCATTTCTCTCAGAAACCTCTGGGGCAGCACAGAGGAGCTAAGGGCGTGGGCAGCCCCTGTGCCTCTCCCCCACCAGGTCACCTGTCTTCATCTGGGTCTGCATTAGCAAGCCAGGGCCCTGCGCTCTTGGGAAGTGAAGGATGTGATGTTTATTCCTTCCCTCCCTGGCCATTTTTCATGCTCTGTCTTCAGGAACCGGGAAAGAGAGATGGATGGGCCCAAGGCCGCCCCGCGCGCTGCGCCGGGGACACGCACCCAAATTCGTGGCGATGCCATCCATCTCAGCTTTATTATTCCCTGACAATGGCTGTTTGAGGTCTTTGTCATTTCCCAGACCGAGGCCGACTTTTTATTTTCAGCAGCTTGTTGAACGAGGTTTTCGTGGCATCATTCCCTTCAGCCCCTTGGTCTGGCTGTGAAAGGGCAGTTCAGAGAGTTGCTCAGCGGAGGGAGATTCTGTGTCTGATCGTGGACTGCTCTGATCTTAAAAGAATTCATTAGTGAGGCCGGCTGCACCTCGCAGAGCTGTTGCCATGTAATAGACTGGACCACAGGTCCGAACCTTTTCACAGGGCTGTTGCCATGTAATAGACTGGACCACGCATCTGATCCTTTTCCAGGCGCACAGGATTTACCTGCGAGGTGAGGTGAGTCCACTCTCACCAACCAGCCAGGGAAAAGGGACCAGGCTTGGGGATTACAGGCCCCTGGGCCAACAGCCAGGCTTCAGTGAGGAAAGTCTGACTTTACCTTTAAAAACTGCACAGTTATTATGTGTCAGAGCCAGGTGTGGTGGCTCACCCCTGTAATCCCAGCACTTCAGGAGGCCGAGGCAGGTGGATCACCTGAGCTCACAAGTTTGAGACCATCCTGGCCAACATGGCAAAACTCCGTCTCTACTAAAAATATAAAAATTAGCCAGGTGTGGTGGGACACCTGTGATCCCAGCTACTCAAGAGGCTGAGGCAGGAGAATCACTTGAACCCAGGAAGTGGAGGTTGCAGTGAGCCAAGATCATGCCACTGCACTCCAGCCTGGGCAACAGAGGGAGCCTGTGTCTCAAAAAAAGAAAAGAAAAGAAAAACTGCACAATTTGTCAATTTAAAAATTTTTTAAACAAGAAGTGGCTAACTTTGTGGCCTTCTGAAAGTCAAACAGAACCTGAATTCCGAATCTGCTGAAGAGCCTTCTGAAAGGGGCATGAGTGGAAGTCGATCGTGAGCTCCCCCCAAAGGTCTTTCAAGCCACAAGATCTGCACAGGGCAGAAGGAGGCCCTGGGGTGCCCAGAGGGCCCAGAGCTCGGGCTCAGGAACATGGGTTCAGCCCTTTAAGAATAAGACTTTAAAGTTTAAAAAGCAGAGAGAAGGAATTATTTAAAACCTAAACTGACTATAGCTGCATACATCTAACTTCTAAATGAGACAGCATAATTTATATCCCTGTATGCCTTTGCTCTTGCTGCATGACAAATTAATACAAATTTAGCGGCTTCAAACAACAGAGATTGATCCTCTCAGAACATTCACGGGTTAAGAGTCTGGGCACAGCAAAGTCGGGTCCTCTGCTCGAGATCCCACAGGCTGAAACCAAGGCAGCAGCCGCTGCCTTCTCATGCAAAACTCAGTCTTCTTCCAACCCCATTCAGCTTGTCGGCAGGATGTGCTTTAGGCCTGAGGTCTTTAGCTCCCACAGGCCCCCCTCAGTTCCTGGGCACCTGGCCTCCTCACAATATGGAAATGGGCTTCTTCTCGGCAGGAGAATCTCTCTAGTGCTTTGAACCTCTGACTTCAGGGAGATCCTCATCCCTTTTTTAGGGCCGACATGGTTTGGCTGTGTCCCCACTCAAATCTCATCTTGAATTGTAGTTCCCATAATCCCCATGTGTCCCGGGAGGACCCAGTGGGAGGCAATTGAATCATGGAGGTGGTTATCCTCATGCTGTTCTTGCGATGTGAGTTCTCATGAGATCTGATGGTTTTATAAGGAGCTTCTCCCTTTTTCACTGGGTAGTTATCCCTGCTGCTGCCATGTGAAGGGCGTGTCTGCTTCACCTTCTGCCATGACTGTGGTTTCCTGAGGTCTCCCCAGCCATGCTGAACTGTGAGCAGAGCTTCACGTGCTCTGGAGCTCCTGCCTCTCCCAGCTCATGGTGGGCCAGGCACTCCTTGGCTTGTGGCTGCGTCACTCCAGCCTCTGCCTCCGTCATCACGTGGCCTCCCCCTCTTCTCCACCTGTCTCTCCTCTGTGTACCTCTTATGAGGACACGTGACATCAGGTTTACAGCCCACCTGGATAACCCAGCCTCGTGCCAGCACAAGCCCCTTCACCTAATTCCATCTGCAAAGACTCTTTTCCCAGTTAAGCTCACACTCGTAACACATGGATATATCTTTGGAGAGGCCATTCAGCCCCCTACAGGGACTTCTCATAATTCTTCCTGCCACAGTTAGTGAGAAAAAAAAATCCCTACATAAATATTGATAGGAAAGAGAGAAAGGAAGTGGCCAGTGTCTCGTGGACTCTTCCACCTTCTGGGTTACTGAAGCCAGGGCCTGGAGAGGACAGTCCAGCCACTCAGCAGAGAGCACTAATGGGACCAAGCTAACCTGCCCAGTGAGAATCCTGCAGGGAGATCTGAGGGTCCCAGGAAGATGCAGGGGAAGACCTGGGAAATGGAGAGAGCAGGTCTGGAGGGGAGGAGCTGGACGTGTGGGGCAACCTGTGTGCCTTTCCCCTGGGGGGATATTGCTCATTTGGAGCTGTGCGTCTGGAATGCCTGCCACACACACAATGGACTGGTGTGGATGTGTGTTCTCTGCAGTAATGAAGTGCAGCAGCTGAGAGTAAGTTAGACATCTCCACTGGCATCTCAGATCTACCTGCTCCTCACAAAGGTTAGCATCTGTGTGCCATCGCACACCTGCCCTGAAAGTGCTGGGATTACAGGCCCGTGACTGCCTAATTTCGTATTTTTAGTAGAGACAGGGTTTCACTATGTTCACCAGGACAGTCTCAATCTCCTGACCTTGTGATCTTCCTGCCTCAGCCTCCCAAAGTGCTGGGATTACAGGTGTGAGCCACCAGGCCCAGCCTAATTTTATCTTTTTAGTAGAGACAGGGTTTCACCATGTTGGCCAGGACGGTCTCAATCTCTTAATCTTGTGATCTGCCAGCCTCAGCCTCCCAAAGTGCTGGGATCACAGATGTGAGCCACCGTGCCTGGCCAAGTTTTCATTTTAAGGTCTCTGTTACCTCTTCATCTCAAAACTTAAAGACAGATGTGGAAAGTTTGCTTGCGATGGTGGTATCTCGAACTTGAATGCGAGGCTCCAGCCCTGCCCTTCCCCCGCCGGCTGTGGACTCAGGGCAGCCTACGGAAACTTTACCCCACTGTCTCGACATCTACAAAGTGGTGTAAATAATAGTACCTACCTGAGGTAGAATTGAGGATTATGTAACTAACATGTACCTAGGATGCTTGGGGCAGTGCCTGCCACATGACTAGCTGTTTTTATTTTTATTTATGACTTTTAATTGAGAGGACCTTGGAAGTACCACAAGGAGCCAGGCAGGTAAACTGAGTCATGAGGCCTTAAAAGCCCAAATCCCAGACAAGCCTGCATGTCAGACAAGTTTGCTTATTTGTTCCCCAAAAAGAATCCCAAAAAAAAAGGAAGTCACAATGGATCTGTGGATTCAACACCATCACAATCAAAATCCCAGCTGGCTTTCTGCAGAAACTGACAGATAATTCCAAAATTCCCATGGAAATAAAAGCACCTACAACAGCCAAAACGACTGACACAGAAGAACAAGGTAAGAGGACTCATGACACCAGATGATTATATGCCAGGCATTCTCCAACAAAGCTGCTCCAAAAGAAAGAGAGGAGAGGGGCTCCCCTGAGATTCTGTTTACAAAGGATCTCAAACACCAGAGAGTCCTATTATTTTACTGTCAGTTACGAAGTATGCTTCGGAAGCGGCATGCCAGGCAAGGCATCCTAAAAACGTGGTGGACAGAGAAAACAGTCGTCGCAACTAGGAGAGCCAACCTGAATATCACAGTCACAGACTCTGGGCTCCAGGCACTGATGGGCCTGGAGCTGCTTCTCTCTCTCTCTTTTTTTTGAGACAGAGTCTCACTGTGCCGCCCAGGCTGGAGTGCAGTGGAGTGATCTCAGCTCACTGAAACCTCTGCCTCCTGGGTTCAAGCAATTCTGCCCCAGCCTCCCAAGTAGCTGGGACTACAGGCACCTGCCACCACACCTGGCTAATGTTGTGTGTGTGTTTTTAGTAGAGACGGGGTTTCACTATGTTGACCAGGTTGGTCTTGAACTCCTGACCTCATGACCCACCCACCTCAGCCTCCGTTAGTGCTGGGATTACAGGCGTGAGCCACTGCGCCCAGCTGGAGCCGCTTCTCACACGGGCAGCTCTGTTTAGCAGGTTGCACAGGAGGCAGCGCTGAGCATTTAGTACCTGCTGGGCATGCTGGGCACTGTGCTAAAGACTGCCTACAGAGCTCTACGACACCTCCATCAACCCACGATGTGCTAGGCAAGTGACTCAACCTCTTGGAGCTGCTGATTTCTTGTCTGTAGGTGGGGGATAAAGGCAACAGGGCACCTGCCCAAGGTCCTATGTGCTTCTGTGCCCTGGGCTGCCAGGCTGCAAATGGGAAGGGCTAGGTCACCCTGGGAGTCCCTGTCCGGCAGCACCCCGGGACTGGATCTCAGTGAGGCATCTGGGCAAGTAGAAAGAAGCCTCCGGGATATCAGCAAAGCTCCTTTGCCGGAAACCGAGAGGAGCGCGGGAGGGGAAGCACTCTCAGCCACCGAGCAGGGGCCGTGGCCATCCCTACAGCCAGGTCCAGCCTCAGCAGCCACAGGGCAGCATGGGCAGAGGGCTTTGGAATAGCGGGGTGGCTCACTGAGGGGCACCCCACACACCAGGGCTTGAGAAGGAGACCTGCAGTCTGGACCAAGATCAAAGGTGGTTCAGCCCACCCAGGGGTTAGCTGGTGTGTTTTTCAGCTCAGGCCACATTTAAAACTCAGGAGATTGTATATAAAATCCCAGGGCTGGGTGTGGTGGCTCACACCTGCAATCCCAGCACTTTGGGAGTTCAAGGCAGGTGGGTAACTTGAGGTCAGGAGTTCAAGACCAGCCTGACCAACATAGTGAAACCATATCTCTACTAAGAACACTATATAGGCGGGACACAGTGGCTCACACCTGTAATCCCAGCACTTTGGGAGGCCAAGGCAGGCAGATCACCTGGGGTCAGGAGTTCAAGACCAGCCTGATCAACATGGTGAAACCCCATCTCTACGGAAAATACAAAATTAGCTGGGCGTGGTGGCACATGCCTGTAATCCCAGCTACTCAGGAGGTTGAGGCAGGAGAATTGCTTGAACCCAGGAGGCAGAGGTTTCAGTGAGCTGAGATCATGACATTGAACTTCACCCTGGGTAACAAGAGAGAAACTCCTAATCCCAGGTACCCAGGAGGCTGAAGCAGGAGAATCACTTGAACCTGGAAGACGGAGGCTGCAGCAAGCCAAGATTCCACTATTGCACTCCAGCCTGGGTGACAGAGTGAGAATCCATTTCAAAAAAATAAAATAAAATAAAATCCCAACCTCTGAGTTCTCTTGTGCAAGCTGGAGACGTGGTGCCACAAACCCACCCTCCCACAGGGCCATCAGCAGAAGACACCCAACAGTTTGCCCCAGTCCCCTGGCCCCACAGCACCACACCGGCACCCTCACCTGGCCAACATCATCACCCACTTCCCCTGCACAGACAATGGCTCTATGACCCCTGGCCAGCTTTCCAGTCCCGGGAACCCAGCAGTGTATGTGTGTTTGGGGGAGGGGGGTGTGGTCCTCAGGAGGGCCCCAGCCACTTTCAGGAATAGGACATGGCTGGCCAGTATTCACCACATCCTACTTAAATGTCTGCAGGCCAGGAGCTCCCTGTATTATCAGACACCTGTCCTTACTGGACCAATTTTCCCATCTAGATAAACATACACCCGTCTAGGTCAGACCAGCCCACTTCTTTGGCTAAGCCCCCAGGGGCTTCCCTTTGCACCTGATGGCACTTACCATGAAGTTCAAGGCCTGGCCCAGTCTGCCTCGCCTAATCCCGCAGCCACACCATGTCCCCCGCCACGTGCCTGTGCCCTCCCCCAGCTTCCTGAACACACTTCTCTGTCTCTTCCACCAACATGCCCTCCCCCAGATGCCCACAGGGGTGGCTCCTTCTCATGCTGCACTCTCAGACAGAAGGCCGCCTCCTTGGCTAGGCTTCTCCAGCCATCCAAACCAAAGTCAGCACGCTGCCCACCATTCTCTCTCCTTCATATCTCTTAGCACAAAGTACAAGTGTGGTGTTTGATGACTTACTGGCTGCCCTCCTCCCCTGCCAGGATGTCAGGACCATGAGGGCAGGGACTGTGTGCTTTGTCCACTGTTATGTCCTCAGCCCTTAGAATGGTGCCTGCACCACCATAGATACAACAGTTGCTTAATAAATGCTTAAAAATAGATGCTTCAATAAATGACAGAGGGATGAATGGATTGAACAGACAGATGATGGATGGGTGGATGCATAGGCGGACGGATGAAACAGTCATTATTTACTAATTCACGCTCTCATTCAGTACACATTATTCATTAACTCACATTTTCATCCTATGAATTTTTCCAAGTGTCTACTGAGGACAAAATTCTAACCCTACCCCTGGAGAACTCACAGAATTGGTCAGCCCTTCCCAAGGCAGCTTCAGATCAGACATTGGAAGATTTGAAGTCAGCCCTTCCCTCTCCTCCAGGCATTAAGGGACCAGCTCCTACAGTAGCTACTCACAACCTGTCCCCAACTCATCCCTTTCACCCCGTTCTTTCAGCATCCTGTTTTGGACGCCGTCTAGGGCCACAGACATGCCCTAAATGTTCCCCAGTATAAACAAGATAGTTCTGGAAAGCGGCGCCTATCAAGCTATCTGTGGGGAAGGATACATTTTTTTATTTTCAATTTGTCACAAACCAGTACTTTTGTAAAATCTGATAAAAATGAATGACTGGAAAAATCAAAGGAAAAAGGACACAAAATACAAGCCCAAATTTTTCTATTAGATTCAGAAGACATAAAATTACCCAGAAAATTGCTACAAAGGTTTCTAAATGCTTCTTCTCAATTTCTGTACTTATCTTGTCTCAAACCATAACCATTCAGAAACCACCCTTTACGCAGCTGCACCAGAGAAGCACCACGTGCCCATGGGAATTTCAGAGGAGTGAGGTGGTGTTGGCACCTGTGAGCAGGTGAATCAGAGGCCCCCGGCTGCAGGCAGCCTGTGAGCAGCACCCGGCTTCCCATGACCGTGGCGATGGCTCAGCTTCTTCCACCTGTCCGGGGTCAGAACCCAGGCTGGCCATGAAGCAAGCAGTCAAAACACTTGCTTTCAGAAAGCGGTGGAGGGGGCAGAAAACCATTAGTATTACATGTATGTGGATGTGAGCTATCATATATGACCAGGGATGGGCTAAAGGGTGGTGGTCAGGGAGGCAGGAGGGAGCCACAGATCTCTAGATGAACAATGTCCCAGGCAGCAAGAGCAGCATGTGCAAAGGTCCTGAGGTAGGAGGGCAAATGGGTATTCCAGAAACCCCTCATCCAAGAAGCCTTCTGGATGCTCTCAGTTGGGGCGGAGCTCAGGGCTCCTGCTCTGTGCCTCTAGGACACCATAACACACACGCATCACAGTGTGGGTGGGATCTGCCTCCTGCCTTCCTCTGCACACCAGCAGCCCCTGGAAGGCAGGGACGAGGTGGGCCAGGAGGGTCACTGCTAAATCCCCAACACATGGCACATGGTAGCTGCTCCAAGAGTGGTCCGCAAATGGAAGGAAGGAGGGTGGGAGGGAGCAGCCAGGTAGACAAGGAAAGAAAAGGAGGGAGGGAGGGTTGAGTGCTGCCGGTTCACCCTGGCCAAAAGTCCTTGCCTAGAAATGGAAGGCGAGTAGCAGTCCCACCTCGCTCTACAGTCCCAGGCAGGGCTGGTATGGAATTCAGTTTCTCCCTGGTGGGACAGAGTCAGAATAAATCGCTGACCTCCCTAATCTTCATCTGCCTGGCCTGTGGAGTGATGGGGATACACACATCCCCAAGGAGGTTGTAAAAATTTAATCAGAGAAGTCACAAAAGAACCTGACATTGAGGCTGGCTCATGGAAGGGCTCGGCAAACATTAAAAAGCAAGAAAAATGCAGCCTTGGAGGAGACACTCCGCCTAATCCTTCATTTCCACTTTAGTGAAAAGTAGCATCCCAGTCTTTCCTTGGGACCTCAGGTAGGGACTAGAGTGCTGAGGGGGTGGGGGTACCTTGGCAAACTCCACCAGCTCCCCTCCTCCCAGGATTGACAATGTCTGAGGAAGCCACGCCTCCTCAGAGCAGGAAGGAATCCTGGAGGTCAGCCTGTCTGACCTACCTAGGGCGCTCCTCTGGACTTGAATGCCTCCAAGGATTGGGGGCTCAGTCTCAGATGGAGGGAATGGCAGGTTCACATTGTTGACAATCTGTTCTTTGCTCCCAGAGACATTACATTAAAAATGTCTGTGCCTATTCTTGGCCCGCCATTCTCAGAAAGAATTTCTTTTTTAACCCTAATAAGTCACTGCTCTTGGAGGTAGGTGGGGAGCACCCCAGCACCAGAGAGCTCTTCACGCAGCCTGGATGCAACCCCTCTTGTCAAAAACCAGCTCATTCTTCACACAGCTTCTTACGTGAACACTCATGCATGCATGCACACTCATGCATACACAGGCACACATGCCTAGGTACACACATGCACCCACACATATATGCATGTATGTACATACACACATGTCCATATATAATATGCATGCAGTCACACATATATGCCATGCCATGTGTACACTCACAGATACATAAATGCTGATTAAAAATGAACCCAAATGATTAGCATATAATGTCTAATTACCTTCTGTGGCAGGAGTCTCTCCAGGGACATCTGGAGCCTACAGAAAACCTAGCAAGTGTCTCTGCCCTTGGAGCAAAAGAGAAGACAGGAAGGGAACCCTTGTTCAGCCCCTGCCATGCTGGAAGCACTTTGCACACATAGATTTGAAAAGTGCAGTGGCTCACGCCTGTAATCCCAGCACTTTGGGAGGCCAAGGGGGGCAGATCACCTGAGGTCAGGAGTTTGAGACTAGTGTGGTCAACATGGCAAAACCCCAACTCCACTAAAAATACAAAAATTAGCCAGATGTGGTAGTGTTCATCTGTAATTCCAGCTGAGGAATTGGGAAGCTGAGGCAGGAGAATCTCTTGAACCCAGGAGGTGAAGGTTGCAGTGATCCAAGATTTCATCACTGTACTTCAGCCTGGGCAACAAGAGCAAGACTCAATCTCAAAAAAAAGAAAAAAGAAAAGCTGCTTTTTCTGTGAAGGATGAAGTCAGACATGGATGCACTGTGGCCAAGTGTGTCTATGCAACACACCAGTTTCAAGGCAGCTTCATCAGAGTTGGTGTTTAACCCAATCATGCTTCACATCTGAAGACAGAAAATGTAGATCCTACATATCATATACACACACACAAACACACACCTCCAAAACACAAAATTGCCCATCTTCACCAACATGGGCTATTGGAAAGACATTCATCTCAGCCCGTGAAAATCCTGCACTGAGGTCCCAGGTCCCTGAACTGTGATCAGTATCTGAGGACCCAGAAAAGTCTCAACAGCATTTCCAGGGGAAAGTAGGGTGTGGGACATGGCTGGAAGAAGGTGGCACTCACAGGGAGTGCTGATCTGTCAGAAGGGGGTCAGGGTCAGCTGAAAGGGGCTCCCCAGAGCCAAACCTATGACAATTGGAGCAGAAAAATAAATAACAAGGATTATAGCCCATTGGAAAAAAGGAAACTGTGAGTTCATACATATATAATATAAATGATAAATAAATTTAATAAATGAACATATTAGTAATGCTATTAATATTATTTATAAATAAAAATTTAATACACAAGATATAATTGGTAGAATAAGCAGATGTAATAAATACTAATATGATAAATTTAATAAAGGAATGGGAGAGAAAGGAAAGTCATTCCTTGAAATGGAATGCCTGCTAACTAATGCAGAAAGAATGCCCGAATCAGGAAACCAGATGTCCAGGCAGAAGTTTGCGGCAGGGGTGAAGCCTTCATGGAAAACATCTGTTAGGGCAGTGTAGAAGGGAAATGTGGGGTCAAAGCCCCCACACAGAGTCCCCACTGGGGCACTGCCTGGTGGAGCTGTGCGAAGAGGGTCACCATCCTCCAGACCCCAGAATGGTAGCTTCACTGACAGCTTGCACCATGTGCCTGGAAAACCACAGACACTGATCCCCAGCCATGAAAACAGCTGTAAAGGGGGCTGTACCCTGCAGAGCCATAACAGTGGTGCAGCCCAAGGCTGTAGGAGCCCACCTCTTGCATCAGCATGACTTGGATGTGAGACATGAAGTCAAAGGAGATCATTTTGGAACTTCGAGTTTTAATGACTGTCCTATTGGATTTCAGACTAGCATGAGGCCTGTAGCCCCTTCATTTTGGCCAATTTCTCCCATTTGAAACAGGTGCATTTGCCTAATGCCTATACCCGCATCATATCTAGGATGTAACTAACTTGCTTTTGATTTTTACAGGCTCATAGATGGAAGGGACTTGCCTTGTCTCAGATGAGACTTTGAACTTGTACTAGACTTTGGAGAACTGTTGGAAGAACATTATTTTATTTTGAAATGTGAGGACATGAGATTTGGGAGGGGCCAGAGGTGGAATGACATGGTTTGGCTGTGCCCCCACCAAAATTTCATCTTGAATTGTAGCTCCCATAAACCCCACGTGTCATGGAAGGGACCTTGTGGGAGGTATTTTAATCATTAAGCAGTTACTCTCATGTTGTTCTCACTATAGTGAGTGAGTTCTTACGAGATATGATGGTTTTATGTGGGGCTTTTCCCCAACTTCACTCACCACTTCTCCTTTCTGCTGCCATGTGTTCCGGCAGAAAGGAAGAACGTGTTCACCACTTCCCCTTCCCCCATGATTATAAGTTTCCTGAGGCTCCCCCAGCCCTGCAGAACTGTGAGTCAGTTACATCTCTTTCCTTTATAAATTACCCAGTCTCAAGCAGTTCTTTATAGCAGTATGAGAACAGACTAATACAGTCAAGGAGCTGGAAGGGTTGTGCACAGGACACTTTGGCCAGGCCTGGCAAGGGGCAATGGGATCACTGAGAATGTCCAAGAGTGGTGAGGTCAGCAAACCTCAAAAGGTAGGTGTCTCTGACTTTTCCTCAAAATCTAAGCATGTCTTCCCATCCAACCTTCCAGTCAATACTTACTGAGCCTTGGGATGCCCAGTGGAGCTTCTGGTCTAAGGGAGAGGCAGGCAATCCATATAGAATGAAACCAGGCAGAATAACTGCAGCTGGCTGCATGCCTGGCTTTACCATGTGGAAGGAGCCACTCTCCCCATCCTGCAGCCTTCCCCAACCAGTTCTCAGAGGTAGGAAGATTCAGGAGGGCCCATGCCCTCCCTGCCTCACTCCATCACTGTATCTTCCACACAAGACCACAAGAATTGAGTCCACTTGTTGATTTAAAACCAAGTTTTGATACCCAGACCTGAGATAACTGCAGGGTCAGGAAGGGCTGGAGGAGGAGAGCTTGGTGCTTCCACTGGTCCACTTGACTTTTCCCTCCTCTGGGGTTCACTAGTTCATCCCATCTGTGGTCTTTGGTTCCCCTGCAGGACCCTATGAACAGCAGTAGAATTCCCTTCCTGTGGGGGGATTAGAAAGCACCAAGCTGGGGGTTCAAGGGACTGCCAAACTCTTCCAGAATGTTCCAGCTGTAGGATGCCCACTAGAGCTGCTACCCCTCCTGAGCAGCTTTAATAAACAGATGCCATTGTAGGGTCTTCCTGTTCATCCGCACCTCCATGGGGTAGAAAGAAGATACTTATTACTATGGCATCTCTAATCTTTGCACCCAATACTTGGAAACAACATATTTATGGTATCAGCTACTGCAGATAGCATGGAAAGGTTTCAAAGAATCACAGCAATCTCTGTCACCTACTGAAAATCCCCATGGATTAATTGCCCAATTATTAGGATTCCCATTTTATAGAGGGCAACGGAAGCCCAGAGATGGCGACCAGGGTGGAGTCAATGACATGTTCCCCCTTCCCCTCACAGCTGCCCTCATGCAGCTCTTTCAAGAGCAGGCGTGTGACGCCTGTGAGCACTGTTTGCAGGTCTGTCCCCTCCCCTGGACTGTGAACTTCCTGGAGGCCTGGAGACCTGCCAATGCTACAGGCACTGGGGGTAAAAGAGAGGCACTGTCCTGTCCTTTTCAGGGGGCATTGTGGTCTAGTCGGGGAGTTGGAGAGATGGTCATCAACAAAACCCCAAATATGTTTATCACTTCAAATTGCAATAGCAGCCTTGGTGCTACGAGAAGGAAGTGATGCGGGGTCTAGAATTCAGATTGTGGCCAGAGAAGGGTGTGGCTGGAAAGGAAGCATCTAAGCAGGGAAGCTGCACACACTGAGGACTCTGTTGGGGCTCGAGAGGGGACCAAGACATGGTATTTCCCCTCCTTGACCAAGTCTGGAGCAACTGAAAACAAGATGAAGGAGTGGGAAGGAAGACAGAGCTCTCACCTGCATTCCTAGAAAGCCCAGGCCAAAGGAAATGGCCTCAGAGTGGGGGATTCCCAAAGCAGACACTGGTGACCTCCCCATCAAGGGCAAAGGCAGAGCACAAGCAGGGTCTCCCCACAGGAAAAAGGGAGAAGGAAGGCTGCTCCTGCTCTCCTTCCAAACTCCAGGGTAAGTCCAGCCCCACTCTTGGGCAGGGGTCCTATGTGAACAGTCTCCCTCCCCTGGAAAGGCCACACCCAAGCAAGAGCCATGTCCAGTAGCCCAAGGCTGGCATCTAGAGCAGAAGGGTGAGCTTGGCATCCAGGGCAGAAGGAAGGAGCACCACTTCCCTCCAGGTGAGTGCCAGGGAGGGGTGAGGGTGGCCTGGCAAGGAACAGAGGCCAGACTCACCAGGACCAGGCAGGCCCAGGAAGGAGCTGGATTTTCATCCCCAGAGCAGCGGGAGCCCACTGCCCCACTTAAGGCCAAGCTATTGGGGTCCCAAGTGCATCTCGCTGATAGTGGGAATGGGTTGGGGGGTGCAAGCAGAAGTAGAGGGAGATTTGGAGACTGTTCCGTGGCCCAGGACAGTGGCTCTGGTGGTCAGAGAGACAGCAGGAGGGAGGCAGATCAAAAGCACACCTGGGCGTGGCCAGCCTGGCCACTTCCTCCCAAGGAGGGCGGTTCATGTCTTTCCACCGCCATCAGCAGCGGCCCCAACAAGGTATTTAGAGTGGGGAATAAAAGCAAGAAAGGAAATCTTAATGATGTGGACAGCATGAAGGCCCCACACCCCAGGCTGGCAGGTGCACAGCGGAAGATTCCAGCAGCTCATCTCACAGGGCTTTATGCTGCTGACCACCTTGGAAACAGTCCACAAGATTTCAGGGAGGCCAGGGCCCCATGCAAATCCAAACCGACACCAGAGAGAGAAACAAGAGGAAATCCGGCCTTTCTTGGTAAGCAAGGCAACACCTCTCAGAGTTGCTTTGGAGAAGGCTGAGGAATCTGGAGGGCCTTTAGCCCTTACAGTGTGAAATGTTCTGTTAAATTACTAAAAGGAAAGATTCAGGTTTCTTTGAACCTGAAAGATATAGTAATTACTGAACCAGAACTCACAGCAGGAGATGTTTTATGGAACCTAATTAAAGCTAAATGGAAGAAGCAAGTCATCACAACTGTGGAGAAAGATACATCACCAAGAGCTAAGTGGACACGGCAGAAGGGGACAAGGAGGTGGCCATCCAGGTGCCCGGCAAATCCCACACGAGAGGGGCTCTGAGCAGAGCCCGCTGAGAGGATGGTGCTGCTCTGGAGCCCCACATGACGCCAAGGCTCCCAAAAGATGCAGGGCTTGAGAGCACTCTCCCCTTTGCAGCATGACCTCTGAGGGCAGGTCATTTGCACCTGTGCATGTGCACACACACACACCCCTGCATATGTGGGTCACAAACACACATGCATACATATATGCATATACATGTGGGTGCATGCACACATGTACACATGTGGGTACAACTATATCTGCATATATGCACCTGTGCCCACATATTCATGCATACATATCCATGTGTGCCTATACATGGGTATACACAATACACATGCCATACATACATGCATGCTCACCTACATGGGCATGCACACACACAAACAGCTCCTCTCTTTTTCAGGTGGTTACAGGGAAGGCAGCTGTCTGACTTCCTGAGGCAGCAACCGGAAATCTTGGGGGTCCTGCTCAGAACCAGCAGAAACACAGAGATGAACAGATGGTTGCTTCTGTTCTGTGGTGCCCTGAGCACTCTGCTGTGAGCTAGACTAGGGCTTTGTATCAGCAGATCCCAGAAGAAACCAGAACAAAGCAAAACCCCCTTCACCCCAAGCCAGACAAAAGCAAAAGGCCTTCGCCTGCATTTTCCAGCAAACCAAGACCACGGCAAGGATTCAGACGCTGAGATTTTATCTGTAAGGTACAAACCACAAACCCAGGCTAGCCAGGTGAGGGAGGGAGAAGAGCAGCAAAGGTGTGTGTTGCCTGGAGCGCTGCACCACAACCTGCTGCCAGCTCTGCAGCTGCCCAGCGTGTGGCGCTTCTCTCTGACCAGGCTACCAGGAGAAACTCAGCCCCCAGGGATTCAGTGCTAAGGAGGGAGGAGGAGGAATTTTTTCAGCCCTCAGGGCTCTGAACCCCAACATCTGATGAAGGATGTCACATCCCACGCCCTGAGGTCGGGGGGGTTTGTCTTAGGTCAGAGTGGTGGGAGGAGCCGGAACTCTCCCACAAATAACTGGCCAGCCTGGCTGGTGACAGCAGCCAAAGGGGAGCCCTCACTTCCAAGGCCGGTGACCAGCTGTCTCCAAAGATGGCAGCACCATCCAGATCTGGTAAATACCACTGAGGGAATCCAAGATTTGTGTCCAATACAAATAGTCAACCCTAAACATGTATGAGCCCTCTCTGTGCAGCACATCACCAGGGCTCGGTCACCACCAGGGCTCAATCACGATCAGGGCTCAGTCACCACAGGGTTCAGTTGCCATCAGGGCTCAGTCACCATGAGGGCTCAGACATCTCAAGTGCTCAGTCACCACCAGGGCTCAGTCATAATGAGGCCTCAGTCACCATCAGGACTCAGTCACCATGAGGGCTCTGTCACCACCAGGACTCAGTTGCCACTAAGGCTCAGTCAGTACCAGGGCTCAGTCACCACCAAGGCTCAGTCACTATGAGGGCTCGGTTGCCAGTAGGGTTCAGTCAACATCAGGGTTCAGTCAGCACCACGGCTCAGTCACCACCAGGGCTCAGTTCCACAAAGGCTCAGTGACCACAAGAACTCAGTTGCCACCAGGGCTTAGTCACAATGAGGACTCAGCCACTGCCAGGGCTCAATTCATTATTAGGGCTCAATCACCACCAGGGCTCAGTCACCACCAGGGCTTAGTCACTATGACAGCTCAGTTACCACCAGAGCTCAGTCACCACCAGACCTCAGTTGCTATCGGGGTTTAGTCACCACAAGGACTCAGTCACCATAAGGGCTCAGTCACATCCAGAACTCAGTCACCACAAGGGCTCAGTCACCAACAGGGCTCAGTCGCCACCAGGGCTCCCAATCTGAACTCGGGCCCTCAGGAAGGTGGTCCATGGCCTCAGAAAGCCACTACCAGGCTGGAAGCTCCTGATTCCATGCAGAAATAATGAGGTACACTCAGCCACACATCACAGATATGGGACCTTTTCTGATGCCCCTCCCGTGTGGCCCCTCTGCAAGCCTCACTTAGGCCATCTGGCCCCTGTCCTGGCTCCCCCTTTCCGACAGAGTCTTTCTTCAGCATCTGCCTATTCCTGGACACCAGCACTTTGTAGATGCTCAGGAAAATAATTGAGAGGAAGTGAGCAGATGAGTAGACAGGTGGAGGGAGGAAGATTACTGGTACGTAAATGATCAGAGGTTTCCTAGGAGACATAAGGCAGGAACCGGGGACATCGCACAGTGAGAGCCACGTTCCCAGTTAAGCTACGGAGGTTTGCTTTGTGCTGGGGTTTCAGCTAAACTGAAGCCTTTCCTCCGTCAGGGCCCACTGCTCTCCAGGTGAGCCAAAAACCACTTGCATTTGAATCTTCTGGGTCAATCTGCCAAATATGCAGATTCCCAGGCAGACTGTAAATTTCCTGGAGTGACCCATGGAAACAAGGACCTTCGGGCCATGTTACCTCATAGCATATCAAATTCTGTGTCTCCAGAGCCCAGAACCACAGATCCCCAACCTCCAGCAGGTCCTCACAATCCTCACGCCACCTCCCCCAGAGCCTAAGAATTCAGGGAGAAGAGCCAGGCAGCAGACATGGGCACCTGTCAAAGGCTGCACAGTCTCTCTGCACTTGCTACCATCGCTGATGGCAACATCTGGGATGTGGGTTTGTCCTGTGCAGCTTCTCAACAAAAAGACACAACTCAGCAGGCCTCAGAAAGTACGAGTCCAGGACTTAGGGAGGCCTTCTAAGGGTAGGGTGACCACACAATGTATCACCCAAACAGGGAGCATTAAAAAACAAAGGGAAGGAAAACAGGTATTCAAATAAAAACTTGTACACGGAGGTTCATAGTAGCATAAGTCACAGCAGCCAAAAGAAGGAAATGACCCGAATGTCCATCAGCAGATGAGTGGATGAGCACACGTGACAGAGCCCTGTGAGGGAATATTATTCAGCCATGAAAAGGGAAGGAAGTTCTGACGCGTGCCACCACATGGTCAACCTTGAAAACCTAGTGTATGTGAAAGCAGCCAGTCACCAAAGACCATGTATTTATATGATATACTCAGAATAGGTAAACCCATAGGGTCAGAAAGCAGATGAGTGGTTCCCAGGAGCTGGAGGTGGGAGGGGGTGACAGGGAGAGACTGCCTCATAAGTCCAGGGTTTCCTTCAGAGAGGATGAAAATGTTCTGGAACTAAAGAGAATCAATGGCTGCCTGACATCGTGAATGTACTACCTACCATTGAATTGTGCACTAAAAAGGTTAATTGTGCGTTAAAATGGTTAATTTTATGTGGATTCTCTTCAATTTAAAAAAAAAAAAAAAGAAAGGAAAGTAAAATGAATCAAGTGGATATGCTGAGGTGTGGCAGATGCTGACTAGGAGAGAGCAGCAGGACAGCAGGTGTGACCGGGCTGTCCCGGAGACACAGTGCATGGTCACCTGCCCAGGGTGACTGTGAGGAGGGGTGGCTCAGGGAGCCACGTTTGTCTAGGGGCTGCACACATCACAGCCCCAGGCCCCAGTCCAGCAGGTGAAGTGGGGAAGGCACCCGGGGCCTCCCAGAGGCTGCACCAGGCAGAGGGCAATGGACTGAGACCCCTATGATGCTGGGAGCAGGCGTTTCCAGGTAGATCCAGGCAGCCCATGGGAAGAGGGTGTGGGCCCAGGGGATCACTAGCAGGCTGAGGCATGAAAGCCTTTGGAAGGAAGCACAGTTGGATGGAAACTTGTTTTCATGCCTATAGAAAAACAAGTAGGGGAACGGGAGGGTGCTGGCCGGGATGCCTCTTTCTGGAACTGGTGAGAACACGCTGCCACTGGCACCAGCCCTCCAAGTTCAGCCAAAGCCAGCTCAGCTGAGAGTGATCACCTCTGACTTAGCAAATGGGGGTTTTTTAATGCTCCTACATGAGAAGCCCCAATATCCCCAGCATCTCCAGGTTAGGTGAAAGGAGGTTTTGCCTGTGAGAACAAAGCCCAGCTCTCCTTCCTGCCCCTCTCCTATCAGGAATTCTATCTTTGGAAAGACCCCTCCTCCCACAAAAAAAGCAGCAGTGGATGTAGGGGTACTTGGAATCTCCATTCATTTCCCCTCCCAGAGCTGAAACTCAAAAGCATTTCCAAGAGACGCCAGGGCAGGAGGGACACTCTCTCCCTCTTCGGCATCTGAGGCATGCTAATCGATGCTGAAATCAAGTTCCTAGAAGTAATTACAGCCTGGACTGGACAGAGACAAGATGGGAACGTTTTTAAATGGGAGATGTTCAAAGCATCAGGGGGAATTACAAGTCAGCACAGAGACGGGCCAGTGAAGGACTTCAGGAACTTCGAAGGAATGATCCCGAGAGGCCACAGGAGTGCCACGGACTAGATGGGCAAGGTCCATGTGCCAGCAACACCCATTACTTAAAAAGCAAATGCCGGCCGGGCGCGGTGGCTCAAGCCTGTAATCCCAGCACTTTGGGAGGCCGAGGCAGGTGGATCACAAGGTCAAGAGATCGAGACCATCCTGGTCAACATGGTGAAACCCCGTCTCTACTAAAAATACAATACATTATCTGGGCATGGTGGCGCGTGCCTGTAATCCCAGCTACTCAGGAGGCTGAGGCAGGAGAATTGCCTGAATCCAGGAGGCGGAGGTTGCGGTGAGCCGAGATCGCACCATTGCACTCCAGCTGGGTAACAAGCGTGAAACTCCGTCCCAAAAAAAAAAAAAAAAAGCAAATGCCCCACCTCCAAGGGAAGAGGAAAAACTCCAGCACTTCTCCCTTCTGTTCTTTATTGTCCTCCTTGTACATTCAAGCAACCTCTGGGGGGGAAAAAATGTATTCCTGACATTCGACCCAGGGGAGTCAATGGGAGAGAATAGGAGGCTGAATGGCGACCCCAAAAAGATATATTCATGTCCTCACCCCAGAACCTGTGAATGTTCAGGAAACATTCACACGTTGTTTGGGAAAACCTTATTTGAGAAAATGTCTTTGCAGATGTGGTTTGAAATGAAGGATCTCACAGTAAGATCATCCTGGACTATCCGAATGAACCCTAAATCCAATGTCAAGTGTCTGTGTAAGAGACACACACAGAGAGACACAGGGAGAAGAGGAAATGCCACATGAAGATGCAGGCAGAGAGCAGGTGATGTGGCCACAAGCCAAGAACACCTGGGGCCATCAGAAGCTGAAAGAAACAAGGAGGGTCCTCCCCAGAGCGTCCGGAGGGAGCACAGCCCTGCTGGCTTCTTAATTTCATACTTCTGCCTCCAGAAGCATGAGATAATAAGCTTCTGTTGTTCTAAGTCACACAGATTGCAGTCATTTGTGATAACAGCCCCAGGGAACTAATACCCAGAGAGCCTGACTTTTCCAGATCTGACCCCAGCCCTCATCTGCTCAGGCACCTACAGGCCAGATTCCTCAGGAGGTCTCCATGGCTTCCGTGTCCTGGCCCCTGTGTGGCTGCAGCGAGGTTAGCCATCCCCAACCTCACTGCCCTCACCACCCTCCACGAGCCAGAATGCCCACAGAGGGGCACAGTCTGGGCCCTTTCTGGGAGGCTCCTGGATCTCGAGACTGGAAGGCAGGCCCCTGCTGCAAAAGAAGGATGCTGGGTTTGCGGTGACTCCCTACTGGATGAGCCATGGTTTCAGGCCTCCAATCCCCAGCCCTAGTCTGGCCCCATGTCTGGATAGTCTGGGGTTAGGGGAGGGAGGCGGCAGCTGACAACAGCTCTGTGGCCAGTCTCTGGCGGATCACAGAGACTTCCCCCTGGAACAAAACTACCAGGGCTATGGGAACACTATGCACCCTGGGCCGATCCCATGGTCTGTGCCTCTGAGCCCGTGAGAGCTGGGGTTCAGCCGGCAGCCTCCTGCCCATGGCAGCTGCATGATGAACCCAGCTCCCCGTGAGCTCAGCCCACGCTGCTTTTCTGCAGACTGGCAGAGGCCTGACCACAGTGCTGATGCATATGAGAGGCAGCCACTACTGAGAGCCTTTCTACCCACGGCTAGCCTCCAAGTTCCAGTGGCCAGAAGACTTGGGCCTCAGCTAAGTGAGGCCATGGCCACGGGCTGCCACTGCTGTGCTACCCTGGGGAACTTGTCTTGCCCAAGAAGTGAGCAGAGAACATAGGAGGCAGCAGTCAGCAGTCGCCACTCATGTGACTCTGAGTCCCCCACAGTCCTGAAATGCAGTCTGCCCCCATCACTGCAGGAGAGCAGCATGACATAGCTGTGAGCAGCTCAGACACCAGCTTTGACAGGCTCACCCACTTACTAGCTGTGTGACCTGGGGTAAGTTACCTGCCCTCTCTGTGCCCCAGTTTTCTCATCTATAAGAATGAGAGTAATAATAATAGTCTCACAGGGTTGTTGTGCTGATGAGTTAATATTTATAAAGTACATAAGTCAGTGCCAAGCACCTAGTAAGCCACCTAAATGTGTGTGAAGTTAGAAATAAATAAATAAGCACACTGTAAGCTTAGCTTCTCCATCTATAAAATCAGAGAATTATCCTGAGAACACAAGAAATGAGGTATGTCAGCTATTAAGCACAATCCCTACAACACAATCCTCAGTAAAGAGTACCTACAATTCATCATCATCAACATCCTCATCATCATCACCATCACCATCACCATCATCTTCACCAACACCATCATCTTCACATCACCATCATCTTCACATCACCATCATCATCACCATCACCATCATCTTCACCATCACCATCACCATCATCTTCACCATCACCATCACATCACCATCATCTTCACCATCACTATCATCTTCACATCACCATCACCATCATCTTCACCATCACCATCGTCTTCACCATCATCATTATTACCAGCATCGTATCATCCACCCACCCCCTCATCCACCCATCCATCTATCCATGCATCCTTTCTTTTCTATTCACCCATCCTTCCATCCATTCATCCATCCAACCATCCATCCATTCATTCATCTATCGATGCATTCTTTCCCTTCTACCCACCCAAACTTCCATCCACCTGCACATCCATTCATCCATCCAACCATCCATCCATCCACACATTCATTCACCCAGCCATCGAGCCATCCATGCATTCTTTCCCTTCTATCCACCGATCCTTCCATTCATTCATTTATCCATTCACCTACTGATCCAAACATTCACCCACACATCCCTTCCCTTCTTTCCATCTATCCATACAGTTCTTTGGTTCACTCAGAAGTGATTCCTTCCCAAAATGTTTTGACAGCAGCCCTGAAGCTCCCACAGCACCCCAGTCCTTGTAGGAGAATCACCCAAATGTAGACACGTCAACCTGCTCTATGTACTTGGGAGGTCAAGCTACAAATGATTCCAGAGGGCGTTTTTAAACAATGATAAAAATGTAAGACTAGGCCTAGTCCACTTTTTTCTTTTTTTCAGAAAATCATGGAGCCTTTTTACATATCTCCTCAATAAAATGGTTGTTTGGAGTCTACACATCATGTTTCTATTCAGCTTGGCTCTTATAAGGTTATCACAGTATTTGGAAAATCAAGGTCTTCCTGGGGATGAATTATTAGAAAAATGCTAAGATCTGCTTGGAAACCTATCTTCCTTGACCTCATCTTCACTGGGATCCCACCAAGGCCTGAACTTCAGATGGTAACATTCTATTCCTTCAAATGGGGCCAGCATCCACGTGGCCTCCCACCACTCTGGGCATACATAGCAGCAGACTGAATAATTCTAAGGAGTGAAGATGTCGGAGTCACAATTTTCCCCAGGAACACAACAATAGTTTAAGCAAATTAGGGAGGCAGGCATCAAATGCTGCTGTGTACAGACTTTTTAAATTATTCTGAAGCCAGGTAACCAAACTTCTGCACATCTTCTAACAACACATCAGCATAAGTATCTGTCAGGTTGCCTCTTTAGTTTGGCAGCCTGGACTTTGCAAGAGAGTATCAAAATAAGCCGGCCTCTGTGACTCCCGGGTCCTGAGATCGCCCCAGAGAAAAGAGTAGTCCATTTGAGAGATGAGAATTAGTCATTCAAACCCACCACAAGCCTCACTTTTTCATGAGTACACCCTCTCCAGAACGTACCAAAATCCACGGGCCCAAATATTTTGACTATCTTCATCTCTCTTTCTGCAACTTGGCTTGCCTTCAAGTGCCTTTCAGAATTGATTTGATGTAGCGCTGTTATTTCATTATCGATTTCAGCTCCAGTGTAAAACAAGAAGTTTATGTCCACACTCAGACATAAATGCTACCGTGCTGTCTAAATATCGTGCCTCATTATCATGGTGGGACAACGAAGCATAAACACACTTTGAATTGACCTTCAGTCACTTACAGTAAACAAAATCCACAGTTAGGTGAGGACTGGGCCCTCTTTTCATTACTAATACCATGTCCTCCAGCCAGGCAAAAACTGGCAAACCATCTCTCTGCATTAAAAAGCAAAGACACCAACCAGGCACAGTGGATCACGTCTGTAATCCCAGCACTTTGGGAGATTGAGGCAGGTGGATTGCCTGAGGTTGGGAGTTCGAGACCAGTCTGGCCAATGTGGTAAAACCCTGTCTCTACTAATAATACAAAAAACTCAGCCGAGTGTTGTGGCATGCACCTGTAATCCCAACTACTCGGGAGGCTGAGGCAGAAAAATTGCTTGAACCCGGGAGGTAGAGGTTGCAATGAGCCAAGATCACGTTATTGCATTCCAGCCTGGGCGACAGAGCAAGACTCCATTTCAAAAAAAAAAAAAGCAAAGACACCACACCAGACATGGTGATGCAACCTGTAACCCCAGCACTTTGGGAGGCTGAGGCAAGGAGATTGCTTGGGAAGTTCAAGGCTGCAGTGAACTATGATGGCAACCCTGCACTCCAGCCTAGAAGACAGAGTGAGACTCCATCTCTTAAATAAACATATATATACACGTGTGTGTGTGCACGTGTATAATGCTGCTATTGTACACATGTATGTATACATGTATACATACACACACAGACATATATATATATATATATATACACACACACTTTTTTTTTGAGATGGAGTGTTGCTCTGTCACCCAGAATGGAGTGCAGTGGCGCAATCTCAGCTCACTGCAACCTCTGCCTCCAGGGTTCAAACGATTCTCCTGCCTCAGCCTCCCAAGTAGCTGGGACTACAGGCGCCTGCCACAAGGCCCAGATAATTTTTTGTATTTTAGTACAGACAGGGTTTCACCATGTTGGCCAGGATGGTCTCGATCTCCTGACCTCGTGATCTGCTCGCCTCAGCCTCCCAAAGTGCTGGGATTACAGGTGTGAGCACTGCACCTGGCCTATATATACTTTATTTAGGCAAAGACATATGGGATCCTCCTTCAGCAGGAGCCACCTCTGCCACTTCGCCCTGAGAACAGTGGAGAAACAGAGAACACCGCAGGGTGCCCTCCCGCACAACCAAAGGCCATGTGGGTTGGTCTGCCTGCACCTCAGAATCTGGGATTTTTCTCTCTGGTAACAAACATGCTTTTAACAAGAGCCAGTCAAGCTTGTCCAGGCCCACGCAGAGCCCTGGCCTCTCCATCCATCAAGCTTCCTAAAGTTTTTTAACTGTGTATCCATCCGTCCATTTTCTTCCAAAGAAAGTAAATAACAAGGAGTAAGTCGTCTGAATAAGACTTTTTTTTCACGTTCAATGTGTAAAAACATTTTTCTTAGACTTTGCAGACCGCACATTCTATGTCGAAACCACTCAGCTCCACCATGGTAGCTCCTAAGCAGCCACAGACAGTATGTAAGGGAGTGGTGTGGCTGCGTGGCCATAAAACTTTATTTTCAAAAGCAGACAGATTTGGTCTGAGGCTGTAGTTTGCTAAACCCTGTGTTCAGATGGTGGTAAACATGCTGAGAAATGGGCAGGGTAGTGTCAGAGACACGAGCTCTAGATTATCTCCGATTTTAGAAAGGCAGCAATTGGGCAGCCAGGCCTTGACTCAACAGGGAACTTCTCTTCTGGTATAAAAAAGAATGAGTTCATGTCCTTTGCAGGGACATGGATGAAGCTGGAAACCATCATCCTCAGCAAACCAACACAGCAACAGAAAACCAAATACCACATGTTCTCACTCATAAGTGGGAGTTGAACAGTGAGACCACAGGGACACAGGGAGGGGAACGTCACACACCAGGACCTGTGGCGGTTGGGGCGAAAGAAGAGGGAGAGCATTAGGACAAATACCTAATGCGTGCAGAGCTTAAAACCTAGATGACGGGTTGATGGCTGCAGCAAACCACCGTGGCACATGTATACCTATGTAAGAAACCTGCACGTTCAGCACACATATCCCAGAACTTAAAGTAAAATAAGAATTTTTAAAAGAGAGAGCGCTCGGCCTTGCATCTCCTGATACACAGTGAGGACATATCAACAAAGATTTTTTAGTTTCTCCTGCAATTTGACCTCCTAACACTTTGCTGCAAAATCTTGACAGTTAGAATCAAGCACTGAATCAAGGAAGATTCCACGAAAGGTCCTTCCAGGAGGCCTTCCTGGGGCCAGAGGGGCCAGAGGTATTTTATAAACATAACTCACTGCCGCTTCCAGGGTGACTGGGGCAGGTTGGTGCTGCATGTCACCAAGGACGCTAGTAGAGGGATCAGGGGCTGAGTATTGACTCACCTTCTTCCCAGTAGGGAAGGAATCGCTTCTGAGTGAACCAAAGAAACAGACGGATAGGAAGAGAAGGAGGCACGGAGGGATGGGTGGGTAGATAGATGAATGGATGAATGAATGGATGGAAGGATAGGTGGCCATTTTGCTGGACCCTCTGAAACAACACGGGACTAAACCCGGGCACGAGGGAGGCAGGGTCATTGGAGAAGACAACTGGGGACACTAAGGGCAGAGCAGGCGGCTGGGCTGAGAAGCTTCCCCATGAAGCCTCTCCTTGCTGGAAGATCTGAGTTTTTCTCCCGTAATTAAACACCTCAGCAGCTAATTGACTCCAGCAATTTTTAAGAAAAGCCTGGATTCAATTTCCACTCCCTTAAAATGCAATCTAGACAATTTATGAAAAGAAACAAAATATACTGCAGCAGTGAATAGATTTCCTCTTGCCATCACCTTCCTTAAAAGCACTTGGAGTGGTAAAAATATTCCTAAATCAAAGGGAATGCCACACTTAATAAAATGAAAGTTGGCATAACTAATCGAGTGCCTCATTTAGTTTTCATAAAGGACAAATCATGAGAGTTGCTCATACTGTCAGGTCTCCTGCTGGATGAATCCACAGACGACACTCCCTTTAAAAACTACGAGGGTCAAGTGTCAAGAAAGACCCTCAGACCAGCGGCGCAGAGCCTCCAGCTGGGAGAAAACATGCAGGGCACGTGCAGGGAGCACAGACGTCGAAAACAGGGAGGCTGAGAGTGATGGCCCCTGCCAGGAGAGAGAGACAGCAAGAATGGCCAAGGTTTACGGAATGAAGTGTGAGGCTATGGTGGAAGTTTCTAGAAGAGGAATAAAGAGTGCGAGAGAAGATCTGTAAACAGGAGAGGCAGAAGGTGCTGCGGGGGAGGCAGTTTGGGGTGAGGGTCCCTCCTTGGGAATCCTCACATGTACGAAGCCTTTTTTTTTTTTTTTTTTTGAGACAGGGTCTCACTCTGTTGCCCAGGCTGGAGTGCAGTGTTGCACTCTTGGCTCACTGCAACCTCCACTTCCCACGTTTAAGCAACTGTCCTGCCTCAGCCTCCCAAGTAGCTGGGACTACAGGTGTGTGCCACGATGCCCGGCTACTTTTTTGTATTTTTTAGTAGAGACAGGGTTTCACGTGTTGGCCAGGATGGTCTCAATCTCCTGACCTTGTGATCTGCCTGCCTCAGCCTCCCAAAGTGCTGGGATTACAGGTGTGAGTCACTGTGCCCAGTCATGAAGCCTTTCTTATGAGTGCAAATGAGGATGCACACACATAGCACATATGCAGACATAGACATGCATACGCAGAAACACAAATACGAACACACAACTGACACAAACAAGCAACATACAACTATATACATGTGTACACACAGAGGCACAAACACACAGGCAAGAATAGACAGGCACAGCACATACACACAGACACAAATACACATGTCTCACAAACCATGTGTACACACAGAAGCACACACAGACATGGAACAGGCAGAAATACATGCATTCCAAGTACACACGCATACACACCCTTTCAAGCTGGCACAACACATACGTGCCACTCACATGCCATCAACATACATGCCACTCACTTGTCACTCAACACACATGCACCACTCACACACATGCCACCCACTTGCCATCAACACACACACACCACTCAATGCCAGCACAACACACACACCACTCACTTGCCACTCAACACACATGCCATTCACATGGCAATCAACACGCCCACCACTCACATGATGCTCAATCCATTAACACACACAAGCCACTCACTTGCCATCAACACACAGATGCTACTCAACACACACATGCCACTCACGTCACTCAATACACACATGCTACTCACATGTCACTCAACACACACATGCCACTCAACACACACATGCCACTCACACCGTGACTCAGCTGAAGAAAAATACATATTTCCTTCTAGGCCCATGTCCCTTTCATGCACTGGCTCAAATATCTCACAGAGTCTAATATGACCACCTATTTTTTATAACCACTTGCCACTAATATCCCAGACTCAGCTTTTTTCCCATCGCAATAACGCCTTCTGATCTATTAGGTGATTCACTGACGTACTGTAAAAATCTTGGTCTTTAACGTTCGTGAATGGATTCCAAGCCCTGCGAACAATGCCTGGCGATGGGAAGCAATGAGGAGTTGCCTGAACAGACGAGTGAGGAGGAAGATCAGATGCCCACTCTGTGCTGGGTACTGTCCCAGGCCTGGGAGATCAAAAGAATCAGAAAGGCAGGGTCACGTGCCCACCACCTCCCTTTACCCTTTCTTTCTCTGTTTTCACAACAACCTTGTGTGGTAAGAGGCTCAGATACACATTCTACTTGCTGGCCCAAGACCACTCAGCTCAGTAAGTGGAATCACAGCCAGGACTCAGACTTCGAGAAGGGGCTCCACCCTTTCAGACACTCGAGAAAGGTCGAAACACCCGGGCGCCACACGCACATTACCGCAGTACCGAAGACTCGTGACTTTGTGATTCTCAGGTCCACACGGTGGGCCCAACAAGCAGGTGCTGTTTCAGACGGAAGCAAAATCAAAGGTGAGGAGCCGAAATGAGTTTAAAAGCCTAAGTAGAAACACTTAGATGAATTATTCACCTGCTCATTCTCCTGTTTTTCATATTCACCAGAGCAAGGTACATGGTTTAAAAATTTATTATGAGCTCAGAGAAAAAATCCTAAATCTAGGAAACAGAAGATCCTCATGTTTTACTCTAAGTATGGAAAGCCTCCAAAGGGCCATCAGGAGCCAAAGGGCACTCCCAGCCTCCCAAGTGCCAGCACAAGGCTGGTGCTGGGAGGCGGGCCGGTGACTCCTCCCTCCAGCAAGACGGGCTGAGTTTTCCCTCTTCTTAAAGCTCTGGAGAAAATCTGCTCTATGCCAAGGAGTCTTTTACTGGAGTCTCTCCTACCTTAATGTAACCTGCTGCCTGCTTTTGGCCCACAGAGAAGCTACCCATCCCCACCACACATCCCTTTCCACCGACGCCTCCATTTAAAAGCCCCGTGGCTCTGGGCAGGTCTCCCAAGTTCTCTGAGCCCCAGTGTATTTTCCCAGCTTTGTCCTGGGCCTCTGGAAGAATCCAGTGGGAACAGGTCCAGGGGGCCCTCCTCAGTCACAACTCAACTTTCTCAGCAGGCACCTGACATGCGCACCAACAGCCTCTCCATGCAGAGCCCAGGTCCAGGCTTCACGGTGCTTTTCTGGCTTCTTGCTGTAGTTTCCCT
The DNA here is from genome assembly GCF_049354715.1 of Callithrix jacchus. Taxonomy (NCBI): domain Eukaryota; kingdom Metazoa; phylum Chordata; class Mammalia; order Primates; family Cebidae; genus Callithrix; species Callithrix jacchus. Next base: position 43,712,991 of record NC_133508.1, read on the forward strand.
GCTGTGCACACACAGCACACACACACACATATAGCACACACACAGCACACACGCACAGCACACACAGCACACACACAGCACGCACACAGCACACACACAGCTCACACAGCACACACGCACAGCACACACAGCACACACACAGCACGCACACACAGCTCACACACAGCACAGCACACACACACTCCCATGCACACCTGTGCCCACATCCAAACCCATACACACTCACACAGGCTCACACACTTACACACACCCATATGCATAATCTCATTGACAGTATCTTGCACGCTCTAAGGTTCAGGAGTTGCTATAGACTGCCCCCTCCAGAACTTGCAGCATCTGCCAGCACAGCCAGCTGTAAAGGTTTGCCACTGCCCCCCCACCCCCCAGCACCAGAACCAGCACCAGCTCGCCTACCAGACATTCTGCCTAACAGGTTTTAAAGCCACAACTCCTCCTTTCTGACTGTACCACATTTGCAAAGACTTTCCTTCCGCTGGAGGGTAGACTGACCCTAAGATTGATCAGTTGGGCTCTTGCCCAGCAGGGACAGGGGCTGGCTAACAATCCAGAGAATCGCAGCTGCTTCACGGCCAGGGATGGGAAGGAAGGAGGAACCCTCTTGGCCACTGACTCCGTAAGAACTCCTAACAGGTGCCTGGGAGCAGGTGGCGAGCCCATGTTCACAGCCTCCAGCAGAACCAGCAGAGAGCAGCACAGCTGACCCAGGGGCTCCATACCTGTGCCACTGGCCACTTGACAACTATTGTCACTTCCCAAAACTCCTTCCGAGGGAGGCAAGCACACTCTGGAATCCTCCCTGAGTTGGAAATCTCTCATAAGCAAAGCAGACGGAAGGCATCTGCTAGAGTGGTGATGTGCCTAGACGAGTTCTAAATGTATCCACCTTTGCCCAGCCATGCAGAGCTAGTCAACAACCATTTCCATAAAGAAGGAGCCCCAGGAGGCCTGGCAGGATCACCATGACCAGAACCAGTCCCCATGAGGGAATTTCAATTCCATTCTGCTCCACTGGGTCAAAGAGGACGGGGACACCTTTTGTAGATTGGAGTTTGGGAAGTTATAGTCTTTAAGTCAAGGCAGCCCAAAGAGAGAAGGTCAGTTACTGTGTAACTCTAAGCAGACACCTCACTCAACTGTGATTCTGGCTTGGCCTCCCCAATACACAAACCCTGTGCCATAAAATGAGCTCATTCCACTGGACATGCCCTCGGGAGCCATTTTTAGATTGAGGTGATATGACGCATCGATCGCATCGACTAAAGACCTGAAACTCTGCTTCATCAACTCTGGATGTGAAATAAGATGAAAAGGAAGCAAGGAAAGAAACCAGCTCTAAAAATGGGCTAAAATCTTCCCTGGGAAAAATTACATGTGAGATTGGCCGAGAGCAAAAGCGGATGTCAGAATGGTTGTGCCCACGGGGGGTTGTACGTTCTCAATCAATGGGGATAACCTGGCAGTACTTCAGATCACCAGAGCAGATGCAAGAAACTGTTTACCCTGCATTCTGCGAGCTCTGCTCCGATGCTCTTCTCACGCCCTTGTAAAGGCACCAAGTGGACTGACCAATTGTACATATTTACTCTTTCCACCGAAGTTCCTCCACGGCATGCCCGTGTTAAAAGGATCAATATATCTAGCGTGATGATGAAGACACACTTTGGGATCAGACGGAGCTGGGTTCAAAGTCCAGCCCAGCTCCCCCTGCCTGTGTAAATCAGATACTAATGCCCATACCTAGTCCAGTTGTGATGGAAACTGAACAGAGCAGTGAGACAAAGCGTGTATCACAGTGCCTGACCTCCTAAGTGCCAGATACATATTAATTATGTGAATGAAGCAGCAGTGCCCACAGCTCCTCCATCTTCATTAACAATGATTTCTGGCTAATGGGACTCTGGCTAAGTGGACGTATGTGGATAATGAACACTGGTAGCCACAAGAAACAATGTCAGAATCTCAGTGGCTGAGCATGATCATGGTTTACAGTCCTCTCATGCCGCAGTCCAGTGTGCGCCGGGGGACCCCAGTCAGTGACTCAGAACTCCAGGCGGGTACCAGTCAGCCATAGCAAAACAGGAAATCCTGTCATTTGCAACATGGATGGAACTGGAGGTCATTGTGTGAAGCAAAATAAGCCAGGAACAGAGAGGAGGAGGAGGAGGAGGAGGAGGAGGAGGCGGAGGAGGAGGAAGAAGAAAAAGGAGGAGGAGGAAAGAGAAAAAGAGAAGGAAGGAGGAGGAGAAGAAAAGGAAAAACCCACACGAAGACTGCTCTCAGGTAAGAGCCGCCATTTGCACAGTTAAAAAACACTGTTTTATGTTCATTAAGTCTCTTTTTATGTGTTACCTTCTATTTCTGGAAAAGAAATATCTCTGGTGTCTCATTTAGGACAATAATACACGTTCCTTTTGAAATAAATGTACTTAGCTAAAAGCTGGGTCCCTTTAAAGAATCGTAAGAATTACATGATACAAGCAACAAGAGCATGAGGCCAAAACCACAGGAGGACGAGAAGGGCCTGGGGTTCGGGCCCATCTGCCCTGGGGCGGGGCCTCCCTTCCCCTCCCCTTCACCCTCGGGCTGGGGGCAGGACCCCGGGTAGCCGCCTTCATTTGAACACTTTATGCCTCTGGCCAGAGACAACCCTCCGAGGAAGACACCTCGCCCACTCCCACCCCCACCGACACTGGCAGGCTTGGCTTTCGACACACTCAAGTGCTAGGATCTGACACTCAGGGTTGGGTTTGGGGAGACGATGGAGCTGTCAGCCCTGCCGACCACAGTGCAGCTTGCAGTGAAGCCTGGTTCTGCTTGTCTCTGCCTCCTCCAAGCCTCTCCCCAGTAGCTTTGCAGGGGGCGGGCAGCAGGCTGGGCCAAGGCAGAGGGCAGGGCTTCCGGGCTCCCTGAGCAAAGCAGAGTCCTAAGAGTCCCCCACCACCCTACTTTCTCACTGTGTGACCCACCCCATGTTAGACGCCTTCGTGCGCATCTCCATTAAACATGGCCAGATTCTCCAGAATGCATTCGAGTGGCCTTGGGATGCTGGGAAAGGGGCCGGCTTGGTCGGAAAGTTGACCAGGAAAGAAAAAAGTTGAACCACATACCTCCTTCCTCTGCCAAGACCTTCTCTTCCCCAGGAGGTAGCCAGCAGCAACCACTCTGACCTGTCAGAACCAGGGGAGGTGTGAACTAGGATACCCACCTGCACAGAAGCCACTCTTTATATTAAGTGGATGCACAAATCATCACAGTTGTTGCCATTACTTTTAATGGAAGAAAACCACAATTACGTTCACACCACCCTAACAGAACCTTCTCCCTTCTCTCCTGGGTAAGAGCAAATCCAGACACCCCAGGGCATAGGCTCCAGGTGAAGGCAGCAAAATCAGCAGTCATCTTATGGGGCTTTTTCCCCATATCTGTAAGAGGAGCAGGAACTTCCTGTATACACATCGGTAATAACCAATCTGTCCCAAGCCTGGGAAAAGGGAAAAGATGACCACTTGTTTCCCTGATGTCCTTCCTGCTGGAGCATTTTCTAATAAGCCTGGCTCTGCAGCTGACCGTCCTTGGGGATGTCATTTGTTTCCCTCACCAGGGAAATGCCCAATGCCTGAGCCCAGCTGTGCTGCGGCCTGCAAGGTTGGGGGGTTTAACCCACAGAAACTGGAAATAGTGACTAACGTTTTCATAGCCCAGCGGAGAAGATGGCCCCAAAGGTTACAGCTGCCTTGCCCTCTGGGCCATTAACCAGTCTTGAATCTGATTTAGCAAGTTGGATTCCAGTATGCCTATCCCCGCTGACTTATAAACCCACTGGCTATTTTTAACTTCCTGCTGGTTCATTAATTCACTCATTAGTAAATTAAGCTTTAACATGCTCTCACTATTTACTTATAGGAGACTTTGGATTTAAGCAACATGTTGACACAAACCATTAGTCCTAGGACAGTCACCTTAATATTAACTATAGATTGGTGCAAAAGTAATTGCGATTTTTGCCATAAAAAGTAATGGAAAAAACACGATTACTTTTGCTCCAATCTAATACAAATGATAATAATAAACAAAACCAGCATTTATTAAAGGCTCATTCTGTGCCAGGTAATCTGCTAGAGGCTTTCTAAGCATTATCCACTTTAATCCTCATCATAGCCCTCTGAAGTAGGTAATAATCATAACCATTTTACAAAAGAAAAATTAGGGACAGAAACCAAGGCCATACCTTCAGGAGGGACAGACTAGCACTTGAAATCAGTCAGCATGCCACCCTCTATCCCCGAAAAATCTCAGCCATACTCAACTCGATGCAAGTAGCAGAATCTCAAATCCTATTGCCAAATCACAGAAGGCTGCAACAGAGCAGGGAGACCCCAAGAGGCAGAGGGAAACCCGAGCTCTGAGCAGCAGCCACAGGGGATGTTGTGGCCAGCACTTAACCAACTCTCTCAGGATCCGGTGCAAGTTACAGAGGCCAGCATCCCCCTTCTCCAACAAGGGGCAGACCAGGGAAACATGTTTGTGCTGCCCTTAGGACAGAGCAGTGTCCAGGGAATCACAGGGCGTGTGGACACAGGGGATTAATGGGGTGGATACAGGGGATTGCTGGGTGTGGCAGAGGGGACCGCTGGGTGTGGTAGAGGGGACTGCTGGGTGTGGCAGAGGGGACTGCTGGGTGTGCCAGAGGGGATCGCTGGGTGTGGTTATAGGGGATCGCTGGGTGTGGTGCAGGGTATCGCTGGGTGTGGTAGAGGGGATCTCTGGGTGTGGTTACAGGGGATCACTGGGTGTGGTAGAGGGGATTGCTGGGTGTGACAGAGGGGATTGCTGAGTGTGGTGCAGGGGATCACTGCATGTGGTGCATGGGTCACTGGGTGTGGTGCATGGAATCGCTGGGTGTGGTGCATGGAATCGCTGGGTATGGTAGAGGGGATTCCTGGGTGTGGTAGAGGGGATTGCTGGGTGTAGTAGAGGGGATTGCTGGGTGTAGTAGAGGGAATTGCTGGGTGTGGTAGAGGGGATTGCTGGGTGTGGTAGAGGGGATTGCTGGGTGTGGTAGAGGGGATTGCTGGGTGTGGTAGAGGGGATTGCTGGGTGTGGTAGAGGGGATTACTGGGTGTGGTAGAGGGGATTGCTGGGTGTGGTAGAGGGGATTGCTGGGTGTGGTAGAGGGGATTGCTGGGTGTGGTAGAGGGGATTGCTGGGTGTAGTAGAGGGGATTGCTGGGTGTAGTAGAGGGGATTGCTGGGTGTGGTAGAGGGGATTGCTGGGTGTGGTAGAGGGGATTGCTGGGTGTGGTAGAGGGGATCTCTGGGTGTGGTTACAGTGGATTGCTGAGTGTGGTTACAGGGGATTGCTGGGTGTGGTAGAGGGGATCTCTGGGTGTGGTTACAGGGGATTGCTGGGTGTGGTAGAGGGGATTGCTGGGTGTGGTACCGGGGATTGCTGGCTGTGTGGATGCAGGGGATTAGTGGGGATATGGATACAGGGAACAGTCGCCTGGACTTTTGTTACAGTATGTAGCTAGCCAAACATGTGCAGGACAGGAGATGGCCCCCGTTAGGGTCACAGCAAGTCAAGCCCATAGACCCTTCCCTGTTCTCTCCCGCTAAGCCAAGCTCATAACAAACACAGCCTCAAGCCTTGTAAACAGGGCACCTAGGTTCCAGGATGTGGTCATATCCAGCTCTCAAACCCAGGTGACCCAATTAGGCAGATTGTCAGCCCCTGAAAACCAAGATGCAGTTTTTCTTAGAATAGCACCTGGTTACCTGCTATAGAACCCTCATAGTCTGTAAGCCAGGCTGCTGCCTTCACTGCCTGCACCCTCTCCCACACCCCAGGAATGTCCGGCAACCATCAGGTGATGGCCAGGCAGTTGTTCACAGTCCCTCTAAAATAATTATTGGTCACAGCCAGCATCAGGGAAAGGCAATCTCCCAGTAGACGGGAAAAACCTGAAACTGGCAGCTTCCTGATAAGATCTCAGGAGTTGAGCAAGTGGGCTTAAGCATGCACACTGATAGGGTTTGGCTGTGTCCCCACCCCAAGCTCATCCTGAATTGTAGCTCCCATGATTCCCAAGTGTCATGGGAGGGACCCAGTGGGGGGTAATTGAATCATGGGGGCAGGTCTCTCCCATGCTGTTCTTGCAATAGTGAATAAGTCTCATGAGATCTGATGGTTTTACAAAAAGGGGTTCCCCTGCACAAACTCTCTCTTTGCCTGCTGCCAACCATGTAAGAAGTGACTTATTCATCCTTGCCTTCCACCATGATTGTGAGGCCTCCCTGGCCACGTGAAACTCTAAGTCCAATAAACCTCTTTCCTTTGTTAATTGCCCAGTCTCGGATATGTCTTTTTCAGCAGCGTGAAAACGCACTAATACATGCACTAAGAGTCAAAATGGTGGAGTTTAACTGGTACATGACCTTCCTTGAGGTCTTCCTCTAGAAACTATAAGGAAAGACTGCCTCAAGTGAGCATGCGCACAACTCCAGTAACCACACCGCACATGCTCCCCTCCCAAGCGCTGTCAGGCCACTGCGCATGTGCATAGCCCACCCCAAAGGAAGAGTCGGGGTAGGAGGGACGCAAGACTCGGGAAACGTGCCGACATATAAAACCCCAGGTCAGCTGGGTGCAGTGGTGCGTGCCTGTCGTGCCAGCTACTTGAGAGGCTGAGGTGGGAGGATCACTTGAGCCCAGGAGTTCTGGGGTGTGGTGCGCTATGCCAATCGGGTGTCCGCACTAAGTTCAGCATCAATATGGTGACCTCCCGGGAGCGGGGGACCACCAGGCTGCCTAAGGAGAGGTGAACCAGCCCAGATTGGAAACGGAGCAGGTCAAAACTCCCATGTTGATCAGTAGCAGGATGGCGCCTGTGAATAGCCAGTGCACACCAGCCTGGGCAACACAGCAAGACCCCATCTCTTTTAAAAAAAAAAAAAAAAAACCAGGTCAAAGGTCAAACCATGCACTTGTCTTTCAAGTCACCCACTTGGTCCTCTTCCAATTGTATTTCCTTCCTTTTTCTCCTGCTCTAAAACTTTTTAATGAACTCTCACTGCTGCTCTAAAACTTGCCTCTGTCTTGCCTTCTGCCTTAGGCCCCTCAGTTGAATTAGTTCTGCTGAGGAGGCCAGAACTGTGGCTGCTGCAGACCTGTACGGATTCACTGTGGGGAACAAATTCAGAGCAGCAGGGAGCTTTGGCAGCTGTCAATCAGTCATGGGCCCCTTGGGCCTGAAACAAGTGGGCATCCCTCTATGGTCCTGCTCAATCTGTACAATAACAACAACAACAAAATCCTCCAGGGCTGGAGAGCGGAGGCCTGACGGGAGACACCACAGTGAAGTCACAGCCCCGCATCCAGGTCCTGGTCCGTGCATGAAGCCTGGACCCTCAGAATAAACAAGGGCTGGATTCCCCGGGTTCCCTTGGGATCCGCCCGGGCTGCCACCTGTATCAGCTTGCTACTGCTGCATGACCATCCACGCCTACATTTAGCGTTCGAAACAACGGTCACTTATTACTGTTGATGCATCTGTAGGTCAGCGGTAGTTCTGCTCACTGGGCCAGCTCAGCTGGTCTTGGCTGGCCTCTCTCCCTCTCTCTCTGGAGCCACCACCGCGCTGTGTCTGCCCCACGTGGTCCTGTCCTCCTCCGGGGCTGCCATGGCTTTTTCTTATGGAGCAAGTGGGGTTCCAAGAGAAAGGACACATGTAGGCAAGGCCCTTGGGGCACAGGCTCAGAACTGGCACGATGTCAATTACGCTGCACTCCTTGGATCAGATGAGTCCCCAGGCAGGCCCAGATTCAAGGGAAAACCGACTCCACCTCTTGAGGGCAGAAGCTACAAGGTCACCTTACAAACAGTGTGAGGAGACAGGGAGTAGCAGTGGCTCGTTTTGCAAACAGCCTCCTACAGCACCGCAGGTATGGCTGTCAGCCTTGCTCCTCGCTGTCCCCCAAGGAACCCATGGCCCCCTGCTAGTGGGCTGCCCCAGGGGAGGGAATGCCAGACCTTGGGGATTGTTAGACCCCACTGTGCGCTGACGCTAATCCCTGAGACTCTGGATCCAGCATGGGCTCCAGTCAGATGGAGACTGTGCAGGCCAGATGATGTTGGAATATGAGCCTGAGTTGTCTCCCAGTGAAGCCAGTGGGCTCCCGCACTCACGTGGGGTCATTTCTGCAGTTCCTAAGCGTGTGGTTGTAAGACACGAGCTTCCAGACTGACAGATTCCTCCACCAGCCCAACCCATGCAGGGGGTCATTATGGTGGGAAGGAGCAAGTAGAAGTCTCTGGAACCACCAATTCCTACCACATTGGTAACTAAAAGCAACCCAGCCTCCCTCAGGGAGATCAAGGTCTCAGTGTCACTTCAGATTTGGGAGACTCCTCCCATGACCCCATGGAAGTTTTCTGCCACACGAATGGAAGAGGCAGATGGGTCTTGGGGAGGGTCTGGGATCATCAGAAACAGACACAGGTGGTGGCTTCAGTGGACACAGCTGCTGCAGGTGCGGTCCCTTGCTGGAGCACCCGACACTCGGCAACAGAGCTGACAGGTGCTTTTTCCCGTCATGCTTGGAGACACTTTGCTTAACCCTGACAAAGGCAGCCAGGCAGTCCCATACTCACACTCTAGGGCTGTGTCAGCTCTGTCTAGGAGTCCTAATTCCACCTGCAGGGACCTTCATCATCCCAGCATCCCATGCGGCAGCGTGCTGCTCCACCACACTGAAGACCCCGAAGCCAGAGGATCTCGGAGCGTGAAGTCTCAGGCAGACACACAGAAACCTTGGCGAGACCCAGGTGCGCCAGAGGGTGGGAGGTAAACTTCTTGAAAGTTCAGGGGGCTGCCAGGCCATGCCTGTAATCCCAGCACTTTAGGAGGCCGAGGCAGGCAGATCACTTGGGGCCAGGAGTTCGAGACCAGCCTGGCCAACATGGTGAAATCCCATCTCTACTAAAACTACAAAAATTAGCTGAGCCTGGTGACATTCACCTGTAGTACCAGATACTTGGGAGGCTGAGGCAGGAGAATTGCTGGAAACTGGGAAGCAGAGGCTGCAGTGAGCCGAGATTGCGCCACTGCACTCCAGCCTGGGTGAAACCCTGTCTCAAAAAAGAAAAGAAAGAAAATTCAGTGGCCTGATCTGGGGCATGGTAGGATATAGGATATACTCTCCAGAAAACAAAAAGTAAAAGTTGCTATATCTTGCAACTCATCACTAAAAGAGAGGCACAGGCTCACCCCTTCATCAAGGAACCCCTAAGCCTGCCTACTCAGTGGGCACCTGAGCAAGAGGCTCGCTGGCCACCCTGGGCTGCAGCACAAGCAGCTTCGCTTCTGGGCACTTATCCCTGACACCCTGCAGGGCTGACAGCATCTGGACAGATGGGGAAATGACAGAGAGCCTGTGGCAAGCTGCAGTGGGAGAGTCACCGCACAGTGAGTTCCCTTGGGTTCTGAAGCAAAGCCATGGCCTCTTCAGCAAACAACTATTTCCTTTGAAGACACAGTTCAGGATTTGCTTCTGGACCTAATGGAGAATGTGCTGCTGATCACAGATCCCTAGGCGACACCAAGGGGCCAGGCCTAAGTGGATAGGATCTGCTCTGCCAGGCCAAGCCCAGAGCTATGCCAAGCAGCAGCGCCTCCTCCCCCAACCTCCAACCCCCATCTAAGACGCACGCAAGAAACTGGGTCCAGGCAGGCCCTGAAAACACAGACAATGGCACCAGGAGGGAATTCACACTCCAGTCACCTACAGCAGTGGCCCAGCCACCCCTCTCCCCACCCCCCATCATCCCTCTCTTGGGGCTCCCTCGGACCCACTCGCTGAGGAAGAGGAACTTGAGCCTGGTTTACTGGCTGGCCCAGCCATGAACAGCTGCTGCTGTATCACAGCCCCCACCCCGGGGAGGCCCCAAATTAGACTGGAAAAGGCAAATTCTCCCAGTAGGCAGAACTTCACATGGCACAGATGATTTTCCACTGGGTTCCTGAAGGAGAGATGGGGACACATATGCAAATGGGAGGCCTATCTAAAGGTCTGACCCAGTGGCACCACTCGGGAAGAACAAGACTGCAGGCTGGGGATGGGCCTCAGGACAAGTGAAGCATGTGAGGACATCTGGTCCCCACCATGGAGGAGGCTCCGGGTAGTCGGTGGACAAGCTGACCCACTCTGAGGATGCTGGGGAGCCTCTTCCCACAGCCACTCCCATGGGTTCATGGACGCAGTGACATGAGGCTAAGACAGAGGTCATGGTGTGAGCTCAGCAACTGCTATCCCCTCTCCAGAGCAGGTCTGGCCACGCGCAGGAAAAACAGAAGCAGAGCCCCCACAAGGGTGCCTGCCCTGAGAGCCGGGCTCTTTCCACCCAGAGGTGTGAGCCAGCTGTCCTCACTGGAATGCACGTTGACCCCGAAGGCGCTCTGCCCTCCCTCCTCACCATGCCTCTGCCCGTCTGCAGAACTGCCAACTGTTTTTTCCATGGCACCTCACACTACATGGCTCCCAGCAAAGAAACCCACTTTCCAGATAAAGAAGGTCAGCCACAGGGTGAGGAATTCCATGGTCTTGCCATTCACCCGTCACCCCAAAGCAGCTGAACCTCCAGGGTAGTGGAGCATGGGAGGAGGACCATGAAGACTCCCTGGGGCTCAGGGTGGAAGCCAGTCGCACGTGGAGCAGGGAGCTGCACTGTTGGATGTGGTAGACCCTCTGAGCTGTTAGATGTACTACACCCCAAGTTTCTCTTCAAAAAATCAGCATGTCAGTATGCTCAGCTCTTATTCTTTAATTCTCCATTGTAAAGTTTAACTTCCTTGTAGTTTCAGTAACAACCTTTTCCACCCGTTTTAATCAGAAGTTCACATCTGTTCCCCGGGCCTTCTGCTCCATCCTGGTCACCTGCTCTGGGCACCTGCTTTTACCCCTGGCTACCTGCTCTGACCTGCTTGTAACCATCCTTCCCACCAAACTACCCACCCCTCCACTCCAGCATGTAAAATGCTGCTCCCTTTAAAAGTGCCAATCAGAATTAGACTAGACTGTGCGGTCTAACTCTAGCCAATAGGGGAATGACACAGCAGTAGGGGTGACCTCCATTAGGGCATAAGTACCCCTTCCCCTCCTTGACCAGGTGTGTGCATTCCATTGTTTCATCTGTGAGCTGCACCCTTCTATAGAAGTAAATTGCCTTGCTGAGGAAATTTATATTTGAGTGCTACTTATTTTGTGGCACCAAAAATGTTACCTATAACAGAGCCACACACTCCATGCCATACTCTTTCTCCCATAGGCAGAAATGCAGGTCAGGGAAACAAGGGATGTTGCCCCTAAGAAATACTTGCAAAATTTCTAATTCTTGTTTCCCATCCCTACAACTTTAGAGAGAAGACACAACTATGGAATTGTAAATCAAAAATAAAATTCTAGGCTAGCTGTGGTGGCTAACACCTATAATCCTAACACTTTGGGAGGCCAAGGTGGGCAAATCACCTGAGGTCAGGAGTTCGAGACCAGCCTGGCCAACATGGTGAAACTCTGTCTCTACTAAAAATACAAAAATTAGCCAGGTGTGGCAGTGGGTGCCTGTAGTCCCAGATACTCAGGAGGTTGAGAGAGAATCACTTGAACCCAGTAGGCGGAGGTTGCAGTGAACTGAGATCACATCATTGCACTCCAGCCTGGGCAACAAGAGTGAAACTCCATCTCAAAAATTAAAATAATTCTAAAGCACCCACAACCATCTGAATGGACCCCTCCTTTCAGCCAGGGGCATTCCAAAGTCAACCTGAAAAACCAGTTTCAGGCCATGATGAGAAGGGGAGCTGGGCATGCTTCATTATCCCCTCCTCCCTTTTGGAATTACTAATAGAACAGATTATAAACATACAATCTATTCTCTCTGAAGCCTGCTACCTGGAGCCTTCATCTGCATGATAACACCTTGGTGTTAGAGCAATGCATCATGCCTGTAATCCTAGCACTTTGGGAGGTTGAGGCGGGTGGATCACCTGTGGTCAAGAGTTCAAGACCAGCTAGGCCAACATGGGGAAACCCATCTCAACTAAAATATAAAAATTAGCTGGGCATGATGGCAGATGCCTGTAATCATAGCTACTCAGGAGGCTGAGACAGGAGAATTGCTTAAACCCAGCAGACAATGGTTGCAGTGAGCCGAGATCATGCCACTGCACTCCAGCCTAGGTGGCTAAGCAAGACTCCATCTCATAAAAAAAAAAAAAAAAAAGAAAACCTTGGTGTCCAAAACCCCTTACTGTAACCCAGGCATTCATTTCTATTGATAATATAATAACTCTTCCAACCAATTGCTGATCAGAAAATCTTTGAATCTGCCTACAACTTAGAAGCTCCCACCCCATTCCAGTTGCCCTGTCTTTCTGGACTGAACCAATGTACATCTTACATGTATTGATTGATGTCTCATGTCTCCCTAAAATGTATCAAGCCAAGCAAGCCATGCCCCGACCACCTTGGGGACATATCAGGACCTCCTGAGGCTATGTCATGGGCATGTCCTTAGCCTTGGCAAAATATGCTTTCTAAATTGATTGTCACCTGTCTCAGATACTTTTGGGTTCACAGTACCATGCTGGCTGAGTAACAGATCCTGAATATCAAGGGGAAATGGGGCTGCTGCCATTTAATGGACATGGAGGGGGTGTTCTAGGACCCACACAATTTTGGAGGCTGCTTCCTTTCATTGTAGTATTTTGTGTCAGTGTTGATGAAAGTCTACAGTAACCCGCTACAAGCAGGATCGTGAGGAGCTCAGACCCAGCAGGGGTAAAGGTGTGAGTCAATCATCTGCCAGGTTTCAAGCTCAGACCAGCTGAAATGTTAACTGAGGTCAAAGACCATAGAATAATCAGTAGAAGAGAGAAAGTTTCAAACACCACTGGATGGCCTCATGCCAGGTAAATATATAGGGAATCTATATTGGATTTCCTTCCCACCCCTCACTTTCCCTAGTACTTTAAATCAGGTGTGGGTAGGTGGTTGGTTTTAGAATTTGGGTCATAGTGATTGATGATATTTTGGGTCCTACCTTTCAGGGAAGAATGAGGACAATTGTGCCTTTCTGAGGGATGGTTCTACTATATTAGGCAGGAGAGCTTGCTGCTAATGTGATTGTTTAGAAGTTGAAGTCTGGGAAGAATGAGGTGTGGGGGAAATTGACCAGCAAAGGGTGGCCTGTGAAGGGCACCATGCCTCTGTGGGCCTGGTATCAACTCCAGCCTCCTGGGACACCATCCTACACTGCTGAGGCTGGTGGTAAAACTACATCTCCCAGATGCCCCTGCAGCTCAGGCTCCAGATGTGCTTGGGGCTTCACCATCAACAGAATGCACTCCTGCAAGGCCTAAGTAAAGCAGGAGGAGAAGAGGGAAATTCATTTTGCTTAGAGCAGAGGCATCTGTGGTTCCAGAGCCTGCAGCTGTAGCAGGGTGTTATATGTACAGTTTTCAGTCCTGCATAAGAAGTAGCACTCGAATATAAATTTCCTCAGCAAAGCAATTTACTTCTATAGAAGGGTGCAGCTCCCAGATGGAACAATGGTGAGTGCATAGCTGGACAAGGGAGGGAAAGGGGTACTTATTCTTTTTTTTTTATCTGTGGAATATTTTTTTATTGCATTTTAGGTTTTGGGGTACATGTGCAGAACATGCAAGATAGTTGCATATGTACACACCTGGCAGTGTGTTTTGCTGCCTTCCTCCCCTTCACCCACATTTGGCACTTCTCCCCAGGCTATCCCTCCGCAGCTCCCCCCACCCCGCTGTCCCTCCCCTATTCCCCACAACAGACCCCAGTGTGTAGTACTCCCTTCCCTGTGTCCATGTGTTCTCATTTTTCATCACCCGCCTATGAGTGAGAATATGCGGTATTTCATTTTCTGTTCTTGTGTCAGTTTGCTGAGAATGATGTTCTCCAGATTCATCCATGTCCCTACAAAGGACACGAACTCATCATTTTTGATTGCTGCATAATATTCCATGGTGTATATGTGCCACATTTTCCCAGTCCAGTCTATCATTGATGGGCATTTGGGTTGGTTCCAGGTCTTTGCTACTGTAAACAGTGCTGCAATGAACATTCGTGTGCATGTGTCCTTATAGTAGAACGATTTATAGTCCTTTGGATATATACCCAGTAATGGGATAGCTGGGTCAAATGGAATTTCTATTTCTAAGGCCTTGAGGAATCGCCACACTGTCTTCCACATTGGTTGAACTAATTTGCACTCCCACCAACAGTGTAAAAGTGTTCCTTTTTCTCCACATCCTCTCCAGCATCTGTTGTCTCCAGATTTTTTAATGATCGCCATTCTAACTGGCGTGAGATGGTATCTCAGTGTGGTTTTGATTTGCATCTCTCTGATGACCAGTGATGATGAGCATTTTTTCATATGATTGTTGGCCTCATATATGTCTTCTTTCATAAAGTGTCTGTTCATATCCTTTGCCCAATTTTGAATGGGCTTGTTTGTTTTTTTCCTGTAAATCTGTTTGAGTTCTTTGTAAATTCTGGATATCAGCTCTTTGTCAGATGGGTAAACTGCAAAAATTTTTTCCCATTCTGTTGGTTGCCGATTCACTCTAGTGACTATTTCTTTTGCTGTGCAGAGACTGTGGAGTTTGATTAGGTCCCATTTGTCTATTTTGGCTTTTGTTGCCAATGCTTTTGGTGTTTTGGTCATGAAGTCCTTGCCTACTCCTATGTCCTGAATGGTTTTGCCTAGATTTTCTTCTAGGGTTTTTATGGTGCCAGGTCTTATGTTTAAGTCTTTAATCCATCTGGAGTTAATTTTAGTGTAAGGTGTCAGGAAGGGGTACAGTTTCTGCTTTCTGCACATAGCTAGCCAGTTTTCCCAACACCATTTATTAAACAGGGAATCCTGGGAAAGGGGTACTTATTCTTGACAGAGGTCACCCCTACTGCTGTGTCATTCCCCAATTGGCTAGGGTTAGACCACACAGTCTAGACTAATCCTGATTGGCTATTTTAAAGAAAGCAGGAGTAAGAGCCAAGCAGCAGGATGGATAATGTGGTGGAAAGGATGGTTATGGGCAGGTCAGAGCAGGTAACCAGGGGTAAAAGCAGGTGACTGGAGCAGGTGACGGGGATGAGTCAGGACGGGGCTGGGGATCAGGGAACAGATGTGAACTACTGATTAGAACTGGTGGAAAAGACTGTTTATTGAAACTACAAGGAAGTTAAACTTTAAAATGGAGGACAAAGAACTGAACATAGTGACAGACCGATTCTTTGAAGAGAAACTTGGAGTTCACTATGTCTAACAAGGGGCTTCCCCTATTTAACAGAAACAACTTCCTGATCATTCCTAAAAGCTCAGACTGGAGTTTGTTTCACCCTCCCAATAATTTTATAAGCCGTTTAATGTCCTATCATAAACTACTTTCTGCAAAACGCCCAGAGTGAAATCTGTTCTCTGCATGTGGCCCCGACCAATCTACTCTCTGCAGGAACTTTCTGCAGAAACTTACAGCTTGGAAATCAAAGGGTTGGGTTACATTTGGTGATGATAATAGATTTACCTTCTGCAGGAACCTACAGCTTGGAAATTGAAGGGTTGGGTTCCATTCGATTTCTGCAGGAGCTTAGAGTTGGAACTTTCTGCAGGAACTTACCACTTAGTAATCGAAGGATTGGGCTCGTTCAGTGATGATAATAATAGATTTAGGGATTGTGAGAGGGGAAGCAATAAAAATGGATTTAGATAATTTAATGCCCATTTCCCTACTTAGGATTCCTTTCTTTGGGTTCTCTACAAATATTTCAATCATAAATCATGGGTTTAAAAGAAAAAGTAATCTTGAGACTAAAAAAAACTTTGAAAAAAACTAAAGCTTGAGCTCTTGAGCTAAGAGGTCTCTGGATATGGGATTCGCAAGCCAAATCAACTTGAAATTGGGAAGAACATCATTTCCCTGCCCTCCCCTCAACCACCCAACCTCCCCAGCAGCAACTGAAGATACCATGGAACCTGCCTGCCTGAATCAGGCCTCGCCTGACACCCTGATCTCTGGGCTCCCCTGTAACCCTGCATGGATTGTCACCGGGGCTGGGCAGGAGCACAAGCCCCAGAGGAAGAACAGAAGCTGTGGAAGCCACTTTGGAACACAAAGAGTAATTCCCTCATTGCCCCGAGGCTCCTTCCTCCAGATGACAGTGATTTTATCCAGGCTGGCCTAAGGACTCCTCGTAGTTGGCTAGAAACACAACTCAAACTTGCTCAAGCATCCCAGGGGATATTTTTGGTTCATGTAACTGACAATTCCAGGACAGGCCTAAGATACCTGGTCCCGGGCACTCGAGCCATGTCACTGGGACTCAGTTTCTCCATTGCTCCACTCTGCCCTCCTCCCATTGGCTTTCTTCCCAGGTGGGCTCACCCCTCCAGATGGCCCCTGATGCTGGAGGCTGTGTTCTACCAGCTTTAGGGCCAGAGCAAAGAGATTTTCTCTTCCATCCAGTTCTAAGCAAAAGTCCCAGGATAAGACACTCCTTGGATCAACCTGGGTCATGCATTCACCTCTGATTGGCCAGGCCTAGGGGCTGGAGCCTCTCATGGCAAGGTGAACTGAGTTCCCATGTGAACTGAGAGTGGAGGAGGATTTCTCCCCACTTAAAGGAGATAACAAAACAGAGTCGTGACCAGGCACAGTGGCTCACACCTGTAATCCCAGCACTTTGGGTGGAACACCTGACATCAGGAGTTCGAGACCAACCTAGCTAACATGGTGAAAACCCGTTTCTACTAAAAACACAAAAAATTAGCTGGGTATGGTGGTGTGTGCCTGTAACCCCAGCTACTTGGGAGGCTGAGACAGGAGAATCACTTGAACCTGGAAGCCAGAGGTTGCAGTCAGCCAAAATCACACCACTTCACTCCAACTTAGGCAACAAGAGTGAGACTCTGTCTCAAAAAAAAAAAAAAAAAAAAGAAAAGAAAAGAAAACAGAGTCATTACTACCAGAAGGGGCATCAGACGCTGGGCAAACCAAACAACAGAGGAACCCATCAGTGGCTGTGGTGAGCCAATGCTGCTTCTGAAGGGGATGCTGGAAACCAGAGCTCCATGAAGTCAAGGCAGAGTGATGAGGGGACGGCAGGAACCTATAAAGAACAAAGCTGGAGGCATCATACTGCTGGACTTCAAACTATACTACGAATCTACAGTAATCAAAACAGCATGATACTGGTACCAAAACAGAGACATAGACCAATGGAACAGAACAGAGACCCCAGAAGAAACACCACACATCTACAACCATCTGATCTTTGACAAACCCGGCAAAAACAAGCAATGGGGAAAGGACTCCATGTTTAATAAATGGTGTTGGGAAAACTGGCTAGCAATGTGCAGAAAGCAGAAACTGAATCCCTACATGTCACCTTACACTAAAATTAACTCCAGATGGATCAAAGAGTTCAACATAAAACCTAACACCATAAAAACACTAGAAGAAAACATAGGCAAAACCATCCAGGACATAGGCATAGGCAAGGACTTCATGACTAAAATACCAAAAGCAATGGCAATAAAAGCCAAGATAGACAAATGGGATCTTAATTAAACTCCAGAGCTTCTGTACAGCAAAAGAAACCATCATTAGAGTGAACCGGCAATCAACAGAATGGGAAAAAATGTTTGCAATCTACCCATCTGACAAAGGGGTGATATCCGGAATCTACAAAGAACTAAAACAGATATACAAGAAAAAAACAAACAAGCCCATGAAAAGCAGGCGAAGGATATGAACAGACACTTTCAAAAGAAGACATATATGAGGCCAACAAACACATGAAAAAATGCTCATCATCACTGGTCATTAGAGAAATGCAAATCAAAACCAATTAGAATGGCGATCATTAAAAAATCTGGACAGAAAATGAAATACCACATATTCTCACTCATAGGCGGTGATGAAAAATGAGAACACATGGACACAGGGAGGGGAGTACTAAACACTGGGGTCTATTGGGGGGAAAAGGGGAGGGCCAGCGGGGGGGGTAGCTGGGGAGGGATAGCCTGGGGAGAAATGCCAAATGTGGGTAAAGGGGAGAAAGGAAGCAAAACACACTGCCATGTGTGTACCTATGCAACTGTCTTGCATGTTCTGCACATGTACCCCCAAAACCTAAAATGCAATAAAAAATTTAAAAAAAAATCTGGAGACCACAGATGCTGGAGAGGATGTGGAGAAATAGAAACACTCTTACACAGTTGGTGGGAGTGTAATTAGTTCAACCATTGTGGAAGACAGTGTGGCGATTTCTCAAGGATC
This sequence comes from Callithrix jacchus, assembly GCF_049354715.1. Classification (NCBI taxonomy): domain Eukaryota; kingdom Metazoa; phylum Chordata; class Mammalia; order Primates; family Cebidae; genus Callithrix; species Callithrix jacchus. The sequence goes on from NC_133508.1 coordinate 43,731,373, forward strand.
TAGAAATAGAAATTCCATTTGACCCAGCAATCCCACTATCGGGTATATACCCAGAGAACTATAAATTGTTCTACTATAAAGACCCATGCACATGTATGTTCATTGCAGCCCTGTGTACCATAGCAAAGACCTGGAACCAATCCAAATGCCCATCAATGATAGACTGGACAAAGAAAATGTGGTACATATACACCATGGAATACTACGCAGCCATAAAAAACAATGAGATCATGTCCCTTGTAGGGACTTGGATGAATCTGGAAACCATCATTCTCAGCAAACTGACAAAAGAACAGAAAGCCAAACACCACATGTTCTCACTCATAGGTGGGTGTTGAACAATGAGAACACATGGACTCAGGGAGAGGAGCATCAGACACTGGGGGCAGCTGCGGGGGGTAGGGGAGAGACAGCAGGGTGGGGAGGGAGGGGAAGGTGGGGAGGGATAACATGGGGGGAAATGCCAGATACAGTATGCACCTAAAGTAAAATAAATAAATTTTTAAAAAAAAGAACAAATGAGGCTGGAAGGCTGCTGGGAGTGGGGCTGTGCCCTTCATAGCCAAGCACTCCTTGATATGTAGTCCCAGCTCTTTAAGCAGCTGTAGAGAAAACACTCCAGCATTTACAGGACTAAAGAACTCTACAGTGTTCAGCTGCTCAAAATCAGCACCACTGAGCCCGCTCAGCTGTTAAAATGGCATTCTATAAAAGCTGCAGATGGGCACCATGTTCCCCCAGCAGGGAGAAGAAGAAATTGTCTCATCCTTCCCAGGCAGAGACAATCTTCCTGACCTGCTGAAAGAGGGCCGCCTTTTCAGCTTCTTTTGCCAGGAGTGGAGATGGCTGAGTGCCCGTCATCCACATACATCCATCTATTCCATCCTGGTCATGCAGCTTGAGGGTGAGAACCCAGGAGAAGCACCTAGCACAGGGCAGCCCACACCTCTCAGGGGCTGGTCCATGCTTAGTGTTGGAAGGTGGTATAACCCCTTCCCAGGAGCTCCCATGAGTCAGTCTTTGGAGTAAGAGACATTGCGATGGAATGCCAAGGTCGGGCTGCTTGCAGAAATCCTTTAGCAAGTAATTTTGTCCTGTGAGAAACCACCTTTTATTTATTTGTTTGTTTTATTGAGACAGAGTCTCACTCTGTTGCTCAGGCTGGAGTGCAGTGTCACGTTCCTGGCTCACTGCAATCTCCTCCTCCCAGGTTCAAGCAATTCTCCTGCTTCAGCCTTCTGAGGAGCTGGGATTACAGGCACATGCCACCGCGCTCAGCTAATTTTCTATTTTTAGTAGAGATGGGGTTTCACCATGTTGGACAGGCTGGTCATGAACCCCCGACCTCAGGTGATCCGCCCACCTCGGCCTCCCAAAGTGCCAGGATTACAGGCATCAGCCACCGCGCCTGGCCACACCTTATTTATCTTTGTGGTTAGCATTTATTTTCCCAAGTGGAACCTCACTTCATTATGAAAGCCACCATTACCAAAAAACATTGCCTTTGTCCACTAAAAAGGACTTTTATGCCATTTGAAGCTCAGAAATCCTATCAGATAGAAGGTGGTGGTGGTAGTGGTGGTGATGGATGTATAATGGGTAGGGTTGGGTGACTGGGGAGTGACTGTGATGAGGGTGTGCTGGTGGTAATGGTGGGACACGTGGTGATGGGGGGAATAGTGGTGGTGGAAACATGGTGTCAGTGGTGGATAGTGATGGCAGTGGGAGGTGATGATGGTGGTGGATAGTGATGGCAGTGGGAGGTGATGATGATGGTGAATAGAGATGGCAGTGGGAGGTGATGATGGTGGTGGATAGTGATGGCAGTGGGAGGTGATGATGGTGGTGAATAGTGATGGCAGTGGGAGGTGATGATGGTGGTGGATAGTGATGGCAGTGGGAGGTGATGATGATGGTAGATAGTGATGGTAGTGGGAGGTGATGGTGGTGGATAGTGATGGCAGCGGGAGGTGATGATGGTGAATAGTGATGAGAGTGGGAGGTGATGATGATGGTGGATAGTGATGGCAGTGGGAGGTGATGATGGTGAATAGTGATGGCAGTGGGAGGTGATGATGGTGGTGGATAGTGATGGCAGTGGAAGGTGATGATGATGGTGAATAGTGATGGCAGTGGAAGGTGATGATGATGGTGAATAGTGATGGCAGTGGGAGGTGATGATGGTGGTGGATAGTGATGGCAGTGGGAGGTGATGATGATGGTAGATAGTGATGGTAGTGGGAGGTGATGGTGGTGGATAGTGATGGCAGTGGGAGGTGATGATGGTGAATAGTGATGAGAGTGGGAGGTGATGATGATGGTGGATAGTGATGGCAGTGGGAGGTGATGATGGTGAATAGTGATGGCAGTGGGAGGTGATGATGGTGGTGGATAGTGATGGCAGTGGAAGGTGATGATGATGGTGAATAGTGATGGCAGTGGGAGGTGATGATGGTGGTGGATAGTGATGGCAGTGGGAGGTGATGATGGTGGTGGATAGTGATGGCAGTGGGAGGTGATGATGATGGTAGATAGTGATGGTAGTGGGAGGTGATGGTGGTGGATAGTGATGGCAGTGAGAGGTGATGATGGTGAATAGTGATGAGAGTGGGAGGTGAGGATGATGGTGGATAGTGATGGCAGTGGGAGGTGAGGATGGTGGTGGATAGTCATGGCAGTGGGAGGTGATGATGGTGTTGAATAGTGATGGCAGTGGGAGGTGATGATGATGGTGGTAGACAGTGATGGCAGTGGGAGGTGATGATGGTGGTGGATAGTGATGGCAGTGGGAGGTGATGATGGCGAATAGCGATGAGAGTGGGAGGCGAGGATGATGGTGAATAGTGATGGCAGTGGGAGGTGAGGATGGTGGTGGATACTGATGGCAGTGGGAGGTGATGATGGTGGTGGATAGTGATGGCAGTCGGAGGTGATGATAGTTGTTGATAGTGCTGGTAGTGTGAGGTCATCATGGTGGATAGTGACGGCAGTGGGAGGTGATGATGGTATATAGTGATGGCAATGGGAGGTGATGATGGTGGTGGATAGTGATGGCAGTGGGAGGTGATGATTGTGGGTAGTGATGGCAGTGTGAGGTGATGATAGTTGGTAGTGATGGTAGCGTGAGTTGGTGATGGTGGTGGATAGTGATGGCAGTGGGAGGTGATGGTGGTGTATATTGATGGTAGTGTGAGGTGATCATGGTGGATAGTGATGGCAGTGGGAGGTGATGATGGTGTATAGTGATGGCGTGGGAGGTGATGATGGTGATGTATAAAAATGGTAGTGGAAGGTGATGATGGTGATGGTAGTGATAGGTGATGATGAGGTGATCACCTATGACAGTTGTGTGGTAATGGTGGTGGTGGTGGTGATGGTGGTGATGGCCACAGTGGTGATAATGATGATGATCATTATAGTGATAGTGGCAGCAGTAGTGTTGATGTTCATGATGGTGATGATGGGAGTGCTGGTGGTGATGGTGATGGTGATAGTGATGATGGTGGTGGTGATGATAGTGATGATGACAGCAGTAGTAGTGATGGTCATGATGATAATGATGGTGATAGAGGTGTTGATGGTGATATTGGTGATGGTGGTGGTGGTTGTGGTAGTGATGATGGTGACGGTGATAGTCATGGTTGTGGTGGTGGTGTTGATACTGATGGTCGTGGTGAGGGTTATGGTGGTGGTGATGGTGGTGATGGTGATGGTAGTGATGATGGTGGTTGTGATGGTAATAGTGGTGATGGTGACGATAGTGATGATGGTGGTGGCAGTGATAGTGATGGTGGTGGTGGCAGTGATAGTGATGGTGGTGGTGGTGGTGATGGTGATGATGGTAGTGATTATGGTGATGGTGATAGCGATTGTGGTAGTGGTGGTGATGGTGATAGTGATGATGATGGTTGTGGTGATGGTGATGGTGGTGGTGATGGTGATAATGATAGTGGTGATGATGGTAGTGATGATGATGATGGTATTGGTGATAGTGATGGTGGTGGTGGTGGTGGTGATAGTGATGATTGTGGTGATGGTGATGGTGGTGGTGATCATGGTAGTGGTGATGGTGATAGTGGTGATGATGGTGATAGTGGTGGCGATGGTGATAGTGATGATGATGGTAGTGGTGATGGTGATAGTGATGGTGGTGGTGGTGATTATGATAGTCATGGTGATAATGGTAGTGATGGTAATGGTGATAGTGGTGGTGATGGTGATAGTGATGATGGTGATGGTGGTAATGGAGGTGATGGTGGTGGTGATAATGGTAGTGATGATGGTGATGGTGATAGTGGTGGTGATGGTGATAGTGATGATGATGGTGGTGGTGATGGTGATAGTGATGGTGGTGGTGGTGATGGTGATAGTGGTGGTGATAATGGTAGTGATGATGGTTATGGTGATAGTGGTGGCGATGGTGATAGTGATAATGATGGTGATGGTGGTGATGATGGTCGTGATGGTGGTGATGATGGTGATGATGGTGACAAGGATAGGCTGATAGGCCAGGAGGAAATTAAGGGAATGTAAGCAATGTGGCCCAAGAGGCAAAATCAAGGAATTCAATGTAGAAAACATAAAGCCAAACCCAAGCCTGAAAGGAGCATCTCCCAGTACCAGGATGGAAAGGAATCAAAGCTTGCTCAACTCCCCCATTTCCCAGATGACAAGACTGGGTCTGCAAAGAAAAGACCACTGGTCCATGGTCACCAGCCTGCATTACGGCACAGGCCCAAAGCCTTGTCTCCCAGCTCCTAGTGAGGAATGAATCACCATCCAGGTGAATACAGGGCTGGGAGAGGCTCTCCATGAGGAGCTTGGTGCCAGCCTCATGCCAGGCCAGAGAAGGGCTTCCATTCCTGTATGCAGGTGTCTGTCAACTCACAGAAAACCTTCTGTGGGCATCCCAGCAGAGATCAGAAGTCTGGAAGGATGGCAGGCATGCAGCCAGCGGAGAACCTTGTTCAGCCCTTCCTCCCAGGAAGGCTGAAGGGTCCCCAAGGCCCAGGGAAACTCACCCTGCAGAAGGCAAGGCAGCTTGAGGATCAAGCCTTCCCAGCCAACTGCAGGTACCATCTCAGGGTGGGGCAATGGAGAGGGCTGGACTCGGACTATCCAGGTCTGAGCCAGACCAACAGCTGGACTACAGCTGTGAACCCCATGTGCTGGCCTGCCCACCCATCACAACTCCCACCCCAGCCACAGAAGGTCCTGGCTCTCCCCCAATGCCAACAAAAGCAGGGCTCCAAGTGAGAAGAGAAGCTGGAGGCTGGAAGAAAAACCCAAGTGGCTGAGTCCCCAGCCAGGCCTACCCACTCCCTCCAGTCCCCCAGACGTCTCCCCTTGGGTCTCCAGGCCTCTCTAGTCCTCTTGCCACTGAGGAAGGCCAAGGCCAGGGACCTCTATGAGATCTGGCAGTGGAGTTGCCCGGCCAGCGGAGCATCTGGACGAGAGATCTGCTCCCCATCCCCTCCCTCCACCCCTCTCTCGCTGGCCCGGGAGGCTGCAGAGCCTGTGCTCCCCTGGGCCCTGGAGTGAGCCAACAGTGCCACCATCAGCTGCCAGCTGGGAAGTCCTCCCTCCCACTCCACCAAGTCATGCACTGAACAGAGGCAGAGACCAGACACAGGCCTGACGGAGAGAACCTCCTGGAGAGTGCTGTGGGGCTCAGCAGGACACTGGAAGCCTCCATCAGGCTTCTCCTTCACAGGAGTGCTCAGACTGAGAAGAGGGCACTGAAGCTGATGGTGCCCAGAGCAATAATTCATTCATCTAAAACCACCGGGCACCTCTGACGTGCCAGGACACATCCAGGCCCTGCGGATGTGCTGATGGTTCAAACAAGAAGCAGTGTCACCAGAACGCCTCGGTGGGCTCAGAGCAGGCTCTCATGCAAGCGTCCAAGGGGCCACTCTCACTGTCCCTGGGTCACAGAGGAGGAAGTCGAGGCTTAAAGGTGTTAAGGACACCTGGCAGCTGAGCTGGTAAGGCCAGACCCAGGCAGAGGGGGAGCCTGTGTGCAGTCACCGAGGGTGCCTGGGTCACCACCGTCCCTCAGAGAGAAAGAAGATTTGGACATCTTCCCCTGCCTTGGCCTTTTGATCAGCCCCTTGACATCCTCAAGGCAGATCGGGGCTCTGCACACCGGTCCCGACTGAACACATCTCCCTCAGGCCCTTTTGGGTGATAACACTGAATACGTCGGCTTCCAGATGATGCAATGCTCCGCTCTACCCAGGCTGGCAGGAGCCCCAGGCCCTTGCAGAAGTGCTGGTACCAAGAGAGTGGCACCTGCCATGGGGCCTGACACATAGAGACACCCAACACAACACAGAGAATACTGAGCCTCTCCGCCGAAAGGAGGGCTGCCTGGGAGACCCCAGGAGCCACAGCCAGGACTGCCCACCGGAAACCCTGACAGGGTTGTGAACGGATGCTCACAGGCGCACGCAGGAATGAATGCCTCCAAAGGCAGCAGCACAAGGATGTCATGGCCCGAACCGGACCTTGGGCCTGGGGGACCTGGCCACTGCAGAGCAGAGTCATGACCCTAACATATGCTGTCATGAAAACTGCATCTGGCTTGGGTCTGGTTCCTGGCATAGGGCTCCTAAAACCCTGGGCGTTTCCAAGCACAGGAGTGACTTGTCATTCACAGGGAGTCCCTTCCCCCTTGCTGCAGCTTATGCTAATGAGGCGATTCAGTAGCTCCCTAGATAGTTGCAGGCTGGGGGCTGGATGCCAGAAGCCCAGCCATGTGTCCTCTCCAAACCCCTCTACCCCCAACCCCCATCTCCAGGGAAGTGAGAAGGACTGTAGCTTGAGTCAATCACCATAGCCAATGACGTAACCAATCAGGCCAACGTTTTTTATGGGACCTCCCTAAAAAACACTAAATGACAGGGCTCAAAGAGTTTCGCTCTGGTGAACCCATTGAGGTGTGGGAGGGGACGCGTCTGGAGGAGTCCTAGATGCTCCCAGACAACCCCATGCCTCGTCCTGTGTGTCTCTTCCAATCTGAAGAGTTACTGTGTTTGTAAGGGACTTCTCACTGTGAGTAGAGCACTTTCCCGGTTCTGTGAGTGGCTCCAGTGAGTTATCAAGCCCAGAGAGGGCGTCATGGGAACCTCAGATTTATTTCTGGTTGGACAGAAGAGGGAATGGCCTAGAACTTGCAACTGACATCCAGAGTGGGGACGGAGCCCTGGACCTCATGGGATCTGATGCTACCTCCATACCTGGAGTCAGAATTGAATTGCATTGCTGGACACCCAGCAGTGTCAGCAAATCAGACAGGTAATGAGTGGCTGATGCCGGGGCAGAGAAAGCGGTGCACGTCCCAATCTGTGTCTCTGACCTGCAGATGGCTCCCTCTGGGTGGGCGGCCAAGAGCTCCTGAATTGGGGTGCGTCTCCATGAAACAAGAGGGGCTGGGGAGCAGCAGACACCCACCTGCAGCCTCGTCTTGGACGACATTCTCGCCACGGCCTACAGGCTGCTCCAGGAACCTGCCAAAGCAGAGTGAGGCCCAGCTGGATTCAATCCCCACTCTCCACCTAGGAATTTAAAACAGGCTTCAGGGTCCGCCCAGGCTCAACCACACACAGCAAGTCGGTGGGGAGGCCCCCAGGAGGCATGACTCTCGTGCGGGATGAGTGATGTCTGAGCTCCCTTCCCCTGCACCCTCGCTTCTCACGTTGACCATCCTGTGGCCCTGAGTGCTCAGCTGGAACCTAAGGGGCACAGTCTGAACACAGACCCTGGACCGGCTGCTCCTGCAGGACGTCTGCTGAACCCTGCAGGAATCACAGTGTACAATGCGTCCACAGAGCCCCAGGTGCCCGGGGAGACCAGCAGGACTTCAAAGACAAGCAGGGGCCTCAGTGTCCACCTGACTTCTCCCCAGGCAGCCCCCACTGTCCTTCATCCCAGCTCCCAGCACATGCTTTCCCAGGACAAGGAGGAACCACGGTGCCTGGTGGGTAAGGGCCCCAACCCGGCTAGCCTGGACCCCACACTCAGGAGATTGCAGAGCCTACTACCACCGTGGAGAACATCACCCAGTTCCTTAAATTTCAGGTACTGGGGTCCGGGGCAGGCACTCCTGTCACTGCAGATTCAGAGTTGGGATGACAGCGCTCACAATTTAGTTTCAAACACTTTCTGCCAACGTCACTCCGGAGCGTTCTTATGGGAATGGGACCCAAAGTTTGAGATCTTCCTCCTGGGCCTTCCCAACATGTCCCTGCTCTACCACTGACCACAGCAGAGGGGACTCTGCGCAGAGGGAGGACCACACTCCTGAGCAGGAGGCTGGCATCACACCCAGGGTCCACTCTGCGCAGCTCAACACAGAGCCTTGTCCAGCCTTACCCACCTGGTGCCCTCCGCCCCTGATGCCCCCTACATCCGGCCCATCCATGCTGAGCAGAGGGAAGCCAGAGCCCCTGGGCGTCCTGCTCCAGCTCTGTGGCTGTGGAATAGAGGCATTGAGGGAGAAGAGCCTCCCACACAGGGCAGTCAGGAGAGGTAGGCACACCCCAGCCTGGGCCCCCTGCCCATCCCCAGCCCTACTCTACTTGTCATAAGTTCTGGGGTCATGTCTGAGTGAGCCCACAAACCAGCCCTTTAGCCCAAGCCTCACACTCTCCCAGAACCCCAGCAGACCCCTCAGAAACAAATAATTGGGGCAGGTGGAGAAAGGAGGGCGCCCCCAGCCACATCCAGCTGGCAACAGGGGAGCAGGGCCAGCCACCTCCAGGTAGAAAGAACAGCAACGTTGAAACATGTCTGGATGCAACCGTTTTTATTTTTATTTTTGTTTATTTATTTTGAGACAGCATCTTGCTCTGTCGCTCGGGCTAGAGTGCAATGGTATGGTCTTGGCTCACTGCAACCTCCGCCTCCCAGGTTCAAACGATTCTCCTGCCTCTGCCTCCCAGGTAGCTGGGATTACAGGCGCACACCAACACACCCAGCTAATTTTTGTTTGTTTGTTTAGTAAAGATGGGGTTTCAGCATGTTGGCCAGGCTGGTCCTCCTGACCTCGTGATCTGCCTGCCTCAGCCTCTCAAAGTGCTGGGATTTCAGGTGTGAGCCACTGCGCCCGGCCACAACTGTTTTTAATCTGCAGGGAGGAAGACTCTCTGAAGGCCCAAAGCCTCAACTCCTGCCTGCAAAGCTGAGCGCAGAGCCCTGCCTGTCCCTGCCCCTGCCACTACCGACCAGCCGGGCCACCATCTCAGCCCTCAGCTCACCACCAAAGCTGCACAGCGGGCTATGAGCCACCTCGAGGGGTGGGTGCTGAGGAGGGGCGGCAGGCACCCGCCTGGTGGGGCGGCGTGGAATCCCCGAGAAATCACCCATTCTCAAGCTCCCTGGGGACAGGAACCCACCTGCTGTGGTCATCATCAGCAGTGCCAAGGAAGCCTTGGGCGGTTAACTTGGTCAATGAACGCAGGGCACAGGCAGTCACTCTGGGGAATGAGGCTTCCTAAACATGGAGGAGTGAAGTGGTCCAAGAGAAAACAGGACCCAGGCCCAGACGATGAGTGCACGTGGGCGCAATGCTGCTGTGGGACCAGCGAGGGTGACTCGTCGCTAGGACGGGGCACCTCTGCTTCACTTCTTCCCAGAGGCCAAAAGGCCGCTCCTTGCAGGGCTGTGATGGGACCACGGGAAGCGTGGCCATCATGAGGGAAGAAGAAGGTAGAGGGAGAGACCCAGGGGAGTGTCATCCAGCCAGGAATCACCAGAACTTCTAGAAAACGCCCCTCCAGGAGACAGATGCAGGAACCTTCCTAAAGAGAAGCCAGGGAGTTTCTGCAGGTGACAGGATTCCCGGGACAGAGAGGCAGGATCTTGGGCCTTGGAGGGTGGCTGGCACATTGTGTTCTGCCCTAGGACTGCTCCCACACTGTGCCCAACAGGCAGATCCCAGCCTGATGCCCAACGCTGACTCCAGGCTGCTGGGGAGGGAGAAGCTAAGGATGTCAGCCTCTCCTCCCTCAGCAGGCATCCTGAGCACGATGTCCCTCAGGCTCTCTGGCTGGTCACTGTCAGAATGAGGTGGCAGAGCCCCAGGAAGCTCTGGGACCTGACCCAGGCCTGTGCCCAGCCTGGGACCGTTTTACCCTGCGCAGTCTCTCACTCCTGGGTTTTGTTTTAGAGACGGGGACTCGCTCTATCCCCCAGGCTGGAGTGCAGTGGCGCAATCACAGTTCATTGCAGCCTCAACTTCCTAGGCTCAAGCCAACCTCCTGCCTCAGCCACTGGGGTAGCCGGGACCACCGGCGAGCGCCACCACCGCCAGTTAAATTGTTCTCTTTTGTTTTGTTTGTGTTTGTTTCTTTGGAGAGACGGATCTCTTTATGTTCTCCACTCCCATCTTCTCTTTCTTTTCTTTCAGGGTCTCACTCTGTTGCCCTGGAGACATGCAGTGAGCCGTGACTGCAACCTCGTAATACTAGAGTGCAATGTTGCAATCACAGCTCACTGTAACCTCAAACTCCTGAGTTCAAGCAATCTTCCCACCTCAGCTGGGACTGCAGGTGATCCCAAAAGGCTGGGATTATAGACATGAGCCACCGCGTCCAGCGTTTTTTCAACAACGCAATTCCTCTCCTCCACTCCCAAAAGGGTTGGTCAGGCTTTGGCTGAGACTGGAGAAATTAAACACAGAACTGGGGAACGGCACGTGGCTGCCATTGCACTGAGCTCCAGGTCCCTGTGTCTCAATCACTGCAACCGTCAGCTCCAGTCGGCACCAGTATCCCCAAGGGCTTGCTTGTTCCAGCTCCTGCTGGCCCTTTGCTTCCTGTCCTCTGACTCCTCCCGAGAATGTTTTTAAGCAAAGCCTTTGCAGACTTTTTGAGGCCAAGAAATCTTTCCACATGTAGCCCCCAATCCGTTTTTTGGGTCTGTACAAAGCTTCTAAGGTGTTAAAGCCCCGTGGCAGCTGCAGGTGTGTTTTGAAGTCTCCTCCTGGGAAAGCCCTGTCCTGGAGGACCGGTTCAGTTCCCTGCCTCCACCTACTTAGAGGATCTCTAAGCACCCTCTTCTGCCTCCTCCAAGAGCCGGGAGACTTCCTGAGATGATGCAGTATTGATAGAGCCCATTGTGCTGTGAGGTTCAGACCGAGACACGCAGCCGGCCCATTTGGGGTGCTGCTTCTTAGTGAAAACAGCTTTTGAACCACACACACCCTGGCCAAGAGTGGGGCCTGGGGTGGCAAGATTCCTGTTTGAGCTGGGATTGATCTGCCTGGTTTTTCCCAGGGGCTGCAGCCTGCCTGGGGCCGAGAAAACTAAGTCTAGCCCCACACCCTCCCAGCTCCAGGGCAGAACGCCAGCTAAAACCACACAGGAAATCAATTCGATTTCTGAACTAGAGGCGGGCGGCTCTCTGATCCTACTCCCTCCTGCAGAAGTCCTGGGAGAAACACGCCTTGCAGCCCCCTCCCTCCTCATCCCGCCCACCAGCAGCAGAACCGGGGCTCCTCCAGGCTTCATCTACGCAGATGCCAACCGGACAAGGGTGTGGAGGGATGAGGGCACTGCCAAGGCAGTGGTGGTGCCAGATGTCAGGGCGCCTAAGGCTTTGCCACACCAGGAGCAGGAAGAGGAACCCTGGCCCAGCCTCACCTCAGCCTCCATCACTCCTACTTCTTTCCAGAGCCTTCCAGGAACTGAGTGCCCAAATCACCAGGCTGAGGCGTAGTACAGGGGTCCCCCTCCCTGGGCGGAGCACGGGCCTATCATGAGTGAGGTCTCCACCAGCCCCCTAGAAATGGGACAAGAACGCTACAGAGAGCCGTGTCCATTTAAGCGCATGTATTCGGTGAAAGCACCGTATCTGGTGCTGCGTGCGTCCTTCCTAGGCTGGAGGGCTCAGCTGTTGCGCCTACTATGGAATGATGATGCAGATGGAGTATTCGGGCTTGGAAGGAACTCTTTTAATGCCCTTACTTGGCCAATAAAAAGCTGGCAATTCTACATTGGTAATCTGATGTTTTTTCTTTTCTTTTTCTTTAATTGACCCATGAAATCCAAAAGTTATCAGGTTAGGGGATGAAATGCGTCACCCCAAAAATCATCCACCAAGGGGCCCTTGGTTCGCTGACCCTGGCTTGCCTTGCTAACATGCTTAATCACAGGCTAATAAAATGCAAATTAGGCAAACGGCAACCAGGATCAGGTAAGTCCCAAGTGGTGACACGAGAAGGTGGCTGGGAGGCAGAGGGGAAGCTGATTTCCAGGAGCCGAGCCCCTCTCACATCAATAAAACCAAACTTAGAGGAACTCTCTCAGAGGCAAGCCAGAGTCAAACGCGCAGTGATGTTTTGCTTTATTGGGTCTGGAAAGCTTAAGTGCCCTGTCCATGCTCCAGCTCTCCAAGGGAGGCCGGGCCCTGCCAGGGGACATTTTTTCAGGGGCTCCAGGCAACACTCTCTGGCCAGGCAGGTGGGAAATTCAGCCTCCAGGAGGGAGGGAGGCTTCCTGGCTGGACAGTGTCCTCCCAGCCCCAGCACCAGTGAATTCAGACCAGATTTTACAGCCCACCAGCTGGGGCAGGACTATGAGGACTTGGAGGCAAGGCTGCCCCCACTCTCCAGCCTCCCCCAGGCTGCATGGCATAGGCAGTCCCCGATGCCTACCTGAGAAGGGGACTGCACCGGGCAGATGAGGTGAAGCTGGTGCTTCCCAATACGCACACATTAACACACTTTGTGTATTCAGTCAGGGCCTGTGGGGTCTCAAGCACGCGGCCCTGTCCTGGAGGAACCCAGCACTGAGAGCAGACGTTGACAGTGAGCATGTCTGGCCAGGTCGACCTTGGAGAACTGACCCCCAAGGCCAGGGCCCTATGCATCATTGACAGAATTTCCGCAGTGGTTCCAGGCCGTCCATCTCTCCTGGCGGGGGACAGCCGAGGGGAGAGCCACTGCCTCTCCTGTACATGGAGACTCACAGCCGGCGGCGGTTGTAAATCCATCCTTTCTGCTCAGTAACTGCCGAGTGTGTTGATGAGAACAACCCTCTCTAATTAAAGCTGTCACGCTGTTGCCTTCAGAGCTCACCCAGGCTCTGCACAGCAGCAAGGGCCTTAACCGCCTGTTAAGGCCTAGACTTTTCCAGAGAGCCGGAGCAGCCAGCCCCACCCAGCCCCCTCAGGTAACAACCCCTGCACCACTGGGATTCAGGGCAACCAGTCCCCAGGGCAACTGCACTCCCTGCTCCAGACAGCCCCACCCACGGGCCCCGGACCTCCAACTCCTTCTCTGGGCCTGGACATAGCTGGCTTGGCTATGCTGAACCGTGGACACCCTATGGGTGACAGAGCCTGCCATTTCCTTCCCATGGGGCCCCTGGCGCCCCCCACATGGTGTCCCCAGGAAGAATCTGCTGGCCTGGGCTGGTTCCCAGCCTGAAATGCACTTTCCCACTCCCCACTCATTCTCACCCCTTAAAGCTCATCACCAGCTTCTCCTCCAGGGAGACCCTGCCTACCTCACCCCAAAAGGCCATGCCAACAGCCCCTGCCCCCACAGTCCCCACAGCCCCATGTTCATCCTGGGCATCTCAGTCCAGTGCCAAGGGCGCACATTGTGCATGGGTATCTCCCACCTGCTAGTCAAAAGCAAGGTGGAGGCCAGGCATGGTGGCTCAAGCCTATAATCCCAGCACTTTGGGAGGCCGAGGTGAGTGGATCACAAGGTCAGGAGGTTGAGACCAGCCTGGCCAACATGGTGAAACCCCATCTCTACTAAGAATACAAAAATTAGCCAGGTGTGGTGGCCAGCACCTGTAATCCCAGCTACTTGGGAGGTTGAGGCTGGAGAATCATTTAAGCCTGGGAGATGGAGGTTGCAGTGAGTCAAGATGATATTATTGCACTCCAGCCTGGACAACAGAAGGAGACTCCGTCTAAAAAAAAAAAATCAACTTGAGCAGGGGCCTGTCTCAGTCTGTCCCCACTGCCCCAAGCACAGAGCATCCCTCAAGAACATCAGAAGTTTTCCAGGAATGGCCCTGGCCAAAACCAATGTTGAGCAAACCAAAGATCCTGTGCGGGGTCCTCAGCAGTCAGCGGTGGCAGCAGCGCCCACACAGGCAGGTCCCCAGAGAACGTTCATTCACTCCATGACCTCAGGTGCCAGGATCTTTCTAAAACATTCCAGAAACCCAAGTTTAACTCCTGTGTCAGACTTGAAGGGGTCCACACAGGAGACCCGTGACAGCGGCATTGTCGCTCCAGCTCCTTCCTCCCTCCTTGTGACAGGGCTCTGACTGCCTGCCCTGCGCCCTGGGGACTTACAGAGCCTTCAGGAGGGTCTGTCCACCCTAGTGACTTCCGACTTGGCCGGCAGAGTGAGAGTGGATGGTGTGTGAGCTGAAGGGTTTCTGCGCCCAATGGTTTGATTTGCCTCTGCACTCCGGCCATCCTTGGGACAAGCCCTGAGAGGCCGTGGGCCCAGAGTGAGACTCTCGCAGAGCCAGATGGACCCTGACCTGAAGCTGGAAGCTGAGCCACCACAGCCTGCTTCAGGATCGTGTTGCAAGCCACTGAGTTTGGGGGTGTGTTTGGACATAATTATAGTGCAAAGCTGCCTGATCCGCTGATTACCCAGCAATCTCTGAACCAATTGAGACAAAGGGGGCACCAGGGGTTCTAATCCCATCCCACCTCCACATGCCCTTGGAGCTGTCAGTCCGACCCCAACCCAGATTTAAGGTCTGTGTTCTCACTGGAAATGCCATTTGCTCTGCAGCTTAAACGGGAAAGTGGACGGACCCACCTTCGACATTTTTGGCTAACAGTAGCTAAGGAAAGACCAGGGCCCATCTGTAACCCTTAGGAAGTATTATTCTATGAAAATTATTCAGTTAATCTACATTAATAACCCTGTGCAGGACCCTTGACCGACTGACTGTGGCCTCTACGGCATGTTTCAGAAATACGAGCTGTGATTCCAGTGGTGGCAGCAGCACCCAGCATGTGCCCTGATGGGAGCCCACTTGTCAGTATAATGTGCCATAAGGAGCAGTTACACTGCCCCCTCGGGGCATAAATCTTTCCACTCCCAGGGCAGGCTTTGGGGGTGCAGGAGGAGCCGTGCCCAGCTCCAGTCCCAGGGGAAGGAAGAGACACATGCCACCCCGTCTGTGGTACTGGCTTCATCTGGACCCCTCCACCTGATTCCCAGGGAAGCTGGGGCTCTCCTCTGTCAGCACTTACCCCAGGGGTTGCAACTGAGGGGTGGCATAGCTGTGCTTGATGGCCACAGAGACAGCAGGGTGTGTCGGACAGATGGACATTACCCGGCACATCAGAGCTGCTGCTGATGAATGGATGATTGAACGAAGACATAAATGAACCAACAGACACAGCCTACCAGCACTTGGAGATCCTGGTACGCCACAGATCTCCAAGTGCTGGTCTGCAGGGCCAAGTGCCCAGGGTGACTTGTTGGGTGCTGGGAGAGCTCAAAGCCCCTTTCACCATCCCTGGGAGCTCCCAGCTTTGGGCGACCCTGGCTGTAGCACCTGCTGCCATGGCCACCCAGCCGAGGACCAGGCCCTGTGGAGCAGGAGGGGTGGGGGAGAGGTCCCGGGGAGGCAACTGCCCCCGTGGCCTCAGGGCACCTCCCTCCAGCCTGGCCAGGCTCTTGCTCAGGGCCCCAGCTCCAGATCTTGTTCAAGCCATGCTGCTTTAGAAATAAACTGTTTCCAGCCGTCTGTTTCCAAATCCTCATTGATTTTTTGTCTCTGTTTTCCCAGCTTCCTGTCACAAGGGGTTATTGTAGGTGACGGATTGCACTCACCCTGCACTAACCTGCCTCTTGAAAGCTGTCCACGGCGGGACTGAGGCTGGGTAGGCCACTGCGAGCATTAGGGAGGCCCAGTGGGGGGCTCTCCCTTTGTTCCTCAAGGCAAAGTAGAGGTGCCGTGCTGCCGTGCTTGGAGCTCCATGAGCTGAAGTAGATCTGCCTGGCTCAGGTCCCACTGTCTCTCCCCCTTGCTCTGTGACCTTGGATAAGTCACCCAAACTTGCACCCTCAGTCACCTCCCCTGTTCAGCTCTAGGACTGGAGGGTGAATCAGGTTCAAGGTGTAGTCCAGGGTGGCTGAGGAGCCCCCGGTGTCAGGACGGCTTCCCCGCGCCACCCACCCCAGTGTGGCCCTCAACCTCAAGCTCCCAGGATGTCCTCTGCACTCATTCCCCTTAACACATCCTTCCCAGATGTGTTACCTGAGCATCATGAACCTGCCAAAGTGACACGTGAGGTCAGCTGCCAAAGCTGCCCTCCTGGGCCGGTAGTTCCACCTCCCCCAGGGTCTGCTTTGGGTTAAGCGTGGCCTCCTCCTGGGTCTCATTAAAAGCCACTGCCCCATGGGTCACAGAGTGAGAGTAGCGAGCCCCTTGCCATGGGCACTACTCAGAGGCCCAGTCTCCACAAGCAGAGAGCTGGCAAGATGTGGAATTGGGACCTGGGGCAGGGTCACTGAAACGCGAGAAGGAGGACCCAGGCCAGATGTCGCTTTCTGTGCCTGGTTCCAACCCAGGGGCCCAGATCCCAGGGTCCACTAGAAGGATGTGTTAAGGGGAAGCTGAAAGCAGGACCCCAGGAAGGAGGCCCCATGGCCTCAGGAATTGTGGAAAATTCCCATGTCCACTGTTGGAAATAGATGCTCAGTCTGCAAACAAAAATTAGCACTTAGACAAAGGGTCTTTCAGCAATGAGACTTTTCCTTCCGGGACTGCAGGAAGGGCACCCTCGCTAGCCACCTTGCCACAAGAGTACAATGAGAAAAGGAAAACACACACATTTATCCCTTACGCATTTGGGGTGGTTACTGCTATTTCTGATCTCAGTTGGAGCCAGACCTCACAGTCTACTGAAACCCAATTAGCTAATAACGTATGCACTCACGCTCATACTCATATACACTCACATTCACACACACACACACACACACACACACACGTACTCACATGGCAAGGGCTGACTGACCCCAACAACAACCACCCATGCTCACTTTCTTCACTATCTAAAAAAATTCATTCTTTACAAATAATCTCATGTCTTCCTTTTAAAAAAAAAGATGATCTAAAATAATTGATCCCCAGGCTAACTGGTGTTAGCTGACAGATGACCGACGGAATTAATCAGCCAGGGTTGAGACAGACCTAAACATTTGTTTAAATTGTGGACCTGAACTAATCCCTCCTTGGCGTGTCTGGGTAAGCAGCCAACACTCAGAGAGGAGGACGTGTGGTGGTGTTCCCGGCAGGTCGTGCTGCCATCAACAGCAGCGGACAACGAGGCAGTGGCAAGGGCACGGCACTGCCAGCTCCGTGGTGCTCTAGGATCATCCACGTTTCCAAGTCTGTGGATGGGCCTTGCTGCCCGGTATGAGCACCCAGAAAAGAAGTGAGGCAAATGACTCATGTAGACCACCAGGCAGGCTTTGTGTGAGCAACATGGCTATCAATTCACCCAGGTGCGGGTGGGCTAAGTCCAAAAAGAGAGTCAGCAGATGGTGGTGGGACAGGAGTTGGTTTTACAGGTTTGGGGTAGGCTGTGGAAAGTTAGAGAAGTTAAAGTTTGGGGCAGTTTTGCAAGCTGGGGGCAGGGACTGCCGGGGGGTTGCCACGGGACATATGATCACAAGGGCAGGGGCTATCCATTACAAACAAGCATGATCATAAGGGTGGGGAGTATCGGTTGCAAGCATAGGGGAGGGTGAGGTAAATTACAGTTACAGGGGTGGAGGTCTTGAGGAACTCAATGTCCAGGGGGAAGTTTTTGCAAGGCTGAGCAGGAACAATGGTTGCAGGTTACAGGGGGAGAGTAATTAGCTGAGGCAGGAACAAGCTGTTTCACTTCTTTCTGTGGCCACCTGGTTACCTGTGGTTACTTCAGCCTTTCTGGCTCCTGGGGACCATCCAGAGGTGTACATGCAGGTCACTAAGGCTATATAATGGTAAGGCCTGGACTTCAAGGCATGACACAAAGCCTAATGTATTGTAAATCTTTAATAAACGTGAACTCTTATTATTTGTTCACACTCTAGTATCGTTGAGATTCGGTGGCTACACAGATCATGTCCTCTTGAATCTGATATTCTAACAGATTCTAACGGGGAAGACAGATAGTAAGCAGGTAAGCAAATCAACGTGAATTGCGTTTAGAATACCGGAAGGCAGCAGGAGCCGCCTGAGGCTGGAGCAGCAGTAGCTACTGCTGTGTCATTAACTACCCCAAACCTCAGCGGCTCCCAACACTTAGCCATTCATGTAGCTCGTGGCTCCGCAGGTTGGCATATGGGTTGGGCTCAGCAGGGCAGCTCTTTAGGCCAAGACTGGGTGTGGCAATGATGGCTGGGTCTTCCCATGCATCTGCAATCTGCAGGGGCTGATAGGGGCCAAAGGGACAGCCGGGACACCTGGAACTCCAGCCACATGGTCTCTTATCCCCGGAAGGTTCTTGTGGGCTTATCCCCATGGTGGCCTTGGGGTCCTGACAGCTTAACAGCAGAGCAGCAGGCAGAGTGGGCTGAGCCCAGGCGGGGCACCATACCAACCCTGCCACATCCAAGTCATCAGAGACGGCTAGCCCAAAGGGTAACACTGACCCTGCCTTGATGGGAGACGCCGCAGACCACCAAGGCCACATTCAGGACTTATCCCAGGAAATGTCTTGCTTAGCCAGGTGCCCGACAGGCCTCTCTAGGAGGCACCACCCCAGGAAGGAGAAGAGCCAGCCACTCGGACAATTCCAGAGAGAGTACAAAGAAGGCCCTGACACTGGCTAGGAGCGGCCTGCAGGGGCTGAGAGGGGGAGGCTGGCTGATGGGAGGGGACTTGTGGGCTGTGAGGCATCGGGGGACTCCAGGCAGGGGAGCAGCTGATCTGGCAACATTCAGTTTCTTCCAAGAGTATTTTTGGACAGCCCCTGGCAGGGAACAAAGACAAACTCCATGGGGGGCAGACAGGCAAGGAGGAGCCGAGAGGTGCTGTGGAGAACAGGTCCCAGGGAGGGTGATTTGGGGGTGGGATGCCGCACAGAGCTCTTACGAGGTCAGCTCCACGCACCCTCATGGAGACCGAGGCACAGCCCTGCACCCCAAGCATGGAACGAGCAGTGAGAGGGGGTGAGATGGAGCCCGGGGAGGACGGGCCTGCAGGCCCCAGACAGGATCCTTGCCTGTGACCCACGCAAAGGAGACAACAGGATTGGGTCTGTTTCCTGACAGTTGCGCCAGCTGCCATGAGTGCTGAACAAGTGGGCTGGCATGAGGGCCAGTGAAGTCTGGAGTGGCCCAGGAGGGCAGCGTGGACAGCACTGACCCCAGTACCAGGCCCCATGTGGCCTTGGAGCCCGCATTCCTTCCCTCAAGGCCCTACAAGCCATCTCCAGAACCTGGGTTCACGTGAGTCATACATAGGGGCTGTCGACTTCGTTACCTTTAAACGTGGATACGGCCCCCACCTAGAGGTTCTGTCTCCAAAAGAAACACATTGGTGCATGGTTATTTCAAGGCTGAATTCTTGTGATAAGGTTTACCTTGAGAACCTGGAGTCCCAGCTCAATTCAGGATGGCTGATAAGCCAGGCTGACGCGGCTCCTTTGTGGCCAAGGACGCGCACACGAGGGGTTTCTCTACATGCACCAAAGATCACCTGTCGATGGGTCACTCCTTAGACTCACACCAGACCTCCCCTCCTCAGGACTAGGGACCTTGATTTGCCAGTTACAGAAATATTTATGGCCTCCAGGGAGCTGTGGGTCCCACGACTCCTGTGTCAACTGCCTGAGGCTGCCGTAATAACTGCTGCAAACTTGGAGACTCAAAGCAACTGGAAGTTATTCCCCGACAGCTCTGGCAGCCAGAGGGCTGAGATCAAGGTAAGGGCAGGGCGGGTTCCCTCTGGAGGCTCCAAGGGAGAACCTAGCCCCAGCGTCTCCAGCTTCTGTGGCTCTGGTATTCCCTGGCTTGTGGCTCCCTCCAGCCTCTGCTTCTGTTGCCACAGGACCATCTCCACATGTCCCTTTCTGTCCCATAAGGACACTCTCCCTGCATTGAGGGTCACTCTAATCAACATGACTTCATCTCCAGCCCCCACTTTATTACATCTGCAAAGACCCTCTTCCCAAACTGCCAGATTCTGAAATTCTGAGTGTCTGTGAGTTTTGCAGGGACAGTAATCCTGAAGTTAGGGTGACTGTTCCTCATCATTCATTCTCCAGACGGCAGGGGCTTCCCAGGCCCCCTTGGAGAGGCGAGGGGCACGCTGAAACCCAGGGGCCTGGCCTGAGGTGGATCTGCCCGACCTGCAGAGAAGCTCCCGGGCCCTGTGCAGCCTCTGTGGACCCGCTCAGGTGTGGCTTTGGCTTGGGGTCAGGAGAGCCAGTGGGGCCCACAGGGCATCACCAGCGAGTGCGGCAGGTGGAGTGCAGGTGCCCTCTGGGTAGGAAGGGTCTACGTTCTTCATTTTCCATCTGTGGGGCAGTGTCCTGTATGGGGCCAGGGAGACCCCACTGTGCTCGGGCACAGCACAAGACAGCGATCCACCCGAGTACTTCTTGTGGGCAGGCCGCCAGCTGCTCCTCAGCCCCCTCTGTCTCTCTCTGTCAAAGCCTCAGCGCACCTCCCGGTAAATGCTACCCAGGGCTGCCAGGTGAGAGCCGCAGTGCCTCGTCCAGGGGAGAAAATGCAGCCACCAGGGACGCGTAATGGCTCTTTCTCCACCCTCTTAGAACCTGAGGTGACAATTTTCAAAAGTGCCTTAATTCATTTCTAAATACAGACAAACATAGCATTAAATCATTATCAGACATGAGAAATGCAAAGCAGCACGTCTTGCTTGCATTTGACTCCATTTAGTGAAAAGGAGCTTTCAACAGGGCGGGAGGAGGGAGGATCGGGCGAGAAACGAAATCACAGCTGAGAAACGCCCGTGATGGGAATGATAAGGGACCCTCTGAAAGGCACCCAGCTCAGCATGGCGCCCACATCGGGGTGGGTCCTAGGCACCCCTGTCCCTGCGGGCAAGAACTGCAGGCAGGGCCAGCTTCCACATGGGCATACTGGCTCTGCCCAGCCTTCCTTGGGGCCCTGGGCACACCGTGCCCCCGGCCCTGGGCCTCAGCTTTCACAGACCTCAGCCCAGGAGGTCTCCCCTCCCACATTTACCCACTCAGGCCCACCTGTGGGAAGCCTTGCCAACCTCCATCCTCTGTGGGAGGCCGCACCTCTCCCTTCCTACTCCAGACTGAGCGCCCCAGGTACCTTCCCTACTTTCCTAAGCCTGTGAGAGGGTGGAGACCACAGGTGGCATGTGGTACCAGATGAAGGAGTGAGGAGTGAACCAACGACTGCCATGGTCTCTAATGGATGTACCCAGCAGCCCTAAGGAGGCAGCACTCTAAAGGGAGACTGCAGCTTTGCAAAGGCTACACGGACACATCCACAGGAGGTTTTCGAGCCAGTGGATGGAGCTCCTTTGCTGCTGCAGCTTCTGCTTCTGCCAGGGCATCCAGCAAGCATAGGCTGGACACTGGGCCCAATCTGCAGGGCTCATCAAACTCTCCACAACAGGGCAGGGCTGGATGGAACTGGTATGTGGCTTCCTGGATCTCCAGGAACCTCTTCCAAGAGGACTGGACTTCTTAAAATTGTTCCCTTGCCTAGGACTCAGCACTAGGGCCTGCCTATGAGAAAATCTAACTCTCTCAAAAGAAAACTGTGTTGGCCAATCCTACCCAGCCACAGAGGCTGTGGGAAGGGAGGGCAGCACTGTCTCTTGAGAAGCAGCACCCACGCACACACACACTGCCCAGGGAGGCGTCTCTACTCATCATCTGCCCCGGCACAGACGCAGGAAAAGGCCACAGCTCTGACCTTCAGGGTCCAACTACAGTGCCTGTGAAATTTCTCTCTGGGGACAGGGACTGTGTCAGGATCAGAGCATGCAGAGGCAGCAGAGGCCACCTGCCGAGACTGATGTCCACTAATGAGGACCGCGTCTCACTGCAAGGGCTGGCTGGCTGTGTGCTCTCTGCAACCACTGCTGGGTGCGGCCCGCCCTCCACTCAGGCGTGGGACCCTCAGCCCCCGCACATCCACACCCCCACCTCTGCCATCTCATAGCCGCAGTCTCAGCCCCCACCTGGGTCAGGCTTCAGTGGCCTCTCCGTGAGGGCGCAGGGCCTGGGCTGCCTGGCTGGAGAAGCCAGCCTTGTGCTGTAGACAGAAAGCCTCTGACATTGCGCCAGCAGAAAACAATCAAGAAAACTGCCAAGGGAAGGCGTGTAAAAGTTTAGTATTTTGTTCAACAATTTAAAAAAGATATGACACCAGCATAAAATATTGCATAGCAAATAATAGATTATGTGTGTACAAAATCCAGTAGTAAGAAAAACATAATTTTGTCACTTAGAATGATTCATAAAATATATTTTGAGCAACAGAGATAATGTGGGTCCCAGGTGCGTGGACGGCAGCACCAGAGCCAGGGCCGCAGCCACAAATTCACGCTCACGGAACCCAGGACTGCTGGGTGTTGGCAGCAGTGACGGTGGACGCAGGTGCTACAAAATGACCAGCGCTCGGTCTCTCAGCCACAGGCACAGGTCAGCCGGGTGGGCCCTGAGGTCAGAGAGGGCAGCAGGGCACAAACGGACCCCAGCTGGGCTGATGGGAAGGACGTCGCCCTCAAGCCCTCACTGGTAGATGACCTTCACGCAAAACGCCTCTTCGTTTTTGTCCTCATGGTCGTTGATGTAGATCAGGATCTCCTCCTCCCCAGCTCTCCGACTAGACGCAAACTGCAGGCCGATGGTGTAGGTCTCTCCACCCGCAACCTGGAGGCAAGCGTCCAAATCCCAGCATCCATACCTGGGCCATCCTGCACTCTCCCCGGCAGCCTCTCCGTACGGTCGTGTATTTCCCAGGGGAGCTGACAAGGGCCCAGGAATCCTTCGCGTGCATCCAAGGCCTGCCTTTGACTTCGGCGCCCAGGACAAGTATAGGGATGGCCTGGGTGCTCAGCCAAGGTGACGTGTTATACGTAATGGAGAACACACTCATTTTTTATCTAAACTGTCTAATATTACCGTGAAAAGCCCCAGGCACACTGCCCTGTCCCACGCTCATGAGAAACTTTGCTGAATCTCCAGCTACTAAAAAGACAACGGGCCACCCAAGTATGGGATGGCACGTGTCACCACCCTGGGTCTTTCAGAAGACTGCTGGTGATTCGAGGAACTCACTCCCCAATGCAGGCCCTCCATTCAGGTCCCCGGGCTTCCCTGGGAGTCCCACGCACAGCCCGCTGCACCTGGAAGGAGTCTTCCCTGAACCCCGAGCCTCCCTGGGAGTCCCACTCACAGCCCGCCGCACCTGGAAGGAGTCCTCCCTGAACTGCAGTAGCTCCGGGTGGTCGCTGTGCAGGTGGAATGTCCTCTGGGAGGGGTAGGGGTTGGTGTAGGTGATCCTCTTGTTGACGCCCTTCCCTTCACCCGCAGCCAATGTGATCTCAAAGGCCTGTGGAGGGAGGGGACAGGGAGAAGCTGCAGCCATTCGCAGATGCAGCCACTGGCCCCTTCTCCAAGTATCCCCTGAGCCTACTGTGCACCGTGCCTGGCCCCAGACATGGGGGACCCCACAGAGATAAGACAGATGCTCTCTGGAGCTTCCATCCAGGAGACAGACGGCACAGGAGCAAACACTTGTGCACCCAGCCCTGCCGGGTCAGACCCCTGGATCCGGGTGGCTGAGTCACAGGGCCGAGGCAGGGGTCCTGCAGTACCTTAGTATTGAGGCCCTGTCCCCTCAGCCTGCGCCTGTCACACATACATACCTTGGAGATGAGCGGCTGGCGGCAGGAGAGGCACACGAGCCAGGACGCCACCAGCTGGTGGCAATCCACATCTACCAGGTTAAGGTGGATGAAGCGGCTGCCAGCCCTGAGGGGCCTCACGCCAACATGCAGGTCCTGCACCCCCCGAGGCGGCAGCACAAAGACACCTTTGGGGTCCGTCTTTAAGAGCAAGAGAGGCGGGTCAGGGCAGAGCCTTTCCCGGTGCAAAAGCAGAGGCTCCCGGGTGCCTGCAGCCCCCGGGAGCCAGGGGAGCCCAGGGTCACGGGTGGCTCAAGGGCGGCCAAATCTGAAGCCACAACCCAACCCTGCATCACTGTGGCTGTGGCTCGGGTCTGCACTGGGAAGTCCCTTCTCCCACATGGTGACTATTCCCTCAGTGCTGCCTCCGCATTAGGAGAACTGAAGCCATCTTGGGATTAAAACCCTGGCCACCTGGTGGGACCTGGGGCCCGCCCACCCCGTCTAACTGTGGCTTCATTAACACCAGAGCTCCAGCCACTGTTTACCTTGCAGGAATTCTGAACACTGGCCTTTGGGAGTTGGTGTGTGCGTCACTCACCCCACAATGGCACATCTAATGAAAGGTGACTGCCAGGAAGCCTCTGGTGACAGCGTCTGAGCGCTGGAGGCACCGTAAAAGCTGCCGTCGGAACCACCCACTGTGCGGCAGCTGAATGCCTGCCACCCATCTCCAGGCTGGGGTTGGGAAGAGGCTCAGAATAGCACCCAGAGGGGCCGGTACCTTCAGCTCCTGGGGGTGCGAGGTGAAAGCTCTCACTTTCCTCACTGTCTTCATCCCCCGAAGGACAAGGGACAGGCGGGTCAGCTGGCCTGTGACGCAGGAAACATCCACACGCTGCAGAGAGTGGACGTACACCTGCCACGTCTGTGTGGGCACCGCCAGCCAGCGATCCCTGCAGTGGGACAGGAGCTATCTGCACTTGTCCCCAAGGACGCAGCACCAACCCATGAAAGGCTGACAAGGGCTGCCAGGAGCGCGGGCAGCAGGAAGGCCGTGCAGGGAATGCCCCAGATGACTGGCCTGGGGGAGGCAGAGCTGGGGCCTGCTGGCTCCACCCCTGGCTGCCCACCTTCCACCTACAGCAGAGGCTCTCAGAGCACAGCAGGGCTGACTGATGCCCCCACTTGTCTGTGCCCAGGATGCCACCTGGCACAAGAGTGCTTAGGAATCACATGTCAAACAAATGACAAGGCACGCTTTGGCCAAACACACACCCTGGACAAGTGGTCACCCCCAATAAGGGTTCTGAGGCAAAGCCAAGGGCAGTGCCACACAGGAGACAGAGCAGGGTTGGAGGTCACGCTGGCCTGAGCACGGAGGCCCCTGTTAGCATCTTAGAGCCAAGAGCCTGGTGCTTCATAGTAAAATGGGGCTGGGCGAAGCATCTTCATGGGCTCATGAGGAAGCCACCCTGAGATGTGTCCACATGGCCCCTCACCCTCTGGTGGGCACTGAATGCCGGTTCCCTTCGGACCCCTCCTCGGAAGTACTGCAGGAAACCTCCCAGCTCACACCAGTTTTAAAGGATTCTCATAGGGCTTGGAAATCAGACTTAGGAAGGTAGGGGAAAGGGGCCAGGTGGATCCTGGAGGATAGAGGGGCAGGCCATCCCACCATAGCCCTCCACCTCGAAGGAGGGGCCACAGCTTCATTCACACTGTTCAGCCTGGGGACTCAGCGAGAAAACTGACAAGTGGCTTCTGGGCGGCCCTTGGCGCTGTCTGGGGACAGAGGCTGCCTCATGCCTTTCCTTGGTGGGCACAGGCTGCATCCCAAGTCTCTCAGTTTGCGCGTGTCCCTCTGGAATACAGAGGACGCCTTCCCCATGCCCCTCCTGGCTCTAGAACTCACAGCAAAATCCCGCCTCACAAAGCAAAAGCCCAGTAGCTCCCCCAAGTTTGGGAAGGGGCCAAGGCCACTTTCAATCCAGCAGCAGCCCCAGGCCTTCCTGCTCCTCTCCCCTGCCACAGTACCCAGACCCCCAAAGCCTGTGGACTTACGAGTAAATGATGACAAAGAAGTCTTTGATCTCTGGGCTTGGACCACTAGCTACCTTCAGAAACACGTCCCGTGGCTCCCCAGGGCCCTGCCAACCAGACATGCAGCACATCAGGGCACAGAGCCCACTGCCCGGCTCTGCTGACCCCAGCCAGGCCCCTAAATCTGCAACTAGTCCATGCAGCAAGTGAGAGCCAGCCCCTCCCAGAACAAATCTGTTCATGTTCTGTATCAGTCTGAAGTCACTATTCTGTTCATTGCCAACAAGAAAATCATTGGCTTCCTGATTCTACGTGGATCTCAATAATTAGACTCTACAGGAGATTTTATCCAGTTTCCTAACTGGTCATAACACAATTTTTGCCTTATCCTTTACGCAATGGTAATTAATAAGGGCCTCAATTACCATTTACTTTATTCACTTTGCTTCATGCCTTTTTAAAATTTAAATTCAGATGATCAAGGAGCTGATCTGCTAGTAGAAAAAATAAAAATCCGCTCATAAAACTCTCATAAGAATGTCAAAATAGCCCTTTAGCACCTTGGGAAAGAAACCACTTAGCAGAAAATCTAAAATGAGGAGGCTCCCAGGAGACCTGCAGGGAAGACGAGAGCGAGGCCTCACTGGGAAGGATCTGCCTGAGCCAGGGCCACGACACAACCTACCATGTGCTGGGTCTCACAGATGATGTTTGGGTCGCTGCAGCGAACGTGGACTGGGGGGTCCTCACCAGGCAACCCCACCTGAGCACCTGGAGTGGGGAAATGTCAGAAAGAGTCTTCTCCACAGCCCAGGTCTGTGGGGAGAGCCCCACATATTACACACTACAGTACAGGCTGGGCTCATTACAGTGCTTAGCAAAACCCCTGCTGGGGAAACGGACACTGCCGCCTTTCCCAGGACAGCATCCAAGCCCTGCGTTCCCTGCATGGACACCACCCGTCCAGCCCACCACGGCTCAGCTCCAGCCACCTCCTCAGGGAATCTAGGGGGTCATAAAAGAGAAGCCACAGCTCCCTGGAGCAGGGAAGCCTGCACTCAGCTGTAAGGGCGCCTACCAGAAACATGCGGCCCATCAGGTGAGGCGGCGGCTGTTCCTCCAGGCACACCCGGACCTGGCCCGCGGGAGCTGGGATTTTTAGAAGTGTGGACTCAGCCAGCAAATTCACCCCTGCGTTTTCAAACCATAAACGCAGGAGGCAGAATTCCCCAGGCACCATGTGCTGCTCTAACAGCACCAGGGCATGAAGCCACGAGGTCAACAACCTCAGGAGACATCTGCTTCACACAGGTGAGCCTGCAACATGTGACCACGGGGTCAGTGCGGAACCTGCCTGGAAGCGTGTGCCAGGGCGGCAGGCGGATAGCCTTCTTCAGGAAGGTGAGTTCTGGGTGATAGAAGCGGAAGACCTGGTCCACCATGTGGGGCTGCAGTTCCACGGTCAGGCAGAGCACAGCGATAGGCTTGCCGTCACTCGCTCGGAACAAAACCTGTGAGGAGCCCACACTGAGCGTTGGGATGGGCACCAGGCTCATGGGCAGCTTCTCGTCCCTCGTTAGTACAGGGATCTCCACTGTCGCCATGACCCCCTCACCCTCCGCTGCCATGAGGGGGGAAGGTCAGGCATCATGAGAGGCAGGGACTGAGTCTGCAGCAGTGGGTGCCCACCTAGAGGGGACCACTGAGCAAAGCCTGGGCCAGCGCCCAGCACAGGGCACCCAAGCAGCCACTTCTGTTATTTCTCTCAAGTATGCACACTTCTGCCATGATTCTACCTCCCAACACCCTGCATGCACGTGTGCAAGTCAGGCCAGGAGGTCCTGGGGTGGGTGGTGGCATGGTCAAGTTCACGGTCAAGCACGTCAGCACGAGCTCTTTGAGTCCCGATGACAAAAAGAGGCTGTGCCTAAACAAAAAGGGTTAGAAATAGAAACTTTCCTGGTTTCAAAAGAGTTACTTATTAAAAACCATATTGTCTAAAGAGGTATTAATTTGGACAGCTGATACAAAGGCTATGTTTATTTCAAGATATATACACACCCACAGAGACATGCACATGCACACACACACGTATCCACACACACACATAGGCACATACACATGCACACATGCATGCAGACACACTTCACATCTGCACACACTGAGAAGGAGAGAGGGGCAGGGGCAGGAATGGAAACAAGATCCTTCCAAATAAATCTTGCTTTATAGTTTGACTTTGGACTTAATTAAATGTTTTTAATTTTAAAAACTAAACTAAAATATATGGAAGTGTCAATGTATTAAAAATAAACAAATCTAACCTTCTATCAAGTTGGTGCTGTAACTCCCCAAAGGAGAATTCTTTAAGTGAATTTAAATCACAGGACACAAAGGACCTAAGGGCAAAGAAACCTTGCTCTATATAGAGAATACTCTTATCCCTGGTTGGTACTGACATTTTGAAATATACACATACACAAAGATGGCCCCTGTGGTCAGTGGTATTGTAGCCAAAGGGATTTGGCCGGTGTGGTCAGCAGACTGGTTATATACAGAGGAATTAGGCAAATAAGTAAATACAGTGAACCAAATGGTAACCAGGTTTCTCACAGGCAGAAATGGGAATTACAAACATGGAAACAGACAACAGAAAGAAACCTGTGATGCTAACTGGTACTAGAAGAACTGGCATGAATTTATGGTGTTCAACACACACAGAAACAGTCTGTACACATACACACACATACATGTGCACACATAGATATCTACATGTCATATATGCATGCTATGCACATATGTCTATGTCTGCATCTGTACATGCAGGCACATACCTCTTGGGTCTCTCTGCTGAGTGGGACTAGCGGCAGTGACACCCAGTAGTACTGAGAACATCTAGCACTCATATCTTGGTTTCTAAATATCATTCTCTACCCAAAGGAACCTTAGCTAAATGACTGACATTCCGGAAATGCACACTGAGCCTGGGGCATCTTGCTGTGCTGGCAACAAGCAAGGATTCAGAGAAGGACAGGGATGAATCAACAGGACACAGGAGCTGGCCTGAAGGGGCTGCCCCTCATTAGTCAGTGACAACATGAATAGCAGCAACAAAACAAAGAATGATAGTAACAAAATGAGTAAAACAAAAATTCACTGTTCATAAGGATATAAAAAATAGGCCGGGCGCCGTGGCTCACGCCTGTAATCCCAGCACTTTGGGAGGCTTGATCACGAGGTCAAGAGATCAAGACATGGTGAAATCCTGTCTCTACTAAAAATACAAAAAAATTAGCTGGACATGGTGGTGTGTGCCTGTAATCCCAGCTACTCAGGAGGCTGAGGCAGGAGAATTGCCTGAACCCAGGAGGCAGAGGTTGCGGTGAGCCAAGATCGCGCCATTACACTCCAGCCTGGGTAACAAGAGCGAAACTCCGTCTCAAAAGTAATAATAATAATAATAACTATGTGAATGAGGTAAAGGCCCAGTTCTACCTTACTTAAAATGCCAGTGATCAACAGAGAAGGAATGATGGAATGTGAAAACCCGTGGCAGGCAAGCACTCTGATACTGACTTGGACCAGGCCACCAGTGCACAATGAGACCTAGTGCGTAAAGTCTGATGAAGAACAGGGCATTTGAATGGCCTCAGTATCTTCCAACAAGATACTTACTCACTACTAATTACTAAACTAAAAACATTTCGAAAACATACTAAACACAAAACATTTCTTGATTATTACAGGAAAAAAGTGTGGCAGACACCATCTGAACTGAATGAAAAAGGCATCACCAGTAACAGGACAAAGCAACATCATGTCCCTCCCAATATGAAGTTCTGAGAGGACACAGCAAGTGTCTGCAGAGTCCCTGCCCCAAAGGCATAACCTGGGTCTAACTGAAGCAAACATCAGACCGGCTTCACTGGGTGCGCAGCAGGAAAACTGTCTGCGTACTTCAGAATGGCCACAGCCACACCAGAAGGACTCCGTGGGCAGTGGGCTGGTAGGGGCCACTGGGTGGGCAGTCTGTCAAGTTCTGGGACCTTTGTGAATGTGAATGGGGCCTGTGAGGACAGAAGAGGAGCGTCCATTCCATAATTTCATGACTCTGCCTTGGTCACCGAGGAGAGTGGCCTTATGTTCAAGACAACTCAGCTTGAAGTGTCATGGATTAAGGGCCATTACTTGATAATTTATTCTCAAGCTGTTCAGAAAAAATGCATAAGCAGAGAATGGCAAGGTAAACATGGCAAAGGTTGGCGATCAGGAAGTCTGGGAAACCATATGTGGGGATTCTCTGCACTTTTCCTGTAACTTCTCCCTAAGTTCAAAATTATTTAAAATAACTACTTTTTATGAAAAAAGCACAGGAGTTAACTTGAAAAGGATGGTGGTAGCCAGAGAGAGGGCCGTTCCAGCATCTAAGAGTGCCTGCCATGGGATGAAAAATACAAATATAAAACCCAGCTGTCTATCATGAGACTCCACAAACACGGACCGTCTCTGGAGGCTGCTAGCATGCAGCTCATTTACCTGAAAATGGATAAATAAAGGGAATGAGTCTAACATTCACCCTCACTTGCCAGTACAAAGGATGTTTCTGGTAACCAAACTGCTAATAGCGAAAGTTCTCATTTGTAGAAAACTCACTGGGAGAATGGCAGGGAGACTTTACAACAGTGGCATCAGGCCATCAGCACCTGAGCACGGTGCCAGCCAGCACGCTCTGTGGGTGGCCTTCGTGAACGACACAGTCTCCCCACTAAGCAACTCCAGAGGCGGAGCACCCAAGGAGGACAGCAGTCCTGAACCAAACACACCAGCTGTAGAAAGACCCAGCCCCGGAGGCAGATGATGCCAAGATCTGTGTTGATTGGGGGCAGGATGACAGCATGCAGTCACAGTAAAAGGAAGAGCCCTTATCGGTCAGACACACCCTGAAGTCATTATGGGTAAACTAATACAATGCCTATATTTCCCCTAGAACTCCAAATTCATGTGAAGAGATCACATTTTTGACATAAAGATTATTTTAAGGTGAAAACATCTGAAATCCTATCTGAACGTCCCTTATCTGACTATAGCACAGAATCCTGAAAATGCAGCTGCCATTAACCCCCCATTTCAAAGTGAAATCATCCTGCAAATTCCAAGAAGGTCACAGACTGCCCATGCCCACAGCATAAAGAGACAACAGAACATCCCTGCCTTCCCACGGAGGCCCTGGCCTCGCCCACTTTGTGCTACACTGGCACAGAAACCTCGACCTCTGGGCATTCAGCAAGCTGCTAGCTTCCCAATGCTGCCACAGGCTCATGACAGTGAGGCCCGTCTCTCCTCCTGCCCCTCTGTCCACGGTCATGCACCTGCAGGCTTGCCATTCAGACCTAAGCTGGCAGAGGATGACTTTCCTCCCAATGGTTTTGGCAACAGGATGTGATGGCTGGGACCTCCCACATGTGTAAGGAAAAAGCATTAGCCTCAGATGTACCTAGAGCACTAAACACAAAACAGATTTATTTCTTAGACCAAGGCAAAGCTGTGGCTGCAGATTTAAATAAAATAAAGCAAGATTCCACTGGTGACAGGACCGGTGGACACCGGGGGTCAGGTTGCAACCACAGTGAGACTCGGGTCACAGGGACTCCACAGCAGGGACCCCACAGCCTCAGGCTGGGACTGCTCGACTCCGAACTCTGTTCTCCAGGCAGGGTGCGGGAAATAACCAGGCTTTTTTTTCTTGTTTTTCACTTCCCAACTACTACAAATGGCTGTTTCTACCAAATAAAAAAACCCTTCAGAAACTGCCATAACGCAGCAGTCTCTCTCAAGCTCCTCCTGAGAATATCTCAGCCAGCTGAAGGCTTACAACACAGCTTTCCCTTAGCAAGGGAGGCAACCAAGGGCTATGTCTTATTTCCAGGAAGAAGCACACCACACACATACATCCAGTGAATGCTGTGTGTGAGGCTCACAGAGTGGCCGCAGGCTGTGGCAGCCACCACGGGAATGCAGGCCCCAGGCTGGAAGAAGGCAGCCACCAAGGAGGTATTTCCCACCAGACACCAGGCAGGCTGTGCCAGCGCCCGGACGAAGCTGCCCTACCCAGTGAGGACATAAAGAAGGCCATTCCAAGGCCCACGCCACCCCTGCCCTACCCTGGGCCCAGCCCTTCCTTCCAGGAGGGGAGAGAAGGACACAAGGGTCAGACCACGAAGGCCCTGGGAATACCCGGGGAGCCCCGAGATCAGTTTGTCCTCTGTTGCCCCTTTACCTTGGCGTGTTTAGTGGGCACTGTGCCGGACTTCCAAGGTGACATGGCATCCATGCCCTTCTCGTTGCTCAACCCAGGAGAGGCCTGTGGGAACCAATCAGCAGGAAAAGGTCAGGAGGCAACATCACTGGGGGACCAGCACCTGTGCTTAGAGACACCACTGCCACCCAGCTGTGAGCCACAAGCCTCCTCTCACACTGACCTCCTGGGCAGTAACCACTACCAACCGGCCTCACTGCACCAGAGAAGGCTGAGGCTGCCATGAGCAAGGGGAACAGCAGATCCCAGGTGGAAACCCGGCTCTGCCTGAGCCAAAGGCCTGAGGTCCCACCTGCTGTCCTCACAGCCCATCCCAAGAGCCAGCATGAAACCCTGTGAGTGAGCCTCTAGGGACATTTCCAGTCCACCTTAAGCAAGGACCATCACACTAGAGAGGTGACCCCAAAAGGTCAAAAGCTGAAACACATACTCCACACCCCATGCCTGCCTCACACACCAAGGCATGACACACCCCTTCAGGGACCTCACACACCACCTTCTGCACACACACCTCACACACTGCATGTACACACACCCCTGTACATACACCTCACACAGACCCCCACATGCACAACTCCTGCACACGTACTTCACACAAAATCCGGCCTCCCAAATGCACACCTCACACACCCACCTCTTGCATGCACACCTCACACCCACCTCCTGCACACACACCTCACACACCCACCTCCTGCACGCACCTCACACATATCTACCTCCTGCACACACCTCACACACACACACCCGCATGCACAACTCATACCCACCTGCACACACCTCACACACACCAGCATGCACACCTTATATCCACCTGTGGCACACACACCTCACACACACCCACTTCCCACATACACACCTCTCCTGCACGCCTCACACCCACCTCCTACATGACACCTCACACACACACCTCCTGCACGCACACCTCATACCCACCTCCCGCACACACACCTCACACACCCACCTGCACGCACACCTCACACCCACCTCCTACATGCACACCTCACACACACACACCTCCTGCATGCACAATACCCACCTGCATGCACACCTTATACCCACCTCTGGCACACACACCTCACACACACCCACCTCCCACATACACACCTCACACACCCCTCCTGCACACACCTCACACCCACCTCCTGCATGCATACCTCACACACACCTCCCACCCACCTGCACACACACCTCACACACCCACCTCCCGCACACCTCACACCCACCTCCCACACACACCACACCCACCTCCTGCATGCACACATACCCGCCTCCACGCACACCACACCCACCTCCTGCACACACACCCACTACCTGCACACACCTCACACCCACCTCCCACATACCTCCTCCTGCATGCACTTTACACCACCTGCACGCATACCTCACACTCACCCACCACCTGCACACACACACCTCACACCCCTCCTGCACGCACACCTCACACCCACCTGCACACACCTCACACACCTCCTGCACGCACCTCACACCCACCTCCCACATACACACCTCACACACCCCTCCTAAATGCGCACCTCACATCCACCTCCTGAACACGCAATTCACTGCACGCACACCTCACACACACCTGCACGAACACCTCACACACACCTCCTACATGCACACCTCATATCCACCTCCTGCACGCACCTCACACTCACCTGCATGCACACCTCACACCCACCTGCACGCACCTCACACCCACCTCCTACATACACACCACACACACCTACCTCCCACATACACACCTCACACCCACCTCCAGCATGCACACCTCACACCCACCTCCAGCATGCACACCTCACACCCACCTGCATGCACACCTCACCCACCTGCACGCACCTCACACCCACCTATATGCACCTCACACACCTGCATGCATACCTCACACACACACACTTCCCACATACACACCTCACACCCCTCCTGCCCGCACATCACACCCACCTGCATGCACACCTCACACCGACCTACACGCATACCACACCCACCTGCACGCACATCACACATACCCACCTCCCACATACACCTCACACCCCTGCACGCACACCTCACCCACCTGCACGCACACTTCACACCCACCTCCTGCATGCACACCTCACACCCACCTGCACCCAAACCTGCATGCACCTCACACCCACCTTCTGCATGCACACCTCACACCCACCTGCATGCACACCTCACACCTGCATGCACACCTCACACCCACCTCCCACATACACACCTCACACCCCTCCTGCCCACACTTCACACACACACCTGCACGCACGCCTCACACACCCACCTCCCACATACACACCTCACACCCCTCCTGCATGCACACTTCACACCCAACTGCACACACCTCCCACCTGCACACACTTCACACCTTCCTGCACGCACCTCACACCCACCTGCATGCACCTCACACGCACCTGCATGCACCTCACACGCACCTGCATGCACCTCACACACCCACCTCCTGCACACACCTCACCCACCTCCTGCATGCACACCTCACACCTGCATGCACCTCACACCCACCTCCTACATACACACCTCACACCCCTCCTGCCCACACACCTCACACCCACCTGCACACACCTCACACACCCACCTTCTGCATGCACACCTCACACACCCACCTGCACGCACACCTAACATATCTTCCCTGCACACACATCTCACCTACCGCCTGCACACAAACCCTGGTGTGCATGCTCCCCACACACACACCTGCAAGGCTACATCTTGCATAGAGCAGCCAGTGCTGCAGTCAGAAGGGAGCAAACAACATTAACTGGAGAGAAGATGCTAGAAAATGTCAATCCATTAGATTGGGCTTTAAAAAGCCCTTCTGACCCACTTAGTAAAGAAAATGAGGAGCGGTCCAGCCTGACACCCATTGGGCTGGAAAAGAGAAGGGGCCAGCTGCACTCACAGTGCAGATGCCGGGGCTCCTGTCAAGTGCCGGGGAGCGAACAGCAGCCCAAAGGCTGGTCCGTCTGCCACAGGCATGGGAGGGACACTGGTGGAGACTGGAAGCATTCTCAATTTCCCATGGTCGTCAGCCAAATGCAACTTCCCTGTGCACCTGACCCCCGCACCTGCGCCACAGCCAGCAGCCCCGCAGAGAAGCTCTGGAACTTGAAGGGGACGTGGGCGGTCTCGTGGGGGCGCAGGTAGAGCTGGGGGGCCAGGTTGCCACGCAGGTGGAACATGTCCTCCTCCACTGGTGTGTGCAGGCCAGCAGCACCCTTCAAGTCTCTCCACTCCTGACTGTCCACGATGACACTGAGGGAGGCAGTGTCCAGGCATCAGGACAGTTCTTCCCAGGAAGGCCCACAGGAAGGTACATCCCACCCACTGAAAGCGGTGCTCAGAGGAGTGGGAGAGAGGAATCAAATCACCTCGGCTCTCGGGCAGAATTCAAGCCAGCTCAGAAGGGGCGCTGGTGGCACCCAACACAGATCTGGGCTGTGAGGGATGGGGGCACTGCCAGGGCCTCACCTGAGCTCAGGGCTATCTAGAGGGAAATGAGGGCGCTGCCAGGGCCTCACCTAAGCTCAGCTGTCAATCAGGGCAGGGGGACAGGGGCATTGCCAGGGTCTCATCTGAGCTCTGGGCTGTCGATCTGTGGGGAATGGGGGTGCTGCCAGGGCCTCACCTGAGCTCGGGGCTGTCAATCTGGGTGGGGCAGGAACACTGCTGGGTCCTCACCTGAGCTCAGGGCTGTTGATCTGGGGTGAGGGGGCACTGCCAGGGCCTCACCTGAGCTCAGGGCTGTCAATCTGGGGGCGGGGGCACTGCTGGGTCCTCACCTGAGCTCACGGCTGTCAATGTGGGGGCAGGGGGCTGCTGGGGCCTCACCTGAGCTCGGGGTTGTCGATCTCCACAGTCACTGTGTGCTGTGTGTTGTGGGGGTTCTTAAGCACAAACTCGAAGAACTCGGCGACCCCCAGCGTGGCATGAAGTGTGTGCTCCGTGGTGATGGACAGGCTCAGCAGGCTGGCGATGCTCTCGGCCTTTGTGCGTTCCCGGTAGGCAGCAATGACCTGTAGGTCCCGAAAGTGCTGTGTGCGAACACTCTGCTGGGCCTGGGGACAAGAGGACATGGCAGATAGGGTCCAGGCACACCCTGCTCCAGGAGGGGCTATTGCTGGCCGCCCACCACCCACAACACCAGAACAGGACATTTCTCCAGGACCATCCCCTTCCTTGACCACGTGGTCTGTGTGGAACTGGCCGGCCCCACCCAGGCATGGATCTCAGGCAGTGCTGGGCAGAGATCTGCTGACTATGTCCCCGACACGGAGGCTCACACAACACCCCTGCCTGCTCCCGAGAGCCTTCACAGCCACAAGCCTGACCCCCAGCACAGTGCAGAATCAGAAGCAGTGGTTTCAAACAAGAAAAAAAAATGGCCTCAAAACTATGACTGGTGATAGGCCTCACCAGCCAGGTCCCCAGCACAACATCGGGAGCATTGTGTGCTGGGAGACGACATGCCCTAGGCCCGCTGAGTCTCGGTCACACTGGGTCAGAGTCAGGGCAACCAGCATGCTGCCTCAGCAAAGCTCAGCCACCCCCTTGCTCTGATGGTCCAGGGACTCTAAGGGCTTGGCCAGCGCACATGGGTTCTACAGGCTAAAGACTGGCTTGTTTTTCTTGCGGGCCTTACAAGAAAAAGTGAGGCCCACTACAGGCTGCCTTGCAAGATCTAATGCCTGGAAGGGGTCATCCCGAAGCCGGGGAGTCGGCCAGGCTTCAGTGGCTCCAGGAAGCCACTGTAGTTGGGCACTGGGAACCTTCTCTCTAATACAGAAGAGATGGGCTGACTTGAATGCTTTCAGGCTTTAACTCAAAAAGTGAGGACAAAATTTGATTTCTGACTTAAATGACTTTGGATATTCACTTTCCATCATCCAAGGCTTTGGCTGTTCTTTGCAGGGGGATTGGAGCTGGGCCTTTCACACTTGGGGCCTCCATCAGAATTTTATCATCAGAGCTTTTCAGGAGGGGAACCTCTGACAGCCTGTGCTGGACAATGGGGCCAGACGTGAGTTAGGATGAGAAACAGGGCTACGGCTAAGAGCGGCTCCTCAATTCCAAGCTCATGCAGACACAGCCAAGGTCATCCAGGCTGGTGGCCTCCAGAGACCATAGCTTTAAGCCCTGCCTGTTGTGAGGAAGGGAGGGAGGGAGAGAATAAAGGGAGGGAGGGACGCCTCTGTTGAGACCCCGGCCTGCCTGCATGGGAGGGGAATCTCAGGAGATCTTTCTCAAGGCCCTGTGGTTCCTATCTTCTCCGAGCCCAGGAGGTACAACCATTCTCACCTCCCATTTCTTAGTTGCAAAGTATTAAAAGTTTTATTTAGATTTTCAGCCAAAAAGGGGGATTTTTCTAGCCAGAATGATTACACTGATAACCCTAGATATGTCAGCTGCTCACAGCTCTGGTCCCCAGACCCCAGGGCGCCTCAGAATCACCTGCAAACCCAGGCTCCAGGGATCCTGCCCAAACCAATCGGTATTAGAATCTCCAGGGGTGACGCCCAAGAACTGGCTTTTGTTAAAAGCTCTCCAGATAATTCTCACTTAAAGATTTCCCCTGGTGGCTGAAAAAGCCTGATGTTCTTATTATCTTGTCACTAGGACTTGGGAGGAAGTTAAGAAAGCAACCATGTGGGAGGCAGGGAGAGACGTGCACAGTGACTCGGTATGCATGGAGACCCCTGGGAGAGCGACAGCGGAGAAACCCTCACCAGCATGCTGGTCCCACGCCGGCCCGATGCTCCCCCGGCCTCCTTCAGACGCACAGACCTCATCCGCTCCAGCTTGCGCCTGCGGGTGGCATCCACCTCACGGCCGATGTCCTGGGGCCCCTTGCCACCCTGGGCATGGGTCAGCAGCATGGCAGCCAGTTCACTGTCCAATTCCGCCAGCTTCTGTGCTTGCACCACCCGCTTTCCTGCGAAAGGGTCAGAGCGGGAGCCGGGTGGACGTGCAGTGTCTACTTCCAGCAGCAGACACAGAAGCAGGCTTCCCAGGACCACCTCCAGGGAGGGAGCTCAAGAGCACAGCTCATGCTTTTGCAGTTCTGAGACTCGGAAAAAGACGGTAACTTTACATCCTGGTTTCCACAGCATCCCCTCCCTTCCCCAGCCTCCAAATTAAAAGGCATTCTGACTTTGGTCCTTAGATCCAAAGCAATCAACAAACCACCAGGGGATTTTCTAGGGGAAGAAGGCCATGTTCTAGAAGGTCACGCTCTCAGGATCTTCAAGGGCCCACTAATGCCTTCACCCAGGGCTCTCGGCCTCAGCCCCTCAGATCAACAATGGGGGGTAATGGGTTGCCCCATTGGCAGGAGGCCTCCAGCTAGTAGGGGGTGAGGGATGACGCTCAGAGCAGGCCTGGCCCTCAAGCTCCTGCTCTCAACTCAGCCCACCTCCTTTGGGATGGCCCTACTCAAGCCAGGACACACAATGAGAGTCAGTGAGCAAACCAACAGAAGCTGAACAGGGTCAAGCAGTGGCAGACAAAGGCATGGCCACTACTGCATAGGCCAGGCCCTTCCTTCTAATACAGAGCAGGAGCTCAGGGTGTCAGGTGGGACTGTGCTGAGTGACAAGGCCATGCCACACGCTGACACATGAGACTCCCAGACAATCGCTCAGCCCAGCATAGAAAGGGCAGCTGAGAGGCGCCCCAGCTTAGGGCCTGGGTACTTCCTCACTCCCTGGCACCAGCAGAAACTTCCCACAGAAAGCCAACACCAGCCCGAGCTCTCCCAGCCTGGTTCTACTCCCACGGGCGTTGGCAGCCCCTTGCAGAAGTCTCCACACAGTGGGAAGCGATGGCCCCCGACTCCTTCTCACAAGGAAACAGGTGCCATCGTCAAGTCCCCCCGTCATTCAGTTTTAAAGGCAGCAAACTGCTTCACAGAGGCGAGCGGCTCTTTCAAGTCTCAGGCACAGGCTTGGTCTGCGCTCCCTGCAGCCATGGCATGAGAGGAGGGACCTGGGACCTGGGCAGGTGGGGGGTTATCGTGAGCTCAAGTTTTCAGATTGCATCACCCCAACAAATACTTCGTGGTCCCTATGAAGCCAGAAATGAAGTTACAGAGTGACTGGTGAGACTGCACTTGGAGCAAGGCACAAAGCACTGAGAACCTTTTAAAATATCATGCAACTTGCTGATTCTGGAGCCCTGCCCTTGGGTGAGACGTGTGTTTTAAGGGACACCTCCTGTCCTGCTTCTGAGCAATACAGGGTCTGGAGGATTGCTGACTCTAGGGCCTCTGATCTCTTAGCAAGCCCTTCTGGGTTCCTGCTCCCTGACAGCTGAGCCCCTGACCTGCTGCACCAGGAAGCAGGGTTCATGAATAACCTCAGCTGAGCTCCTGGAGCTCAAGGACTTCTCTCTATGGAGCTGGCTCTCCTACATACTCTAGCTGGGTCTGCGGGACCAGCTGAGGATGAAGGGCACTGACCGCAGGGCAGGGAATCGAGATTCTAAGCCACATTCACCCCTTAGCCACCACACTGGCCAAGCTGCCTGATCTCTCTTCATCTCACTTTCCTCAACATTACAATGAGGAAGCTGGCCAGAACAGACTCCACTCAGCCTGGATCATGAATCCCTCTGAGCCCCTCAGGTCCCTCCCAGGGAGAACGTACAAAGTTTACCCACAGTGTCAGGGGCCTTGTAGGATCCTGGAAGCCTTGCAGAATGGAACCCAAAGGCCCCTCCCACCTCTAACCAGCCACAGTTCCAAGACCCAGCAACACACAAAGCTCCCGGCAGCTCTGAATTCAGACAAGCTGATCTGCAGCCTCTGGGGAGCGTGCTCCTTAAAGAGCACTTCCCACGTGTAGTTGAAATGACAAGTACTTTCTATGCAGCTCTGTGAGGCCAGACATTTCAAGGGGATAGAAAAACTTCAGAGCTTCCCTGCTGTGAAACACATTTTCACCAAACCCAGGTCTTTCCCTCTCAAAACCAGGTCTTTCTTTCCCACACTATATATTTGGCTTATTTCTTCTGTTCACAACATGGGGGACTTGTTTTAAAAATCCCTCTGTGTTCATCCTAACCTTCTATTTCTTCTTCCCTTGCAGATGGGCAGCCAGCCGGACACTGACGCCACTGGCAGGGTTCCCACTTCTCTAAACAGCACAGTCGCCTGCAGAACCCAGCCCAGAGTGCCAGGGTGTGATCAGTGCGGTGGCTCAGGGGGGCCTGCAGGTCCATAGGAGCATCTAGCCAGGGCACCGAGCCACACATGGACAGCACAGTTGGTCCCGCCCAGGCGCAGAGGGACACTGACAGCACCGTAAACAGTGCACACACCCACACACACGTGCACATGCACACACACATGCAGCCTTCCACCTCTCACATGCCACTCACAACCCACTCAAACATGTGCCCAACAGTGTCGACTCACGCCTTGAGCTTCCACTAGTGAGGAGGCTGCCTCCAGGGAAGCGGCTGGATCCATCGTTTGAGATGACCCGAGACCTGGACGGTGGCAATGTGCTAGCATCTCTCACTTTCTGTTCACATAGGTGACCTAAACGAAAAAATCCCAATGTAAGACACTAACCCCAAACAAGAATCTGATGAAACAGACAACCCACCACATAAGCGGTTCTGGCTTTCAAACGGCCCATCTACACCCTAACATGCTAAGGTCCCACCACCTGTTTTGAATGTTTTGCAACTGACAGACAAAGGTGGGAGCTGGTTCTGCTGTGAACCTTCATCTCTAAATCTTCATTCTCTGCCGTGTCAGAGGCAGCCTCTGTTTCCTGGCGACGAATGAAACTGCGTGGTGCTCACAGTTTGCCTGCGCTTCTGGATCTCTGGGTCACAAGGTGGGCTGCCTCACAAACCAACCTTGGCCTCTTGACGGCCGCATTCTTCAAGGAGAGGCCTATGCGCACTCACACGTGCAAACGTTTGACTCCACACACACCCCGGAGTGTGAGAGCCCCCCACAAATCGGAGCCTTCACCAGAGTTGTGTTCATAACAGAAGCCTTTGGAGAGCCACTGGTGTGGCCTTGGGACAAGTGTGTCCAAAGAAGACACGTGGCCAGTGGGTGTGGCGCCACTCAAACCTGCAAATGTGAGTATCCTGGAGGAAGCCAAGCTTGCCCAAGGCGGGCTCTTCTGAGAGGATGGGACCCACAACCTCGGTGTGGCTTTACCTCCCCAAGGGGTGAGGCAGAGCACTGCCAACAAAGTGCTGTCCCAAAATGAACCACCCAAGGTATGTGCAAATTCTTGTGCCATCAATTTCCTCAATTCCAATGAGGCAGCGTTGCGTGCCCTCATTGTTCTCATCATCTTCCTGGGACCTGTTAAAAGTGGGAACCAGCTGGGTGCAGTGGCTCACAGACATCAGCACAAAGTATGGGAAGGCTGGCTGCCTCCTCCCACACCCCAGTTGGCAACTAGAAAGGCCAGTGGCATATATACCCAGCCATCTCTTTTCAGGGGAATTGCATTCTTGCCGATGTCCCAGTAGCTGTCACCCGCCTCTCACCTCCTGTTCTTTCTCCTTGAACTGCATGTCAGCACCATGCTGTGCAGCAGCACAGCGATGCTGACCTCCCTGTCACCTCAGGTCCCTGCTACACCCCCATAAGGATGCAGCCTCTGCTTCCCCCACATGCCCTGTGCTGTCCTTCCGCCTTGGACTACCAACCGCCACCCAGCTCCCACAGCGTCCGCTCCAGCCTTACTCCGAGCCAGCTTCCTGAGAGTGGGCACCTGGAAGGAGGGCTGTTTCAGTCTTCTCCCTGTTGCTCTGGGACCCTCTCTCCTGTGCTGGCCTTCCAGGGCTACCTCTGCTCCCACACGCTTTGCAGGGGTATCCAGCTTCCCTTCAAGTTAAAGCCCGCCCCCTAACCCCCTGGCAGAGGCTCTGCCTCTGCTGGAACACACTCCTCTCCAGTAGTGCCAGGAATCCGTTTTTGCCTCTGACAGTTCATGGTCACAGGATCAAGATCCTCATCCCTAAGAAAGGAGCCCAGATCAGTGCTCCTTCGCACGAACAGATGTTCCCCTCCCATGGCTGTGTCTTCTGAAACCCAAGGAGAACAGGGCTCCAGGGTGAGAAGCTTTCATCAATCAATGCTTCCATCCATCTCTCCACCATGTGCCAGGTACAAGGGCAAACCCCACCACAAAGAAGGCATGGTCAGGGTCCTCAGGACTTCCCAGATTCATGTGGGAAAACAGCAGACAAACAAGCAGGCCAGGGCAGGGAAGGGATGGCAGCCTAAACTGGCCCAGCCCGCCCACACCAGGGCCAGAGCTGCAGGTACTGGCATTGATGCTCACACTTCAGCCATGCTGCCCTCCACATGACAGGAGAAAGTGCCACTGGCCCCAAAGCCTCAGTTTCCCACCCACAAGCTGAGTTATCCCAGCTTCTTGCTGTGTTTCTTCCCATGGGAATTCTTGGCAGGGGCAGCAGCTCATGGGCTGGCGGTCCTGGCAAGCTTTCTGTCATGTCCTGAGGACCTGCTCCAAGAAAGAGGGGCCTCCCAGGCGCCCAGCACCTCCATTCACTGTGGGCGGTAGTGGGTTCATCCCACACCCAGGGACAGCCTAGAATGTTCCGAAGCTTTCTTGACCACCTTCATCTGATAGCAAGTGGTTCTCTGAATCGCAGACAAGAAGGCCCCTGGTCCACCCACATCTGACCAAAGTGAGCACCGGTCTATTTTAAGCCTGTACTATGCACCACCCCAAGAAGTACTAAGAGATCATGGAAAGTATTGCAAGGTCAAGCCGGGTCCAGATGGCTCTAGGGGCAGGCAAGCAGCATTCTTGGAGCTCAGGTTTGCAGGACGCCTAATGATGACAATGGCTGCAGCAGGTGAGACCACAGGACCCCATGGGACACCTTATGGACATGGAACACTGCTGGGTTTCATGACCATTTCCTCTTACTGTATTTATACTTAGCACACATGGGAAAATAAATGGGGTAAACTCAATTTACACTTGCGTGCTCACTCAAGAAGGGGACGAGTGGAGCTCCCAGCCGAACCCTGTCCTACTCCACATCCAAGATCACTGGGATTAAAGAAAGCAGTCTGATGCTTGCAGTCCCTGGATGACAAAAGCTAACCAAAAGTGCAAAGAGGACGCCAAGGAAGGCAGCAAGCAGGCCTGCATGGAGTGGTCACCAAGCACTAGGGCCATCCTCTCCCCACCATCACAGTGCCAGGGCCCTGGACCCAGCTGGCAGACTATCCCCAGCCTGTCCCCAGCCATGGCACAGGCTTCCTCGAGTGGCCTCAGACAGGAACACACACTGTGAATGCAGCCAGCCCAGAGCAGAATCCAGGCCAAGGCCAAGGCTCCAACCCGCTTGGTCACCCTGCAGGCCACGCTGCTGGCAGACAGAAGCCTGCTATACCACAGATGAGCCAGTTTTATGAAGAAAGAAAAGCCATAACATCTTTTTTTCCAAAAAATGCAGAACT
This sequence comes from Callithrix jacchus, assembly GCF_049354715.1. Classification (NCBI taxonomy): domain Eukaryota; kingdom Metazoa; phylum Chordata; class Mammalia; order Primates; family Cebidae; genus Callithrix; species Callithrix jacchus. The sequence goes on from NC_133508.1 coordinate 43,775,063, forward strand.
GACGGAGGAGAGCCAGGCTGGCTGCACTGATGCACAGAGTGCTGCGGGTGGCATTTGTCCTTTGTTAAAACCTCTCCCTCTCCATCGGTGCCGGAGTCTCCCAAGCTGGCTATCTCAGCCTCCCTTTCCCATGAGCTTATCTCTCTCTTGCAGGCAAAGTACGAAAATGACAATTTGAGATAACATATAATGGAGCCAATCTTTCTTCTGAAGATAAGATTTTAAAACCTGGAGTCACTGCACATTTGTGGGCTGGAGAATTAAATATAAAAACAAGCAGTGCAGTCTCGGAGCAGAACGAACCCTGCAACTCCCTCAGCTGCATGAGCCTTTGAATAATGCCTACTTCTCGCATGTGGCTCATTTATTTTTCCAGAACCTAATTGAGTTTTGCTGTGTCCATACTGTCTCTTTTGTAGGCCTCCTCGGATCTACATTTGTAAACAGTCAGGCAGAGCCTCCAACTGACTAAGGAGCTGTGCACTTGTGCCCCTCCGCCCCCCGCCCCCTGCCCCCGCCCCCCGGCCTCTGCGCTGCCAGCACCGGGTGGATGTGGCCCGTGGGGCTCTGGGGTTTACAATCAGGCTGGGTTCTGAGGAGTGGAAAATTCCCTAATAAAATAGCAGAGAAGTCTGAGTCTCACGCAGACAGACACAGCTCCAGAAACATCACATGGCTTAGTTGTGTGGTGCTTTCAGTGCTGCCCTGAAAAATCCCAAATGTTCCAGAGGACCCTCGGGAGGTTCAGTGAGCTTGTCACTGGCCCTGCAGGGTCCCATGCCAGTCCTCTGCCCTGAGGCGTGCACAGGCAGGCACCACCGGCCTTGTGTCCCCTGACGTCCCATCAGCAGCCCCTGTCCCAGCAGAGGCCTCAGTCGAAGCCCCAGGAACATCCCAGGCGGGACCCTCCTGAGCCGTCCAACCCACGTGTCCCCTCCACCACAGTCCTGGATGTGGAGTAAAGTCCAGGGCTTTCTTAGTCTCTCTAAAAAGCAATTCCGGGGCAAGATTTGCTACCAAGTCACGGTGCTGGGTCGAGAAGAAGTACGTCTCTCCATTCTCCTCCTCCCGGGCTGCAGGGAAGTTAGGAACACTCCCCTAGTCTGTCCTCCATGAGGCACAGGGAGGTCTCTCCTGGAACCCAGTCACTGTATCTGAGGACTGCTCAGAGACCATCCAGGGACAGCACCACACAAAGCAATGCAGGAGAGCGTTGAGAGGACTGACGGCCTTAAACCCCGTGAGAAATGCAGAACGCAAACAACTGGCTCCAGGACAGACTCAGCAGCCGAGGACACAGGCTCCATGACCAGGCTGCTAAGAATTCTGCCGGTTTCCTCCTGGGCCTGTGACGCCCATGATGTGGCCCCTGCCTGAGGGAGCCCACACTACCAGAGAAACAGCGCAATGCTGGGCAAAGCTGGCGGGGACTCTTACCCACATTGGCCAAGGTCAGGTACAGCCGGCCCTTCACCACTGAGTGGACACCGATGGGCTTGACGCGGCCAAACCCCAGCACGTCTCCACTCACCACCACGGTGTCCTGCTCGTATTCAGTCGCCACAACCTCAAGCTCGTGGGAGGCTTGCACAGCCGGCCGGCCTTGGCGGAGGAGATGCTGCAGGGGAGAAAGGTGCGCTCAGAGGCTGGAGCCGGCCCAGGCTGCTTCCATGGCCCCTGCAGGTGGAGGCTGCTCCCATGACCCCTGCAGGTGGAGGCTGCTCCCCAACACTCCGGGAAAGCCACTGTGGGTGGGAGGCGGTGGGCAAAGCAGGACAGACCTGCATCACATGGGGGCAGCAGGGCAGCGAGCCAGGGGCCTGTGTCTCAAAGCAGGAGTCTTTATTACTGGGGTCTTTTTCACAGTCTTACATAAAGTACAACTGATTGACCCACTGAATAAACATCACTGGGCCCCGGGAACATATAAGTGGTTCTGGCATCTGCCCTGAAGGAGCCTCCCCTCCAAGAGAAGAAGACAGGAAGGAGGCCAAGCAGACAACGCAGAGGTCTCCAAGCTGAGCCATGTCTGGGGCAGTGAGGAATCCAGGACGGAAACCTGAAGGAGACTCCAGGAGGAAAATGGGCCACGCACAGAGAGGGCAGGGGAGGCAGAGAGGGCCGGGAGGCAGAGAGGGCAGGGGAGGCAGAGAGGGCTGGGAGGTAGAGAAGGCTGGGAGGCAGACCAGGCCAAGGGCACAGGGTACAATGCCCCCCTAACCTCCCTGGGTCAGGGAGCAGGCTGGGGTAGGGCCTGTGGGGCCCAGGGAGGGGCTGTAGGGCATGAGGGGCCTGAGGGTGAGGCCCAGGGTGAGGATCTATACGCCAGGCCAAGGCTGCTTGGGGAATGGGGGGAGCTGGAAGCCTCAGACCCAGCAGGGCCTCAGCAGGACTTTCCTGACCACAGGCTCTTCTGCTGATCAGATTCAACCCCTCAATCCTCTGCCTGAACCCCAACGCTACAAGGGGTGTGGGGGACAACAACAGCCTCCCGGTGGCACCCCAGGCCTGGCTGGCACTCTTCCCCATGTGCACTCCCTGCACTGGCATTCCCTCTCACATAAGCAGCAGTGTGGGAGCGGATGAGATTTCGGATTTTGCAATTCTCCAACTTCTACAGCAGCAAAATTGCCCATCTCTGGGAGTGAGACGCCCAGACCTGACCCTTCCCTTGTGGGTCTGGGGGCTTCGGTCGCCGCAGACCCTGCTCGCTCTATCACACTCGTCTACACTGCATACATTCACTGCATAGACATTAATGGTTCAAGAACCTCAGTCACTGGGAGACAGATGTGAGAAGACACCTTTGGAGAATGGCCAACAAATACAAGGAGCCACGTCATCCCTCCAGTAGGCGAGGAAACGCCAGTGAAAACAAAGCACCATCTCTCCCAAATCATTATCAAAACAGCCAATGGCGACTGGTTTAAAGGCTGATGCCCCATGAAGCTGAGGGCATGGGATGTTGTGCCTTCTGTCTGCATAAAATGCAGGCCTGGCTGAGCCTTTGGGCCAAGCCCCCACCTGGCTCTGCACACCTGCGGGGTCATTGGCATCATCAGAATTCTTCCAGGAACATGACATTTGCAGAGAAGAGGATGGTAAAGAGCACAAGTTCCGGAGACAGAATTAGGCTAAAACTCTGCCCTCCTTATCATCAGCGTGACCCTGGGCCTCTGTTTTCTCCATCAGAAAATAGGATAAAAACACAACTGCCCCAGGGCTGGGCTGAGGGTCACACTGCAGGCAGCTTAGGAGCCATCCATCCCTGGAGGAAACTTATCACCACAGCAATGTGTTCTAGCCAGCACCCCCAGGAAATCAGCTGGAAGATGGGGGTAGAACTGAACTTCAAGAGGTCCACAGCAGTGAGTGGCAGAAGGAAAAGCCACCATAACGTCCCCCAACAGGAAGAGCTGAAACAAGATGAGAGCTGGCCCCGCGTGCAAAAACAGCCCACCAACGGCGAGCCAGGGCATCCCAACTCTCCCAGGATCTCAAGGCAAGAGGGTTCTCTCTGATTATCTCAGTTTTTCATGTTTTCCACCTAAGTTTTAAAGTTAAAAGACTTCATTTTAGAAAAGTAAAGCTTTAAAACTTATTCAAGTCTATGTCAACAAGTTAACAGCACTTGTGTAAGGGGCTATCCGTGGAGAAGCGGATGAGATGGCTTTGGTCTCCAGGTGGGACAGCAAACAAGAGGCACAAGGCTTGGCTGGGCATGATGGGGGAGCCATTGCTTCCACACACGTGCCCAGCGGGACCCAGCTCTGCCTCCCGTTCCGCCTGCCTCCCACTCCTCCCCACCATGCAGTACCTGCTGGGGCTGAGGCCTGTGCTAGAAGAGAGACGCTGTGGTGTCAATACCCTGTCCCTGCCCTGGAGACATCAAGGCCAGGGTGGGAGACAGACAAGCAATGGCCACAATGACCCCGTGGGGCCCATGCCATGACCCTCATGGGAACAGAGGCCCAGGGTGAGGCATGAGAAGGGCAGTCAAGCCTCGCGGGGTCCCTAGCACCTGCAGACCACACCCTGAACTTCTGTGTACCGCCTACCACCCTGGGGAGCTGTGAGCAGACCATACCCCAGAGGAAGAGCAGCTGGAAGAAACCCCACACCTCCACACCCAGCATCCCAAGAACAGAGCAAGGCTGAAGAAGCAGAGGAGCTGGGCTTCTCAGGAGTCAGCAGCTGCTGGAGCAGATGAGGCTAAGACAGGAAGCCCCGGGTTCCGCCGTGTCAGGAATGCAGGAGGAAAGAGCTACGCGGCACTCAGGGGAAGCAGGGAAGTCTCAGACTCTGGCCTGCGATGATGGTGCCACATCCCCACCCAGCTCCACCCTGTGGCCTGAGAGGAGAAGTCTCAGGACACTACAGTAGCTCGTGGAACTGGCCCCAGTCCTTGGCCCAAAAGTTATTATGGGGTCCCCTTCATACAGTAGAGAAGCTTGGGCAGAATCCCAGGGAAGACGAGTGAACGAATCCATGGATTTAGGTTTTAGTATGCAAGAACAGAAAAGCACAATTAGTAAAAGAGATCGAATTGTAATAGAACGAGAAAGGCACAACGCATGTCACGATCTTAGGAATCAGCTAAAACACACTGCACGCCCGGTCACTCGCATCTTCCCTCCTTCACCTGAACCTACCTCAGATGCACCTGCCCTCGCCACATTCACCACGTGGAAGGAGCTGAAGTGACACTGCCTGGCAGGTCAGTTTGCAGGAGAAATAGATAACTGAGTTTGATCTTAAGGATTTCCTGAGCAAACAACTAGCATTATAGAATTCAGACAGTGAAAAATCTTTTCCTTTCCAGAAGCAGAGAATGCAGCACTATTTTTAATTAGTGAACGGAGAAGGTCAACCAGGTCCTGCATGGGACAGTGCCTGCTCCTACCAAGCAAGCAGACCCTGAAAGAGTGACTTGTCCCGTAAGGGTCGCAGCACCCACTGTCCTTCAGGAGAGCCGCTACCTTCATGTGGACGGCGGCAGAGCCGATGAGCAGCAGGGAGTCTCCGTCCCAGACATCGATCTGCAGGGTCTGCAAGGCCAGGTAGCGGGTGAAGTGGCGCCGCTCGCCAGGCTTCAGGAACCCAGGGCCCACCATGTACCTCAGCTGGAAGCCAGGAGGCCCTGAAAAAGAGGCCCAAAGGAGGCCAAAAGTAACTAGAGTCATTCATCATCTTTCTACTTGGAAGAGACTTTGGCTCTGGTCATGATTACTAATTTCTGCTTCTGTCATAGCTATAGTTAATAAACACATTAATCAAAAACATCATAAAATATCCAAATTAACAGAATGAAGAGTCATGTTCAGAAGACTACATTTCTTTCCCATATAAACAATAAACTCTTCCCCAAACAAGATTTATGGTTTCACCAAGTCGTTGTAACAGCCTATGATGGATGGGAGCAAATGTCCTTATGAGGCTGGCTGGGGAGTTCATTATTCTGGGCACGCAGAATTTAAGAAGAAACATAGTCTACATCTGCTGCCAAAACTGGCATGCTCACACACACAGGTGGAGCTCCAGCCGAGGTCAGGCTGCGAAGCCATTGCGGGACACCCACAGCCCCTCTCCTGCCCTAACGCAGGATGGCCCCTGCCCCACCAGTATCCCAGGCTCCTCCTGTGGCGTCTGCCCAGGCCATCAGGCTAAGAGATGGGACTGGACTATGGCCCCTGCCTTCATCTTCTTGAAGTGGCGTTATCATTAATTCTAAATTGACAAAAATGCCATTGGAACCATCCTTAAAGTTCAAGGAAGAGCAGTGCTGGGAAGCATTTCAAAACAACATTTATTTCTCTTCCTATTGATAATGGTGACAACATTCCTGCAGTCCCCAACAAGCAGAGGAAGGAGCAAGTGTTTCCTCATCATCTCCAATACCAGGCCCTGGGCCAGGCTGAAGTCTGGCCACAGGTCCTCTCCACCCAGGCTCCAGCCACCTCAAGCCCCACGGGATGACCACAGACCACACCCCATCTGCTTTTCTCAAGACCAGGGGACAAGGAGTGAGTGCCATGTGTCAGGGCAGGGGACCAAGGGGGAGTGAAGAGTGCAGAGCCCAGGGTGAGCCCCAGCTCAGGGAGGTGGAGCAGGGCCCACTGCTCAGGCCCGGCACTGGCCACAGCAGGAGGTCACGGGGGCATCTGGGACAGAAAGGGAAGTAAAGAATATGGACAAAGATCAAGAAGGAGCTGGCGATTAACATTACTCAAGGGCAGGCACCTCAGAGGTGACCAGCCACACAGCCCCCACCCCTGCCCTGGTCCCACCTATCCTGGACCGTGGTAACTAGTCAGAGCTCAGGACACACCCACGCACAGATGCCAGCCCCATGGCACTCCTCACAGGGGCAACAGGCCCTGGAACAAAGACCCATGAGCACCAAAGCCTGGCTCAGGGCACGAACTGCACTGACCTGGGCTGCAGAGGAAGGAGGGGCCAGGCCCTCCCTCCATTACCCACCAGGCCTTTGCAGGCCAACTCTGCACCCCCACCTCAGCCTCTCCCATGCCACAGACCCTCCTAGAGTTCTAGGCACATCCTGAACACAGCTTGACCCAATAGGACCCGCTGTCTTGTCTCCCAGGGAGCTCCTTCCAACACCCCACTGGGCCAGCCCCTGCTCCATCCCCACTATATCCCAGCACTTCCAGGGCCTTTCAATGCTACCACTAATCCACTCACTCAGCAAACAAACAACTGCATCCCTGACCATCCCCGCCACATTCAGGGCCCTGCATGGGGTAATGCTGGGAGAACTGAATAAGCAGGGCCCCACGCTTAAGGAGCACAGGGTCTCAAGGACAGAGATACCCTGAACCCAGAACTGACAGTGTGCTGAGAGCTCCTGAGTGGGGAGGGGCATCCCAGGCACGGGGCCATCCTGGTCTGGGCACCTCTGACCAGCCTCCCAACTGTCCCCACCACAGCCTCAGGCCTCTCCCCTCCCTGTCCAGCTGAGACAAAAGGCTCCACCTCTGAGGTCCAAGCTCCTCATGATCCACCCTGTGTTGTTTCTACCCCACTCAGAAGTCCGGGAAGCTGGCCTCCACCTCAACTAAGACTCCCAGCGGCAATGGCACTGTCCTCCCCAATCCCACCTCTTGCACCCCCTTCACAAAAACCACACTACAGCCCAGGTGGAATCCTCACTGCTCTGGGATTGAGGAAACGGAAAACACAGTAATGGTAGAAACTAACCACTCTCCTTTCAAAGGCAGATCTAGGCAACGATGAGTGAGTAACAACCTAGAAGACCAGAGTAGCTAACTCCCACGGTGGCACAGGCGGGCAGCGCAGCAATCGATCTTAATGCGGCACCCCAATGGCAGAGAAAACAACTTTTCAAGTGTATTTGGAACATTAATAAAAACTAACCATATATTAGGTCACAAAAAAACTACACTCCATAAAGGAGAAATAATAAAAATAATAATCTCTGAACATAATGCAATAAACTAGAAATTAATACACCAGCCTGGGCAACATGGTGAATGAAACCCCATCTCTACAAAACATATAAAAATAAGCCAGGCATGATGTGGACACCTGTAGCCCCAGCCACCCGTGAGGCTGAGGCCGATCATTTGAACTCAGGAGGTGGAGGCTGCAGTGAGCTGAGACAGTGTCACTGCGCTCCAGCATGGGGTACAGAGCAAGACCTAGTCAAAACAAAAAAAAAAATTACTTTTGTTTTTTTTTAAATAAATTCGGAGGAAGATCTGGAAGGCTGCATGCAGCGTGAGTCTGACCCTGCGCAACGACGGAAATCTCAGTGACAGGCGCCTGCGGAGAAGCAATGGCGGCAATGGCAGCTGCGGAAGGCTCTTCGGGCCCGGCAGGCTTGACTCAGGGCCAGAACTTCTCCAACTACCAGCCTTCCAGCCCCAGGCGTGGGGCCTCAGCCCAAGCTGACAGCTGATGGGCTTCTCTAGCATGAAGGGCTGAGGCTGCAAGGTCCCGCAGGAGACACTGCTCAAACTCCTGGCAGGACTGACACGGCCGGACGTGCGGCCCCCACTGGGCCGGGGCCTGGTGGGTTGTCAGGAAGAGGCGTTGCAGGAAACCGGAGTGGGCCCCAGCCCCACTTTTCCAGCCCTGGGCATTGGGATGGACTCCTGCATCAACCCCCTGAGGCATGGGGGCGTCACTGGTGCAGACCACGGACTTCTTTTACCCCTTGGTGGAAGATCCCTACGTGATGGGGCGCATAGCTTGTGCCAACGTGCTGAGTGACCGCTACACCATGGGCATTACTGAGTGTGACAACATGTTGATGTCACTCAGCGTCAGCCAGAGTATGAGTGAGGAGGAACGCAAAAAGGTAACGCCACTCATGGTCAAAGGCTTTCGGGATGCGGCTGAGGAAGGAAGGACTGCAGTGACTGGTGGGCAAACTGTGGTCAATCCTTGGATTATAATCGGTGGAGTTGCCACTGTGGTATGCCAGCCAAATGAATTCATAATGCCCGATAGCGCAGTGGCTGCAGATGTGTTGGTGTTAACCAAACTGTTAGGAACCCAGGTTGCTGTCAATGCCCACCAATGGCTGGATAATCCTGAAAGATGGAATGAAGTAAAGATGGTGATCTCCAGAGAAGAGGTGGAGCTGGCGTATCAGGAAGCCATGTTCAATATGGCTACGCTCAACAGAACTGCTGCAGGTTTAATGCACACATTTAATGCCCATGTGGCCACAAATATCACAGGCTTTGGCATTCTAGGACACTCCCAGAACCTTGTGAAACAACACAGAAACAAAGTGTCCTTTGTTATTCATCATCTGCCAATAATTGCCAAGATGGCTGCCATCAGCAAGGCCAGTGGACGGTTTGGGCTTCTTCAAGGAACCTCAGCTGAAACCTCTGGAGGATTACTGATTTGTCTGCCTAGAGAACAGGCGGCTCACTTTTGTTCTGAAATCAAATCCTTCAAGTATGGAGAGGGTCACCAAACGTGGATCACCGGCATTGTGGAAAAGGGAAACCGAACGGCCCGGATTTTTGACAAGCTGTGAGTTATTGAAGTACTACCTCGTGGAGCCACAGCTGCTGCTCTTGCTCCTGACAATTCAAATGCCTCCTCTGAGCCTTGCTCGTGAGATGAAAGAACAGACGCTGTTTGGACCGCAGAGCTGTTGTACACAATTACGGATGGTTCTCAAGAGTTGATTTTAAGACATTTCCAAAGAAGGCTGCTCTTTCTAGGTGATTGGAATCAGCCCATCAGAAGCAGCCTTTATGTACATTCCAAAGCCAGAGTAACATTTTGAACTTTGTGGAGGATGTTTGTTCATGCTTGGGTAGAGGAGGAGCAGAAATACCTCTGTTTTCTCTTTCCAAAGTAAGATGAGGCTATTCCAGGTTGAGGGATTTTTTTTTGCACTGAGTTGATTAATTTCTGCACAGGGATTGAGATGATTTATTAAAACCACACGCAAATTGTAAAATGAAAAAATTTACGACAGAAGCAAATGAGTTTTGGACCAATACTGTTGATAAATCTAAATTGTTAAGAGAGATCTTATAACGCAACCTCAAATTCTTTTAGACTTTACTGAGTACTGGCTCTTTCCTGCTCTGGAAAAGAATTGAGCAGCTTGTCATGACTGGGAAAGGAGGACCTGCAACCATCTGGCTTGGTCTCTGTCAATGACTGACGTCTCTCCCTCCAAACCCCATTAAGGACTGGGAGAGGCAGAGCAAGCCTCAGAGCCCAGGCCTTGGTGGTTATTAAGATGTTAAGTTGTTTGCTGCAAATTTCAGTGATTTGATCAATAAAGAGTAATTTCTTCCTAAATATATAAAACCCTTCTGGCTAAAAAAAAAAAAAAATTAAAATTAAAAAAAAATAATAAATTGGCAACTTACTCATAAATAACTTTCTGTCAAAGGGCAAACACAACCAAAAAAGATTTTCTAGAAAAAACAATAATAATGAAAACACTACTCATCAGTATCAACAGTCATAAGGCAGTAATCACGGGAAAATTCGTAGCCTTGAATCCTGCATATCCATACAAAAGAATTCAGATAAATGAATTAAGCAGCTCAAAAAAAATTAGGAAAATAGTAAAGAACACCAAAAATTAAGGAGAAAAGAGGAAATAGTAAACACAAAATTTCATCAATTAGAAAACAAAAAAATAGCAAAAGCCATATGACACAAACTTTAAAACTCTTCAGAAAGGTGCACAGTAGAAACGAACACATGGAAAGGCAGCCTCATCCCTGGACCCTAATCTCCTAGGGGTTAGGTGTGAATTCTCCCCGTGCTAATCTATAATGTGATGGAATCCCCACAAAGATCCTAAAAAGTCCTTATGGAAAACTTAATAAGCAAGAGTACCCAGGAAAACCCTGAAAGGGAGATCAAGGTGGTGGGAGCTCTGCTTGCTAGAAATCTAGACAATGAAGGAGCCTCTGACTGAAGGCGCGATCACTGTGACACAGACGCAGCCCCATGCGGAGGACGCACACTGCAGCCCCAGGCCAAGCTCAGCAGTGAGATCAGAAATGGTTTTTATGATTCTGACGAGTTGTAAACTAAAAGAAGAATATGAGACAGAGACCACAAGTGGCCCAGAAAGCCTCAAATATTAACTAGCTGGCCCTTAACACAAAACAGTTTGGGCCGAGTCTAATGGAACAAATTAGAATATCTAGAAATAGCCCCCAGTGCGTGGAAAAGGCTGGTACATGATGAGGGTGGCTCTCAAGTCACCGGAAGAAAGACGGAGTTTTGTTAACAGGCATGGGGGCCGCTGGATAGACACAGGAGACGAGGTAAAACTGGATCTGCGCTTCCCCTCACACAGTAGGAGAAACTGCTAATAGATCAGATATCTAAACATAAAACCTGCAAGTCCAAGAACACAAGCCTACATCGCTCTGTAAAGCAGGAGAGGAGAAAGACTTTCTGTCTATGACTCAAAAATTTAGAAGCAAGGACCAGGCATGGTGGCTCATGCCTGTAATCCTAGCACTTTGAGAGGCCAAGGCGGGCAAATCACAAGGTCAGGAGTTCAAGACCAGCTTGGCCAACATGGTGAAAACCCGTCTCTACTAAAAATACAAAAATTAGCCTGGTGTGGAAGTACACATCTGTAGTCCCAGCTACTGGGGAGAGGCTGATGCAGGAGAATTGCTTGAACCCGGGAGGCAAATGTTGTGGTGAGCCAATATCGCACCACTGCACTCCAGCCTGGGCAACAGAGCAAGACTGTCTCCAAAAAAAAAAAAAAAAAGAAAAGAATTTAGAAACAAGAAAAGACTGATACACTCGACTACATTTTTAAAAAAGGATTTACAGGGCAGAGCCCACCATCAGCTAAGTAAAAAGACAAATGGCAAAGTAGGAAAACACATTTGCAATTTTTTACTCTATCACAAGGGTTCACCTCCTTAATGAGAGTTCCCCAGAAGACAAAATAGATTAAAAACATGATATGAAATCATGATATGAAACAGATATGAATAGATGAAGGCAAATGTTAAAGATACTCAATTTGACTCATTACAAAAGAAAAACAAATTAAAACCACACTAAGATGGCCTTCACATCTATGGAACTGTAAAATCCCCAACCTTTAACACCCCACTTCGAGGGCAAGCAAGAGGAATCGAGCAGCCCCTTGGACCGCCAGCGGAGCCCTGGGCGGCACCCGACAGAGGGTGTGGGCAGCCATGTCTGTCAACACCTCGGAAGCCTTTGATTCCATATTCCCCCTCCCAGAACCAGAATCAAGGTTACTAACTGCTAAGATCTGCTAAGATAGCGAAACATTGGAAATGACGCAAACGTCTATCAGGAGAGTGGCCGAACAAACAGCAGCAGAACCACCCTGCAGAGCACAACGCAGCTGTAGCAGAACCACCCCGCAGAGCACGATGCAGCTGTAGCAGAACCACCCCGCAGAGCACGACGCAGCTGTAGCAGAACCACCCCGCAGAGCACGACGCAGCTGTAGCAGAACCACCCCGCAGAGCACGATGCAGCTGTAGCAGAACCACCCCGCAGAGCACGACGCAGCTGTAGCAGAACCACCCCGCAGAGCACGACGCAGCTGTAGCTGCAGCTGTAGCAGAACCACCCCGCAGAGCACGACGCAGCTGTAGCAGAACCACCCCGCAGAGCACAACGCAGCTGTAGCAGAACCACCCCGCAGAGCACGACGCAGCTGTAGCAGAACCACCCCGCAGAGCACGACGCAGCTGTAGCAGAACCACCCCGCAGAGCACGACGCAGCTGTAGCAGAACCACCCCGCAGAGCACGACGCAGCTGTAGCAGAACCACCCCGCAGAGCACGACGCAGCTGTAGCAGAACCACCCTGCAGAGCACGAAGCAGCTGTAGCAGAACCACCCCGCAGAGCACAACGCAGCTGTAGCAGAAACGAGCACAGGTGACATCTGTGATATTCACTGAAAAATGCAGGGAGCAGAAGCGTGTATCTGGTATGCTACCACTGACGTAGAAAGCAGAGAAATAAAAGGTAAATGTTTGCTTATTTTTGAAACAACAAATCAATAAAGACACTGCAAGGACCAGCCATACATGAAAAGTCTGGTGACCGTTAGGAGGCGGGCAGGGGGTGGAGCCACGGGGATAATGGAGGCAGGGAGCCCCATGCACACGCTGGACTACGATGTTCAACTTTCAGACTTGTAAAATATTCCAAAACATTAAATCAAAAAGGAAGGAAAGCAAACATAAAATCGAAAACAAATTAAAACAAACGGACACACTGAGTATCAAACTGGAGATAAGAATTATTTCGAGGGTTTGGTCACTCTAAGCCAGTTCTACGCCCAAAAGAACCTGTGAAGAACTTGAGCTTCAGCGGGACACGCACTGTGGACACTAACATTAGCAGTGCCACCGTGAAAATGCGTTCTATACCTTGTAAGACAAAACAAGTAAATACGTGATCAGAAACCATGATTTCCTGTCTAAGAGAGATACAAGTAACGTATGGAAATTTATGGGAAAAATTCTCAATCTGACTCATGAAGATCCACCTGAACTCATGTTTTAACATTTTCCCAGCTCTTCCCAACAAAAGGCTTTGAAGCAAGAAGACCCAGAATCGAAGCACCCCATATCCTGATCTCTGAAATGCCATGGTGTCGCCATCCCCGTTCGGGCCAGCCAGGCTGCTCAGAGAAACGGGCCCTGGCTGGAGGCAGGGAGAGCGTGGGATAAGCCTGGAACCAGCACTGCCCCCGGAGAGCAGGATGCACCCAACGACCAGAGCAGATGAAAGGGGCCCAAAGGGCTCCCAGAATAATAATGACTGCAACCCTGAGCATCGATGAAGACATAGGCGACCACAGCCACACTCCAAAGACAAAGCAAAACAGCCGGACACCTAATGCTGGGATCGCCACTACTGGGCTAACCCGTCCACTGACTTCTCACTCTGAAAACTGGCAACGAAAGGGAAAAAATTAAACCTCTGCCCTGTCTTTTTGGAGCACAAATATGTAGTTCCTCCCTTGTCAACAGGGAAAGTTCTTTCTTAACAGAAGACTGTGAGCTAATAAAGGCAGACCAAATGATCGAATTAGACAAATTACATTTCGAAAACACTCATTAAATAACTGATGCAAGCAAAGCTGGGCCCAGGTAAAATGAGAGGTGGAAAGTTGGTGGGGGCTAGATTATTTGCATGAAGCCAAAAAACGGCCCAAAGAATTCTTCAGTCAGGTCAAAGGGAAAAACCTCTCTTTCCACAGGAGAAACCTGGAGGTGGGCAGCTTAACCAAGCGACCGAATCAGCATCCTAACAATGAGATGACCTGACATCCATGCCTCCCGAGGTGGTGGGTGTGAAGCACACAGCACTCACAATGAAACCTTCATGGCGTGATCCAGAATCAAACAGCTTGCGGCCCTCGCTCCCAGTGTTCAAGAACTACTTGGGATAAAGCAACAAGTTCAACAATATGAAGAAGCGACCAGATGAGTGCGGAGTATGGGACGTTCTACAAGACAGCTCCCTTGGTCTCTCCCAAGTGCCAGCATCACTGGAAAAAAATCGCAGGCGACTACGAGATTAAAGTGATGATCACAAGCACAATATAAGACCCGGGGCTGGGTCCCAGATCAAAATGGCAGAATGGTACTACGAAATTCATATTATCTTAAATGTGATACTAGAATTGCACATATATAAAAGGGTGCCCTTATTTTTAAGAGAAGCATGTTGCTTATTTAGAGGTAGAGTGTTACCATGCATGTCTACAACTTACGTTCAAATAATTCAAGATTAACAGTTAAGCAATGTTCCCAAACATGGCACGGTTTCTGTAGGAGGGGACATGTGGGATTAGGGTTCTCTCACTCAGAGAGGGCTGGGACAGTGAGGCCATGCTAGGTGGCCCAGAGCAGAACTGGAGGCTGTTCTGATGGAGATGCCTCTTAGCTGGGAGAGCCCAGGGAGGGGAAATGGGCCAGCGTTCTTCGGAACAATAGATGCTCTTGGCTGACCCAGAATTCAGTGACTTCAGCTCTCACACTGAGGGAGGGCTCCACGAGACAGAAACAGCAAGAGGGACATGTTAGGAAGCAAAGACCAGGACAGGAGCAAAGGAAACAAGCCCAGGGCCAAGGAGGGAAGCAACGCACGCAGGGGAGACCACGCCCTCACAGAGCCCCCCGAAAGGTGCAGGAAGAAGAGGTGATAAGAAGAAAGCCTACTCACAGCCCCGAACACCCACAAACGGAGAAAAACACTCTTGGGAGCCCTGGGCTCCCTCGCTCCTCCAGGCCCACAGGCGTGGCTACGGGAAGCTTTAGTTCAGGAGGACCAGCGTGCAGGGCCGTGGCACAAGCCCCAACAGGTCTGCCAGGAAGACACCACGCCTCAGATGCCACCCTCTGAGTGATCCTCCCCCAGGTCAGGACATGGCAAGGGCCTGGGAAGCTGGAACCAAGGCGTTCTCCTGTCTACCCTCATTTATTCAGACACCCAAGTCTCTGATGATGTCAAATTTTGGATTCTGAGAACATAATTTTCCTTAGGACAACTATTCAGGGGCTGGGAATTGGCTTGTTGTCTAAATGTGGTGGGTATGGGGCCCGTGCTTTAAAATCTTGCATGTCCTATTAACTCTTGTGACAGGATACAGAAAGAACACCTATCAATTCAAACACACATATGCGCACGCGCACACACACGCACACAGATGCACACACACACTCCACACTAGAAAATGGGCAAGAGACCTGAACCCGCACCTCATGCACAATACCCCTCAGGCCAGTAGGCCTGTGAAAGGCACTCAGAATCATCAGGGAAGCTCAAACCACGAGGTGCCTCTACACCAGAATAGTTCAAGGAACAAAGAAAACCAGCGACTACCGTGTGACCAGCAAGGACACAGAGCTGCCTGGGGTCTCCTGCTGCTAGCTGCGAAAGCTGGCCAAGCAGTAGGGGCACCTGCTTAGCAGATACACTAAACCTAACAACAGGTGCTGCTCCACGACTCAGCCACTCACTCTCAGGCATATCTGACACAACAGCAAATGCGCGCCAAAAGCACCTCACAGCAGCACTGTGCGAAAGAGCCAAAAACCAGAACCCATTCCAACGCCTATTTGAATGGGGAAGCATCAGAGAATCACCACACATTGAGTTTCTCTACAGCCAAGAAAATTGAGAAACTGCTGCTACAGATGGAACAGGGTGGTCTCACACACAAGAGGCCCAGCAGAGAGGAGGGATTCAAAACAGGACATAAAACATGATCCCACCGAAGTCCACAAAAGGGGGCAACTGGTCTACAGTGGCCAAATTCAGAAGCGTGGCTCCCTTGGGGGAGGTGAAGGACTGGGGTGAGGAAGGCCTCTGCAACCTGTGCCAGAGCCCCTTTTGGGCTGGGAGGCCGTTACACAGATGTGTTCACTCTGCAAAATCTATACCTTTTATAAAAATCAACTCAAAATGGATCACAGACCTAAATGTAAACCACAAAACTATACAAGTCCTAGGAGATGACAAAGAACAAAATCCAGGTGACCTCAGGGATGGCTTTTCAAATACAACCCATGCACAGTCCATGAGAGAAATGGCTAATGAGCTGGACTTCATTAAAATAAAAGACTTCACTCTGCCAAACATACTGCTAAGAGAATAGAAAGACAAGCCGGAGATCGGGAGAAAACATTTGCAAAATACGTATCTGATAAAGGACTCGCATCCAAATATCTAAAGACATCTGTTCAGGTCTGAGCAGAAATCTCACGGAAGAAGATACACAGATGGCAAACAAGCTCATGAGAAGATGCTCCACATCACACGTCGCTAGAGAACCACAAATTACAACAACGAGACACCACTGCACCGCCTGCTGGAGCGGCTAAAACCCAAACCACTGACAACGCCAAATGCTGGCGAGGATGCAGAGCAACCAGAGCCCTCATTCACTGCTGGGGGAAATGCAAAATGGCCCGGCCACTTTGGAAGACAGTATGGTGATTTCTAACAAAACTAAACATACCCTTACCACATGATACAGCAACACCCCTTGGTATTTACCTATGGGTTGAAAATTTATGTACACACAAAACCCTGTACACAAACGTTTCTAACAGCTTTATTCAAAATTGTCAAAAACTGTAAACTACCAAGATGCCCTTCAAGAGGTGAATGGATATATAGTCTGTGGCACATACATGCAATGAAGTAACATTCAGCAATCCAAGAAATGAGTGAGCCAGACACAAAAAGCCATGGAGGAACCTTAAACACACAGCACAACTAAAAATGCAAAAAAAAATTAGCCGGGTATGGTGGTGTGCACCTGTAATCCCAGCTTCTCGGGAGGCTGAGGCAGGAGAATCGCTGGAACCCGGGAGGTGGAGGCTGCAGTTTTGAAAAGCTACATACTACATGATTCCGGCTGTATGACGTTCTGGCGAAGGCAACATGGAAATATCTTACCAGGGGAGATGGGGAGGGCTGAATAGGTGGAGCCCAGGGGAGGTGTAAGGGTGATGAGACTATTCTGTATGATCCTGTTATGGTGGATCTATGACGTCACATATTTGTCAAAAATCACAGACTGTATAATGCAGAATGAACCTTAGGGTAAACCATGAGTTTAATTCATAATAATGCATTGTTACTGCTTCATCGGTTGTAACAAATATGTCACATCAGCAGGCGTGGTGGCTGACACCTGTTATCTCGGCACTTTGGGAGGCTGAGTTAGGAGGATCACTTGAGCCTAGGGGTTCAAGACTACCCTGGACAACATGGCAAAAACCCATCTCTACAAAAACTACAAAAAAAAAATTAGTTGGGCACTATGGTGCATGCCTGTGGCCCCAGTTATGTGGGGGCTGAGGTGGGAGGATTGAGGTTGCAGTGAGCTGTGATTGTGCCACTGCACTCCAGCCTTGGCAACAGAGTAAGACCCTGTCTCCAAAAAAACCAAAAAAACAAACAAACAAAAAAGAATGTGTCACAGCAATGTAAAATGTTAATAATAGGGGAAACTTGGAGGAGGGGAGGTCCTATGCAAACTCTCTGTATCAGCTACTCAATTTTACCGTAAACCTAAAACTGATCGAAAAAAATAATCAATTTTTAAAAATAACAGAACCAATGTCCTTCCCTGGCTTCAAGCCTCCATGCAAAGGAGCCTCCTGCAGCGTCTCTCTGCCCAGCCCCCGTGCCTCTCCGGGTGAGAGCAGCTCAACTGACTGGGGATGGGGAATAGACTAACGGGGCTAAGTAGGCTGCTCACTCCTCCCAACTCTCTTCTTTTCAGATCTGCCCACAGGAGAGAATGCAATAGTCCAAGATGTGCTTTCAGGCGTGCAGAGAGGTGAGGGCTCACCCCAGGTGCAAGGCCTGCTGCTGTCTGGCCAACCTCCACCTGCATCAAAGGCCATCCACGTCAGGGGCTGGCACCAGTGGGCACAGCTGGGTCTCAGACCTCACATGTCTCACAGCTGTTTTATCAGGAATAAATGCATGATTAAGAAAGTGATATCTTCATCTCCGCCATCTGCCTCTCTCGACTGACTGGACAAAAAACAAGAAGCATCCCCTGCTGCTACGTACCTGGTGGCCCTAGTGTACCTGTTTAGCTGTTTTGTCTTCTAAGCATTTACACTCATCAAATTTTTTTCTTTCTACTTTTATTGGGTTTGCTCTTTCTCCTCCAAACTTCTTGAGTTGAACAATTAAAACAGTATCTTAAAGGGTAGTACTTTCTTCTTCATCAACATAGGCATTTAAAACTGTAAATTCCCAGCTGGACATGGTGCTTCATGCCTGTAATCCCAGCACTTTGGGAGGCTGAGGCAGGTGGATCACCTGAGATCAGGAGTTCACAACCAGCCTGGCTAACATGGTGAAATCCTGTTTCTACTAAAAATATACAAAATTAGCTGGGCGTGGTGGCACATGCCTGTAATCCCAGCTACTCAAAAGGCTCAGAAAGGAGAATCGCTTGAACCCGGGAGACAGAAGTTGCAGTGAGCCAGGATCATGCCATTGTACTCTAGCTTGGGCAATAAAAGCAAAACTTCATCTCAAAAAAACCTGTAAATTCCCCTGTAATTACAATTTAACTTGCATCTCCTAAGTTTTGATATTCGATATTATTTTGTCATTTGGTTTTAAATAATTAGGCATTTCTATTTTGATATCTTGAGTTCTTCATTGACCCATGGAATAATTAGAAGCATATTTTAAAATTCAAAACACAAAAAAAGCAGTTCAGAGTGGCTATAGGGGAGAGAGTGACTGACTTCTGATCTTGTGGCATTATGGCCAGAGAAAGTTATAAAATCAGATTTGATACTGATTCTCTCAGTATAGGGTGATGCCTGCTTGGTGAGCTAAAAAATATATATGAAGGATGATCAGTTTTTGTAAGTTTCAAAGTATGTATTAAAATAATGCATATTCTCTAAACCTTTTTAAACTGAGTTTTATAACATCCTCAATTCGTTTCTTTTTGATCTATCAATCTACTGAGAAGTATGTGTAGATCCCCTACGATTGTGGGTTTTGCCATTTCTCCTTACAAGTCCATCAAGTTCGCAGATTCAGAACTGCTTCTCTTCCTAGCGAATTACTTTCTTGGTGCCTGTTTAACAGCCTCCTCGATGTCAAGCTACTTCCATTTGAGGTCAGAATTTTAACATCACTTGTCCACACACCACTTTCTACCGTCAGAGGCGGCAGCGTTTCAGACCCCAGCTGGGTCCCTTATGAGCTGTGTCACTGATGAAGATGGGAAAACTGACCATCAACAAAAATAACAACATGTCAGGTGTGTTTCTATTCAATGTAGCTTAAAGCTATTCAATATAGCTTAAACTATTACAATGATACCAGACCAAAAAAAAAGCCACTGGTCCCCACCCTTGAAGGATGCCAGGGAATCATGTAATTATTTCAAAAGTTGGCAAATAAAGGGAAGAATCAAGTATTATCCAGTCTTTCCCATACAAACTGCACCTCAACAGAAGCAAAAGGTTGATCCCGGGAAATTTCTGGTTTTGGAAGCATCCCAGCTGACAAGGCAGGTGTTCTAGAAGTGGAATGTCACCACCGCACAAATGACACAAGCAGTGGGCATATGGTTGCTGACGTAATATAAAAAGAAGTAACCAGAAGTCAAGGGCACAGCGGAGGTGGTGCACACATCACCTGCTACAAAGAATTCTTGCCAAAAACAAAAACGCGAATCTAGATCTAACTCCCAGTTTGGGGCTGAGTGTTTGCTGCACTGGTCCACTGGACAATTCTAATGCTGTGTATGTTTTAAACGTTTCATAGTACCACTTTTTAAAATAACAACATTGACAATGTACACACACACAGAGCTCAGCGCAGAGTGTCTCCCACTGGATAATTCTAATGCTGTGTATGTTTTAAACTTTTCATAGTACCACTTTTTAAAATAACAACATTGACAATGTACACACACACACAACTCAGCTCAGAGTGTCTCGCCTTCGACATGCACATGAGTATTTACCAGCATCAAAGGCGCCGTCTCTGCTCACAGGCACAAGGATGTGGGTCAGGGCGCCAGAGCTGGGCTGCCCGGCCTCTTCCAGCTGGACCAGCTGCAGTCGTGGCGTCACTGCGGGCGGGAAGCGGTAGAACTGGAAGGTGAAATACACAGTCTCTGGCCATGGCATTCCTCGGCAGTCCTGGGCCACTCTGAATCCAACGACAGCTCTAGGTTAATTGAGTGTCCGTGACACTGTATCTGGGGGGTCTGATGTGCATTTGCATAGGGGGATAGTCTGGGCACCTTAGCCGCCAGGGCAACAGTAAAGAGAGGCTGCCATGGTCACCAATGGAACCGCTTTGCTGTGCTCTCAGCGAGCCAGCCAGACAGCAGCACTCTGGGGCGTAAGGTCACTCCCGGCTGGAGAAACTGCCTTCAGAGCTACGCTAAGATCTAAGACCTGGACAACACACTGTCCACATTCTAACTAAGGACCACAGAAGATGGGGTAAAGCAGCTTTCATGGCCTTTAGCATGCCATGGGTGGGTCCCAGCCAAGATCAAATAAAAACAGACCGCACTCCCACATCAACTAAGACCTGAACATGGACAGTTCTGCCAGGTCAGAACCTCAGCAAAGTTTCTCTTCAACTCAGGAAATGTGAAAGCCAGATGAGTAAGAGACTATTCCAGGATTTACCTGCTAAAGGCGAGAAACTGTAGCACTATCTCGTTGCTTTGTAGACAATCCGATTCCTCCTTCTGAGGGTTAAACGTCACAGGGTCTGAAGGGTTGACTGCCTCGGCTGGCTGTTCATTGGCATCCAGAATCTCAGGAAAGCCAGAGGACTGCAGGAGCACCATGGAGGCCCTCGAGGGCTGCCCTGCAGAGCTGAGACACAGCAAACCTCAGGGAGCCTCCCGGGGCAGGGGGGACCCATTGACGCACCTCCCTGTGGAAAGCCTGGTGTTGTTCACAGGTCCAACAGCCTGACAGCATAGCACGTGCCTCATCCTGCCCAGACCCACACCTCACCTCCTGGTCTCAGTTCCCACGACAATAGGGGCATGCAAAGGCGTGAACGGCAGCTCCTGTAACTGTTCAGCGATGGATGTTTCGAGGACCAGGGAGGTCTGGCCCAGGTCGGCTTCCAGGTGGGAGATACCACCCTCCAACGGGAACTCCTGCTGAACAAAATGAGGGCTTCCAAGTGAGGCCACCAAGGACCACAACCTGTAACAACTACTGATGCTCTGAGCTAGGGGATTCACCGATGAATTGCCTCTGGAGAGTTGCCAGCTCTAGCAAATAAAAATACAGGAGGCTCAATTACACTTGAATTTCAGGTAAACAACAAATAATTTTAGCATAAGTATGTTCCCTCTGTAATATTTGGGACATACTTATACTAAAAAATTATTTGTTGTTTACCTGAAATTCAAATGTAACTGGGCATCCTATATTTCACGTAGCAACCCAATTTGTGAGTTGAGAAAGAATCCTAATTTTATGAGCAGGTCAGGACTGTGGAAGATACGTGACGCTTGAGATGGTAAATTCATATCAAAACATGTTTATAGAAGACCAGAAAGATGAAGCGTCCTCAACACTCCAAGATAAACCGTGGCACCGAGCCCCTGGCTGGTGTGTCTGGACAGTCTCTTGTCCCCACAGCCCCTGAACCTTCCCATCATTCACTCGTATTCCACCTCAAAGGCCGAGGCAGGCCTCTCAATGGGGAGCTGCTTCTGGAGTCAGGAATGTGTTCTCTCAAGCTTCATTCCCAAGCTTTCTGTCAGTCCAGAGGGACACCAGGTCACCCTCACGCCATGTCTCAGGTGCCAATAATAAAACGCTAGGCAAGCTCTTCACAAACACACAAGCCGCAGAGATGCTTTAGATAAGGCAGCAGAGACTCACGGTGCTAAGAGTGTTTTCAAACAAGGAATTAAAAGAAACAATTTTTCCTCAACATAACTCCAGTTAAGACAAGAGATGCAGTCTGCAGGTGAACCAGCCCTAGCTTTTGAAACCAAATTCCATAGGAATCCCCCAAGGCTGGTGGCAACGCAGGCCGATCTTAGTGCTAAGCGCGCCCTGAAGCCTGGACCGCAGGCTCCACTCACCTCCTTTAGCTGCTGACAGCAAGGAGGGTCCTGGGGTGCTGGGGGCCTGTCTCACCGCTGTTTCTAGATCCAGACACAACCTCCTTTTACTTTCATGTAGAGATCCAGGGGCAGCTAACTGTTTTTGTGGGCAGATCGCAATGTGAATTGAGTGCTGCGGCATGAAGAACTCACAGGCCACATTTGTCTTTGGTCTCTGAGACAGAATGATGGCAACTGTCTGAGGCCTCAGAGTGAGCAATGCCCCACCCCACCCCCACATCCCAGGGAACCCGCCACAGTCTCTGCCACCTAACTGAGGACCAGCACAGCACAGAAACCCAAAGTGAGGAGCTGTGGAGCCATTCCTTGGTGGGAGGCGAGGTGGGCGGCACTTACTGCCTGGGCTGGGGAGGCCTGAGAGCCATGGGGGGGCTGGGAAGTGGGCCTGGCCAAGCAGTGCCGAGTCCGGGACCGTGGGGAGGCCACCAGCTGGGAAAGCGACAGCTAGAAGGAAAGAGAGCGCAGGTGAGAGGCTCAGAAGCTTGCCGGTCCATCCACGAAACCTCCAACACACGCTGGCCACACCGGGGTAATGGGCAGCCCTGGATCCAGCCACAGAAGACAGTGATGCCTGCAGCCTCCTGGCCAGCGGTGGCTGTGGAATTTGGAACCGCTTCTCAAGTTCCTTTATTTAATGACAGAGAGGTGATTCCATGATCTCCCTCAGACTGTAATATCTGAATAAGAGTATTATTAACAAGGAAAACAAGCAAGACAAGAGAAAGCATCTCAAGCTACAAGGATGGGCTGGCCTCTGCCTCTCTGTCCCTTGCCAGCCCTGGATGGACTGAGCACCTCCGAGGCCGGGTGATTCTAGCCACCCAAGTTCCTGCCGAACACACCTCCCTGTGAAGGCAGTGACCGCCTCGGCGGCCGGTGCAAGCCCTGGAGACAGCTATGATGGAGTGCCCGCACCACATGGCACTACTGTGTAGCCTCGGGCAAGTCAGCTAACCTCTTTTTGCCTCAGTCTCCTGACCTATAAAATGGGGATAATAATAGTGCCTAAACTGCAGGACTGTTTGGAGAATTAAATGAGAGTCCTGGCAAGGGTTTGGCATAGTACCTGGTACGTGGTAAGCCTTCTATAAATACTGCAGACATCTGGAAATGAGTGTGGCTGTGAAACACTGATGTGGAGGGCCGGGGCCCACGCACTCCTGAAGACATGATCTCAGACCTGCACTCCACCCCCAGCACACACAGCCAGCACGTGGGATGCTCACAGTCAGCAATGATGGCTAGCACACGCCAAGTGCAGGCAGAGAGGCCCCAACGTATGCAACGTATGAAGAGGCACTGAGGACCGATGGCGGGGGGTGCATGAAGCATCCCCAGGGCACCCTGGCAACATCTTCTGGGAGCAGAGGAGATCTTTGGGGCCTATCCAGCTTCCCTCAGACCCCACAAGGTGTTGAGACAACTCAGGGTCATATGGAAACTACACCAGAGAAAATGTCAGGTTGGGCCAGCAGGGCAGCCGGGAGGCCAACCACAGACTTGTGCCTTTAGGTGAACCCAGTATTCTTCACTCATGATCCAGTGTCCCACTGCAGATGACACACTGAAGCTGCTTCCTGGAGACAGCCTTGGATGCTGAATTGGTCAACTTTGCTAGAAAGTCAATTTCCAGGGTGATGCTGGCAGACAGTCATCAGCAGGAACAAGTTACAGCTGACCTCACTCAAAATCACACAGCCAAGGGCCAGCCTGGAGCCACGTATGACTCGGGACTCCAGAGTGGCAGCCACGTAGCAGCTCAGCTCAGCAGGCAACAGCTCAGTGGGAAGGAGCCACTCCTCCCACCCTGGAAGTTCCAGCGCCATGGGGATCTGTGCCATTGCAAGCAGCTAATGGCTCTTGGCGGTGGCACTGTCTCCATCAGCATCGGCTGCTTGGCCTACAGGGCCGGGGTGCCTGGTGGGTGCCCTGGATACCAATAGCTGCCAGGCACCACTCCTTGTAGAGTGAGTCTGGGAGAGCAGAGAGAGTGAGGACCACACCTCAGCATCTCTCAGAAAAAGCAAAGGCTGTCCAGTGGTGAAAGAGTCGCCACCATAAGATGTAACTGCCAGGGAGAAGTGGAAACATGCCCTAGACAGCAACGTAGAGGTCACAGGCAGCAGCCCCCCTAAAAGCCCAAACTGGGAGTCAGCAAATCAGAGATAGGCTGCACAGAAAGGGTGGGAGGGGACACCCCCACTGCGGCCAACAGGCCCTTCCCAGCCACACAGAAGCACACAGGGAGCAGCTGTGCATAAGGGGGAACAGGGGGTTTTCTTGTGCCCCAAACTTGCAAGTAATTGACTCAGGATTCTGAGGGTGGCCGTGGGGGGCCTGGACTTACCCCTGGTCCCACAGGCGAGTCCTGCAGGGCAGTGAGACCTCGAGGTGCTGGTGCCGGCGGGCCTGGGAGGAAGAACAGGGGAGCAGAAGAGGGGCTGTCAGCCTGTGCGAGGGTGATGGGCCCCCGCACCCCCCGCCCCCCACAGTCAGGCCTCCACAGCCTTTAACACCTTGTCCGTAATTGGGCGGCCAGTGGTTACTGCTCAGGCACAACAGCAGCAAGGGTGCTATCTAGAGCCATGGTGTGCCCGGCACCCAGGAGAGGAGGGCACAGCCGACCTCTTCCTCTAGGTGTGCGCCCTTGCTCTTTCTGGGTCAGGAGGTTTCAGTATGGGCGCTTGGAGCTCCCTAATGCACTTCTCCTCACTTGTCATCTCTGCATCCTCCCTGCCCGGAAGAGCTGGGGTCTGAGGTTGCCCCAGTCTTGCAGCTCCCTGACTCAGGCTGTCTTGTTAACTGCGAAGCTCCTGAGCAGATGCTGCCACCGGGCTCTCAGCCTCGTGAACACCCACTCAGCACAAGCTGCTCGCCCAGGTCCTGCTGAGGATTCTCCATGTGGGCCCGGTCACACTGAGAGCCCACCTGGGGGAGGCAAGGCCAGCTCAGGGACTGAGAACAGTCTTTGCCCTTTATGAGGCCACAGCTGCCTCCCCAGCATCCAGGGCTGCCCACAGAGCCAGCAGCCTCCTCCCTAGGCCCACTGCCCCTGCCCAGCCCCGCCTCCGCCCAACTGGCATCTGTGCTGCCTCTGCAGCCCCACCCCAAGCCACATGGACACCTCAGGACCCAGCAGCCCCAGGGCACTCGGCCCCTGCACCTCAGCAGGAGGAAGCCCTGGCACCACAGCAGCACTGGGACGTCCACAGCCACTTGTCTCTCATGGCCATTTCACACACACTGCCATCTGCCTTCACCCACCGTGACCACCCAGCCAGACCCCAAGCCCATTCTGACAGGGCCACCCCTACCCACTCAGAGGTCAGGGTGTGAGCTCCATGCACTGCGTACACTGAGCCACCTGCCTGGCTTCCCTGAGGCCCACAGCCCTGGCCTCCAGCCCCACATCCTATCCCCGCCTGGCTCATGACAGCCTCCTGCATGGCAACAGGACTCTCCACTGCAGCAGATACCTCCCCTCCCCATGGAACTTCCAGGATAACCCAGACCTCCGGAGAAATCAGCCTTCCCACAAGGCCTTGTCCCACCTCCCGTCGTCACCCCCATGTGGCCCACGTCCTGGGCCCAGCTGCTTGCCTTGGCTCTACTTCCCTCTCTTGTGGCTTCTGATGCCATAAGGTCAGGCAAACGAATCCCCACATGTCCTGGAATCCTGACTTCCTCAAGCACACAGCACAGGCCGTGCTCATGGGACCTATGGCCCAAGCAAACAGCACAGAGGCCTGTGACATCAAACACTGGGCACCCTGGACAGAGACTGCCCAGCCACTTCCTGTTCTGCTCTGAATCCCAACAAAACAAAAACAGCAACAAAGAAAAAGTTGTCGACAGAGGAGAAACCAAATCCAAGAGGCGCCACCCTAACACCAGAGCTGTGTGACCACCAGAGCCAATCCCCACCCATGCCTCTCCCAGCAGCTTCCCAAACCCATCCGAGGAAGTGCTGTCCCAGCTGTGAGATCCAGTGGAGACCTGGATCCAGTTAAGGGCCTGTGGGTGGGGATGGGGGTACAGGAAGGCAGTGGGGGCCAGGCCAGAGGGAGCCCCCAACCCTCAGAGGATCCAACTGCCCAGCCCGGCGGGCACAGCTCTTAGTCCAACCACCTCCTAGGTAGTGCCCACTTGGCCCACGCAGCTCCTCTGTAACCAGCTATGGTAAAGTGGCTCCAAGGAGTGCAAAGACTCTGGTCAGAGGCGCCTGCCGTTCTATAAATGAGCCCCGCTCAGAGAAAGTCAGCGAACGATGTAGCAAGCTCTGCTTCCCTGGGAAAATACCATCTCACTAAAAGCAAAATGCAGATGAGGATTCTGCAGGGGCCACGCTGTCCTGAATGCCAGGTGCCTCTCCCCAGATTCCCCTAGCGCCTTTTACAGTCCATTTCAGAGCTCCATGTTGCAACCCCTCCTACCTCCTCCTGAAACAGCAAAAGACGAAACAGCAGAGCAGCAAGTGCAGCTCCACTCTGTTCCTCCATAAATGGGAACTCTGAAAACTCCACAGGCTGATTTTGATAATGAGGACCAACTGCAGGAAATGGTTCCATTTTCTCCAGCGGAGAAAGCAGGCACTCAGGGGCCAGCCCTCTACGCCTGTGCCATCCTCTCGTGGAGGAAAGCCAGGATGAAAAGTTAAACCTTCGAAGCACATCTAAACTTCCTGCATGCACTTTATTTCCCCATCGTCTCAAATGTGTGCACAGTGTGGACAGTTGTTTCAAGTAACTCTATGTAATGACTTATGCAATTTTTTCTTCCAAGGGAGTAAAACTACCTAAAAGGCCTTTGGTGATTATTTAAAAAGACACCTGGTGAGAAGCCCAGGCCCCCAGGCCCGAAAACACAGATCCGTCCGGTGAAGCACAGCAGGAAGAGATCTGCCACAGCCACGAAATAACTCAGTTTTGAATCTCTTTGTTTTAATGTTCAGTGTGGTGATAAGATAAGGAGCTTCCCAAACCATATCCATAGTCCCACCTGGAAGACAGCGTGGCAGCCAGAGGGCACCCACTGTACTCCAGCCCCAGGAGTCTCTCAAAAGCCACAGTGGAGTCTGGGACGCCTGACTTCCGTCACGCCAGGACTCGGCTGACCAGCACCTGGGCCAGCTACTGAACCAAGAGCAGCAGGCATGTGCACAGGATGCAGGCAGGAACAGCTGCAGTGAGCAGAGGGACGAGTACCAGGCCTTCTGGGACAGCACTGCGACAACAGCGAACATCACCAGATGCCACCCAGGTGCTCCTGTAAACAGAAGCTACCGTAGCAAACCCCACAGCTGCTGCGTGGGGCAGAGGAGCAATGGGAAGGGAGGAGGCCGGCAGTGTGTGCTGACCTGAGCAGGTTAATCCGCGTGGCCGTGAAGGGGGGCCTAGGACAGAACAACACAGGGTCTCTCCAAACCACAGCACTCCAGATCAGGGGTGCTTGCCCCTCCACCACCGTCTCCCCAAAGGGAGACTCCAACCCCGCAACAAGCCCTGTCCCCAGAGTTCTTTGTTTCTAGACAGCTTACGTGAATGTCTCCTTTTTGTCTTTAAAAATTTCTCCTTTGCACCAAGCCCCGGCTGCACATACAGTGTGACCTACACACGCAGCCCGGCTACAATCCCCTGCTAGTCCCCAGGCAACTCTGCCACGGAGAGCCCATGCCCACGGCCCATTTCAGGTTGAAAACATTAGAAAGAAAAACGAAACCCACCCGTGTAAGCAGGTATGCTGGCAAATCCACAGTAACCACACCCACTCGACATGCTAGGAAGCATGTATTCGTACATTACCTGCATAACTTAAAGTAAATTAAATTTTAGTTTAACAGTCATTGTAAGATACATCTTTGGGTCCCCGCTGGAGCCTGAAGTAGTAACAGGGTCAGCACAGAACAGAAAGCCGAAATCTCCACAGTAAGCCCAGGAGCAGCTTCTTCTCCCAACACAGAGCCTCTCCATGCACAGCCCTGCGGCAGAGGCCTGGGCTCCCTCACTGGGAGGTGGAGTCAGTGTTTGGTCAAGCCACCATAGGACCCCAGTGTCAGGGAAATAACCTGGATTAAGAAGAGCACAGAGCCTGGTCAACATGAGGAAACCTCGTCTCTACTAAAAGTAAAAAAATGAGCCGGGCGTGGTGGCGGGTGCCTATAATCCCAGATGCTCAAGAGGCTGAGGCAGGATAATTGCTTGAACCCAGGAGGCAGAGGTTGCAGTGAGCCGAGATCTCACCATTGCACTCCAGCATGGGCAAAAAGAGTGAGACTCCATCTCAAAAAAAAAAAAAAAAAAAAAAGAAGCAGAGACTCAGCTTTTCCATGGCCGCTCCGAGAAGTTCGGGGCCAGTGGGCCCTCAGACAGGGTTGCCAGCACACACCTCCTGCCCAGAGCCAGGTCTGAGAAGAGCAGGAAGAGACTAAGTCACTTACGACACCAGAGCCAAATGCAATGCAGAACTGGTCCACACGCCTTGGTACAAAGGGAAACTGACTTCCCACCGAGGGAGGTTCCTCCACCTGTCAAGACTCCTTTTCCCTGACGTGCTAGCACTCTCTAGTCAGTCTCCACTTGCTAAACACTGCAGTCAACAAAATCGCCCAAGTGCCTACTTTTCTGTCAACATAGCTTCAAGAAACTCAAAAGCCCTGTACTCAGGAGGCAAGGCAGGGCCTGCGCTCCGACCTCAGCCCTGGGTGGCCACACGTCCCACCTGGTCACACAGAGCACCTTCACACTGCCTCTGCACTCGCCTGGAGGGGGACCTGCAAGAGGAGGCAACCCACGCACATTCCACACTCAGGAGAGAGGGAGACGCCCTCAAGCCTACAGCTCTCAGCACTGTGGGTCAAATGGCAAAAGTTGTACAGTGAACAAATAATGCTCAAACATGCTCATGGGACAAGACCCCCGAATTCCTCCTTCCTCCACCCCCAGGGAGAGCATTCTATATACAGGACAGAGAACAGAAAAGCGCACAGTTACCCAGAGCACTAATACCACTAAAACCACAGCCCCAGAGGAAGGAGCTCTCCAGCCACACCCATGGCTGCCAGCCACACCATGCCCCCAAGGAACGGTACTGGGCTCTGCTTCTCAATGCGCTTGGGGCAGGAGACAACAGCGATGAGGCTGGGGCAGGAGACAACCTCCCCACTAGCAACCCTCTCACTTCCAGCGTCACCTCACCAGACAGATTAAAGTACTGACTACTGGCTGGACGTGGTAGCTCATGCCTATAGTCCCAGCACTTTGGGAGGCCAAGGCAGGAGGACTGTTCGAGTCCAGAAGTTCGAGACCAGCCTGGGAAACATGGCAAAATCCCATCTCTACAAAAAAAAAAAAATGGCCAGTTGTGGTGGCATGCACCTGTAGTCCCAGTTACATAGGAGGCTGAGGTGGGAGGCTCGCTTGGGCCTGGAAGGTAGAGGCTGCACTGAGCCGTGACTATCCACTGCACTTCAGCCTGGGCAACAGAGTGAGATCTCCTCTCAAGAAAGTAAAATGTACTGACTATACAGGGGGCCCCAGGCTGCAAGGTTGCGTGTCCATCTCCTGACACAGGGTTTCACTGAGCAGCTATTTTCAATATGCATGCTGCACTGCCATTTAAAAAGCGAAATAGAAGCAAGGAGAATGGAAGGATGTGTTTTACCACCTTAATTTCCCTTGTCCATGGATTCATGTATCCAACAAACATTTTATCAGATGCCTGCGCTACGACAGGACCTCAGAAAGAAATGAAGACACGAAACAGCTCAGTGGAGGACAGGGCTGTGGTCTCCACTGAGACGTCTTCCTAGGCTGGAGGGAGCAGGGGCCTCTTGAGACATCAGGAAACATGCATGGAGGCCGACGGTGTCCCTTGTGGCCTGACTGCCCTAGCAGGAGCGAGGGGGAGCTCCCCACCCCGGAACGCACCTGTCCTCCTGGGCCCAGCTGTGCTGCAGCCCACCACAGAGCACAAGGGGGTCAGCAGGAGCTGGATGAGGGGTCCTAACAGAGGAAAACGCTCATTTCACTGAGCAACTGCCCCGCTGAGCAAAGCTTCCCGTGTTTAACTATGGGGTCAGCAATTCTGCGGGACAGAGAAGTCCTGAGGGAGAGGGAGACGGGGCAGCATGAAGAGGCTCTTGCTTAGCAACTCAAGGTCAGGCCTTGGGCTATGGGGATAGAGTGTGGCCCTGTTATGAACAGGGGTAAACAGATGGCCCCGAAAGGCAGGGGAAAGGAAGGGCCATTGCTGGTAAAGGCGCAGTCTCTGGGGTTTGAAGAAGGGTTGTAAACAGCAGCTTCCTACCATCAGACCGTGAAAATACAGGATGAGTCCGTATTCACTCATACTCTAGACACTAAGAATTCATACAGCAAATCCACTTGAAGGACCTTTATTCCTCACTACTTGTGGGTAAAAAGTCATTCTTCCTAAGAGTTTGAAAACAGGAATGGGAAAATGAACAAAACCTAAGCAGAGATCAAGGAACAACCAGATGACAAGTGAGCACAGGGCTGTGTGCCGCAGGGATCCAGGCCGCAGGCAGCCCAGGACAGGGGCTGGTTCATAGGGCCCAAGCCGAGTGGGGGGTTCCAGGACTCGTCAGAGCCCCGAGCTTCGGGGCACCTCCAGGGTCGGTTTCAGAGTGTCACCTCCCTCATCAAAGCCTTGCTCTGACCCACTTTCCCACTAACTCTCCAGCAAAATACACTCTTACCACCTGCACACAAGCTTCTGTTTCTTGGTTAGAGGGTGGCCAAAAAGCTGTTCTGTGGCCTTAGACTCTCCCCCACTGCCTCATAATTGACTGAACCACCCTCACCCAGGGCAAGGAGCCGCTGCCTCTTGGGGAGGATGTTCCAGACCAGCTACCAGCACAGCAGGTGCAACCTGGGCAGGAATCTAATTCCATGTGTCCCGGGAAACCATGGCTACATGTCTGCAGTGACCCCTTCTACATGGCTGTTTCACATCTATTAAGCAAACAAACCAAAATCCTGACACCACCAGAAGAACATTCAAAAGCAAAATATGGCTCAGGGAAAGTCCAAGTTACAAAAATAAAGACGGGGTGCCCTCTAGCGGCTCAATGCACACTCTTCCCTGGTAAGTGATGAATGAACCTTTGCTCCCTTGCAATGTCACAGAGAAAATAAAAAGGATTATTCATAACCGAGAGCCAAAGTACCTCACTTAAAGTGACAGCCGCATATCATTAAGATCTCCAAAGGAACCATATAAGTTGGTGAAATACTGAAGTATGAAAAGTTTCCATCATAAGTTAAACACCAGTGGATATTTAAAAGTCTCTTATATTGGGTTTTGAGAGGCAATGTCTTCTGATGCTTGGAACCTGGGCTGAAGGCAATCATTTAACGGGACATGAATGCGGCCATAAATCCAAATTAAATAAACACAATGAAATCAGGGTCCATCCAGGTAGATTTGCTGGTCCCCAAACAGTGACTGAGAAGTAGATTATGCTGCTACAGCTCATTTGCACCACCATTCAACTCCTGGTCCTTCCAGTAACCAAGGCACACTCCCCTCTGCCAAGGGTATGACAGTAAATCTTCTGGTGAGGAACTCAAAGCATGTATTCCCAACAGCTCAGCATCTTAATTAGTCAATCTAGGCCAGGTGAAGTGGATCACACCTGTAATCCCACCACTTTGGGAAGCCAAGGTGGGTGAATCACCTAAGGTCGGGAGTTGAAGACCAGCCTAGCCAATATGGTGAAACCCCATCTTTACTAAAAATAAAAAATTAGCCAGGAGTGGTGGGCACCTGTAATCCCAGCTACCCAGGAGGCTGAGGCATGAGAATTGCTTGAACCCAGGAGGCGGAGGTTGCTGTGAGCCAAGATTGCGCCACTGCACTCCAGCCTGGGGGACAGAGTGAGATTGTCTCAAAAAAACAAAAGTCAAGCACCTGCTGGTGTGTCCTACACACAGGAAGATGACACCCTCAGCCAGCCATCCAGAAACGCGCCTGTCACAGCGACCACGGATAAATCCCAGGCCAGGAGCAAGCGCCTCTGTGGGATCCCTCCCTGGGGGGCCTCCCTCCCCAAACCTCAATGGCTCTCACTCCAGCCCAAGCACGTCTGGCTTCCTGCAGTCACTCCTCCCTGGGTCCAGCTTCCTGCCCAGAGGCCGCACAGCAGGTTTCTGGAGGACAGGCTGCTTCTCAGCTGTCTTTGTTCTTATCAAACAACAGAAAGTGCGGCAGGAACTACTCCAGTCTATGTATTCGCTGACGGCAAAATGCAAGCAATGCTGGGCAAAGCTGGAATGCAAGTGCAGCCAAAGCAGCAGTGGCAGGGAAAGACCCAGACCAGGTCAGAGACCAGAAGCCCCAACCCTGGGCAGCCACTGTCTGCCAGTTTCACCCCTCTAAACCCATACTCTCCTCATAAAGTTTTTCCTTTAGGGAATCACCCTCCCAGCCCTTAACCATAGAGTCAGGGGTGGACCCAACCCCCACACCAAGAAGGGTGTATGACCAAGACTGACTGTCCCCATCCCTATCCTGATCAGGTGTTACACAGAAAGGGAGGGGACACATGAGATGGATGGGGCTCCATGAGGACTCCGGCTAGAACAACTGAGTCAATCAGGGCCTTTTTGTCAGGATTCCTAAGCCCCGGACTACCTGGGAGCAGCTCTACAAGGAAAGAAGCCAACACTGAAGAAAGGAGAGCTTAAAGGGGAGGGGTGGGGCATGGGGGAGAGGGACGAACAGGTGGAGTCTTAACGGCATCTTTTGAGTGCCGGGATCCAGCCATGCCTCACATCAGCTCTACCTCGGGGCTTTTCTGACACATGAGCCAATACATTCTCTCTTGTGGAAGCTACTCTGAGTCAGGTTTCTATCCCTTGTATACAAAAGGGTTTTGATTAATTCGTTTACTCTACAAATATGTCCTGAATGTTTTACTACGGCCCAGGACTCATCACGCAATGTAAAGATGAATGAAACAGTCACCACTGTGCACTGCTTCAACGACAACTCTTCAGTGTGCAGCAAATGAATGCACCAAGTATCTGCACCTGTTTACCTTCAAGGCATGAGTCAGTTCCCAGTCCTCTTGTGACTGGGAGGCCATGTGGCTACTTCTACCAGGGAGGAGGAGAAGTGACATGTGCCATTTCTGGGCCAGAGCTGTAACTGATGGTACAAGATCCTCCCAAGGCCTCCTCTTCCTGCCGGCGCAGCTCAGCAGCATTCAAGACGGCAACCACCCTCTGGGACCAGGATGACCAGAGCCACCACCAACTGCAGTGCGCACGCAGTGAGGGTGAGAAATAAACCTTTTTATTTTAAGCTCCCAAGATTTGGAGATTATTTGTTACCACAGCAAATTCGACTAATACCCTCTAAGAACAGTGGCAGGGAAGGAAGGAATCAGACAATACACAAGGATATAAAATTAACAGTGGCACCCGCAAAGGGCTGCAGGGTGCTGAAAAATAAGCTCTGCTGTGAACACAACCTTTCCACAGGCTTTACAGGTGAGTACAGGTTTCCATAAGAGAAAAGTTTCCAGCAAGAAAAGTTGAATAGATGCCTTTTTGAATGTGGAATATTTCGAGACATTTTCCAACTGTAGGTAAAAAGGAAATATAAATGGAAATCAACAATGTAGAAAATAACACTCCGAATCAAAACCTACGAAATGGGGTCAAAGACATACTTAGAAGTAAATTGCAGAATCTTAAATGATTTTATTATTAGACACGAGCAAATAAGCTAAGAATTCTGCTTTTTAAAAAATATGAGATTAAAATGAAAAAAAATTAATAACTTAAAAGCAAGAGAACCAGTAAGTAAAGTAACAGCTGATTCTTTGACGAGACTAATGAAACATACAAACCTCTCATAAGCCTGACCGAAAAAGAAAGAGTCCTCCCAAGATAGAAAGAGAAGGAAGGAATCTAAATTGAAAGTTTAAATTAGTTACAAACTTTATCTCAGCATTCTTGTAAACTAAAGGAAATTGGCCATTTTTTAGAGGATGTGTATCCCAAAAGTTAACACAAGATGAGGTGGAAAACATAAATAGACCAATAACCATGAAAAGAAACATAACTGGTTGTCAAAAACCCCTTCAGTGGTTTCACAGCGAAGTTTTATCAGACCTTCAAAAAACAGGTCTTGCCTTTTGTTTAAAGTACTTTAAAGCACAGAAAAAGACGGACAGCTTCCTCCCGATTATGATATGACCAAAGAGAAAGCTATAGAACAGGGGTCTGCAAACTATGGCCCACGGGTCGATTCACCTCGCAATCTGTGTATTAATAAAGTTTTACTAGAACACAGCCACGTTCATTCATTAACATACAACCTATATATACCAGTGGAGATGAGTAGCTGTGACAGAGACCATCTGGCCCACTAAGCCTAAAATATTTACTATTTGGCCTTTAAAGAAAAAGTATGCTAACCTCTTCTATAATTGAGCCTCAATTATAGAAACAGAAATCCCAAACACAAGTTAATCACATCAAGATGGACATAAGTGTAAAACTCCCCACAAGTCATTCTCTCTTACTTTTTAATACTTTTTTAGAACAGTTTTTTAGGTTCTCAGCAGTACTGAGCAGAAGGCACAGAGTGTTCCCACAGGGCCCTGTCCCCACACACAGCTCCCCTCACTAACATCCCTCAGCAGATGGCACATGAGTCTTCTTGCCACCTAATGTATTTGGTAGTTTGTTTATTGTCTGTTGTTAAAGCTCCACTGGGACAGGAGCCTAACCAAGTACCTGGCACATCAGACTCCCACAAGCCTTTGCTGAATGGAGGCAGGAAGGAGAAAAGGAGAACCACCTGCCCCATCTGATTCACATACACTAAGTGCTTGCAGAATGCCTAATAGAAAATGGTAGAAGCAAAGCCAACGCTGTGCTTTCTGTGCCCACTGAGAACCTACTTTCCTGGATGCTGACAGGGCCAGCTGTGGGTGCGTGCATGTGTGCGTGCGTGCGTGCGTGCACTTTTTCTTTTTTTTTTTTTTTTAAGAGGCAAAGTCTAATTCTGATGCACAGGCTAGAGTACAGTGATACAATCATGGCTTACTGCAGCCTCGAACTCCTGGGTTCAAGCAATCCTCCTGCCTCAGCCTCCCAAGTAACTGAGACTAGGTACATGCTACCACACCCAGCTATTGCCTAAAAAATTTTTTTTTGAGACGGAGTCTCGCTCTGTCACCCAGGCTGGAGTGCAGTGGCACAGTCTCGGCTCACTGCAACCTCCACCTCCCAGGTTCAAGAAATTCTCGTGCCTCAGCCTCCCGAGTAGCTGGGACTACAGGCTGGTGCCACCAAGCCAGACTAATTTTGTATTTTCAGTAGAGATGGGGTTTCACTGTGTAAGCCAGGATGGTCTTCATCTCCTGACTTGTGATCCACCCACTTCAGCCTCCCAAAATGCTGGGACTACACGCGTGAGCCACTGCTCCTGGCCTTAAATTTTTTGTAGAGTAGAGGGGTCTTGCTATGTTGCTCAAGGTGGTCTCCAACTCTTGGCCTCAAGCAATCCTCCCATGTCAGCCTTCCAAAGTGCTGGAATTATAGGCATGAGCCACTGCACCCAGTCAAGGACAACTGTTTTTATCCATCAAAGACTCTGAGATCCAGAGGAGCTCCATGGAGATGCCCTGCCACTGCTTCTGCCCTGGTGGCTACCTTGCTCCAGTAAGATTTTGGGCCTGCGTTAATTGAACCAGTAGTTGAAAGGGGTACATACATGTAGTCACTTCCCTCAATGCTGCCAACTAGAAGAACAGCAACGGGCTGGGTGCAAGGGCTCATGCCTGTAATCCCAGCACTTTTGGAAGGCCGAGGCGGGAGGATCACCTGAGATCAGGAGTTCAAGACCAGCCTGACTAACATGCAGAAACCCTATCTCTACTAAAAAGACAAAATTTGCTGGGCAAGGTGGCACATGGCTATAATTCCAGCTACTTGGGAGGCTAAGGCAGGCTTAAACCTGGGAAGCAGACATTGCGCTGAGCCGAGACAGCGCCACAGCACTCTAGCCAGGGCAACAAGAGCAAAACTCCATCTTAAAAAAAAAAAAAAAGGAATGGCAATGGCAGTAGCATGAGGACAATGGCAATCGCTGGGTAT
Source organism: Callithrix jacchus (assembly GCF_049354715.1). Classification (NCBI taxonomy): domain Eukaryota; kingdom Metazoa; phylum Chordata; class Mammalia; order Primates; family Cebidae; genus Callithrix; species Callithrix jacchus. Next base: position 43,811,364 of record NC_133508.1, read on the forward strand.
CTGCTCCACACCAGGCAGCCCTAAGCACCTGGACTTAGCTTTACTCATTTCATCCTCCCTACAATCCTTTGCTATCCTTTGCCCATTTTTCTTTTGTTTATCTGCTTCTTATTGATTTGGAGGAGCTCTTTCTGTAATCTTTCTAATCTTCTCATCTTCCTTCATTAATTTTTAATAGTCATGTGTATTGCAAGTATCTTTCAGCCTGAGGTCTGTCTACTAACTTTGTTTGTAGAGTCTTTTTCACATGAAAGTTTTGTATTTTAATATGATCATATTTCTCAATCTTCTTTTTTTGGTTTATGCTTTGTCTATCTTTCTTAAGAAGGCATTCCTAACCCTAAAGGCCATAAAAATATTCTCCAATGTCTTTTTCTGAGATTTCTCAAGTTTATTTTTCATACTTAGGTATTTAATCCAACCCATTTTACTGCTGAGGAAACAGAGACAGAGACATTAAGTAACTGCTCTAATATTCAATCAGTAAGCATGCATTCATAAGCAATACATACAACTGTTTTGAAAGTTACTTAAATGGTAGCACATTGTTCATTTCCTTTCAGAATCGGTGTTCATTCAGCATACCATCGTGAAGGTTTATCCACCAAGGTATGTACAGATCTACTTCATTCATTTAACTGGCACAGATCATTTCACGGTCCAAATAAGTGAGTTTATGCGTTCCCTGCCCAGGAAGCAGGCAGACTGTTTTCAAATGTTAACTTAAAAGCTGCTGTGTGCTGAGCCTACCCATGTCTCCTTGTACATATGAACTGGTTGTTCTCTTAACAGGTGTCTGGAAACGGCATTTCTGAGTTGCAGAGTATTAACCAAACATTACAAAATCACTCTTCAAAGTGGCTGTACATATCACATTCTTCCCGCAGTGGTAAGAGTTCTGCTTTAACCACATCCTCATTAACCTTCGCACTATTAGACAGCTAGATTTCTCCAGCATGAGGGGAATAAAATGATTTCTCATTTTATTTTGCATTTCTCTGATTACCAGCAAAACTGAGCACTTTTTCATAGGTTTATGGTTATTGGTTATTCTGGTTTATTCTCTATAAATTCCCTCTTCATATGACGACAACGTTAACGATCGCCCAGCAATGGCTGAGCATTTTCCATTTTTCTTTCCTGCTATCTATTTCTTATTGATTTGGAGGACCTCTTTCTATAATCTTTCTTCTTTCTAATCTTCTAATTCTAACATTTCTGAAGTTTTGGTTTTCAGGCCATCTGGAATCTTATTGAATATGACATGAAATTAGAACTGAATTTCATATTTTCCATACGGGCCAATGATCACACCACACCATTTACTGACTGGTACTCCTTGCAGTAAGCGGAGTAACTGCTGCCACCCCAGAGATACCCACAGCCTAATCCCAGAACCTATCCATATGTCAAATGCCAAGGGACTAAGGTGCTCATCAGCTGACTCTGAGATGCAAGGATGACCCTGGATTTTCCAAGTGTGCCCAATGCACTCACAGCAGTCTTTGTAAGTGAAAGGCAGGATGGCAGGGAGGCAGGAGGGTCAGAGTTGAGTGAGTCTGGAAGGTCCTGCATGGCTGCCTCTGAAGATGGAAGAAGGAGTCGAGGGATGCAGGTGGCCTCTAGCTGGAAAAGGCGAGGAAATGGACTTTCCCCTGGAACCTCCATAAGGAGCACAGCCCCACTGAGCCCTTGATTCAAGCCTGTGGGACCCACTTGGGACTTCTGACCTCCAGAATTTTAGGATAATAAGCTCCTGGTGTTTAACGTCACTAAGTTTGGGGTAATTTGTTATAGCAGCGATCAGAAATTAACATACTCCTTCTCTGCAAGTTGTCACACACCATACTTTAAATTAAAAAATACACAACCCCAGCATTTTGGGAAGCCAAGGCAGGAGGACTGTCTGACACCAGGAGTTCAAGACCAGCCTACAACATAGCAAGACCTCATTTCTACAAAAAAAAAAAAAAAAAAAAAAGCAAAAAACAAAAACACTTAGCCAGGAATGGTGGCGCTGCCCGTAGTCCCAGCTACTCAGGAAGCTGAGGCAGGTGGATGGCTTGAGCTCAGGAGTTCAAGGCTACAGTGAGCTGTGATCATGTCACGCACTCCAGCCAGAGCAACGAAATGAAAATTTATCTCTAAAAACAAAAAAAAAACCCTGGAATACATTGTAAAAGAAAATAAATGCAGCACATGGAAGAAATACACACCAGGTAGAGAGCATGAGCCAAGACTCAAAAGTCCGGAAAACACACAGCATGGCAAATGAATCCCAGGTAGCACACGAAGCTAGAAAACGCTCCCAAACCACCAGACGATCAGCCCCGAGGGGGGATGATTTCAGCAGCTGAGAAACCATTAACAGCAGTCCAGGACTTCTACCTCTGGCCAAGAAGAGTGACAGTGATCAGACTGACCCTGCCATCTAAAACACATTTTCTTTTCAACACGAAATATGTAAAACAGTGGTTTTCAACACAGCGGACTTCAGGCAACAAAGAAGAGTGATCCTGAGGGATGGAAACAGAAGAGGGGAGGCCTCCCCTGCCTCCAGCTTACTGTGTTCAGTGAGTTTGCACAGACAGGATGAGCGGCACAGAGAGAACACTGGCCATTTACAGAGGGTCCCACCCTCGCATTCAGTACAGTGCAGATGAGGAAACTGGTAAGGTGAAAAGAAAAAGAACCACCAGAAAGGATTACAGGGAACAGGGCCTGGGGTTCACAGGGCAGGCAGTCACAGTGCCATTCCCTCCAGCCACCTGGTAATCCTCATTCTTCACGGGATGCTGGGCAGAGCCCTCAGAGGGCACCTGTCATCTCAGTGAGGAATAATTAGCCCTAGAAGAAATGCTAATCTGATCCCACCTAACTAATCTTAAGAGCAAGACCCAAAAGGATCTAACAATTTTCAAAGCTTAAGACTATTTATCAGATACAAAAATATTCAGTATCCAGTAAGAGAAAATTCTGACTATCTGGGGTCCATCAAAAGTTATCAGACATCCAAAGAGGCAGGAAAATACAACCCCAATCAGGACAACAATCTATCAGTCAAAACTGACCCTGAGCCAGCAAAGATAGTAGAATTAGCAAACCAGGATATTAAAGTAGCTATAACTATATTTCCTAAGTTCAAAAAGCCAGACGAAACACTGGGCGTGTTAAGTCAAGACATATAAGATATAAAACAAGCCCAAACACAACTCCCGAGATGAAAACGAAATACCCAAGATGAAAAATATACTGAATGAGATAAATGGCCGATCAGACACTCAACAAGAAAAGAACTTGAAGTGAACTTGAGGATACAGCACCAGAAACTATCTAAAATGAAACGCACAGCGAAAAAAGGTTACAAATAAAAGTGAACAGACTATCAGTGAGCTGTGAGACAACTTCTCGCAGCCTGATGTACACATAATTGGGGCCTCTGAATCAGAAGATGAGAGGAAGACAGAAGAAATAATGACCAAAATGTTTCCAAATGTGATGAAAACTATAAATCTAGAGATCTAACAAGCTCAAGGAACCCCAAGCAAAAAAACCAGTTAAAGCGCCCTTCTGGGAAAGCAGCCGCAGTGACAGACTGGTTTTAAAATCTCCTCCAAGCACCTCATGAAAACAGGGCAACCAGGAAAGTAAATCCCGCACAGCGCCCACAGTCGTGCCAGCCCAAAAGCCAGACACCAGGATATGCTCGTCAGAGTTTACAACTCACTTGATTAGAAGGTCTTCAAACAAAACTAGCTGCCCATTTCCAGTGCGATAACTACATCTTTACTTACTTATTTATTTTTGAGACAAAGTCTCGCTCTTTTGCCCAGGGTGCGGTGCAGCGGCACAATCATGGCTCACTGCAGCCTCAAACTCCCGGGCTCAAGCAATCCTCTCACCTCAGCCTCCCAAGTGGCGGGACCTAGAGGCGCACACCATTGCGCACAGCTCATTTGTTTTATTTTTAGTAGAGATGGGGTCTTGCTATGTTGCCCAGGCTGCTCTTAAACTCCTGAGCTCGAGTGATCCTCTCGCCTCAGCCTTCTAAAGTGCCACGATTACAGGCATGAGCCACCATGCCTGGCTTATATCACAATTTAAACACAAGAAAATTTCTTTCCAGAGAAGGTAGTCACATTTTTTTCCCTGAAAGCCACCTATATAGGTTCATTCTCTGTTCAGCCATTTCTACAGCCATGGGCGAATTATGTAGACTATGTATTACTATTATACTTTTAAGTAACTTAATCAAAAATCAGAGTGCAGAGCAGATCCACAGGTTCTGCAGCCATGAATTCAACCAACTTTGGACTGAAAATACTCGTTTAAAAATGGACGATTGTGTGTGCACCGAACATGTACAGACTCTTTTTTCTTGTCATTATTCTCTAAACAGTACAACACGATTTACATAGCCTTTGCACGGTATTAGGTATTGTAAGTCATCTAAAGATGATTTTAAGTACATGGGAGAATGTGCGTAGGTCACAGGCAAATACCACACCAGTTTACAGAAGGGATTTAAGCATCTGAAGCCAGTCCCCCACGGATACCAAGGGATAGCTCTAATCATATTTATATTTAATTACAAAATATACCCAATTTATAATCTAAGGTCCTCTTTTCTTCGTAATTTTGTTTCTTAAGAGGTTGACATGTATTTTATTTTTAAGATTAACTCTATGTCAAAGAGTGTACGTCAAACAAGGAAAGATACGAGACGTAAGCAGGCAGTGGGTTGCTTTAAATGACCCTTTATTATGACCCTTTGCTTAGTATTTCAAAATTATGTGTCCTATGCCTTGAATGCATTCAGTTTCATCAAATAAAATTGGAAATTCATTCTAATCTGACTGACAGAAAATGCACGCATGCCTACCACCCACCACCACAAGGAATTCTAGTACTGGGGCTGCTGCACATGTCAGTGTCGTTTGTGTAAGATGGGATAGCTAATGTACACACTGGCGGTGAACAGAAATCCTGAGAACAAGCTGGTAGGCATAAAATTCAAATACTGAAAACACAAAACAGTTAAACTATCAAATGCACCACCTCTATGAAAAGAAGGAAAATACTGAATGATGTAGTTTGTCCCAAAGAAATCAGCTATTAAGTTTTGATACCAGAATATTCTTAGACCGCTCAGGAAATCCTGAAGGGCCGTGTTGACTATGTATTACTATTGTACTTTTAAGTAACTTCATCAAAAATCAGAGTACGGAGTAGATCCTTGGGTTCTGCCTCCATGAATTCAACCAGCCTTGGGCTGAAAATATTTTTTTTAAATGTACGGTTGTGGCTACACTAAACACAAACAGACTCTTTTTTTCTTGTTATTCCCTAAACAGTACAGCAATTTACATAGCATTTGCACGGTATCAGATATCTCAGAAAATCATCAACTTCATCGAATTCATCAACTTAGAAATGTACGTGCTGCTTCCAGCAATTGTAAAATCAAATTCAACAAGCCTAGTTCCCATAAATCAGAATCTCAATGCACAGAGAAAACCTCTCCCAGGTGACAGAAGCACCAGCAGCTTTGCACCAGGAGTTGAGGCCACCACCGAGCACAGAAGCAAGTCCTCCCTGAACACCTGGGCATCACCAGCTGGGGGCCGGAAGAACACAAAGCTCCCTCCATGGGCTTGTACACTTGTTCACTCCCTATCTTGCTATCTAGAACAAGCAGAGTCATCACCTGTGACTAGGGATCCTAGAACTTTAACTCTAAGCCAGAGCTCCAGATGCCTAGAGCGAAGGCCCCACACCCATTTAGGTGAACTACTCCAACCCTCCCTCATTCCTTCTGCCCCTCACTTCACTATGGGTGGAATTCTCAACCAGAACATGCTGTAGACCAAGGGCTCTGAGCACAGCATACTGCCTTAGCAGAAGCAGCTAGGCTGACAGCCAGCAACAACTCTTTACCCACCTACCTATGAGTACTTGCTGCCATCCACAGGGCCTGGGCTCTGCCTCTGCTGGCAGTCCTTGCTGCTTGCAGCCAATTGCGACTCCCTTTCTTAAAGCCACAGACTCAGACACAGACCCCTAACTTTTGGGCAGTGCTTCAAGGTGAACAGACAGATGGCTGCTTGAACAGCGCAAACTCAAAGTGGCAGTCCTTGGCTCTCGACCACCCTCTAATTCTCGGGTCCCACATTTGCAAGGCACCCATGTGACATGTCCTTTTTAAGTGCTTAGTTGGGGAGCTGTCAAGTAACTAAGCTGACACCAGGCTGAAGCACAGGTGACAAGCTTCTGGGCCACAATTCATCACTGTCCAATTCTACACCTTTGTATTAAGCAAAAGCCCAAAAAACAGATTCGATTAAAGCAATCTATGGCAGTGATCTTACAAATGTGATGATTACCATACTGAACTAAGTATCTTTCCCTGGTAACAGATGGAAGTGCTGCCTGCTGTGTGCCTGGGGAGTCAGCTCTCTGGAAACACTTACTGGAAGGGGACGTGGGTGGTTTCCCCGCAAGTTGCCGCTCTACCTTGGGGCTGCTGACAGGCTCTGCAGGTGAGTCCAGGTGTTCTTCTGAGCCCAGCGAGAACTGGAACCGGACTGTACCCGACTCCACCTGCTTCACCTGCAATGAAGCACAAGGGCAGTGATGGCCACGCCCTTCATCAGCACTCCGGTCACAACGATCCAACCAGGAACAGCACGCTCGGTCCTAAAACAAAGCCCACATGCAATCAGAGGCCATTGAAGAAGCCACATGTTCTTAGATTATGATCAAGTAGCTTCCGAGCAAAAAGCAACTGGATGTGACACTAAAAGCCCTGCGGGCCAAATTATCATGGAATGACCCTTACCCAAGTAGAAATCACAATGTCTCCTGAGTTGGGAATGTTTTCATTAACCTATGTGAGACTGACACTGGGTTATGGCTCTATGGGTTTGGCACATGCACAGATTCACATAACCAGCACCACACTCGGGGTGCAGGCCAGCCCCAGCCCCCCAGAGTGCTCCCTTGCCCTGCCCAACCCTGGTGGTCTATGACTGCTTCCCCAGCACTGTCATTTGAACCTCATCCCAACTGATGAGATTCATCCCAGTTGTAGTATAGACATCAAACTTTCTTTTTTTATTACTGAGTGATATTCTATTATACGGATGTATCATGGTTATTTATCCATTCAGTCACTCATGAACATTTGAGCTGTTTCTGGTTTGGGTAATTATAAATGGAGCTGCTACAAACATGTGTCCAGATTTCTGTGTGAACACAGGTTTCATTTCTCCAAGAGTAGGACTATGGGTCATATGCTATATTTAATTTAATAAGGCACTTCCAAACTTTATTTCTGGACTCTCTATTCTGTTCCATTAATCTACGTGCCAATCCCTTGATGCTAATTTTATTAGTGTGGCAGTATAGGAAGTGTTTAAACTGTAGTATGACTCCTCCAACTTTACTGTTCTTTTTCAAAACTACTTCGACTCTTCTAATTCCTTTACCTTTCCATGCAAATTTCAGAATCAGTTTATCTATATTCCTGCTGGGATTTTGATTGAAACTGCATAAAATCTATAGATCAATCTTGAGCAGAACTGACAGCTTTACTATGTTGAGTTTTCCAAGATATACACATGTTATGTCTCTCTAATTAGTTAGGTCTTCCTTGATTTCACCTAAGAATAACCGCAAGGACAGTTTTATAGCTGGCAGCATACGGATCCCATACCTATTTTGTCAGACTTATTTCATGAAGGGCAGGGCTTTGTAAGTAATACTGTTTCTGTATTTTGCTTTCAATTTTTCAGTGCTAGTATAGAGAAACAGGACTGATTTTTCATGCTGACTTCCTGTGTTATCTTGCAGTCTCACTAAACTCACTTACTCATTTTTTGTAGATTCCTCAGAATCTTTGACACACACAATCATGTTTCCTGCAAAAATGGACAGTTTTGTTTCTTCCTTCCAGTGTGTATGTCTTTTGTTTTCCTGACTTACAGCACTGACTATACCTTCCAATGCACTGCTGACCATGATGCTGAATGCAAACACTGGACATCCTTCACTTGTTCCTGATCTTAGGAGAAAGCAATCAATCATTTACCATTGATTACCATTGGTAATGACCAATTACCATTATGTAATAACCTTCTTTGTCTCTTTTGATCTTTGCTGCTTTAAAGTCTATTTTATCAGAGATGAGAATTGCAATTCCTGTTTTTGCTCTCCATTTGCTTGGTAAATCTTCCTCCATCCCTTTATTTTGAGCCTTTGTGTATCCTTGCGTGTGGATGGGTTTCCTGGATACAGCACACCGATGGGTTTTGGCTTTTTATCCAATTTGCCAGTCTGTGTCTTTTGATTGGTGCATTTAGCCCATTTACATTTAGGGTTAATATTGTTATGTGTGAATTTGATACTGCCATTTTGATGCTAGCTGGCTGTTTTGCCCATTAGTTGGTGCAGATTATTCTTTCTTTTGATGCTCTTTAGCATTTGGTATGTTTTTGGAATGGCTGGTACTGGTTGTTCCTTTCTATGTGTAGTGCCTCTTTCAGGAGCTCTTGTAAAGCAGGCCTGGTGGTGACAAAATCTCTGAGTACTTGCTTGTTTGCAAAGGATTTTATTTTTTCTTCACTTATGAAGCTCAGTTTGGCTGGATATGAAATTCTGGGTTGAAAGTTCTTTTCTTTAAGGATGTTGAATATTGGCCCCCACTCTCTCCTGGCTTGTAGAGTTTCTGCCGAGAGATCTGCTGTGAGTCTGATGGGCTTCCCTTTGTGGGTGACCCAACCTTTTTCTCTGGCTGCCCTTAGTATTTTCTCCTTCATTTCAACCCTGTTGAATCTGATGATTATGTGCCTTGGGGTTGCTCTTCTTGCAGAATATCTTTGTGGTGTTCTCTGTATTTCCTGGACTTGAATATTGGCCTGGATTGCTAGGTTGGGAAAATTTTCCTGGATAATATCCTGAAGAGTACTTTCCAGCTTGGATTCATTTTCTTCATCACATTCTGGTACACCTATCAAACATACGTTAGGTCTCTTCACATAATCCCACATTTCTTGGAGACTTTGTTCATTCCTTTTTGCACTTTTTCTCTAATCTTGGTTTCTCATTTTATTTCACTGAGTTGATCTTCGACTTCTGATATTCTTTCTTCTGCTTGGTCGATTCGGCTGTTGAAGCTTGTGCATGCTTTACGAAGTTCTCGTGTTGTGTTTTTCAGCTCCTTCAATTCGTTTACATTCCTCTCTAAGTTGTCCATTCTTGTTATAATTTCCTCGAATCTTTTTTCAAGGTTCTTAGTTTCTTTGCATTGATTTAGAACATGTTCTTTTAGCTCACGGAAGTTTCTCATTATCCACCTTCTGAAGTCTGATTCCGTCATTTCATCACCCTCATTCTCCGTTCAGCTTGGTTCCCTTGCTGGCAAGGAGTTTTGGTCCTTTGTAGGAGGCGAGGTGTTTTGGTTTCGGGTGTTTTCCTCCTTTTTGCGCTAGTTTCTTCCCATCTTTGTGGGTTTATCCTCCTGTGGTCTGAGTAGTTGCTGACTTTTCGGTTGGTTCTCTGAGTGGACGCCCAGATTGTTGACGGTGAAGTATTTCTGTTGCTTAGTTTTCCTTCTAACAGTCTAACCCCTCTGCTGTACGACTGCTGAGGTCCACTCCAGGCCCTGCTTGTCTGGGGGACAGCTGTAGCAGCTGCCTCGGGCCTCACCACCCCAACCAGCCATCAAATGTGTTTTCAACATCAATTGCCAGGATCATACGGTTTCCTTCTTTAGGCTGTTACTATAGTGAATTACATTTATTGATTTCCAAATAGAAAACAGATTTGCATTCTTCAGATAAAGCTCCACTTGGTTTTAATATATTATTCTTTTTGGAAATCACTGGACTCAATTTGCCAATATTTTGTCAAGTAGTTTGCACCTATGTTTATGAGGGATATGGGTCCACATTTCTGTTTTCTTGTTACTATTAATATCTTTTTCTGGTTTTGGTATCAGGGTAATGCTGGCTTTATTTTGTGAGTTGGGAATTGCTCCCATCTTTTCTGTTTTCTGAAATAGATTGTATAAAAGTGGTATAATTTCTGCTTTAAATGTTTAGTAGAATTCATAGTGAACAGGCCTGAATATTTCTTTTTTTAATAAGTTTTTTTTTTTTTTTTTTTTTTTTGAGACGGAGTTTTGCTCTTGTTACCCAGGCTGGAGTGCAATGGCGCGATCTCGGCTCACCGCAACCTCCGCCTCCTGGGTTCAGGCAATTCTCCTGCCTCAGCCTCCTGAGTAGCTGGGATTACAGGCATGCGCCACTGTGCCCAGCTAATCTTTTGTATTTTTAGTAGAGACGGGGTTTCACCATGTTGACCAGGATGGTCTGGATCTCTTGATCTCGTGATCCACCCACCTCGGCCTCCCAAAGTGCTGGGATTACAGTCTTGAGCCACAGCGCGCGGCCGCTTCAAAAGTTTTTAAACTATGAATTCAATTTATATAAAGTTTAGGACTACTCAGTTTATCTACTTCATCTTGGCTGAGTTTTAGCAGCGTGGGGTTTAATATTCATTCATCCATTTCACCTAAACTGTCAAATTTACGTGCAGAGAACTGCTTGTAGTAGTTCCTTATCATCCTTTTAACGCCCGTGAGGTCTGTACTGATATTCCTTCTTTCATTCCTACTATTAGTCATTCCCATCCTCCTTTCTTCTTCAGTCTTGCTAGAAATTCATCAATTTACTGATATCTTCAAACAGGTTTTTGTTTCATTGGGTTTTTGCTATTTTTTAATTTTTAATCTATTATTTTTCTTTGCAGTTCCACTGGTGTCTGCTATTACTGACTTTTGAATTGCTCTGGGTTTATTTTACTCTTCTTTTTCTAGTTTCTAAAGGTAAAGATTAGATCGCTGAATTAAGATCTTTTTTCTGTTCTAATATAAGCCTCTAACACTAAGTATATTTGAGTTGCAACCTGCAAATTTTGATATGTTGTATTTCCATGTTTGTTAAGTTCAAAATATCTTCTATTTTCCCTTGAGGTTTACTCTTTAATTTGTGGATTGTTTACATATTGTTTAATTTCCAAGTGGTTGAAAATGTTTATTATCTTTGTTATTAATTTCTATTTCAATTCCATTATAATCTGAGAATACATCTTGTATAATCTCAATTCTCTTAAAGTCTGTTTTATGGCCAAGGATATTGTCTATCTTGATGAATGTTCCATGTGCGCTTGTAAAGAACGTGTATTCTGCTGTTGTTGGGTAGAGTGTTCTACAAATATCATTCCGATCCGGTCGGTCAATGATGATGTTCAGTCCTTCCATACCACTGGTGATTATCTAGCTAGTTGCTCTTCATTTACTTAGAGAGGATGTTGAAGTCTCCAACTATAATTGTGGATTTGTCCCTTTTCTCCTTTTAGTTCAACTGGTTTTTGCTTCATGTATTTTGAAGCTCTGTTAGATGCAAACAATTTTAGGATTGTTAGGTCTTTTTTATCATGTGTATTATCTCTCTTAATTCCTGGAAATTTCCTTTATTCTGAAATCTAGTTGGTCTGATGGTGTCTGATAATAATATAACCACTCCAGTTCTCTTTTAATTCGTGTTTGAACAGAATTTTTTCCATTCTTTTAATTTACATTATATTCAAAGTATATTTCTTATAGACAGTATATAGTGGGACTTTGTTTTTCATTAAGCCTGATAATATCTTTTAAACTGGTGATGTTTACACTAAACCCTTAATGTAATTACAGGCATATCTCAAAGATACTGCAGGTTCATTTCCAAACCACTGCAACGAAGCAAGTCACTTGAATTTTCTTGGTTTCCCAGAACATTTAATGGTTATATATACACTATATATAGTCAATAAGTGTGTAATAGCATTACATCTAAAAAAAAAAAGAAACTGTACTTACCTTAATTTAAAAATACTTTATTGCTGGCCAGGCACAGTGACTCACATCTGTAATTCCAGCACTTTAAGAGGAAGGTGGATCACTGAGGTCAGGAGTTCAAGACCAGCCCAGCCAATATGGTAAAACCCCATTCTCTACTAAAAGTACAAAAATTAGCTGGGTGTGGTGGGGAGCACTTGTAATCCCACCTACTTAGGCTGAGGCAGAAGAATCACTTGAACCTGGGATATGGAGTTGCAGTGAGCCAAGATCGCACCACTGCAATCCAGCCTGGGTTATAGAGCAGAACTTCATTTAAAAAAAAAAAAAACAACTTTCTTGCTAAAAAATACTAACCATTGTTAGTATTTTTTATACATTTATGCGCCCGGCCAGCAATAACTGTGCCATTATAGGTATGGTGACTCAACTCATGCCTATAATCCCAACACTCTAGGAGACCCACTCTAGGATCCACTTGGGGAGGATCCCTTGAACCCAGGAGCTCAAGTTCATCCTGGGCAACACAGCAAAGACCTCAACTCTACAAAAATTGAAAAATTAGCCAGGCATAGTAACACATGCCTGTAGTCCTAGCTACTCAGGATGCTGAGGTGTGAGGATGGTTGAGCCCAGGAGTTCAAGGCTCTAGTGAGATATGATCCTGCCACTGTATTCTACCCCAGAACAACAGAGTGAGACCTTGTCTCCAAAAGAAAAAAAAAAAAAAAAGCTAAGAATCATCTGAGCCTTCTAGGGCATTGTAAGGTTTTTGTTGGAGGGTTGTGCCTTGATATTGATGGCTGCTGCCTCATCAGAGTAGCAGTGGCTGAAGGATTGGGGTAGCTGCAGCACTTTCATAAAACAAGACAACGATGCAAGTTTGTTCTATCAAGTAACTCTTCCTGTCACAAAGGAGTTCCCTGTATCATGCGATGCTGTTTGACAGCATTTTACCATAGGCAGAACTTTCAAAATTATAGTCAATCTTCTCAAACCTTGCCATTGCTTTATCAATTAAGTTTAGGTAATTTTCTAAATACTATGCCTTTATACCTTTAAAATCTCACTGGACACTGTTTTTTGTTTTGTTTTTCAGAAAGTCTTCCTCTGCTGCCCAGGCTGGAGTGCAGTGGCACAATCCCAGCTCAATGCAACCTCCGCCTCCTGGATTCAAGTGATTCTCCTGCCTCAGCCTCCCAAGTAGCTAGGATTACAGGCATGCAGCCACCACACCCAGCTAATTTTAGTATTTTAATAGAGATGAGATTTCACCATGTTGGCCAAGCTGGTCTTGAACTCTTGACCTTAGGTAATCCGCTCTCCTCAGATTCCCAAAGTGCTGGGATTACAAGCCCACTGCACCCAGCCACACTGTTACAGTTTTTGCTTCAAGCATCCAATGTAGATTAAAGAAGAGGAGAATGTTACATTTAGCATTTCTGTTGTTCTTTCTTCATTCTTGATGCTCCAAATTTCTGCCAGGTATCACTTCTTCTCTGAAGAAATTCTTTTAGCAATTCTTTAAGCAAATTATCTGCACTTACTTTTAGTTCATCTGAGATGCCCTCATTTCACACTTTTTTTTTTTTACACTGGATGCAGAATTCTGAGTTCCAAGGTCTTTCTGTTAGCACTTTAAAAATCTCCCACTTTCCTTCAGGTCAGCTGGTTTCTGATGAGGAATCCACAGTCATTCAAATTATTATTTCTCTGTAAGTAATACATCATTTTTCTACAGCTGTTTTTAATAATTTTATCCTTTGTCTTTAGTTTTCAGCAGCTTGTATATGATTTATCTGAGTGTGGATTTCCTCACATTTATCCCTGGGGTTTGCTGACCTTGGATCTGCAAGTTTATGTCTTTTGCCAAATTGGGGAAGTTTTCAGTCATTATTTTTTAAGTGCTTTTTTCTGCACCACGTTCTCCTCTACCAGGACTGGGTGCTAGTCTTTTTGGTAGGGACCTACAGGTCAACACTGAGGCTTTGCCCCTTGTCTTCCAACCATTTTCCTCTCTTTTGCGCAGGGTGAATAAATTTCTATTGGTTTATCTTCAAGTTCACTGACACTTCTGTCATCTCCAGTCTGCTGTTAGGCCAGCTAGTGATTTTTTATTTTGGTTATTTTATTTTTCAGTTCTAAAATTTTCATTTGCTTCTTCCCATTTATTTCCAGAGCGTTTGTTCTTATTGACTAGAGCATCTTTATTATGACTGCTTTAAATTCTCTGATAATTCTAACATTTGTGTCATCCCAGTGCTGGTGTCTGTCAACTGTCTCTCTACAAGCTGAACTTTCCAGGTTCTTTGTATGACAATTAACTTTAGAGCATATCATAGACACTTTGAACATTACACCATAAAACTCTGAGTCTCATTTAAATCCTATGAAGAATGCTGGTATTTTTATTTAGGTAGGAATTGACTCAATTGCGTTCAGGACAGTTTCTGACCAATATCCTATGGGCTGTGGTTTCAATGTCAGTTTCATTTTCAAAACCTGTGTAGGGTTCTTCAGATTTCTCCCGCATGTCCTCCACCCAGCAGGCAGCTCTGAAACTGGGAAGTTGTCGATCCCACAGTGTCAAAGTCTTCGGTATCTATTTAGGGTCAGACCCACACACGTGCAGTTGTGGGGTGAAGCCAGGGTTTTGTAAACAATCTTACAGGACCACTTCCCCAGCTCCTCCCTCAGTGATCTCTCTAAGTTTTTGCAAGTAGAACCCCCTCTTCATCCTCCAACCAGCTCTACTATGCTATATGCCCCCTGCAACTGTGCCTGAATCCAAGGCCAAGCAGTAATAAGACAGAGTGCTTTAAAGATGGGCAGGAATGTACAAAAGAGCTAAAATTCTCATCTGTCATTATGAGAATTCAGTATATAGTGTCTGAAATTGTAAATTAAGAAACAGCAGTAAAAGGCTATTATTTAGAAAACAAAGGTAAAGACCATAAGTCACAGTTAAGAGTTGAAAGTGGCTGTCTTTGGAGATATCAATTTCTTTAAAAAAAAAAAAAAAAAAGAGGGAAACAATTATTTCCTCAAAGGAAAAGCGCAGGAGTTAAGAAAGGAAACACAATTATGATACATGATTTCATCATTTCATAGTAAATTACAGTGAAATAATAACAACATAAACTCTAAAATCTAGCTACCCAAAAATTACGGGCTTTTAGTTATGCTTATATTTTTCTTTAACATCTGCCTCTCCTACTCAACTCTCATGGGATCAGGGATGTTTTTTCTTTGAGTACATGTAGGTGCTCAATACAAGTTCACTGAGTGATGAATGACTGAATGAGATAAAGAAGAGGCTGGTGCAGTGGCAGAGACAGGCACACCTAGGCTTCTAACTGACCTGACTTGAGAGGGGCTGTCACCGCCAGAAGCAAAGGAGTGCCTTCGCAGGGCAGGAAAGGGAATCAAGTTTGTGGCCAGGGTTAGTTCACTGCTTTAGTTAATTACATCAGTTTAGAGTAGGGGCCCTCAATCGGGGCAATTTTAGCCCCCAGGAAATATCTGGCACAGTCTGTAGGCATTTAGGGCTGTCACAGGTGGGGAGATACTGCTGGAACCCAGGGAACAGAGGCCAGGAATACTGCTCAGCATCCACTAGCACACAGGATGGCCTCACACCGAGAGTTATCTGGCCCAAATGTCAACAGAGCTGAGGTCAAAAACCCTGATTTGAAAGTGGTACTCCTTGTGGAAAACGGCAAAATTTGATACATTTGTGTCCTTAAGATAGTAAACCTTCAAACCATTCATGCCCCAATATAGTTTATACATTTAAAAAGTAAGGGCAATCTGATGCCATGATAGACCTAAAATAAACAGAATAAACATTTATTTATGTTACTTATCCAAGTGGGAGGAGAGGAGAGGAGTGGAGACAAGGAGAGAGAAGAGAAGAGACAAGGAGAGAGGCGAGGATGCGGGAGTGGCGTGGAGGGAAAGAAGGTGACGGCTTCAGGATTTCTAACAGCAATTTTATAATAAGGGCTCAAACTACACCATGTGGGAGTGCAGCAAAATATGGTCCCATCAGGAGACACATTCCTTATAGGAAGAAAAGCTGCACAATCAGCTGTTCTCTTATTCAGGTCCCCCAAGCATTACCCAAATCATAAATAACACTGAACACAGTATCTGTCACTGGAGTCAGCACAGAGTTGACAAACTGAAATAACAGCACAGTCCTGTTACCTTAGAAAAATGAGACACCTGAGTACTAAAAAGCTCCTTTGGCACTGCTGAAATGGACGTGTTTGAGACAGGTGAGAGAAGGCCAAACAGCAGACCCCAGCAGAAATGCTGCCTAACAATTACCTAACAATTTACCTAACAAAATACCTAACAATTTACCTCTTCAGAGCTCATGCTGGCTGGAGAGCCCACTGGACTCCAGCCATCTGCAGAGCAGGGTTTTGCACTGCGTCTGCGGTGCCCTGGGTCACCACTAACCATTCTCCAAGGCCACCAATGGGGCCAAGAAGGCTGGGGGTGGGACCCTCACACACACTTCAACCCCACTCTGCTCTACTTTTCTTTACTTCTTAAATTGGGGTGCAGAGAACATTTCATTTCAGAATTTTTTAAAAACCTGAGAGTCTCTGCTGTGGTCCTACCCCTTTGTACACACCTGAGGTCCAGGAAGCATTAGTGATAAGTCAAAAAGATAAGCCAGGGCTGGAAACCAGAACTGGCTCCCACCTCAGCACTCGTCCACCAAAAAACCTACCGGCAAAGGCCACATGAGGCCCAAGCTCCAATGCACCAAATGCACATGGCACAGAAGTGAATCTCGCTGCAGAGTGTGTACAAGTCAGCTGGAGGTTTACCAAGTCATCCCAGGAAGTATGTGAACAGGGATAAAACCCACAATAAAAATGGCCTTAGCAAGTTTACAGAAAAAGATCATATTAATCTTTTTAAAGGCATACCCATGACATGAAAAAACTCTGTAAATGAAACATCTGCAAACATATTTGTGAACTTTTGCTTCTGAAAACAAATAAACTTGCTAGAAGCTCACCGGAGAAGCATAAAAAATACCTAACAATTTACCTCTTCAGAGCTCATGCTGGCTGAGGGGACCTTATAGACCAGACAGTGCGAGGGGTTGGGCTGGATCCCACCCTGCAGAGGCAGCGTCACCCTTCCAGAATCAGCTTCCAGCAAGGGGTTCCAAACAGCCCAGCGTACCATGTGCATGCACGCCAGCTTGGACAGAGAGGTGACCGAGGCTGCCTAGAATTAAAACAAAGCACATCAGTATATGAGTTATCACAGATGCCACCTGGAGAGGGGAAATCAACAGTGCTTTCACATGTAAAATTCAACTAGAGCTCAGTGTAGCAAGCGGCAGGGACAGTCAGTTGCATTTTACAAAAGGAACTGGGGCAGGAGGAGGATGTTGCCTCCACAGTCAGACAGTAGAGCACAGATAGTCTTCAGCTACGTGACCCCACCAACCCAACCAGGACCCTGCCCACCCATGGTCTCCTTTTCTGGCCCAAGGTAGCAATGGCTTCCCCCCTGAAAACCAGCACTGTTTTATGACCCCATGTTCCCATAAGGATCTTTCCATAGGTTTGTATACACTCTGTACCTTGCCAACACCAACTCAAATCCATCACAAAAATACTAGGAACAGTACTTTGAATTCCTGATCAGAAACTTGATAAAACAATAAAGAATGCATATGTATATTCAATTGAGGGTTATTTGCACATATTTTCTCCACAAAGCTCCAGCTTACAATAAAATATTTCATATACGCAGCTGTCATAAAACTGGGAACTCAATCAGGTCAAATTCTAGGCATCGTTCCTTCCTTCTCCTCCTACATGGCTGGCCAAATGGAAGGAATGAGGACACTAAGGAAACCCATGGGTTACAATCACGTTAAAGTCATTTTCACAAACATGGTTTCAGGGCTCGACTGAGTAAAGAGTTTTAAAATGACTAAGTTTCATCCATTTATTTAAAAAGAACTAGGATTAAAGCTGAACTCAGGTCTTTGGCAAGTACTGAAATCCCACTCAGGTGGGGAATGAGACTTGCGGTTTGCCACTTTTTTTTTTTTTTTTTTTTTTTTTTTTTTTTTTCCCCGACTCCAAAGTCCAGCAGAGACACCTTGTCAGAGAGGACTCCAGAGGCAATGAGCTCTGGACCAAGGCCCTGGTGGGTGGAGCATACATCACCAGGAAGGCTGACCGTCAGCCAGGGGCCCATGGGGTACAGACAAAGCAGGTCCGACTGGGATCCCCGGTTAGAATCTTTCCACTCCCAAGAGCACAGATTCACTGACCAGTGAGTGCTGCAGAGCGCTGCCCAGACTACAGACACTAGAACAGCACAGAAGGAGGAGGGCCAGCCACCTGCTTCCATCCGGGACTTGTAGCCTCAGTATCCCATGCACAGAAGAAACGACCCCCAAGCAGGAGGTGGTGACTGAGCCACGAACACAGTGCTCCACTTCCTGCGGCTTCCCCTCAACCCCGGCTAACAGAGAGGGCTGTAGCTTTTGGGGGTGACGAAAGTTAAGACGGGGCAGCTGCCCACTGCTCCCAGTCCCGGGCTTGGCTAAGGCAGCCAAGAGTATCCCTCTTAACACTGCTGCCTGAGGGCATGAACCCAGGCAGCGTCACAAACACAGCCATGGTAACAGTGAGGGGGTGGCCTGGAAGGAGGATGCGTCCCACTCTTGGTGACGATTGGAAGCCCTCCCCCTGCCAAGGATGGGTAGAGCACAGCATCCACCAGAAAGAGATGCCCAGGGGATCCGCGAACTTGTGCTGGCCCGGGAGCCAAGGAGGACACAAGACTCCAGCAGCAGTGGCCAGGGGTCCTAACAAACTTTGCTTATGTGGCTGGACATGCCAGTGGGAACAGCCACACCACTTTCACTGCCCAGACTCCACTCAGGTCCCACACAGATCCCGCACATATGCGTGCACACAAGGCCACTGGAATCCAGACATAGACAACACAAAATATACAAGTACAAATACACAATACACAAAAGACAAAAGAAGAATACACGTGGATTATGAGCCAGGTTGTGTCATGGAACAGAAGTGCCATACCTGTTTTCACCAGCAAAGGTGCTCACAGAAAACAGATCCTTGGCCTTTGGAAATGCTACAAACCAGATGCCCTGTGGTGGGCTGAATGCGACCTCCAAAAAGATGCTCTCAGCCTAATCCCTGGAACCTGTGTCTGTGGCTTTATTGGAAACAAGGGTCTTTGCAGATGTGACTAGACACAATATTGAGGGATAAGATTATCCTTCATTATCCAGACTTGCCCTAACTCCAGTGGCAAGCATCCCTGTAGGAGCAGAGGAGAGAGAGACTTGAGACAGACAGAGGCCATGTGACAAGGGGGCAGAGAACAGAGTAATGTGGCCACAAGACAAGGACAGCTAGGAGTCCCAAAACCCACAAGAGGTAGGGAGGCCCCATCCTCTAGAGTCTCCCAAGGAAGGAGCTTGGCCCCACTCTACCTGCGGTTTTCTGGGAGGAACTCAGTCCTATCATACCTGGGCTTTGCCAGCAGAGCAGATTGTGGAGCTGTGGCCTCAGAGCTGTGAGAGCACACATTTCTGTTGCTTTGAGCCATGGAGGGTGTGGCACTTTGTCACAGCAGCCACTGGAAAGTCATACAGGCCCTTGATGCCTTCTGTCCTCAGATTAACTTGAACTCACTTAGACAAAGGTGAAAACATCACATTACTTCATGAGCTTCATTTTCTTTAGATTTTCAGGGAGACCTTTTCACTCCTGTATGGGCACCTGGCCTCTGGTCCTGGGCCTGGTTCTGCTAGGACCTCCAGCCCCAGGGCCCAGGAATGCAAAGCTGAAGGGGATGGTGGTCACTCTCTGGGTAATCACAGGGTGGGGTGCCCCACCAGGCAGTGTATTCAGGCTCCAAGTGCCGTGAGGCCGTTTCCAAACAGAGCTACGCCCAGGGGAACTGCCACCTCGATGGGGGTGACATGTGGTACTTGGTTGAGGACAAATTTTAAAAAGACAAACTTTTAGGTATATAATTCCTCAGGCAAAGGAGAAAGGGAGGCCCAAGATAACTGTGGAGAAAGGAGCTCCGGTCCTGAACTGGGAACAAGCGCAGTCACACTCACATGGTATGAGAGCCACAGCGGGGACAGGGCTGACCCCTCACAGGCGCCATCTACCCTGTACACCAGCTCCCGTCCTGTGAAATGACCACCACACAGGCGCAGGAAACACAGCAACCAGCCGCACATGGCAGGAGGCACAGATGCAGGAGCATCCTCAGAAGTGGAGCCAGGTATCCCCCAGCGGCATGATCACATAGGCACAGGTGGCTCCAGAAGTCAGAGCTCAGGCCACGGGCTGAGGGGCAAGTCCTTCCCGATGACTTGCCCACTGGCCGGCATTCTCCCTAAATGACACGGGGCTCCTGGCCCTTGAGGAAAGCTTCACAGGGCCTGAGAGACGGAGCCCCACCAGGTGAAGATTTGGGGGCAGCAGTCAGGCAGCCAGGCTGGTGTTGGCACCTCTCCCTCCTCGCTGAGAAGCAGGAAGAACCGGGAGCCCTGAGGTCACAACACAGGCAGAGCCACTGCCAGCAACAGCAGAGGTTCACAAGCCAGATGCCATCAACCTGAAATCACTCAGTCCTTAAAACGGATCCAGGACATGCAGATCCAGGACATGCGGAACCGAGTCCAAACGAGATGGAGAGCAAACCTGGCAGCGGCTCACACACACTCCTGCAGGAGAGGAAACCTAACCGCAGGTAGTTAAAGTCCTCTCCTCTGCCTGCTATGGCACAGGCAGAGCACTGCCATTTAAAAGCCAGTGACATTTAACCTTTTTCCCAAAAACAAAGTGCAGCTGGCTGCCGGCACTCATTTAATTTTACGTAAGCACGCTCTTTAAGGCTGAAGCAAATCTGATTTTTAATGTGATAATAAAATATAAAAACTGCTCTTGGAATTATTTCTACACAGAACTAACATCAGAATTGTCTGAATCATCAGAATTGTCTATTTTGGAAAAATTGATTCATCAAACAAATCTTCAGCCAACAACAGTTCGAGAACGATGTTACCATCACCTGTAGGAGAGCTGTGTTTCCCAGGATTTGACATTTCCAGTGATGGAAAATTACTGTATTTTGTAAATGGAAATACCACTACTAAACACAGAATGCTATAAATAGAATGATGTCTTCTGTTTCCAAAGTCAATATTCTGGAGCAATGCGAAAATAATCATAACAGTGAAGTAATTCCCGGCAAAACGACCTTAGGAGAAATCACTGCAGCAACAGGTGACGCTGGAGTGTTCTCAGGGCAAACTGGAAAGGGGCTAATAGGCAACCTTTTCATTTTACTCTACTAAGTGAAGCAATTATTTTTCAAAACACATGAATAATGAAAACACTGAGGTATGGTTTTAAAGAAATGCCCATAAGCTGGTGGAGCACTTCACACAGGCTAACGCGTTCATCAAATCTTGGTCCTCTGCAAAACAAGCATCAACTTGACAATTACTAAAAGAAGCAACAGCAAAACTGTCACACATTTGGAGCCATGGCCTGGGTTGGGCAGGTGTGCAGCTCCCTGCCCTCTGGAGCAGTCTGGGGCTCGGCAGGGGGCACGTGGGCACTGCAGGGCCTGGGTTGGGCAGGTGTGAAGTTCTCTGTCATCTGAGCCTACTCTGGGGCCAGCGGCAGGCACATGGGCACCACAGGGCCTCTATTTCTCACCCCAGCTCCACTTCCTTCCCTGCCCTCACTGTGTCTCGCAGGGCCAATGACCACTGGGCTCAGATTCAGGGGCCAGTGTCTGTTGCAATGGGCACTGACCTTCCACCAGGCCTGGTTCCAGGCACCAACCAGCTCAACCACACGGAAGGGTAACAGGAAAACCCACTTTATAATAATCAAATAACAATGCCAGTGACTACACCAGGAAAGGGGCCCACATGAGTCTGGCCCCAGGACCGCTGTGAGACCGCGTGTCTATGAGCTTGGATCTAGGGACCCTGGGAGCAGGAAGCTTTCTTTCATTACAGGCCACTAGCAGGGGAAGAAGTTAGCCCAATGCTGTCCACAGCCACACCCCCACTGGGACAGCAGAGCACAGAAGGAGGGAAGAGGACACCAGAGGATGAGGCGGGGCCAGCAGAGGGACGGAGAAGAGCTGCCTGCCCTGGGACAGGCAGAAAGAACTTAGAAAGTACTGCACATGCAAGAAAAAGCCGGCCAGCTAGATTTTAAATCAGAACTAATGCTGATCAAAAGAGAGTGCAACATTTGGGGTGCTATAGTGTCAACACATCCCCCAAAAGGCATGTGTTGGAAATTTAATCCCCAATGCACCAGTGTTGGGAGATGGAGCCTCATGAGAGGTGGTGAGGCCGTGAGGGTGGAGTGAATGGATGAATGTCATTATCTTGGGAGTGGACTCCTTCCTTACACAAGGGTGAGTTCGGCCCCCCTTTCTCTTTCTCACCCTCTCTTTGCCCTTTCCCCAGGGAGTGACGCAACAAGAAGGCCCTTGCCAGATGCCGGCACCTTGATCTTGGACTTCCCATTCTCCAGAACCGTGAGCCAATAAATTCTATTCACCATAAATGACCCAGTCTGTGGTTTTCTGTTACAGCAGCAGAAAACAGACTAAGACTGGAGCAACCAAGGAAAGGGGACACAGAGCTCCCTGCTTTACTCTTCATAACTGCAGTATGAATCTATGATTACCTCAAAATACAAAGTTTAATTTTAAAGACAGCATGCAGCATATAATAAGGGCTATATAAAATGCTGGTAAAATTATTTAAATAATAATAATGACTGTCCACAAGAACAAAATAAAAACACAGCGGTAATTTAGACAATATAATGAAAGAAAACATCCCATTTACAACAGCAGCAAAAGAATTAAATACCTATGAAAAAATTTAGTAAGAACTATTAAAAATCTGCATTGTAAAACCATTTATTTTTTAATTTTTCATGTAAAACCAGTTTTTAAATCACTCCTGAAAGACACAAAAGTAGACGTGAACAAATGGAAAGATAGTTCGTTCTTGGTTAGGGCAACTAAACATCCATAAGATGTAAAATTCTCTCTTGAATTCAATCATAAATTTACTGCAATCCCAATTTTTAAAGTGTCAATCAGCATTTTTATGGAGCTAGACCTCTTGATACTAAAGTTCATCCAGAAAAATAAACATGCAAGAAAAGCTAGAAAAGGAAGGAAAAGAAAGGCTGAACTTGCCAAATGCTAAAACACACAACAGAGCCTTCAAAATTAAAACAGTATGGCCATAGTACATGGTACAGGGCAGCCCATGAAATAGAGTGAAAGTCCAGACACAGATGTGCTAACCATAGAGACAGAGTATGTGACAAAGATGGACCTTAAGTCACTGTGGCAAAGGGGGACTTCTGAGTAAGTCCTAGTGGGACCAGATGGCCACTGGAAAAAAGATAAAAACAGATCCATCCCTCACACAACAGACAAGAGATCTAGACAGTTAAGAAAAAAAAAAGACGGGAGAAACATTGCACAAGGAGAACACACAAGTGAATTCCTTTGCAACTGGGGAGTGAAGAAAGGCTTTTTCCCTCTGACTCAATAATCCAGATACAATAAAAGAAAGGACTGATCCATGTGACTACATTAAAAGATCTAATGTTTACATAGCCAGAAAAAAACCAAAAGACAAATGACAAAATGGGGAGAAAATATCTGCACTATTTATCACAGGCAAAGAGCAAATACCCTTAATATACAAGGAACTTTTAATACTTGATGAAAAATGCAAAAACTCTATAGAAAAATGGGCAACATAAGTAGACAACTCATAACATATGAAAACATGTTCTACTCCACTCAATCAGAAAGACACAAGTTAAAACTACCCTGTAATTCCATTACTCACCCATCAGATGAACAGAATTCAAAATCTGGATGACACAGACCAACAGTAAGGCAAAAGGGGGCAGGCACCCTAATTAATACACTGCCAGCAGGAACAGAACAAGATCTCCAGCCCCTCTGGAGAGAACTGGGACAGTATCCAACAAGACAATCTACGCATTTACCCTTGACCCAGCAAGCCCACTGCTGGGAACTCACCCTGGAGATTCAGCTCCCACAGTACAGAAGTGCACATGCACAGGACCGTTCATCTCAGAAGCATCCATCCCTGATCATCATCCCTGAGAAGTCTTGGAAACGATTCAAATACCTGAACACAGGAACCTGGTGGAACAAACCTCGGTACATCCACACTGTAGAGTGAGCAAGCCCTTTAGGATGCCTGGGCATGACGGCCAAGCATAAACAACGCCAACCCAAGGGGGCACTCAGATGAGAAGCAGATAACTGTGTGGTCTCAGAGTCTCCCCACAGATCACTTATTAGCTGCAAGGAGAAAAAAAATGTTAAGTCTGCAGTGGCGATATCACCGAAGAGCACCACAACCAACCTCGCCCAGGATGGACACGTGCACGTCTGAATGTGGGAAGGCCGCAAGGACAGCCCCTTGCTCGCACCTACTGCCCCGGGAAGGCACAACCTGACTCTGACCATGAGGAAGCATCAGATGAACCCAAGGAACATTCACATTAAAATGTTTTTAAAGAAGGGAGGCTAAAATGTTAAAAATAAAATCATAAATGACAAAAAAAAAAAAAGCTGAGGAACTGTTCCAGATTTAAGGAGGCTAAAGAGACACAGAAACCAGACACAGGACATTATCCTGAACTGGATACTGTATTGGAAGAAAAGGCCTTCGAGGACAGGCATGGATCAGTTCAACAGACCTGGAACACAGGCGGGAGATTAAAGTATTGGTTCTATGTTAAACGAACTGCAGTTGACAATTGTACTGTGGTTATGAAAGAATATCCTTCATCTTGAGAAACGCTCACTGAAGCCTCATGAAGGGTCAAGACTATGATATTTGCAAGTTACTCACAAATGGTTCAGAAAAATGTGTGCATCTACACATGTGCGCACACAGAGGGAGGAAGGGAGCATGAGAGCAGGTGCAAATAAAGCAACGGGGCCCATGGGAGCCACCAGTGAACCTGGATCAAGAGTAACCCAGCGTTCCTTGTCTTTCTGCATCTTGTTCATAAGTTTGAGATTATTTCCAAGTAAAAAGTTTTTAAAGAAATAAAGTCCTACTATGCCACTTTTTTACAATGCTAATAAGATGAAGCAAGCCACAGATTATGAAAAAATACACAATATGAAAATGCGACACAGTATTTGTATCCAAAATAATTTTTAAATACTCCTTCTCAATAATAATAAGACAAATGACCCAATTCAAAAATGGGCAAACCAATGGAAAGGCCACTTCACCAAGGAAGATTATGAAGGGCCAGCAAACTCATGGGCAAATACTAAACACAGCAGTCATGGAGGAAGCCACAGAGGTCACTTCACACCCACCAGCACGGCTAAAATAAAGGACAAAACCAGAGGCAGGTGCGGATGCGGCTCCACTGTAACCCTCTGGTGGTGCTGGCCCGCCTGCCTGGAAAGACTGGCACATCTTAGAATGATGCCATTTACCAGCCCTGCGACCTGGCGGCTCCGCACCATGTGTTCACCAAAGAAAAGTGAAAATATGTTCATAAAAAGATTTGCCCAACAATGTCCCAAGCTGCGTTCTTCATCAACTGAGGAAGTCCACCCTCAGAGAATGAGAAAGCAAATTCACACCACAGAAAACTCAGCAACAGAAACAGATGAGCCGCACGGGTGAGCCCCAGCCACTGTGCTGATGGGCCCTGGGGCCCACTCTGTGTTCTTCGCTCCAGGGAAGCCCAAGAGCAGGGGAACTGAGCCATGGCTGCAGCAGGCTGAACAATGCCCCCCAAGACATCGCATCCTCATCCCTGGACCCTGGAAATTGTACTCTGTAAGGAAAGATGGTTTTTCTGGGTGCAATGAAGTTCAGATCTTGAGAAGGGAACACTGACCCAGATCAGGTGGGCGAGCCCTCGGTGCCATCACGAGCGTCCTCATGATCATGCTCTCCGGCCTGAGGCACACCCCAAGACCGTCCTCAGCATCTCATGCTCCTTCTCAGGCTGTTCCTGAGAGAGCTGCCCAGTCACCATGGCAGGCCAGATCAGGCCAGATCGCCATAGAAGAGGTCCTGTCAGCCATTTTTTGGTTTCTAATTTACTTGTTAAAATGATACAGAAGTACCCCAATCTGCAGTTTCAGTGACCCTCAGTCAACCTTGGTCTGAAAATATTAAATAGAAAACTCCAGAAGTCCTAAACTGTGCACCACTCTAAGCAGTGTGATTAGATCTGGCACTGTCCTCCCAGAATGTGAGTCACGCCTCCATCCCACCTACCTGCCCAGTAGGCACTACCCACCCACTGCAGTTGAGAGGTAGAGAAAGAGACAGACACATTCACTTCCGTTACTGTGTATTATGATAACTGTTCTATTTTACTGTTATTGTTGTTTGATCTCTTACTGTGCCTAATTGAGGAACTGTATCACAGGAATGTATATGCAGGAAAATACCTAGCATGTACTGTGTAGGGTTCAGTACTACAGAGATTTCAGGCACCCACTGGGGTCTTGGAACACACGCCCCCTGGATAAGGCAGAATACAGGATTGGCTTTTTCAAACAGAAAACTAAATATTAAGAGTAGCAGGATTTGGGTTTTTCAAAGAATCTAAATTAATGACATAAATGATATCCACATATTTTATTTCTTTCAACTGAACCTATAAAATCTTACTCTTAGTACTATATAGGTATATATAAAGTTCCCTGTGAGAAACCATCTCTAACTTGTGCAAATTCAAGCTTTATCACACTTAACTAGAAATACATTAAAATGGCCTCATTTTTCAAAATAATTACCAATTCAATAGTCCTGAATTAATGCTATTATGATACATGAAACTTACTGACGTATTAATTACTCCCAGCCAGCAGAATGTATGTGATTTGTGAAATATACATTTGGTCTTCATCCAGTTTCCTGGTATACAACTCATGAAATCCCTGGAATTTCCAAAGTGCTATCGATTGTGTGCTAATGAGATGACCATGGTGGGTAGCCCCCATGTGGCTTCTGGATGGGGTTACTCACAGAAAGACTAAGGCAGGGGGAGAAGAGGGACTGAAGGTCACGTTTATCATCAATGGTCCATGTTTAATCAATCACGTCTACATAATGAAGTTTCCATAAAAACCCAAAAGGACTGGCTTCAGAGAGCTTCTGGACAGCCGAACCCACAGAGGTGCCCAAAGGGCGGTGCCCAGGAGGGCACGGGAACTCCAAGCTCTTCTCACATTTTTTGCCCTCTCCATTTCATCTGTATCCATTGTAACATTCCTTACAACAGGCTGGTCAATGTCAGTGAAGTGATTTGTACTTAGTATGTATAATAATCACGCCCGTTTTTAACGGAAAGAGCATCTACATCTATCCTCAGCGCACGGAGCTCTTCGCCAGAGGAACCTGAGTGCAAAAGGGCTGCTCTTACATTGCCGTCCACTCCTGCAGGGCTGCTGAACACGTACTCCAGCTGGAAGACGACTGCAAACGCAGGGTGGCTGACCATCTCCGGGAGGCGGAGGCGGCTTCTCAAAACCAGAGCTTGGCTTCCAGAGCTGAGTCAGAAACACAAACCGGGGGCCCATTAGAGCTCCAGCTCCCGTCTTTCCCACGTCCACACTGACCACTGCCACCAAGAGCCAAAAGGACACCATTGCTCTTTTCTTTTTTCTTTTTTTTTTTTTTCTTTAGAGATGGGGCTCTCACTGTGCTGCCATGGCTGGTCTCAAACTCCTGAGCTCAAGTAACCCTCACTCCTCGGCCTCTCATTGCTCAAGCCTTTTCCAAATCACCTAAGCTTGCCTGCAGGCCTAATACAGCCAAGTTACCAGCAAATGCCACAGAAGATGGAGGCTCCTTCTTCAAGGCTGGCCCACGGCAGAGGACAGCTGGTCTCTGCCTGGCACCATGAGAGAGGAAAGGCACATCGCCCTGCAGTGATGTCTGTGACACCTGATTTGGGAAGCACCAGATTAAACAAGAGCAGCAGGTCTTGCTGCCCCCTGGTTCTCTGTTCTATGCGAAACTAATCACAGAGCACGTCTAGAAGGCAGCATGCAAGGCCTCCACAGACCCTCAGCAGCCACAGCTGGAAGCATCCATAATGTTAACTCCAAAATTGTCAGAGCACAAAAGAAAAACAAAGTGTGTAGGGGGCTTTTTCCAAACTTCCAATTCCAATGTTTGTTCCTAATGGGTACAACTTAGCAAGAGGAAAGAAAGAGAACGAGGAAGAACTCGCACGTGGATGAGTCCACATTTGACATGCACAAACGACCTCATTTCATCCTGATCTCTTGTATGTCCCCATCCAGCCCTGGGGACCCAGGAGGCAATACCTGGTCTTGGAAGAAGAGACCACTTTCCTGCTGAAGCTGGCGGAGCGCGTCAAGGCCACGTCCATTTCGGGTACCAGCACAACCACCTGCGGCCTCTGCACGAAGCCCAGACCGTTGTGCACGCCCACATGCAGGCGCCGTTCCAGGATCTCCAGGGCACCACCGTCCAGCAGGCCACATCCCTGGAAGAGGCACAGGCAGAAGGAATGAGCCCTGGCACAGACGGCAAGAGGGAGCTCGCCCGAACCCCTGAGAGAAGAAACCGGAACAGAAGTTGCAGTGAACTCCAGATCAGATGATGCTTAGTCAAGATGAGTCCAAGCAAATGACAAATACAGTACCCGATCCCCAGCCTGGCCCTGGGGCATGGCCCGGGTAGGTTTCAGCATTTCAACACAGCATGACCCTCTCTCAGTGCAATGCACACCCTCAAATGCATTGATCCCCAAACCCCGACACTAGCTTTCCAAGGTTAAGCTGACCATCTCAAAATGCAGCAAACTCCTGTTTGGCTCCTTCAAGACTCCTCCAAGGTCCCACAGCCCACTTACCCAGAGCCCACTTCCCTGGAGCCCACTTCCCAGAACCCACTTCCCCAGAGCCCACTTTCCTGGCGCCCACTTCCCCGGAGCCCACTTCCCTGGAGCCCACTTTCCTGGCACCCACTTCCCCGGAGTCCACTTTCCCGGAGCCCACTTCCCTGGAGCCCACTTCCCAGAACCCACTTCCCCAGAGCCCACTTCCTGGCGCCCACTTCCCCGGAGCCCACTTCCCTGGAGCCCACTTTCCTGGCACCCATATCCCCAGAGTCCACTTTCCCAGAGCCCACTTCCCCAGAACCCACTTCCCTGGACAATGCTGGAGAGGTGGTCAGGGGCAGAGCTCATCACATTTCCACTCTGTCTACCCAGAAACCTGAGACTTGGCTTACAAGGGGAACCATGCTTAGGCACTACATCATAAACCTATACAAACAGAATCTGCCCCACAGTGGTTACTTGATATTAAAGTGTTTCATCTAAACAAAAAATGTACAGGCGCCCTAACAAATGAACAAGGATATGCCCCCTAGTTCTTAGTGTTTATTAAATTATGTGATCTTTACAAAATGATCCCTGAATTTTCAAGTTTTCTTTACTGTCAATTAATCAAGCTGAACAGACCTAAATACACCCTATTAGTCTTCAGATAATGAAAATAAAACTATGCAGATAACTGAGTATCTGCCAGTTGGACTGGAACAAAAATATAAAGATAGCAAAAATACGTAATAAAGTGATTTTTATGAGAATATATAAAATTCAACAATGATACTGCTGAAACATCTCTACCCTCACACAATCCACCCTTAAAAACAAGAAAACAGCAGGAACTACACCAAGGAAATGGATGTCGCTACTTCAATCCTATTCTCTGCTTTGTGTTTATGTAAGCCCAAATTATGTGGAACTGCATTTTCAAGAATGGGAAGGAATCAAACAAGTCCAGCTCATTATCTCCCTCTCTCTCGCCCTCTCTCTCTCTCTCTCTCACACACACACACACACACACACACACACACACACACACACTGAATAACTTGCTAACTTCACAGACTACTAGGATGGGCACCTGAACCATTCATTCTCACAACTCAATATTACAGCCCTACTATGTGCCAGCCCCCATTCATGCCCATCACGTGTCATGGTAAACAAAACAAGGTCCCTGTCCTGGGGATGCAAACACTCCCCACAGGAGACAGATAGTAGCAGAGAAGGTGGCCAGCTGCTCCCAGGAACGGCTGAGAGCCCGGGAAGAATGCAGGGTGACAGCTGGAGACAGGGTGGCAAGGGCAGGAACAGCACCCCTGCAGGACAGTCAGGGGACCCCGCCCAGACCTGAAGCTCTGCATGCAGAGATGTGCAGGAAGAACGTTCAGGAAAGTCAGCTACGTGCTCCAGGATCCACGCAGGGACAAGCATGAGTCCGAAGCCGCGCAGGTGGAGGCAAGCCGGAGTCCAGGACTGCAAACGGGCCCAGGAAGCGGCACACAGTGAGGCAGAGAAAGCGGCAAAGACCCAGTCACGCAGATCTTGGAGGGCCAGGAGCCTAGGGCTCAGTCCAAGGGCAATGAGAAGCCAGCAGCATGTTTTAAACACAGAAGAAAAATGGCTGAATTTATGTTTTTACCTTGATCTTAGCCAAAAGGCCGAGAAGAGATGAATTTATGTTTTTAAAAGAACTCTTTGACAAATGAATGAAAAATATGTTCTCTGCGACTTTCAAGTGAACATGATAGGGACACTTCCTCAGAGAATTTCCTTCCCCCAAAACCTAAGGAGCAGAAAATGCCACCAATCAAGGATGGGGGCTAACAGAACACAATGGCCTTCAGGACCTGGGCCAAGACAGGACCCAATCCTTGAAGCTCAAAGTGGGGAGGGCAGGCACCATGCCCAACTCTGCCTCCACCCCAGGAGTTACGGCCGAGGTGGCAAAACCCTGGGAATTCCACCAAACCCTCACGGCAATTGACTCATTCACAGCTCTGGGAAAGGGCTCTTTAAAGCCATACCAGCTCTGGGAAAGGGCTCTTTAAAGCCATACCCTTTGCCCTGTAACCTGGAGTCCCCTACCTCTCCGACTCTGGACTTGGCCAGTGACCTGCTTTGGCCAATGGGAGAGTAACAAATTTAATCCAAAGAGAGGCTTGAAAATGTCTGCACACTTCCAACTTCTCTCTTAAACACCTGCCCGCACAAGAGCAAGCCCAGACTGACTGCCACGGGAGGAGAGGCCACAGGGAGCCACGCCAACCAAGGTCATCCTAGACTGGCAGCCCCCAGCAGACCAGCCAGCTCATCACAGGCCCATGAGGATTTTCCAAGAAAGTCCCTTTTACCTACTGCTCGAGATTCTATTAAGAGTCAGGTTATACATGCAAGAATGCTCAGCCACAACCTGCAAACAGCCCAAAAGTCCATCAACAGTAGAATGATCCATGAATCCTAGTGCCCTCACACAGACAACCATGCAGCAAAGAAAGTGAGCAGATGGAGCCACACCCACTGCAGACTCGCAGGAGCACAGTTGAGCAAAAGATGCAAAAAGAAAACAGAAGAAAAAAGTATGACTTCAATTAAAGACAGGTTAAAAGCAGGCAAGCCTGTACTGTTTAGAGATGCATCTGCAGGTAATAAAACCAGAACAAAAAGCCAAGACGTGATTAGCACAAAGGTCTGGGAAAATGGGCGGGGAGGAAGATGCAGCCAGGACGAGATCCACAGGGCTCTGTGGGTGCCGGGCACAGGGCCTCCCTCCACTGTCCTTCCTCATGTTGTGCAGTCAGGCAACTACACACTTCTGTGGGATTCATCATGAAAAAGGCGTGAATGAAAAGGACTCGAAGCAATAGCACGCCAGTCTCTTGGCTCTCTGCAGGTAAAGCTTCTCTTTTTCTGTTATTATACTTTAAGTTCTGGGGTACATGTGCAGAACATGCAGGTTTGTTACATAGGTATCCATGTGCCATGGTGGTTTGCTTCACCCATCCCCCCATCATCTACATTAGGCATTTCTCCTGTTATCCCTCCCCAGGTCTCCACCCCCTGCTCTTCCTCCCCTAGCCCCCCAACCCCGACAGACCCTGGTGTGTGATGTTCCCCTCCCTAGGTCCATGTGTTCTCACTGTTCAACACTCACTTATGAGTAAGAACATCAGTGTTTGGTTTTCTGTTCTTGTGTCAGTTTGCTAGGAAAGACAGTTTCCATCTTTATCCATGTCCCTGCAAAGGACATGGGCTCATCCTTTTTATGGCTGCATAGTATTCCATGGTATATATATGTGCCACATTTTCTTTATCCAATCTATCATTGATGGGTTTTTGGGTTGGTTCCAAGTCTTTGCTATTGTGAACATGATGGAAACCAGCTCAACCCTGTATGTGGGTGCCCTGAGTCCCAGTAGTGACGAGGGAGTGAAAAAAGAAGTAAGACAAAGACAAAAACAGCATGGGTCCAGGGGGCCAATGCATTCTCCCCGTGCAGCCTGAACCAAGTTAGCTCTGGGCTCCACATGCTTTTATTGGGTGCATTATCTTGTTAATCTTGCAGGCTGTGGGGAAAGGTAAGAAGGCAGATGAGGGGGAAGCATGTGTATTCTGCAGCATTCAATAGCAAATGTGGTTCTTCTAAGAAATGCTAACTAAGGACCCTGAGTTTTACCACCCATTGTTTATCCAGGTGCATGCGCCAAGAGGCACAGCAGATGAGGCGGATAAGACGCCATAAGGTCTGAGCATACACAGTGTATCAAGGGGCTTTTATCTCCTGAGCATTGTCGACACAGAGCAGTCAGAAATACTCCATATTCTAAGAACACAGGCAGAGCCTGTGGCGTTCCAGTTATCTCCACCCTGCAAGACTTTCCTGTCCTGCAAGCTCCCGTCTGCGAAGACCCTCCCGAGTCTTGTGAGCAGAGCTTGTGTTCCTTCCCAGAGTTCTCGCACAAGCCTTCTTTACGAGACCCTCATGCAAACCCTGTGTTGAGAAGAGATCGTGGGACCAAAGCCGTCTCCGCTGCCTCGCAACCACACCACAGCATCCCACAGTTATAAGGTGCTATCAGATGGTCTTCACTAGAGGCCTCCTGTTACTGCTTGATCTCTGCTTTTATTTTGCTGCACCATAGTTTGGAGTTTTCTTAATTCAACATTTGATCCGTGGCACAAATCTCAGTGTATAAAAAGCAAGAAAGCTTGCAATCATTTAACTGTAAGTAACACAGGTCTGGCCCTGGCCATCTTTTCCTACAGAACAGTGCCGCAATAAACATATGTGCACATGTGTCTTTATAACAGAATACTTCATTTTATTTATTATTCAATATTTTTTATTTTTTATTTTTTATAATCCTTTGGGTATATACCCAGTAATGGGCTTGCTGGGTCAAATGGCATTTCTAGTTCTAGATCCTTGAGGAATCACCACACTGCCTTCCACAATGGTTGAACTAATTTACACTCCCACCAACAGTGTAAAAGTGTTCCTATTTCTCCACTCTCCAGCATCTGTTGTTTCCTGGCCTTTTAATGATCATCATTCTAACTGGCATGAGATGGTAGGTATCTCAATGTGGTTTTGATTTGCATTTCTCTAATGACCAGTGATGATGAGCTTTTTTTTCATGTTTGTTGCCTATATAAATGTCTTCTTTTGAGAAATGTTTGTTCCTATCTTTGGCCCACTTTTGGATGGGGTTTTTTTTTTCTTGTAAATTTGTTTAAGTTCTTTGTAGATTGTGGATATTAGCCCTTTGTCAGATGGGTAGGCTGCACAAACTTTTTCCCATTCTGTTGGATGCCAGTTCACTCTAATGATAGTGCGGAAGCTCTTTAGTTTAATTAGATCCCATTTGTCTATTTTGGCTTTTGGTGTTTCGGTCATGAAGTCCTTGCCCATGCCTGTGTCCTGAACAGTACTGCCTAGGTTTCCTTCTAGGGTTTTATGGTGTTATGTCTTATGTTTAAATCTTTAATCCATCCAGAGTTAATTTTTGTATAAGGTACAAGATCCACTTTCAGCTTTCTGCATATGGCTAGCCAGTTTTCCTAACACCATCTACTAAATAGAGAATCCTTTCCCCATTGCTTGTTTCTGCATCACACTACCTGACTTCAAACTATACTACAAGGCTACAGTAATCAAAACAGGATGGCACTGGTACCAAAACAGAGAATACAGACCAATGTAACAGAACAGAGGCCTCAAAAATAATGCCACACATCTACAACCATCTGATCTTTGATAAATCTTTCTCTTTGTTTCTAAAGTCAAAAGGGAAGACTCTCTCTTGTCCTAGGAGGGGAACAAGGAGTGGTCTGCCCACAACCCAGGTCTGAGGGCCCCTCCTTCCAGAGCTGAGAGCAGCCAGGGCTGACCCCTCTTCTCCCCACTCCATCCGGTGACCATCAGCGAAGGTGCGGGCAAGGGGGCTGGGCTCAGGAGGGACCCCAGCAGACCAGGCAGTCTGCGTCCCACATGCCTGCTCCCACTGCTATTGGAGACAGAAGAGCCAGGGTGGACAGAACTCACTCCAAAAGCATTTGTGACAGTTCATCAGGCCCAATTTTTCCAGACCCAGGACAGACTGTCACCTAAAAAACACAAGCAGTACCCAAACCTGCAAAGGCTTTTCCAAGACATTCTGGTATACAAACATGCTTCTGCACAGAAAATCCAAGATAACTTTTGCTGTCAGAGGTGACAGGAGGTCTAGAGACAACCACCCTGGCCCTGGTGTTTTACAGCTTGCAAGCTGGGGCATTGCTGGGTTGGGGCCAGAGAGGAAACCTCAGCGCATGCTGCATGCAAGGCAGGCTGAGCTTCAGGCACCTGCACGATGCGGACGTCCCTCCCAAGGGCCACAGGCAAACAGGACAGAGAGCCTCTGCCTAACAGATGGGCAACCCCCTAGACGCCCTGCCAGGACACCTGGAAAAACCCACACACCAAAAAGCAACAGACAAGAACAGCAGGAAGTGTGAACAGGCTCTCAGTGACCAGAACGCAAGGATGTGTGCCACAGGCAGGCTGAGGGGACAGTGAGGCTGGGGGCGCCTTCCCAGGGGCCAAGGTGGGTAAGATGACCAAGGCTTCCTGCCACCTCCAGAAATGAGCCCATGTCCCCGCTGATGTCCTCTGAACGGGGGAAGGGTTCTATGGGTTTCCCTATGCTCATCTCCTAACTCAGTTTACTTTAAATGAGGACTATTTTATGACCTACCAGAATTAACATTAATTAACATCTCAGGCCAATAGCACCTTTCTCACTGTTCAAGTTAAAACAACAGCTAGAGGCTCTGTGGGGGCCTTGGCTGCAGAGGAAAGGGGTCCCTAAAGGTCCAGTTCAGCTCAAAAAAGCAGGTAAAGACATAACTATGTTACTTATGGCCACAGAGCCCTCCCCAGCAGCATCAGACATGCCCTACCTACCCCTTCCCTGCCCCACCTCCTCCCTGCCCCCACAGGGCTCCAACCCTGCCTGGCCCCACGCTGCCCCCCCATCAGGCTTCCGACTCCACACCTCCTGGAAGTGGTCCTGGACGAGGAGCTCCAGCAGCTCTTCCTCAAACTTCTCGAGGGTGGGGTACAATGTGAAGAATAAGTCATCCAAGTGACCCGTGATGGGCTTCTGGAGGCGAGGCTTTCGGAGAGCATCGCCTGAAACAGCAAGGGTGCAAAAAGGATCATCCTTGGGAATAAAACACCCACCAGCAGCCAGCAAGGGCCCCCCACCCACCTCAGCCTCAGCCTGGGCCTGCAGCAAAGAAGGGTGCCTGGGATCCCCAGACAGAACACAAGGCCCAAGCTAAGCCTCCACCTCAATTAAGCAAATGCAGATTTCACTGGCAGTCCAAATTCTACCGCAAACCTCCTCCAGGAGCAGTTTTCATATTCGACAACTCAAAGAACACAGATTGCAGAAGGCAAAGTCACACGTGCGCCCCTGCAGCCTGCTCCCCTGCATGGCGTCCCTCCTCTCCAGCAGGAACACAGCCAGCCCCGCTGCTCCTTACTTTACTGCATCACCTTGAACCATCTGCAAACACACTGAATACGCACGAGCCTGTCAAGGCAACCAGCAAAATACAGCCCGAACAGCACCACGAGAAAACAGTCCCATCCAGAGGACAGTGTCCTAGCTCAGGGTCTGGTGCAGAGCAGGCCTGTAAAAAACCTTGGCGGAGAAAGGGAAGGCCCAGGGCTGCCTAGGGAGCCTTCTCCACTGGCTCTGGAGCAAAGGCTCATCCAGGAGGAGGAAGGATGAGCCAGCCGCTTCCCAGCCTACACACACCATGGACTCTGACCCGTATTTCCCCACCACTGTCATCTTCCAGTCCTAGCTCCATCTATTCCTACATTTTAATGACCATTTACACATGTAGATTTTTAAAAACTAACTCCAAAGTTGAAAAAAAAAGAAAACACTGGGGTAACACTGAATACTGATGAATTTGCCATCAAAAGAGCACTCTACTATCCTGCAGGTTATGAGTCAGTATCACCTTTGCCTCTGTGTATATCAAAAGCTTTCAAATCTCACTTTCTGACCCAGTAATTCCACTTTTTGAACCTATTCAGAGAAAATAATCAAAGACAGAAGCAAAGATTGATGAGCAAGAATATTCAGTAAAACTTTATTATAAAGAGAAAAATCCAAACAACCAATATAAAAATGTTCATTAAACTGTTAGTCATTCATACCAAATCAGAACAAAAAATCATATTGTCAAAGGTTATTTAAGAAACTGAGAAACAATCATAATATTGCAAGTGAAAAGAATAGTAACATATAAAACTGTATTATTCCATTTGATAGCAATGTGATTTAAATATTTATGCACTTAGATGTATGTGTGGATATCTGCAGGCAGTAACTGTAGATTATTTCCTTCTTTATAGATTTCAATAGTGTCCCCATCACAAACTCACATTAGATTTGTCCAGTAGAACAGAATAGACATTCCAGAAATAAATTCATGTACCTACAGCCAACTGATTTTTAACAGAGGTGCCAAGAACATACACTGGGGAAAAGACAGTCTCTTCAATAAATGGTGCTGGACAAAAACTGGACACCCACAAGCAGAAGGAGATGAGACACCCTACCTCTCACCATATAGAAACGTCAACTCAAAATATCTTAAAGACTTAAATGTAAAACCTGAAACTATGAAAAAAAACACTAGAAGAACACAGAAGAAATGCTTTGTAACACTGGGTTGAGTAAGGATTTTTTTTAATAAAACTGTAAAGCACAGGCAGCAACAGCAGAAAGAAATAAATGGAGTATATCCAAATAAAAGGTCTTGCACAACAAAGGAAACAAGCAAGTGAAGAGATAAGCTGCAGAGTGGGAGAAAATATTTGTAAACTAGCTATCTGGCACGGGGTTAATACCCAGAATACATAAGGAATGTAAGCAACTCAACAGCAAAAACACGAGTAACTTAATTTTAAAATGGGCAAGAGACCTTAAGAGACATTTCTCAAAAGAAGACATTCAAACAGCCTACAGGCACATGAAACTACACTCATGGTCACTAGTCATCAGGGAAATGAAAATCAAAACTGCAATGAGATGCCCCCTCACTTCAGTGAGAATGGCCATGATCAAAAAGACAAAAGAGAGTGAGTGCTGTGAGGACGTGGAGAAAAGGGAACAGCTACACACTGCTAGCAGGACTGCAAATTAGGACAGCCATTGCGGAAACCTGTACAGGCGTTCCTCAAAAAATTGAAGCAGAACTACCATATAATCCAGCAGTCCCACTAGTGAGTACAGAATACCCAAAGGAAATGAAATCAGCCTGTCAAAGAGGTATCGCCATTCCATGTTTACTGCAGCACTATTCACGATCGTGGTGACACAGAGTCAACCTAAGTGTTCATCAGCAGAGGACTGGATCAAGCAAAGCAGTAATATATGCACAGTGGGGTGCTTAGCAGCCATGAAAAAGAATGAGGCCCTGCCGCTTGCAACACCACCACACAGACGGGCCCAGCAGAGAGCAAGGTAAAGTGAAATAAGCCAAGCACAGAAAGTCAAAATACCACATGATCTCACTCATATGTGGGAGCTAAAAAAATAAAGAGTTGGTACCACAGAAGCAGAGCATGTAACAGTGGTTCCCGAGACTGAGGAGGGGAGGAAGGTAGAGGCTGTCAAGGGGTCATGGTACAAGTTACCACCTGATAGGAGGAATAAATTCTGCTGTTCTTGCACAGCAGGATAATGATGGTTACCAGTAAATTACCGTAAAATACAAAATAGCTAGAAGAGCGGCCTCTGAATGTCCTCACCACAGAGAAACGACAAGTGTGGGAGATCCGGTCACCCTAATACTCTCATTTGATCATTGTACAACACGTACATGTATTGAAACATCAAATTGTTCCACATTTGATAATCGTCAAATGTGTCAAAATTGTCTCACAATTACAATGTGTCAACAAAATTTAACAGAATGTTTCAAAAAGTTGAGGGAGAAATTATATAAACTAAAATAACAGAGGACAAAGGCCATTTATGAGACCGACTTCCTTTTTAGGAAGGATCACCTGTGTGCCATGGGTGCCCCATCATAAGGGGCGGCAACTCAATGGAGGAATCAGGGTCACTAGGCATCTGGGAGGGGGCAGAACTCAGCAGCGATCCTGGAAGTGGGTTCTGTGTGGCCACCCCATGACCAAGGTGCACATGTATCCCAGGCCCAGCAGCCATTCCGATAGCTGTGACCTTGGTCTACACAGAGAACTGAGGACGCAAGTCCCATGCACAGGAAGTCATTAAGGAAGGAAAGACGGGTTCCCACCAAGACAGCCAAACTGAGGAGCTACATCTGCAGTGGGTAGAACCTTCCAGATCCCAGAGGGCCCAGGAAAGCCGGACAAGGCTGGGTATCCTCATTCAGCCGCTTTTTCCAGGCACGGGCTCTGGAGTAAAGTGCCTGAGCCCAAGCCTGGTTCTGCCACCGAGTTACTCTGGAACCTTCGAGATACCAGGCCTGGACAAAAAAACAACTAAGCCTGGTGCTATCTTGCCTTCGCACATCCAAAGGGCTCGAAAAGGGAAAACAGATCAGACCTCCCGGAATGCTCTGAGGTGGAAGGCTTGGATCTGGGCTGAATTTAAGACAGAACTTTGATGATGAGACGCTAGTGCTTTCCCAATCCATCTCATTTTCTCCCCAAATACATCTTTACGAGCAGGCCCTATTATTGTCCCCATTTTATAAAGGAAAAGCAAAAGCAAAGACTTGGAGAGGCTAGGACCTGACCTGAGCTCACACCGATGCTAGACATGGAACAGACACCCGCCACAGGTCTGTCAGCCTCCAGTATAACCCAACAAGCATCTTCTCACTATCTGAAATCATTCATTCATTCACTCATTCAACTAACCAAGCAACAGTGGCAACCAAGACAAACATGAACTCCACCTTGGCAGAAGTGAGCCCACAGCAGCAGAGGTGTTCTGGCCCTCATGCTCTGCAGCTGAGACAACCTTTAATTTATCCGCATCCAAGTCTCTAGCTAGGAATGTAATTCCCAAATAACAGTGTTGCTCCTGTGGAAAAAACACGCTCTACCCTAAAACAATCCATTTTATTCTGGGATTCCCACAAACACACTACAGAGAAAATGGGGGTTGCCAGCAAACCCTTCACAAGCAAGAACCCCCTTCCCACTGATATCCATTAGAGAGCCCTGAGATTCCCCTGGGCCCTAAAAGGCTCCCACGGTTCACAGCCTCCTGGGGACCTATCTCTTCTACCAAGGATATTTCATTCACCAGAAGGTACCTCAAAAAATAAGAACACTATGATAGTGGCAGTGGAATGAGCACTAAACTTGGGAATGATTTAAGCAGGAATGAAAATGACTTTGAGCTAGTCCAGGTTTCTTCTAAAACACCTTGTGTTGCCTTTGGTGACTGTGGTTAGATTTGAGGTCTGCGCCTACCAAAATCCATTCAAGACAGAGCTGACATATCTCCTAAGAGTGCAAAGCGACATCCTTAGCACCCAAGCCAGGGCCTGCTTCACAGTGTCTACACAATAAATACTTGTTGAATAAATCAACGAATAATGAATGAATTAGTGAATATAGAAAAGATATACACCAAACTATGAGCAGTGGTTTTCTCTACGGAGTGAGACTAGAAGGGAAGACTTTCAGTTTTTACTAAATATACTGAATAAAGATGAACTCTGTGGTTTTAAAATGGTCTTTAGCATTGTATAAAAGGGGCACGCAATAGACAAGCTGCATCGGCCCTGGTCAGAAAGCAGCCTCAAGGCCAGGCACAGTGGCACAAGTCTGTAATACCAGCCAGGAACAGCTGTCAGAAAGCAGCCTCAAGGCCAGGCACAGTGGCGCAAGTCTGGGATCCCAGCACTTTGGAAGGCCAAAGCAGGTGGATTCCTTGATGCTTGAGCTCAGGAGTCCGAGACCAGCCTCAGCAACATGGAGAAACCTGTCTCTACAAAAAAGACAAAAATGAGCCGGAGGCCGGGCCCTGTGACTCACACCTATAATCCCAGCAATTTGGGAGGCCAAGGTAGGTGGATCACCTGATGTCAAAAGTTCAACATGGTTGAAACCCCGTATCTGCTAAAAATACAAAAATTAGCCAGGCATGGAGACACGGGCCTGTAATTCCAACTACTTGGGAGGCTGAGGCAGGAGGATTGCCTGAACCCAGGAGACGGAGGTTGTAGTGAGCAGAGATTGTGCCACTGCACTCCTACCTGGGTGACAGAGCAAGACTTTCTTAAAAAAAAAAAGAAAAGAAAAATGAGCCAGGCATGGTGGCACATGCCTGTAGTCCCCACTACTCAAGAGGCTGAAGAGGGAGAATCACTTGAGCGTGGGAGGTGGAGTTTGCAGCAAAACCAGATCGTGCCACTGCACTCTAGCCTGAGCAAGAGTCAGACCCTGTCTAAAAAAAAAAAAAAAACAGAATTAGAGAAAAATCTGGCTCTCATTTTACATATATATATACATACACACACACGCATAATTTGTAAAGTAAGTTTAAGAAGTAAAATAAAAAGGAAGTAGAAAGTACCCTCAGGGCTCACACAACAAAAAAACTGGGCAAATTGTGTTTCTCTCCTAAAACGGCCCCGGGGCAGGGGTATGGGTGTCCTTTCTCTCCAAAGGAGCACATATGGCCCTCACCTGGTGGAGTCAGTCACTCAGCCTCCCTCCCTCCAGACACCAGGGCATGTGCTGGCCCTGCCTTCAGATCCCCTGCTCATCTGATTTTCAACACCAGCAGCATAAAATGTCCTTCATTTTGCAATGTTACCGGCACTGCCTGCATTCGTTCAGCACCTTGGACTGACTGGCTGCTCCACACCTGGAGGACAACTTGAGGCCAACGGGCCAGGCCTCTTCCAAAACGTGGCCTTTAAGGATGAGGAGCAGGAGTCATGTACCCAGCCTCATGCTTCTTAAATCCAAAACTCCATCTCCACCTCATGCCCCGCTTGGTCCCAGCTGGACACAAGACACCAGGGACAAAACCAGGCCTGTCTTCTTGGGCATGTCAGCTTCTCAACTGCTGTCCTAGTCATGAGACTGAGCCAGTCCACAGTGACCTGCAGATATTTCTGTTGGTCTGCAGTTCTACTGACACCCACTAGCAAGTCCCAGTGATGACTACACCTCCAGCTCCAAGACTCCCAGGTAGTAAGACTCACACAGCTGACTTGAAAGAACACACAGCTAGTCCTCAAAAGCACTATCAAACAGGTGGCACCTCACAGCTAGTCCCCAAGATCACTATCAACCAAGCGGCACCTCACAGCTAGTCCCCAAGATCACTATCAACCAGGCGGCATCTCACAGCTAGTCCCCAAGATCACTATCAACCAGGTGGCACCTCACAGCTAGTCCTCAAGATCACTATCAACCAGGCGGCATCTCACAGCAGGGCCTACAGGGCTCTCCCTGGCCAGCAGAGCAGGGGCCAGAGGGACAGGCCATGGCCCAGGTCTCAGAGCTAGACACAGGTTTTCATGTTCTCTTCGCTAACTCGACAACAGCAACAATGAGGCCTTCCCTCCGTCTCTTTCTTTCTTTCAGAGGATCGCTAGCAGATTAGAAGGGTAATAATACACTCTGAAGGGGGTGTGGAGAGTGCCTATAGCTCAGTGAGCCAGGATAGACCCAGACCGGGACCCCAGGTTGCTCATCTTCAGAGTTCATTCCTCCCTTCTCATTTCACCCTCTCCTCCTTGGAATGGTGGAAAAACAGTGACTTCACAATGATGATATCAACCACAGACCCATCCAAGAAATTAATTAATTCAGATAACATCTACACCCTAGCACCAACCAGAACGCCTGTGCAACGCACAGGGATGCCATCGCTGACAACCAGGCACCCGTGCCAGAGCCAGCTGCGTCCCTTCCTTCAGGGTCCAGAATGAGCCATACCCTCAGCACAGCACTGTTCTCAATCCCCGCCCCTCATACACAAGGTCAAATCCTACTCTTCCCGGAACCCAGCAGGGAATCAGTCACCCAAGAGAGCAGGTTCTGGCGCTGCTAGGACATCTCCAGCATATGACAGGTAGAAAGAGGCTGGTGTGGTCCCTTCTCCAGGACTCCTCAAGAAAGCCACACAAAAGTGTGAAAGAAGTACCTGGAAGAAGCATGGGGCCCAGGCCACGAGGACTGCCCAGCAGATTCCTACAGCAGAGCACACCCTCAACCTCCCATGGCTGTTGGGCTCGACGCAATTCCACCACTGGAGACTCAACCGCTGCAAACCACAAGAAGACAGAGCCCTTGCCCCTTAACATGAATTTCAGTTTCCAGAAATACTCAAGTCCCTGCACCCTGTTCACAGCAGCATTCTTCAGAGCCAGGAGGTGGAAGCGACCCAAGAAACAGACAAAACAATCAGCAAACAGGGTCCATCCATAAACTGGAAAATCATTCAGCCTCAAAAGAAAAGGAAGGCAATTCGGACACATGCTATCACGTGGATGAAGCCTGAAGACATTCCGCTAAGAAACTTGAAGACACTTCACTCTTAGGATGAACTAACAGAGCAATTCCCCTGTCACCCTAGAACGCCTGCCACTGAAGGGCAAGGACTGCATGACTCCACTCACAGGAGGTCCCTAGAGTCATCAAAATCATGAAGACAGAAAGCAGAAGGGTGGCTGCCAGGGGCTTGGGGAGTAGGGAACGGGGAGTCAGTGCTGAATGGGACAAAGCCTCGGCCAGGGAAGATGAAAGAGTTCTGGGGCAGATGGCACTGGTGGCTGCACGGCACTGTGAATGGACTTACTCACACTGAACTGTACATTTTCAAAGGGCTAAAATGGCCAATTTTATGTTATCCATATTTTATCTTAATTTTAAAATCATCACCACCATCAAGTCACTGATATGATGCCGTGTGGGTGAGATCCAGCCACAGTCCTCCTGGCTGCGGTCAGAGACATAAACTCTGTGTCTCACAAAAGCATTTACCCAACGAAAGAAGACAGAATGACTTGAAGGACGTGAGACACTACTTAGGAGGGAAATAGAAACGGGAATGCCATTGCCACTCTCTTCCTCGTCCACCAGGACCCCTGCCAACCCCGGCCAGGCTGAGCTGCTGAACTGCAGAGGGTGCTGGGCCCACGTTCCCCCAGAAGAGCCCAGTGCCTTCGAGGTTTCACGGTGAATAGCACAGACTCAACTCACCAAGTGGAGAGAAGCGAAGACGTCCTTACCGGATTCTCCATGAGCTGGAAGCAAGCCAGGGATCTGCTGCAGACCAGACACTAGAAGGTTCTCGGGAAGAAGGTGGAACACAGGCTCCAGGGCCGGGTGTGGCTTCAGCGTGTAGTGCAGGCTGCAGTTCTCAATGAGGGTCATGTGTTTGTTTTCTGGGGAAGAAAACACCCACATGATCAATGTGACCACTGCTGAAAGCAAAGGCAGTCAAACCAGCCAATGAACGGAGAATGTTAGAAATACAGAAAAGGTACTTTTCTAAGACAGGAAGTGCTCTGTTCAGCCTAAAAGTGAAAAGCATTGAACTTTCATAACCTTCTCTGGTAAAGTTACAATTTTTTTTAAATGACATGGAGTCTTGCTGTGTCACCCAAGCTGCAGTGCAGTGACGTGATCTCCACTGACTGCAACCTCTGCCTCCTGGATTCAAGCAATTCTCCTGCCTCCGCCTCCTGAGTAGCTGGGACTACAGGTGCCCACCACCATGCCAAGCTAATTTTTGAATTTTTAATAGAGATGGGATTTCACCACATTGGCCAAGATGATCCTGATCTCTTGACCTTGTGATCCACCCAACTCGGACTCCCAAAGTGCTGGGATTACAGGTGTGAGCCACTGTGCCAAGCCTTGAAGTTAAAATGAAATTTTTTTTTATTTTTCTTCTTTGGTTTTAGAGACAGGATCTCACTCTGTTTGCCGAGTTGGAGAGCAGTGGTGTAATCATAGCTCCCTAGAGCATCAAATTCCTGAGCTCAAGTGATCCTCCCACCTTGGCCTCCCAAAGTGCTGGGATTACAGGCATGAGACACCACGCCTGGCCTGGAGGTACAGGTTTTTAATCCAACATAAAATCTCTCCTGCCCACCACTTCCCTCAGTCTCCTGAAAGCACAGGCCGGCACGGGCTGTGTGGTTTCCCCAGGCCTCGATGGTCCCTGCCATCAGAGGGGCCTGGAGGACACCCTGGCCCGAGGCCTGCCTGCCTGCCTTTGCCTGTCGGCACCTGTATCCACCAAGCCCCAAAAGGAGCAGCAGCACTGGAGGGAGGCCAGCAGCGTCAGAGATGGAGCCACTCATGTC
This sequence comes from Callithrix jacchus, assembly GCF_049354715.1. Taxonomy (NCBI): domain Eukaryota; kingdom Metazoa; phylum Chordata; class Mammalia; order Primates; family Cebidae; genus Callithrix; species Callithrix jacchus. The sequence goes on from NC_133508.1 coordinate 43,856,085, forward strand.
CTCAAGGACATGCCACTCTCCTAGGGTGACAGCTAAGACCAAATAGCCGATACCCATAACACACGGGAGAATTGCATCTGAACCACGAGAACTGCATCTGAAGCACGAGGGGAAACTCGAGGAGGCAAAGGAGCATGAGAGAACATCCCTAGAGAAATGATACCCAGGAGGAGCATGGCCGCACCGCACTGGGGACAGGCCCTGAACATGGAAGGAACAGCATCCCCAGAAACAGGGGTGTAGGGAGAGGCACACCCCCGAAACACCGACCCCAGGGCTGCCCTCTTCCCATTCCCACCAAATGGCCAATCTTGCTGGGGCCTGATTTTCTCCACAGATAGAAAGCCCATCACTCCCCAAAGCACAGCAGGTGCGCGTGCTCTCAGGCAGCTCAAGTCCTGGCTGTGGCCAAGTCCCTGGCTTGGCCTGCTGAGAGCTGCTGAGAGTCGCAAGTTCAGCTCATTCCTGAACAAAGAGCTAAATATGAACTAGTGTATCATTAGAAAAAGAAATTAGTGAAAAACTAGGCCCGGCACGGTGGCTCATGCCCGTAGTAGCTGGGATTACAGGTGTGCACGACCACGCCCAGCTAAATTTTTGTACTTTTAATAAAGATGGGGTTTCATCATGTTGGTCAGGCTGGTCTGGAATCCTGGCCTCGTGATCTGCCTGCCTTGGCCTCCTGAAGTGCTGGGATTACAGGTGTGAGCCACTGTGCCTAATACAAATAAAAAAAATTTTTTAAGTTGGGCAGTGTCTCACGCCTGAAATCCCAGCACTTAGGGAGGTTAAGACAGGCAGATCACGAGGTCAGGAGATAGAGACCATTCTGGCTAACATAGTGAAACCCCATCTCTACTAAAAATACAAAAATTTAGCCAGGCACGTTAGCACACGCCTGTAATCCTAGCTACTCAGGAAGCTGAGGCAGGAGAATTGCTTTAACCCAGGAGGCAGAGGTTGCAGTGAGCCGAGATTAGGCCACTGCAATCCAACCTGGGTGATAGAGAGAAACCATCTCAAAAAATAAAAATAAAAAACAAAGAAAAAGAAATTAGTGAAATATAGTATTTTTTTAGTACCTAACCACTCCAAACGTGGAATCTACTTACTTTAAAATGTAAAATACCACTAAAGGCATTTGACCTGTGTGGCTCGTCAGGAGGAACAACCTCCCCAGGGGGCAGCAGGGAGGGGGACACAAGAGAAATAGGGCAAGACTCCAAATGCTCATACCTCCAGCCCAGCCATCCCCCTGACTCGAGTTTACACCATGAATTCCGCACACGCTCAGAAGAAGGGCAGACACCCACTGCAATGGGGTTTCTAACCTTTTCTTTTTTTTTTTTTTTGAGACGGAAACTCACTCTGTTACCCAGGCTGGAGTGCAGTGGTGCGATCTCAGCTCACCGCAACCTCCACCTCCTGAGTTCAAGCAATTCTGCTTCAGCCTCCAGAGTAGCTAGGATTATAGGCACCCACCACCACACCCGGCTAATTTTTGTATTTACAGAAGAGACAGGGTTTCACCATGTTGGCCAGGCTGGTCTCAAATTCCTGACCTCAGGTGATCCACCCACCTTGGCCTCCCAAATTGCTGGGATTACAGGCGTGAGCCACCCCACCTGCCCCAACTTTTTCTTATAAAACAGCGTAAAGGTTGGTGTGCAGGAGGCCGATTCAATCAATCATGAAACATCAACTCCACAAAATATCACAGAGCTGTAAAAAGAATGAGTGCTTTCCATGTACTCATATGAAACATTCTTCTAGACAAATTGTTATGGGAAAAATGCAAGGTGTGGAACAGTGAGTAAAAAGAGGCCAAAAATCAGATGCAATAGTGGACATTCACTTTGCGTCTGTGTCCACAACAAGCCCCCGGAAGGGTGTGTTACCAGGGCAGCCTGGGTGAAACAACAGTGAAAGTTCCTTTTTCTCACGGTTTTCTTTCAGCCCCTTTTTCCATGGGCACAGCTCTGTAAAGGAACCAGATGGCAGGAATGCCACCAGAGCTTCTTGACCCCTGATCAAATACTAGAGATAGATAGAGCCCCATGAAACTGGTGAAAACTAGACCAGGCGACCCCCAGCTGCCCTTAGACCACTGGAACATTACAACGCTGAAGTTCACGCTCCGAGAAGACCACCACCGTGTTTTGTACCAGCCATGCCTGGAGGAGCACGTTAACGACATGCGTCTGTGCGCCTGGAATCCCGCCCTCCTGGCCTGAACCCGGTCCTTCAAACCTCCACGCCTCCCACTGTCCACGGAGAAGGTGCCTTCAGAGCGAGGGCTCCCTTCTTCACTCCCTGGCCAGTCAATAAAACCTGACTACCTTTTCCAATTGGCTATTCTTCCTTTGCAGCTGATACCAAGGGGGAAAAGAACTTAGTTTACCAGCGACAGAGCCACAGGAACCCGAACAGAGAGGTTACCTGGTAGCAGGTGAAAGGATTGGGGAAATAACATCTCACTCTGAACTTTTTATACTTTTTATTTATTTATTTATTTTTTTGAGACAGGATCTTGTCTCCCAGGCTGCAGTACAATGGTGCAACCACAGCTCACTGCAGCCTCACATTCCTGGCCTCAAGCAGTCCTCCCACCTCAGCCTCCCAAGTAGCTATGACCACAGGAGGGCATCGCCACACCCGCTAATTTTTGTGTTTTCTGTAGAGATGGGGGTCTCAGTATGTTGTCCAGGATGGTCTCAAACTCCTGGCCTCAAGCAGCCTGACCACCTCAGCCTCTCAAAGTGTGGGGATCACAGGCATGAGCCACCGCCCCCGGCACTTTTTTTAATACCTTTGGATTCCAAATCGTGTGAGTGTGTCGCCATTACCAGCAAATTTTTGGAAACGTCCGCTGCAAAGATGAGTGACGGGCCCACCGCGGGTTCCGCCTAAAGCCTCCACTCAGGGCTCACAGCTTCCACACGGACGTGCGGACTGTGGACATGGAGTGAACACAGTAGCTGTGTACTTTTTTCTAAGGATGCTTCTGGAGAGAAAATCCTGGCACATGAATAATTAGACTAATTGAAAAACAACCTAAAAGCCAATCTTCAGCAATGAAATGAAGTGCCTGACTGGCTGTTCTCTGTAAACCGAAAAGAAAATCGTGAGCCCCCAGTAGACTGAAGGGACCGCCTCTTGGCCTAGAGGACTCCAGAGGAGCCTTGAAAACTGACTTCGGGGCTGTGACCAGAGGAGAACCAGACAGGCCTCGATGCGCCCCGGCCCACGCTAACTGCCATTAGCCTTTCTTCACTCAGGACTGGACAGAAATTGCTCTTTCTAGACTCCACTGCTGCTGCTGCTGCCCACCAATCGCCCGCTGCTGCCCTCTTCCGGACAGTCTACAGAGGGCGCGCAGGGAGGGCTTTCGTGTCGTCTGCTTTACCTTCTGACGTCAGGGAGTAGAGAACTCCTTCCAAGGGTCCTGCTAGTGCCATTTTTGAACGCACATCCCATGAAGCGGCATGGGCTCAGCTGCCCAAGTGCATGCTTCTCCTCTCATCAACGCAAGGGACCCCTCCTGGGCTTATTAAAAAGCAGACTCAGCCCCCGCTCAGCAGAAATTTTTCTTCCCTCTCGTCCTCCCTCAAAGGGTCTGTTTCTGGCTTCTGGCCAGAAGCTATACTTCCCAGCCTGTCCGAAAGGCCACCTGCAGCCTGCAGCCCTTTCTGAGAAATGAAGCTCTTCTTTCCAGACTTAGGAACCTCAGTGCTCTTCAGCTGACATCTGTCATGAGACTGTCACCAATACCAGTGAGGGGCAAAGGGAGTGGGTTGGATGTTTTGATTTGTTTTTTTGAGATAGGGTCTCATTCTATCACCCAGGCTGGAGTGCAGTGGTGCAACCTCTGCCTCCTGGGCTCAAGTGATCCTCCCACCTCAGCCTCCTGAGTAGCTGGAACTACAGTCGCACACTGCCACACCTGGCTAAGTTTTTGTAAAGACAGGGTCTAACTATGTTGCCCAGGCTGGTTTCAAACTCCTGAGAGCTCAAGCAATCCACCTGCCTCAGCCTCCCAAAGTGCTGGGATTACAAGCATGAGCCACTGTGCCCGGCCAGGTTTCACTTTTAACCCAAGCCACAAGGCACACACAACATCCCCTTCAAGGAATCTAGGCAGCACCTCACCTCAAAGAGACAGAAAGTCACCCTCCCCAACAGATCCACCTCTAGCCACTCTTCCCCCCACCGGAACACTCCCCCATCTGCTGGGCAAGCACAGCCTCTGTGCTCTGAGCCTCCCTGATGTCCTTCTAGCCCACTCCCACCCCTCCCACCACACCCCCCACCCCCCACCACATACCCCTCCTGTCATCCTCCAGGCAGGCAGCAGCAGCAGAGCAAACCGTCATCCCCTTCCCTCCCACTGGCTCCCTCTGCTGCCTGGGAACGGCTGGTCACAGAGGAACAGCAGGAAGCTCCCCCGACCCCTGCTCTGCTCTAAGGCGGCCTCTCAGCCACGGGGCCTTGCCATGCTGGAGATAACCAATCGCTGTGCAGTCAGAGGTTTAGCAGCTGGTGGCTGGTGACGGAGAGCTACTCCATCTGGTGAGCAGAGCTGCTCCCCTCCCTCCAGGCGGCTCTCACAGGCCCTCCCATGCCATCCCCACAAAGCAATGCCCTCCCTCAGGGCTGCTGTGTTTCAGTTCTTTACCTTCTGCCAAAAGTCCAAGGCCACAAAACATTTGCCGAAACCTCTTAGATAAATTAGCTAAGTGGACAGCAGTTTACACCGAGGTACATCCCATTCAGAGCTAAGGGTAGGGAACACTCAGGGAAGGTGGGAGAGCAGCAAGTGCTGCCAAGGACAGGCCTGGCTCTTACGCTCTGCGGGGTCCTGGAGAAGCGGGTGCAGGAGGGCTCTGGGGGTGCCATGGTACAGCCGCAACCTGGAAGACAGGACCCAAAGAACACTCATCAGCCACGTGTGCACTTTTCAGAAGGAAAGCACATGGAAGCCCTGGCCACCACCAAGCCCACCAGAACTTTCTAAATGCCGCCAGTCCCGTCCTCTGCGGAAGGCAGCGGCAGCTGAGGCCAGCAGCAGCTCCCCAAGCCCTCGGTGCTCAGAGCCAAGCACATCCAGCACACACACAGCACTGACTCAAGGCAGCCTGAAAACTGAGGAGCTGGAAAACACCGTTCGTGGAAATTTATAAAACTCTAAAATGTCTCAAGAAAGACACATCTGAGGAATTTCCATGGCTGTGGATCTGGAGCAGTGGTTCTCAGCCAGGGATGACTCTGCCCGCTAGGGCACGTTTGACAATGGCTGGAGATATTTTTCTCCTTTGTCACAACTGGGGCAGAAAGGGGGTGCCGCTGGCATCTAGTAGATTGCCAGGGACACTGCTAAACATCTTACAGCACAGAGAACAGCGCCACCACAGCAAAGAATTCTCCACTGGAAAGTCAGTGGTGCCAAGCTAGAGAAACACTGATTCAAATTAAATACACAGGCTTTAACCCTGGCTGAAGGGATGACGCGCCAGCCTATTCACCCATATGTCCAGCCCCTACACAGAGCCTGGCACACAGCAGACGCCCAGCCAGTGTCTGCTGAATGAACACCTGCTAACCACTGGCACCTGTGAAAAACATACCGCTCAATATTCAAGCAGAACTTATGACATACAGGTTGTTATTACCCCTCATGTATAGGTGAATGCCTTCAGGCTCCAAGAGTTCAAATCACTTGCCTGAAGCCCCACAGGGAATCAGTGCTGGAGCAGGACTTTGGCGCATATCCATCCTACCTCAAATCCATCACTCACGGCCAAAGCCAGCCCTTTCTTCTGCCTAAAAAACAATTCCTTAACTCACTTAGAAATGACAAACACAGCCGGACACAGTGGCTCACGTCTGTAATCCCAACACTTTGGGTGGCTGAGGCGAGCAGATCTCTTGAGCCCAGGAGTTCAAGACCAGTCTGGGCAACACAGGAGACCCTGTCTCTGCTAAAAATACAAACATCACCCAGGTGTGATGGTGCACGCCTGTAACCTCTGCTACTCAGGAGGCTGATAGATGAGAATCACTTGAGCCTGGAAGCGGAGGTTGCAGTGACCCAAAATTGCACCACTCACTGTACAGCAGCCTGCATGACAGAGCGAGACCCTGCCTCAAAATAAGAAAAAAAAAGGCAAACCACCAAGCAAGAAACATCCAAAACTACGCTATTATGGACACAAAACTTCAGATGACAAACGTAAGGCTTTCTGCCGCCACCATGAGACACCCAGTTAAACCACCACATACACTGGAATGCAGCCAGGAACAAAACCCCGTCCATACTAAAAATACAGAAGTTAGCCAGAGGTGGTGCCAGGTGCATCACCAAGGTCTGGAGTTCAAGACCAGCCTGGCCAACATGGTGAAACCCTGTCTCTACTAAAAATACAAAATTAGCCAGGCTGTAGTGGTACGCGCCTGTAGTCCCAGCTACTTGGGAAGCTGAGGCAAGAGAATCGCTCAAACCCGGGAGGCGGAGGTTGCAGTGAGCCGAGATCACACCACTGCACACTCTAGCCTGGTTGAAAGTGAGACTCCATCTCAAAAGAAAAAAGAAAGAAAGACGCTGGCAAACCGCACAGTTGTAGAAACAAGGCCGGTACCGTTTGTCCTGGGGAGCAGAAGTAGGAGATTCTGGCTGGCTGCTGAAGATCTGAAGGATTCCAAACCCACAGGACGACGTGTAGAGGGTCCCATCCAGTTTCTTGCCCTCAGCGACCACTTCAACCACAGCCACGACATGAGGGTGGTTTAAGGATGTGTGAAAATACAAAGGCTGCAGAAGAGAAGCCAGAGGACGGTCTGAGTGCTCAGGACACAACACACAAAGAGGACATGGGCGCCATCCCCACCCTCAAGACCACCTTTCTACACACGCCACAGCACCCAGAACCCTCTAACGTGCCCACGTGTGGGGTACCACATCTCTGCAGGATGCCAGGGAAGCAGGCATACTGAGGTAACTCCCTCGGACTCGAAAGCTGGTGTCGGAGCTCTTGACTCCAGAGCGCCCAACATCCAGGACATCTGCTTCCGCTCCAGAACTTTCCATCTCCTGGGAATTCCACCACCAGAAACACCAACAGACCTCAGGCCCACTAGAGCAGAAAGGGGCTAAAGCGGTTATACACCCCACACTGTGGGGGGACACCAGGTAGGACCACGGTTAGACCAGGCCAAGACAACAAGTCCACCCCTACACACACACGCACGTGCTGATCAATTCACGCTCCAAGCATCGCCTGACGCTCAACACAGAACAACTTCAATCACACCTGGCTGGGACTGACTGGAACCCTGCTTCACATATAACCATTTTGAGTTCCATCTGAACTAATGGTACTTAAGACTATTAACAAGAAGAATCCTTGGATTTCTTTAGGTGCCAAGTAATTATCCCCAGTTCAGAGCCCAAAAGACTGAAGTATTTTTATGCCGAAAATCACCTTGAGATCATTTTATTAAAAGATTTCTCAAGATCTAAGCCAAGTAGGTGATATTCAAATTGATCATAAAAGGTTTTCCACTCACATCTTCCCATCCGCAACACGCAAATGGCCAGCCTCTGCCTCTGCCTTCCTGCCAGGCCTAGGGAGAGGGGCCTGGGAAGACAGAACGGGAGACTCAAGCCCGTTCCGAATCTCATACGGACGCTCCCACTTGGGAATGAATGCACCTTCACTCTGCTTTTCTATTGCATTAAATTCAGTGCAGTTATTTTTATTTAAAATTAAGGGGCGTAGAGTGGTGGCTCGCACCTGTAATCACAGCACTTTTGGGAGGTCGAGGCAGGTGGATCACTTGAGCTCGGGAGTTTGAGACCAGCCTGGGCAACACAGCAAAACCCAATTTCTACCAAAAATACAAAAATTAGCCAGGCATGGTGGCACACACCTGCAGTCCCAACTACTTAGAAGGCTGAGACAGGAGGATCACTTGAGCCCAGGAAGTGGAGGTTGCAGTAAGCTGAGATCACGCCACTGCCCTCCGGCCTGGGCAACAGAATGCAACTTTGTCAAAAAAAAAAAAAAAAAAAAATACATGAAGGAATGCCATAAGCACAGAAGACAGAGATGGAGTCACTGGCTGGGTTTGCTAATCAACAGGGAATGCGCATCCCCAGGCATCAGGAGTGGTGCTGCGCCCACACCCCAACACCCTAGCTGGGGGACAAAGCACGGGTCACCAACTGAGCACAGAGACCACCCCCACCAAGGCAGAGAGAGGTAAGGAGGGCTGAGGCTGGTCTTCCACTCTATGACTTAAACTTGGAATAATCCTCCTATTAACGAGTCATTACCATGGTGTCACCGAGAAAACGTTTACTGTAATCACAGACTGTCAGCCCAGGATAACAGAGAGATGCATTAAAACATCAGCCATGAGATATAAATCGTTATTCTATTATCTTTTATTGCAATATGATGAAATAATGACCACTTACAGCTGACAGGTGATTGGACTGAGAGAGAATTATGTTTGTTTCCAAGACTCAAGAACGGTTTTTAAAAAGCCCCACTGCAAAGTCGAGCTGGTCATTATCTCACCTTTTCTATTTATACCTGTGTCTATCAGTCTTAGGAACACTACTCACTTTTTCTATTGGCAATAAAATAACATTTTCAGCTCTGATACAGAGCAACAACAATCCGCCAGCCTAGAGGTCACCCTGAAATTACTCTACCTGAACCTGGTGGAACCCGTGGCTACGGGCATGTCCCAAATACAAGTTTATGGCTATGCCTCTCCCTTCTGTTTACCACTAACAATAATTCGTGAGGCCAAAAACAACAACAGCAACAGAGCCCCAGAGCTGCTTATCTCAGCTGATTCAACCTCAGAGTCTAAAGAATCCACCTTTAATCAGAAGAGTCAGCCACTCTGAGTGCAGCATGTTTTAAAAGTTGAGATGGTCATACCAGTACAATTACTGATTGATAAGGACACAGGCTCTTTTCCAAAAATTGTACTGACCCTCCAGTGTGGGAACAGCCCCAAACTAAAGAATTTACAAGGAACTTGGAAAACACAAGTCAGCTTTCACGAAGCCCAAGCCTCGAAGGCTTCATAAAAGACAGATGAGGCAAGCACAAAACCGCAAGCAACAGAGCCCCATGGTTGCGTTCCTCCGGTCAACCTGGCAAAGTCACGTCTGACCACCCAATGCCCGCCCCACTCAGCCAGGCAGCACGCAGCTGAGGAACACCTGCACGCAAGCCCTTTGGTCTAGGGAAACTTAAGGAACACCCCTGCCTTACATTTTGAGAGGAACATTCTGGGCATCAACCGAAATTGCACAATTAAAAGGTTAAGTCAAGCCCATCAAATCACCTGCAGGGGAAAGCCACTTGAGACAGAGGAGACTGTCACCCCTGCATCGCAGCTCACTGATCTACACTGGACAAGTTTCCTCCTTGACAGCATAAACAGATTAATAAATCATTTAAATGTACCTATCTTCATGCCTTCATCTTCAAAAACATGGACACCATTTTGTCTCGGGGCCAAGTTTCCATTTTTCACCCGGGGTGACAGAAGTGGAATTGGGCCTATGCTGATGTTGTAGCAGGAGCCCGCAGGAAACAGATCTCTCGAACACCGAATAAAGGAGGGAAGAGTTTATTCGGCCGGGAGACTAGGCAGTAATTTGTCAAAAACCCAGCTCATCTAACAAAGGGCGGTTCTGCCTTTATATAGGCTTATACTTTAGATGTTACACGTGGAAGAATCTTAGGTTTATTGCTTTAGGAATCACATATGAAAGGGTTCCAGTTTACAGTTTTAGGACTCACATGTGAAAAGGTCTCCGTTTACAGTTTCAGGAATCACATATGAAAGGGTTCTGGTTTACAGTTTTAGGACTCATGTGAAAAGATCTCTGGTTTGATCTTGTTTTAAGTAAAAATAGTGCCTTCCAGAGAATTTCCCCAAGACCAAGAGTGTTATTTTCAGGAAGGAGATTCAGGAGGCGCCAGCTGGCCTGCTCTCTCTTCTACTGAGCTGCACCATGGATGACAGAGGGGTAGGGAATCCCAGACGGCTAGGTCTCCTTCCTCAATGTGTCTGGATGAAGGGGCTGCAGCCGGGCACCCCCATGGCATGGCCACGCAACCTGGCACCTGCATGACAGGGGCTCCTCAGACGACACTGGGCAGCAAGGCCAGAGAGGAGCTGAGCGAAACAGTGTGAGTCCCTTCCAAAGACTTTCAATAAGTGTTTTGCAGGATAGCTTCAGTCAGGCAAATAATCCAGAGACTTCAGCAGTTCCCACCCCACCGACTCAGACTCACACTGCAGGTTCGGACAGCTTCCCAGCCAGTACGCTTCAAAGATGGTAGGAATTGAGGATGCCCACTATTCTCCATCAGGACGGGGACAGCCCCCTGCCCCACAAATTATCCAGCCCACAATGTCAGCAGTGCCAAGGTCGAGAAACTCTCATTTGGAGTAAAAATGTAAACTTTAATCCTGGCTGAGAGGATAATACACCGTCTTATCTCTGTATGTCAAACTCCTAAACACAGCCTGGCATGCAGAAGGCATTTAACCAATGTTTGCTGAATGAATACTACTGCCCGCCGGCTCCCTGCTTATGGAAAAGCACATGACTTAATACTCCAGCCTCCGGCAGCACTTAGGAGATGCAAACTGTTTTCTCTCATGTGCAGATGAATGTAGTCAGATCAAGGGGTTTATTTTTTTCTTGCAGATTAATTTAATTTCTTTTTTTCTGGCACAGGTTTTTTTGGGGAACAGGTGGTATTTGGTTACATGAGTAAGTTCTTTAGTGGTGATCTGTGAAATTTTGGTGCACACATCACCTGAGCAGGATACACTGAACTAAAAATTTTTTTTTAAGACAGAGTCTTGCTCTATCACCCAGGCTGGTGTCCCATGGCATGAATCTCAGCTCACTGCAACCTCCACTCCCTGAGCTCAAGCGATTCTCTTGCCTCAGCCTTCCAAGTAGCTGGGATTACAGGTGTGTGCCACCATACCCAGCTAATTTTCATATTTTTAGTAGAGACAGAGTTTCACCATGTTGGCCAGAGTGGTCTCAAACTCCTGACCTCAAGTGATCCACCCGCCTTGTCCACCCGAAGTGCCAGCATTACATGCATGAGCCACTGCAGCCGGCCTCAATTCGTAGTCTTTTATCACTCACCCCCTAAAATCAAGGAATTTAAATCACTTGCCTGAAGTCTCACAGGGATCAGTGATGGAGCAGGACGTCAGCCTATGCCCCATCCTTCCTCAAATCCAACGCCCATGGCGAAAGCCAGTTTTCCCTCTGGCCTAAACAGGGACTCCTTGGTTTACTTAGAAAAGTGAGCAAAGACGATTACAACCCAAAGCAAGAAATATCTAGCCCCGTCTCTAACAAACTAGAAAAATGTAGCTGGGTATGGCGGTGCATGCCTGTAGTCCCAGCTACTTGGGAGGCTGAGGAGGGAGGATCACTTGAGCCCAGGAGTCCAAGGGTACAATCAGCTATGATCGTACCATGGCACTCCAGCCTGGGCAACATAGAGACACCCATCTCTTAAAAAAAAAATCCCACACTACACTGCTATGAACACACAACAACAAAACTGACAAACAGCTTTCCATTGTCCCCAAATGACCGACAGTTCAATCACTGTACAATTAAACACTGGAAACATCACAGAGACAGCATTTCTCCTTCTAAAACCCACATTCTTTCATCCCCTCATCTCAGGTTCCAAGACCACGGCGGTGCTTTCCATTGTGCCAGAGAGGAAATCAGCCCTCCCCAGCTGCAGAAAGAGGGGCACACGGGGCCAGAGCTGGCCTCCCAGAGCCACAGAGCCTCCCTCTGTGGAAGCAGCTCGCTGGGACACGAAGCTGGCTTCTTGCATTTGTGGTGGTGATGTTCAGGACGTGCCCAGCCTCTGTTGAGCAACAGCAAGCACAAAGGAGCATCAGCCGCGCTCCACAGCCAGGGCTACCAGTAAGCTCCAGACCCAGGCCGAAGAATCCAGGCAGTAGAAGGGCTCAAAAGAGTTGCACGTGGGTTATGCTGATACTCCTTGACAGCATCTGCTTTTTGACAGGAAATTATAGCATGCTCATTGCCCTGATGAGTAAGGACCGCTCAAGATGGGCTTTCTCATGGCTGTGATGGCAGGAAGGGGCACAACTCGATTACCTGCGTCCCTCTGCCAGGGCAGGTAACTGCCTCACTGCTTTGGAGACACCAGGGCTGGTGCGCTCTGGGAGAAAAATTCCCCTGCTGGGGGTTTTTTAGGCTGTTGCTGGAGAACCACCAGGATTCCTGCCCAGTAATTCCCCTCAAATAAATAAACGAGGGAAAAGAAGCCCATCACCCAATGCTGGCCAAAATTACTAAGGAAGGAATCCAAATAAAAATATGTCCACCTCAAAAAGAAAATTGAAAAACTGCACAGGATTGTGGCCTCCAGGATTATTTTTTAAAAGACATTTTTTTAGAAGTTGAATGAATTATTAGCTAGCTCAGAGGAAGTGAAAGGCAATTCCTCTCCACCAGGGAAGGTCTCAGAGAACATGGAATTCTGAGCTCAGGGCTGAGGAGTCCGGGGACTGCTCTCCAGCATATAGGCCCAGTTCGAATATTCATCATTTGCAGAAAAAAGCACCCAGCTCTGGATCCAGACAAGACTTCTGTGTTCCAAGCCTTTCTTCAAGACATAGCTGTCTGCGAAGTCCTGACACAGGCACTTCTCTCGGGGTCATGTGTGACACAGGCACTCCGAAAAACCCCGAGCATGCAGGTTCCCTGAGTTACCAGGTGGGACTGGCCAGCCATGGGTACCCCGTCCCCCACTACCAGCAGCTCACCAACCCCAAAGCAGATCCCCAGGAACCACCACCGACAGGCAAAGATCAGAAAAACACAGACACTTAGGAAAACCAGAGAAGCACTTTTGCTAAGTCTCAGAATCACCCCTAAAAAGGGCAGAGTGTTTTATGAACCTCTATTTCCACAGAGCGTAAACAAAGCAAATAGCCGGCAGGGTATGAGCATGCTGCCACACCCTCACGCCTAGGAATGCCCACCCCTGGAGCACGCTACACTTCGCCCACACTTGTAGCAGATACACATGTACCTGGATTTGCACACACACTCAGTGAAGGGGAATTCTCTTTAGTTAACTAAGTTAGCTAGTTAACTAAGCTGGAACAAAACCTTTTCTCTGTATGAGAATGTCAAGGAGATGGAGAAAACTGCCTGGCACAGAACACACTACTCGACAGCCTGGCAGGAGGGATTCATTCCTGGGGCACCACTGGCCTCTGCTGCCCGCACGGAGCATAGCAGCTGCAGACAGCAGGCTCCCTGAGCGGTGGGGGGCTTCAGCATCACCCTCACAGCTGAGAGTGCCCTGGCCACCCCACACTGTCCCTGCTGCATTCCCTACTTCAGCGACTCTAAATCCAAGGGTGCAGATTTTTCCGGAAACTTTAAGGGCTGTGTTCCACTAGCCCCTGGGCCCGTCCTGAGCCTCAACACAAGACGCCCAGATGACAGGCCAAGGCTGAGCGGCGTGGCTCCCAAGTCGGCTGCCCTTGGCACCACCAGCACAGGTATTCCAGACTCCGAAAAGCCACCAGCTCCTCGTCCCCCTCCCACATCTGAATTGTGACCTGCACAGGCAGCATGACACGCGGCTACCAGGATGTGGCAAATGCACGTGCTGCCCAACTTCCCTGAAACAGAAGCCCTCGGGGTACACGGCTGTCATCCCGAGACAGGCAGAAAGAAGCAGCCATTCTGAAGACTGTCCCACCATGCGGCGGGAGTTCTACAGGGATCAGGATGCGATAGCCCAGGGATTTGGGCGATGAAAGGCCCCGCATCTGGCCGGAAGCCTATGACCTGCTGTGGTCGTCATGGCAGTGCCGGTCCTTAAGGTCCAAAGCCTCTCTCAACGGAGAGAGGCTTTGAAGTCAGAGGGGGTGAGGGAGGAGGAGGAACTTGCCCCAGCACCTCAGTGACTGCCAAGCATCCCTGTGCTGGTTTCAGAGCATACTGCATCCCTCATAATTCTACGAAACACTTCAGAACAAATGCAGAGCTCCTCAGAAACAGGAGGTCACAGAGGCAACAGCAGGTGGTACCATCAGATGCACAGGGTCACTCCCGCCGCCACTGCCACCTGTGCATAGGCTGGTAGGGCGGTTCCATCTCCACGCTCCTCAGCGTCCTCTTTAAAATGGGTACACAGGATACTGACCCCCACAGGAGGATGACAGGCATGAAATGACAGCGTGCTTCTGAGCCAGTGTCTGGCCACAGGAAGAGCCTCCCAGCAAAGAACAGCTACCTTCACCACCGGCCACACACTGTCTCAACACCAGGTTTCTGAGGCCTCACTGTGCACACCTGAGGAAGATAAAGCTAAACAGCCCCAACCCAGCAGTTGGCCCAACATCACCACCACTGAGAACTCACAGCAAGCCTCCCACCACAGCGCAGGAACGAGGGGCCCTCCTGCCCATGCTGAAACAGCACCGAGCCTCCCATCACAGCGCAGGCGTGAGGGGACCTCCGGCCCATGCTGAAACAGCACCGAGCCTTCCGCCACAGCACAGGAAGGAGGGGACCCCCCTACCCACGCTGAAAGAGCACTGAGCCTCCCACCACAGCGCAGGCATGAGGGGACCTCCTGCCCACGCTGAAACAGCACTGAGCCTCCCACCACAGCACAGGCATGAGGGGACCTCCTGCCCACGCTGAAACAGCACCAAGCCTCCCACCAAAGTGTGGGCACGAGGGGACACCCTGCCCACAATGAATCAGCACTCTAAGAGTTCACCCGCAGTCCACATGTGATTTACACATGAAACCTTTGCTGACACAGCTGGCCAGAGAGACTTCTAAGAGGTATTTGCGTAAGCTGTTTGACAACCTTAATGTCAGACACATCTTTGGCTGTCATGACATACACTCTAGCAAGGCTTTTTTGTGAAGCTTCCTGACCTCTAGGGTCATTCTCTCCCTCCCTATCCATAGGATGAAGGGCAAGAGTCAGTACCCACCCACGTCAAGACACAATCCAAGCACTGGGTGACGACGGTCGGTCACAGAGAGCAGCGAGTTCGCGGCCCGAGGCAGGAGTGCTGACTCGCCAGAGCAGGCGCCTGCAGAAAACGTGCCTGGGCAGAGCTTACCTAGAGTAACGTCTCAAAGGATGGCCACTGATATCGCCACTGTTACTCATCGTACAAACTGTCACAACACCAGGCCTCTTGGGCCTCCTTCTATATGCCTGAGAGAGATCAAACCAAAGCCTGGACCCTCATCACCTCTGGTCTCCACACTGTCCCCACCTGAGAGAGATCAAACCAAGACAGCCTAGACCCTCTCACCACCTCTGGTCCCCACAATGTCCCCACCTGAAAGAGATCAAACCAAAGCCTGGACCCTCATCACCTCTGGTCCCCACACTGTCCCTGCTGCACACCTGTCATACTCAGACACCATCCCTCTCAAACCCTACCCACTTACTTCAGCTATGAAGCAGCAGCCAGGCATGGGAATGACCTCCATGACATCCCTGGCTCTTAAGAGTACAACACCAGCATCCCTAAGATCCCGTAGGACACAGCCAGAAGGCACCAGGGGCCACCCTCAACCCCACTCACTGCGCACCTGGGCTCTCCTCTCAGCCCTGACACCCCCAACTCTCCCCTCACCCGACACCCCTGGCTCTCCCCTCACCCCTGACACCCCCTGCTCTCCCCACTCTGCTCAAAGCAGCCTTGTCCCTGCTCATTACGGAGCCAGCTGCTTTCTCATCCCGCAGGTCCCAGCTTAAAGGGCAGCTCCGCAGAGAGGCCTTCCTTGTCACCCACCTAAAGCAGGTCTCTGTGTTCTCCTGTTGGGCTCCTCCTGAGAACTTAACACAACTTGCAATTGCTCTGTTACTGTCAGATGTGTCTCCCCAGCAGTCTGCAGTCTGTTAGGTGAGCACCATCACCACCCTGAGCCTAGCACAGCACCCTGCAGAAAGCAGGCGCTGAATAGAATGCACGCTGTGCAGTACAACCGCAGAGACAGAGCATGCTGGCCCAGAGGGTGGCCAGCTGCAAGACCACCTGAGTGGAAACACACCACTCCACCAGTGCCCACCCACCTGCCAGTCTCAAGACAGAAGGCACAGGTGTGAGTCCAGGCTCTGACACCTGCTACCTAGGCAAGTCACGTTACTAAATCCTAATTTCCCTATACAAAAGGGAGGGAAGAAAGAAAGGCAGGGAAAGAGGGAGGGGAGGGGAGGGGGCAGGGCAAGGGGAGGGGGTGAGGCAAGGGAGGAACAGGGAAGGGGAGGGGCGGGGCAGGGGAGCAGCAGTGGCAGGAGGGACAGATGAGGTCAATAATTTACCAACTTATTCCTAAGCACTCCAGGGGTCCTTGAAGGTGACAAAACCCCCATGCCCCTGATCCTTCAATTACAGCAGAGCAGAGCTCTCTCATTTGTTTAGGACAACTGGCTTCCACCTAAGACTGTGTTTGAAAACAAAGTGCCCGCCACTAGGCTGAGCTCTGTGCTGCCTGGGGCCGCAGGTCTGACACACACTGTGAGGTCTGGGTGAGGCCCAATCTCTGGGCTGACACCCAGGGCCCCACACACCCACCCTCCGTCTTGGAGCGGCCCCTGCCGCCGTCACCAAGGCCCACCTCATTGAAGACGATCCTGGACGGCGGTCTCTTTGTCGGCTTCACTGTGGTTTTCCACGTCCTCCCAAAGAAGTGCCGGTAAGTGACATCAAAGAAAGATACTCGCAGATGGCATTCAACCTCTGACAGTGCCTCCAGCATGCCCTAGAAGACAAGGGGGAAATGGCCCTGAAGGGTCTCGGCACCATGAGCCAGCAGTCACTGCAGGCCACGAGCGTGCACATGGGCCACTCGGCATTCACTCTTGCTTAGGTTATCAGCACCCAGTGTCCTTCTCGGGGGGCTACCTCCCTCCCACAGCCACTGGTCTTGGTGGGGTTATAAACCAAAGCACTCAGCCTCCCCTGGCCAATGAGACACCGCAGTCCCTTGGAACAGACGCAGGCTTCTTACTCAGCCAGAGCCCAGGACACGCAAGATGCAATGACCACAGGAGACAGGCGCCTGCCAGGATGAGGCCCAGGGCGGCCGGCAGCCAAGTGGTGAGAGAGAACAAGTCCAGGAGACATTACCTGAGACCTGGCTCAAACCACACCTGAAGCTTATGCTGGCTGTGGATTTGCTGCTGAGTTAACAAATCACCTCTCGCTTAAATCATTTTGGATGGGATTTTTTAATCATCTGCAACAAATGAGCCCTTCCTGATATAACCAGAAACTCTAAATCCTCAACCTGCCAGATTTTGGGGTGATATTAGCAAAGGAAAAAGCAGACCTTTGAGAATTGAGAAATCATGGCTACAAATACAGAACAAGGCAGCCAGAGCGGAGACAGGACTCCACACCGAGACTTCACCACTCACAGCAAGTGCTGCCTTAGGCTTTGCTCTTCCGTGACAGGTCCTTTGCCTTCCACCCCTTCACTTAGCAAATATTACTTACACATCTATTCTGCACATTGACTCACTGCCAGGCACATTTCCAGGCAGTAGGGAAAGAACAGGGAACAGAACAGACCAAATCTCTGCCCTGACAGGGCTGACATGGAGAGTGGGGAGACAGGTGGGCAGGGCAGGGCAGTCTCTCTGAGATGACCCTAGAGCATAAGAAGAACCACAGGGGGTCTGGGAAGAGAAGCCAGGCAGGAGGAGCCACAAACTCAAAGGTCCTGAGCAGAAAACAGCACAGGTGCTCCGGGAGCCCATGAGAAGTGCAGAACTATATTTAGCTATAGTTAACTGTTTGCTTTTTTTAAGAAAAGGGTCTCACTCTGTCACCCAGGCTGAAGGTCTGGCCACTGCAACCTCCCCGTCCCAGGCTCAAGCAATCCTCCTGCCTCATCTTCTCAAGTAGCTGGGATCACAGGTGCACTCCACCACACATGGCTAATTTTTGTACTTTTTGTAGAGGTGGTTTTGCCAGGCTGGTCTCCATCTCCTGTCCGCAAGTGACCCACCCGCCGCGGCCTCCCAAAGTGCTGGATTACAGGGCTGAGCCACCGCACCCAGCCTGTATTTTCTAATCTTCTCTATTACTGATGCTCTGGCATCTGGGGCCTCAGTGATGAGAGAGACTATCCCCAGAGCCAGCTAATTCCTAGGTGGCAAATGGCAAGCCTGCCAGAATGTGTCTAACATAAAACCAACCAGTCCAGGGCCCACACACCCCAGGAGTCCCACCCTCTGCACTGATCTTCCAGGGTCAGTGACCAGATACCTCAGGGCCATCCCTGCACCTCAGAGACCATGACATGACTCTCCCTGGCCACTGCCAAGCCTGTCCAGCTGCTCACCGCACCTTGCCCAGTCTTCCCACAAAACCATAATCAAGTCTCTGCCCACACCTCCCTTCTATCCTCCTGCCTCCTGACCAGCCCTGCGCCACCCCCAGGTGGCCTGTGGGACACGGACTGGCCCTCCTCCGGGGAGCCCTGAGTAAGCGAGAGGGTCTCAGCAGCAGGTGGCCTCACCACCCCTGATTGGAGACCAATCCCAGGTACATTCTAAGAAGAAAGCCTGCTGGACTGCAGCAGGCTGCGCCGGGGAAGAGAGGAGGAATGAGCTCCGGGCACAGGAGCGTTCAGGCAGGCCTCACAGTGCGAGAAGAAGCTGGGCTTTCACTCCAAACGTACAAGGAGGCCAGGGAGAGATCTAGCAGAAATGACACAATCTGATTCAGGATTTAAGAAAATTCCTGCAGCTGCCATGCGCCCGTAAGACTGTGGGGAGGGAGTAGACGCAAGGGCTGGTCAGGAGGCTGCTGCCCCCACCCAGGCAAGAGACGGAGGGGCAGGGAGGGCAACAGGAAGCGCGCACACCTGGGCTCTGGAGCAGCTGCATGGTCGTGAAGGGAGAAGCAGGAAGGACCACCTGACTAGGTCAGCCCAGCCCTCCCAGGTCCCACACTGAGTCCGCGTCTCAAGTGAAGTGACCTGGAGGGAAGTGGTGTTATCCATGGGGATGGGGAAGGTGGGCAGAGCAGGTCTGAGGACTCCAAGCCCAGCTCCCATCACCGTGCAGCCTCCCTGTCCCTCATCCCTCTTCCCCGTCCCTCCTCCTCCTCAGTTCCTCCCACATCCAGACCCACCCTACGAGCCTCCTCATCTCTCCCCAGAGCAATCACCCAGCTTTTCCATGTTGACTGTCCGTCGTCCCATCTAGCATGTGAACTCTGTGAGGACACGAGCCTGGAACAGTCTGTTCCCTGCTCTGTCCCTGGACCCAGGCAAGGCCTCAATGCATGCCCTTCCTCACCTGGACTGCCCAGGCTCCCCCAGAGCCCCCTCCTCCCCCTCTCCTGCACTATCTCAGGAGGCCATCATCAGACAGGACCCCATGGCTCCCAGATCTGTCGCCAGCTTGGGCTTCTTTCCAGAATGCCAGACCCTAACCACCCTTCCTCCACCTCTAGCCTACTTCACACCCAAGTCTATTCCAAGAAGAATCCACTGACAGCTCCCTGAAGACATACAAGGCAGAATCCATTCTGTGTCCTCTGCACAGTTCCAAACATGTCACGGTGCCCAGTAAATGTCAAACTGAATTCAAATACGCATCCCAAAATAAAGAACTATAATCGGTGATCATGATAAAATTAAACAAAAAAAGCAAATGGGACAGTAAGAGAAATATACTAAAACCATTAATAAATTCAATTCAAAACAAGCACGTAACATTCTACAGCCAACACCTTTCACAGGGAAGAAAGCTGTAGCCATTATCTAAAGCTATCAATTCTCAAAACAACTAAAATTGGACAAACATAGACTATCTATACCAAACCTTTTCATCATCTATTTCCAAAGTTCTATTTCTAGAACTTACATAAATTCTATTTATCTTCTTTTAAATGCTGTATTTTGACTGATCTTTGTATATAAAACCAACACTGTGTTCCCGCAGTCAGCCCCACTTGATCCTAATACCCCAGCGTTTACACATAGCGCTGGTTTTGCAGTCCTGATATTTCCAGAGTTGCTGTGTAAATATTCACGAGGGACACCAGTCCGTACTTCTGCTGCACTGCCCTTGACTGGGTATCAGAATTATGGTGGCCTCAAAAAATGAGCTGGGAAGTGTTCCCTCCCTCCCGCTCTATTTTCTGAAAGAGTTTGTCTAGAATTCATCTTATTTCTTCTTCAGTATCTGATGAAATTCAACATTTTATTTTTAACATCTGTAGCATACATTATAGTGATGCTTGTTTCATCTTAATATTGGTAGTCTGTTTTCTCTTTTTTTGTCTTGATCAATTTTATCAATCTTTTCAAAGAATCAACTTCTAGCTTTACTGATTTTCTCTATTATTTGTCCTTTGCTGATTTCTACTCATATCCGTCAGGTATAACATAATGACATTTCAGCCAGCAACAGACTGTATATATGACTAGCCCCTGAATACTCTATTTTTACTGTTTTTCTATGTTTGATATACTGTTGTGTTATAATTGCTAAGAGTATTCAGTATGGTCACATGCCACACAGGTTTGTAGCCCAGAAGCAACAGGCTGCACCATGTAACCCAGGCGTGACGCAGGCTCTGCCATCTAGGCTTGTGTAAGTACCTTCTATGACGTTTTTGAGATGGCAAAATCGCCTAACAATGCCATTTCTCTGAATGTATCCCCACTGTCAAGCAACGGTGCATAACTGTATTTACCATTTCCTTTCTTCTGATTACTTCGTATCTAATCAGTCCCTTTATTTCCATCGTTAAGGAAGAAGCAGAGGTCAATGATTTTCTACCTTCTTTTCTAATATAGTTATGTAAAGCTATACATTGCCCTCAAAGAACTGTATTAGCTAAATCCTGCAAATCTATGTATTTTCTTCCATTACTCAGTTCAAATTATTTTCTAATGTCCCTATTAAGTGCTCACTTTAGCAGCACATATACTAATTTTCCCATTCTTCTCTGATCTGGTGTTTTAATTTTCTGCTATTTAAGAATTTTCTAGATCTCGTATTATTTATTTCTAACTTAAAAGCACAGTAGTCAGTAAACGTACCTTATAATTTCGGTTCTTTGAAATGTACTGACACATTTTAATGGCCCAGCATAGGTCTATTTTGGTGACTGTTCCATATAAACTTGAGAAGAATGTGTATCCAAACTTTGTTGGGAGTAGTGTTTAAGAGATGTCAAGGTGACTGACGGTATTCTTCAGACCTTCTGAATCCTTATGAGTTTTTTGATCTATTTGTTTTTTCAATAATTGAGAGGAGTTAAAAGTCTCCAACCACGATTTTGAATCCAAATACAGTTCCCTTTAGTTCTGTCCAATTTTGCTCTTTTGTACAAAAGTTACCATAGCAGACCTGACTGTTACGTTTTCAAAGACCAGCTGACAAGTCTGGCCTTTGGCTGGAGTCTGGGAACTCAGATTTCAGGAGAGTTCCTACCACCTAACTGGTCAGAGGGGCACACTGCGCCTAAAGTGCACAGAGCAGCTTACGCCGAACACCGGTTTCCCTTCTAAGAGTCTGGAATTCTGGACCCAACACGGCACATGCGCTGTTACGGGTCACTGCTGGAGGAATCAAACGTATCCTGGGTGACTCAACTGAGGACTCTTGGAAGCCTGCATCCCCTTCCCCCAGACATCCCCCATACGCCTCCTCCCTTTGCCAATCTTGCTCTGTATCCTTCTGCTGCCGTCAATCTTAACTGAGAGTATGACTATATGCTGAGTCATGTGAGTCCTCTTGGAGACTCTTCAAACCTGGGAGGTGGTCTCGGAGGCCCTAACACCAGTGCATACACTTTTAGGGATTGTTACATTTCCCTGATGATCACTGTCTTTATGAAATGCTTTCTCTCCGGTAATACTCTTCACCTTGAAATCTACTCTTTCTGACATCGGAACAGTCACAAAGCTTTCTCAGCTTAGTATATACATGGTTGATATTTTTCCACCCTTCTCCTTGCAACCCGTTTATGTCTTTATGCTTAAAGTAGACTTTTTTGTAAACAACATGTAATTGGGTTTTAAATAACTTTTAACATATGACTTTGGACCAGGAATTCCACTTCTAGGAATTTTTCTACAGATATATGTGTACATGAAAAAAATGAGGTTATTCACTGTAGCAGTATCTGTAATAGCAAATAACTGGGAAAGTCTAAATGTTCTCAATATGGGCCTCACTAAATAAATTATGGCTCATTCGTACAAAGAAATACTGTGCAGTCTTAAGAAATAAGAAAATTTAGGCTGGGTGTGGTGGCTCACGCCTATAATCCAAGCACTTTGGAGGCAAAGACGGGCGGATCACCTGAGGTCGGGAGTTCAAGACCAGCCTGACCAATATGGTAAAAGCCCGTCCTTAAAAAGAAAAGAAATAAGAAAATTTTCTTCATGTAATAACATGAATAATCGATAAGATATCCTGCGTGAATTTTTTTGAAAAGCAAGGTACAGAGTCAGGCACAGTGGCTCAAACCTGTAATCCCAGCACTTTGGGAGGCTGAGGTGGCCAGATCACATGAGCTCAGGAGTTTGAGACCAGCCTAAAAATGGTGAAACGCCATCTCTACCAAAAATACAAAAATTTAATTGGGCGTGGTGGTGCTCATCTGTGGTCCCAGCTACTCGGGAGCCTGAGAAAGGAGAATTTCTTGAGCTCAGGAGGCAGAGGTTTACAATGAGCTGACATCATGCCACTGCACTGCAGCCTGAGTGACAGAGTGAGACCCCATCTAAGAAAGAAAGGAAAGGAAGAAAGGAAGGGAGGAAGGGAGGAAGGGAGGAAGGGAGGAAGGGAGGAAGGGAGGAGGGAGGGATGGAGGGAAAGGAAAAGGAAAGAGAGAGAGAAAACAGTATGCAGGAAGTACCATTTGCATTTTAAAAAGAAAAATCAATATAGGTATATTTACTTTCATTTGCTTGGAATTTATGAAAGTTATACAAAAACTTGCTGTATCTAGGGTGACAGGTGCATGGGGTTGCCATGGGATGACTCACTTTTCCTGTGCATCCTTGTCAACTTTGAACTATATGAATTACCTTTTCATAAATTAAAATGAATGGGGAAATAAAGTTTGCTTGCAAAATTCCTAGGAAAGAGGGAAGTACTATCAACTATCCTGTGAGCTTCTGGAAGGCAGCTGAGCCAGACGAGGAGGGTGGCATCCCAGCTAAAGTCATTCCCCTGGGCAGCTGACTCCACTCCTAGTGGGTTCTGTTGCTCTTCTGTAGAATGGGGGTAAGGTAGTGGCAACTTCACAGGGCTGCTGTGAGGACTAAGTGAATTCACACAGTAAAGTGCTGGAAGTAAAGCCGTAAAAGCAGCAGCCACCACAGAACCTACCACAGTGGCAAAGACACAGCAGGTGCTCAATCAGAGGCCTTGGATTTGAACGATGGAGAGCATCCGTGATTTAATAATAGTAAATTAGTCACAGACCCGGGGATCCAACAACTGAATATGTGTGAAACTCACTCTCCCAGCTGCAGAGGAAAATGGCCTTGCCAAGTCAAACCCTGTAAAAAGAGTTGACACCGGCAAGACTGATCCTTCTCATGCATTCCCATAGGCCACTGGGCCTCATGAGGACAATCCAATCGTGTGGGTGTCCTGTGGGCAGCAGCACAGAAGCACCAGCTTCTCCAGCATGTTCCCCACTAGCTGAAGGGCACAGATGGATGTGTCGCCATCAGGGCATGGGCCTGAGAGTGCCCAAAGCTGTGGTACATCCAGCCACGCACAGAGATGCCAGAATGCCCAGAGCTCAGCCCCTGCAGTCCTCACTGCCAGGCTGAATGCGGGCCATGCTGAGCCATGCACAAGGCCACCCGATTCAGAAATAACCCAGGAAATCAGATTACTTGGATTTTTAAATTGCTCCACTGTGGGCAGAAAGGAACCCTAGCCAGTGTCAAAAGTGCTGACCATGTCACTGAATCAGATTCTCTTTGCTGATGGGCCACTTTGCCTCCAAATACTGCCAAGGCCCGAGGTAATGGGTACAATGGCAAGATTCAAGTGAATAAGTGAAAATCAATACAGATGCTCTTTGACCTATGACAGGACTCCATCCTGATAAACCCCGTTTAAGCTGAAAAAATCCTATGTTCAAATGCATTGAATACACCTAGCTCAAACACGGTCAGAACACTTGCCTTTGCCTACAATTGGGCAAAGTCGCCTAACACAAGTCCTATTTTTAAATAACTGTTGAGTATCTCGTGTAATATATGGAAAACAGCACTGAAAGTCAAGAACAGAATGGCTGTGTGGGTATCACGGTAAAGTAGAAAAATCAAAAATCAAACCATTGTAAGGTGGAGACCATCTCTATGTGAACTGGAAGCGTCATCTCAGCTAAGAACAATGACAGCATGCATTTGATAACAGCACATTTTGTTACCTGCCTAATGATGGGTCCGTCCAGCCACTTCAGGACACACTGGAACGCTGCTGATTCCTTCACAGGCTGGCGTGCTCTCTGTGGGTGGGGAGGGACAAGCACGTTTTGGGTGAAAATCCTGTGCCAGTCGTTCATCCTGCCCATCTAAGGGTGACGCGGGCCTCCCAGGTGACCTGTGCCAGTCCTAGTCAAATAAAGAGAAGAGCTGTAAGGGGTACAGGGGTCACAGCAGTCCTGAAGGCTTTTGCCTCCCACTGAATCCCAGAGGAACTTCCATTCCCCCAAACCCACACTCTGCAAACCAGTGGAGTGGACTTTGCGACTGGCTGCCACCCATGCTGCCTCCCCGGGAAGTACCATTTGCATTTTAAAAAGAAAAAATTAATGTAGGTATATTTATTTGTTGTATTTGCTTAGAATTTATGAAAATTGTACAAAAACACACTGTATCTAGGGTGATACATCAGGTGCCTGGGGCTGCCATGGGATGATTCATTTATTCTGTATAACTCTGAACCATGTGAATTACCTTTTCACAAATAAAAATAAAATGAAATGGGGAAATAAAATCTACCTCCAGAAACACTCCGCCCCACCCCTACCCCCGTGGGCCAGACTCAGAGCATGACTCTCTCGGCCTCTGTGGCTGATTCCGGATGGGGAGGGACATTTTGTTCAGCTGTGTAGGTTAGGTACTACACAAGGACACCAGGGGAACGTGGCCACTGAAATAGAGCCCTAGTGTAGGACCATCTTGTAGGGGCCCAGGCCCAAGAGGTGGTCAGCCTGAAACGACCCAGGGCCACCTTAGGACACACATAAAAACATGCAGAGGAGGTCCACTAGATCCACGTCATTATCAGAGACCTTGGCCAGTGACCCCAAGATACTTCGGCTACATGAGCAAAGTCTCTTGTTGCTAAAGCCATTTGGGGACAGGTTTCAGGTGTTACCAGTTTCTTGGTGGGACCTGGCCCATTTTGAGTGTTATCCGATCTCATCCAGCCAGACCACGATCTAAATCTTCTCTAGCCAACACAGAATCCAAAGATCTGAACCTCAGGAAAAGGTTGAATTCTGTAAATTAAAATGTGAGTAAGGAGAAAAAGCAGTGGGTTTGGGCTTCAAGACAGCAGCTCTCTAAGTATGGTCTCCAAACCCAAGATTCATCAGGATCCTGTCAGAGGCTCTACAAGGCAAAACCATTTTCATGACACCCAGATGTGATCTCTTTCACCTTGGTGCTGTGGTGGGGCAGAGGCAGCAGCCGGTAAAGTCGTTGGGGCCTAACTTAACCCAAGGCTGGTTGGGTTGAGTGAGGTCCTCCCAACTTCTCACAGAAAAGAACAAGGCAGCTTCAAGCCACAGTATCCTTGCTGAAGCTGGGAAAACCATTAATCTGATTATATCTTGACTGTTAAGTACACGCCTTAACATCGTGAGACAAAATGGAAAATCCACAACAAGCACTTCTGCTACAAACTGAAGGCTCAGTCATCCCAGGGAAGCCTCGCTGCGGCTGGGCTGCGAGCTGAACGCACTGCTTTTTTTATTCAACACCATTTCTGCTAAAAAGAATGACTGAGAGACAAAACATGGGTACTTGGCAGACATTTTCTCAAACGTGAACAAAGTGAGCATGTCACTTCAGGGAAAACAACTGTAATAAAAATGGAGTTCCCAAGCAAAAATTAGAATTGAGAACATTTGCATCCTCCACCATGAGCCTACCAGCTTCGCACGTCTTCAAGACCTTCCTGATGAGACTGGCAGGGATATCAAGTGGTCGTCTAAGGTTACACCATTAAATGTGTCAACAGTTGGAAGGTCTGCACGACCTTGTGAACCACTGTTTTCCAAACAATACGTAATGGTACGAAATCCTGCAAGAAGAAAACGCCCTACTCCAAGAATGTGATGAAGTTGTCAGGAAAAAAAAACAGTAAAGTATCTGCCCAAAGTCAGACAGACCAGAGGATTTTCATGTCAGACCATGAAGAGTTCATTCACATGGTGGAGACTCCGCTTTAGAACAAATCTTTAAGAAAATTCTGCTCAGGGGGTTTTCAGTGCAGCAGCAAAGAATATCCAAAGAATGATGCAAGAGACTCCTCCCTAACGAGATGGGGATGGATTTCCTTCACATACTTAAACCAAGACGACACAGGGCAATAGACTGAACACAGAAGCAGACAGGAGCCTTCAGCCGTCTTCTCTTAAGGAGACTGTAAAGATATTTGCAAAAATGCAAAAGAATCCCACCCTTCTATATTTGTTTGTTTTGGATAATATAGTTGGTTTTTGTAAAAAATGTTTTTATGTTAACATGTCACAGCTTTATTGTTATTTTTAAATAAATTAATATTTTTAACATTTCTCAGTTTCAACTTCTATGGCAGTAAACATTGGTAGATATAACTCACATGAACAAAAGTGCTTTGGGTAAAGGTGTCTGAGACCACAGCATTTGAGAAGAGTCGTCCTAATGGTTCACCCCTCCATGCTCCTGGCCTGTGTGGGAACCGAGAGAACATGGCCAGGTAGCCTGGGATGCCCCTGGACCCCAGGGCCTTGGCCCAGGGTCCTGCCTTCACCCACAATGGACCCAGATGCTGCCTGTGAGCCAGGTACTCCTCAGCAGACCACAGTCAGTCTGGTCCTGTGTGAATCCAGCAGGCACACAAGTTGGTTTGTTGCTTTTTGTTCTCTGTGCGCCATTTTTGTCACTCAACCGCCCTTGTTTTGTGGAGGACCCTCACCCGATTCCACGTGTGGGGAGGGCTGCTCTCCAATTCCAGCCAAAGGCCTGCAGTGATTGATTCAAGGAGGAACACATGACCCACACTGAGCCATCCATCTTCCCCAGGAGACTGGAGCCCAGGCTGTCTCTCCTCCAGTGCCCACAGCTGCCCACACAACGCCAGCTCAGAGCCCCAGGAGCCACCCGGCCACCACAGGGAAAGCAGACTTTGGACTTCTGACCTCCCAAACTGGAAAAGAATAAATTTGTGCTACTTTAAGCAACCAGGTCTGTGGGACTTTCCAACAGAAGCCACAGGAAATCATACAGCTGCCCACGACTAATAAGCAGAAGATGCCTGACCAATACCAGCTCAAGAGCCACCTCCTCCAGGAGGCACATGGCCCCTGTGCTTCCCCTGGTCACAGCATCTCTCACCTGTCTAGTGTTGATCTGCTCACTGACCAAGTTCTTAAAGAAAGAAGTCACCTCCTGTGTCCTTGGTACCATCACAACTCAGTAGCCAGTCACAGGATCAAACTGAAGCTTTAGCAAGGCTACCCTCAAGCTTTTCTCCCCCACTGACATTTTATAACATTCAGAAGAGTATTCACACAAAATGCAGGCCGTGATGGCCTCGGGTGGGGATTTTAGAGAGGAAGTCTTTCCTGATGCGGATGCCCATGCTCCTCACCTCCTATTTCTGACCTGGTGCCTCCTGCCCTCTTCCTGGATGTTTGCAGGACACTGCTGAAGGATGTGTGCATGCCAGTCCACCATCACAGGGGCCACGAAGCATGCCGGCCCCCTACTGTGCCAGCAGGGGACACACTAGGCAGAAGGGCATCCATTCTGAAAGCACCTGCCACCCGCAAGGAAGTCCTGAGGCTTGAGATTTGGAGGCAGGGCAGCCACAGTCAGAGGGGCCATGGAAGACGAGGGTACTTCTGAGACTGTGGGGGTGGGAGCTGAGGTGGCCGCAGGGGCTCTCACTGCCCTCCCAGCACCTCACAAACCTCTCCAGGTGCCCTTCTGCCTGCTCCTCACTCCTTTCCAACACTGCACTAGCCTGCAGGAGTCAAACCAAATGCTGCCTCCTCAGAGCCCCATCTCTACCTCTGGCTGCTCCCACTCGGTGCAGGTGACAGAAGAGCCAGCATGCTTCACCAGGGCTATGCTATTTTCCTGTGAGACTGTGAGCTCTGTGACGTCAGGCTGGGTCTTCAGCAAAAGTCTTTTTTTATCTTTTTGAGACGGAGTTTCGCTCTGTCATCAGGCTGGAGTGCAGTGGCACAATCTAGGCTCACTGTAAGCTCCGCCTCCCGGGTTCAAGTGATCCTCCTGCCTCAGCCTCCTGAGTAGCTGGGACTACAGGCACA
The DNA here is from genome assembly GCF_049354715.1 of Callithrix jacchus. Taxonomy (NCBI): domain Eukaryota; kingdom Metazoa; phylum Chordata; class Mammalia; order Primates; family Cebidae; genus Callithrix; species Callithrix jacchus. The sequence goes on from NC_133508.1 coordinate 43,884,729, forward strand.
CGCCACCAAACCCAGCCAAGATTTGTATTTTTAGTAGAGTGGGGTTTTACCATGTTGGTCAGGATGGTCTCGTTCTCTTGACCTCATGATCCGCCCGCCTCGGCCTCCCAAACTGCTGGGATCACAGGCAGAGCCTCGGCGCCCGGCCAGCAAAACTCTTTTAAGGATGAAATACCAATGCCCCGAAAGAAGTGCAGCGGGCCTCTGGGGCCAAACAAACAATAAGATAAATGGACAGGGCTCCAGGTCTTGAACCCAAGGAAAGGGTACAGTGGGCTCTCCAGGAAGAAAATACGCCCATTTTTATTGAGCCCCTGATGCAAGACAGGTACTCACAAACATTTCCACGGTTACTGTTCCAACAGTTCTGCAAAATGAGAATCGCCATTATCTCCATCTTACAGATGAGAAAACTGAGACTCAGAGAGGTTAAGTAGCCAATCCAAGGTCACAGGGCTAGCTATTGTAACTAGCTATTACAATAGTATTATAGTTATAATACTGTAAACTATAAAACTACCTCCCCCTACCTCAACCAAGGAGGCCAAGAGAGGCCCAGAGGGAAAGAGGAAGAGCACCAAAGGAACCCAGGGACCCAGGGCTAATGTTCTCTCCTCTTTAACTTCAGGACAGACACTCAGCCTCCCCACCTGTTTCCAACCTCCAAAATGAGGGCTGTGAAATCTCCCTTAGATCTCTCAGCAACTGTTTCCCAAGCACTTGTGTTCCAGTGCATAAGGCGGCTGTGAAATGCGCTGCTTCAAGGATCTAGAAAGCCAGCGGGGGAGAAAGACAAGGTGTGTGTCAGCAGCACACAGGGCAAGGGCACCAGCCTAACACAGCTCCCCTCCATCCCCAGAGGGTGCAGAGGTGGGCGGGGCTGAAGTCCCACAGATAGCGGTTCCCAGGAAAAGGAAAGCGCAGGGGGTAGGAGGCGCTGCCAGGATCCAGGAAGCCTCCTTCCCAGAATGGAAAATGTGTATTGCCTGAGACCCAGATGCCTTGGGGAGCTTTTGGGGAAGCAGAGGCCTGATTAAGCACTGCCTGGAATTCCCTCATTCACGAACATTCTTCCAGCACCTACCCTGAGCCCTGGAGAAACGGTCTTGAACACAGCAGACAAGCTCGCTGCCCCCATAGAACGTATAGAAAAAGGACACAAATTAGCACACACAAAAAAGACAGTAACCTATGGAAACTGCACAGGGGAGCTGCAACGAACAGAGCCCTAAGTCAGAACCAGGTGACGCTACCCACGGTCATCAGAAACGCTCTCTTTTTGCCAACTGCACACACGTGAGAGGCTGGATTTCCTTCGCAGACGTCCACCAAAGCCACACATGGCGACATATGGAGACAAAAAGCAGCGGTCACCTAAGAAGACAGACATGAGGAATCTCGGGCAGCAGGGGGGCCTGCACGTGTGGGGAAGGGCACGCGGGAGCGGGTGTCGTGTTCCGGGTCCGGTCGGCCGGGAGATCCCAGGGCAGGAAGGGGGCGCGGAAGGCCGAGGTGGCCCCGGACAGAAGAGAGCCTCGCGGGCACGCCCGAGGGCCGCAGAGCAACAGCCGGGTACAGCAGGAGGGAAACGGAGGCGAAGGTGGGGTCCGCGGGCTCCGGCCGGGGAAGGATGTACGCAGACCCAAGAACCAGGTCAGCGGCACCACAGTTCCTTCAGCCGAAGGGCTGCAGAGGGGGCAGGAGGCAGGGGGCAGGGGGCAAAGGGCAGGGGCAGAGGGGGAATCCACGTAGCCCAACTGCAACCGGCGGCCCGGGCCGCACCAAGTGTCCCGACGAGGGGGGAAGCCTGCGACTGACGCGGGGACAGGCCTCGCCGAGCGCCGCCGCCAGACTCCAGGCACCCGGCCCCCACACAGAACGGCACGGACCATCCTACCCCAGAACCCCGAGGCTCCGGCAGACACTGCAGCCCGGTGCGCCTCGAGGCCGCGTCCAACCTCCCCCGTGGCGTTGGCCCACATGGTTCCGCCCGCCGCGGGCCGCGTTACCTAAGAGACCGGCCCGCCGCGGCCACGCCGGAGGCCGCGGAACCCACGCTTTTGAGAGAGTCCCCAGTCGACAGACCCAAAGGCCCGGCAGCCGGTGCTCAACGCAGCCGGAGGCCTTAAGGACCGAAAACTGGCCGAGGGGCGCGCCCCGTCCGCTGCCACCCGCGGGAGGAGCCTTGGAAGGCTGCGCGCGCCGCGCACTTCAGGCCGAAAACCCGCCTCGCGTCACTTTTGCCGTCAGGGCCGCGGAGCCAATCAGAGCCCAAGTCTAGGGCTAGACTTCGCGAGCGCCAGCCAATCGGTGCGGCGGCGGGCCCGTCCTGATTTGCATGTCCGGCGACCCTGCAACCAATGGTAATGTGACTGGCGTGAACAGCAGCCAATTCGAAGCTGGAAGAGGCGTGGCCCCGGGCGTCCCACGAGGTGAAGATGCTGCTGGCGGAACCTGCCGGAGCGAGCGGGATTCGGGGGCGCTAAAGTCGCAGGGGCAGGGCGGGAAGGAAGATCCGGCGTGGGGCTCAGGATCCGGAGCTGGAGCCCCCAGGTGAGTACGGGGGAGACCCCGGCGGGGCGCGCTTTCCCCCGACCTGCGCCGGGACGGCGGCAGCGGGCACCCACGAGGCTCGCGCTGCGGCAGGCGCCGCGGTGCCGTCTCCATCTCCTCTTCCCCGGCCCTGCGTCCCTGCCTCCGCCTCCATCTCACCTCCTCCTCAGCCTCCTCACCTCCTTCTCCGTCGTCTCCCTTCCCCCATTCCTTCCTCCCTTTCCTTCGCGGTCCTCCCGCCCGACCCTTCAGCTCGCATCCCAGACCCCTGCCCCTGCCGCCGTCCCTCTCCTTCACCCCGGTGCACCTCTTCCCCGTCTCGGCCCGCTCCGGTCCCCGCAGCCTCGCCCTCCCCTTCCCTCCTTCCTCCTCCCATCCCCTCTCCCGGCCTTCGCGCAGCCCCACCGGGGCGCTGCTGGTCCCGGTCCTCCCCATCTCTACCCCCGGTTGCTCCTCAAGGCTCACCCATCGTTCTCGCAGCCTGTCCCTGTATCGCTCCGGTCCTTTTCTCCATCGTCCCTCCCTCCCATTCTGCTCCCAGCCCCTCCGACCTCTCCCCGCGGGCACGCTCTCATCACCTTACCTGGCTCCCCAGGACTGTGACCCTGCTTCCTGCACCCGTTCCTCGAGCTGTCTACACCCTTGAGCCCCTACTATCTTAAGCTTCTCCCTCCTGCCAGGCCTTGGCACAAAGCACTTCCCTACCTGCTGCTGCTCCCAGGAGGGATGCAAAGACCCCGCTGCTGCACCACGTCCTGCGGCACTAGCAGTGGCAGCAGTCGGGGTACCTGCCCACTTTCCCACCCCCCCATCCAGGCGCATCCTGGCGTTGCTCCTCCTGCCATTTGTCCTGGGGCCTCCTGCAGGGGCTGTGCTTTGCCTGCAGCATCCCAGGGTGCTCCAGGTGGGAAGCCCCTTAACACCCTTCCTCCCTGGCCACCATCTCCCTCCCTCCCCGCCCCCACTTTCCTGCTCAGCCTCACTTTGTGATTCAGCATTTTTGGGGTTGGTAACTTTCTTGCTTCCTGTAGTGATAGGGACCTGGCCACGAAACTGAAGGCAGGGGGTCTTGACCCTGCAGTTAGAGGGCTACCTTAGGAACCGGACCTGAGCTGCCTGGTTGGGAGGGGGCTGAGGAGCTGGGGACAGCCAATGGGGATGGCCTTTTCCTCCCTTTCATTTGTCTGCCCTGTGTTGAACTGTGTCCAAGCGGAGATGGCATAAGTAATAGCTATTGGGGAAATGGACTATTAGCATTTATGGAAATTAATACATCCACATCCGAGGAGCAGGAACACCAAGTTCAGGCCACAGCTGTCCCACTGTCTGTCGCTTCAGGATTTCTTCTTTCTCTGCAACTTCTCCCCCTCAAAAACGCCAGCCTCCTCCCTCCCCTTCCCCCCAGTGCCAAGAGTAAGCTCCTGCTTTGCTAAGGAAGCCGCATTCAGGCCCCGCGTTGCAGGGTTTGGGGACCTATGTGTGAAGAGTCGCATCTGCCCACCTGATTCTTGCCTGGTGGCTCTGTCTCCCCCAGAACCCTGTGCAGCTCCTGGCCCTGTGATTTGACAGTGTGGGGCCGTAAGAATGCACTTGGTCCCCCAGGTCCTGCCATTCTTTCTGGAGACAGCTCTCCAAAGCCACACTCGGCCTCGATGGCACTGACGGTGTTGGGCTGCATGCAGCACATCTCTGCCTGGAAAGCAGCATGGTAGAGGCTTCCCTGTCCATACCCAGGGCCATTTTTTTTCCCTGCGCCAGTCAGCACATGCTTTGTCAGTGCTAATCGGCACCTGGGGACTGAGCCGGGCACTGGGGCTGGTGGTGTCGTAAAAAGTGTGAAACCCTTGTCATGTGTTTCTTGGTTCACAACCATCTTAGTCTGGATACAGAGCTGGATGGGAAGCAGGGTGCACAGAAGCCATCACACCCAGGAGATGGGACATGGGCCACCATGCTAGGGAACTGGAAAGACCGAGGGTGCCACGGGATGGCCAGCTAGAGAAGGCTTGCTCACTTTCTTTCCTTTTTCAGCAATCTTCTAAGACCCAAATGATTCAGGAGGAAGTGAGCGCCACACGGTTTTGATTTGGCAGTTTCCGGCCTGGGCTTGGAGGGAGGGACCTCCCCCAGACCTTCCTGTGTGTTGGTGCTCTGCCATGGTAACATGCTTCCATTTCCAGGGACTCTGGCCAGGAGTGGCATGTGTTTGGTTCTTGGCTAAATTCTCTGTGATTGTCACGTTGTTAGAGTTCCCAGAGAGAATGTTTTTCTGGGGTCCCTGAATAAGGAGGCAGGACAGTGGGCCACTGGGAGCGGTATTCGAGAAGGTTTGATGCCAGAGGTGTCTAAGGCCATAGACCCATGCCTCCCACCAGTCCCCTTCTCAGCACCAGGAGGACTTGGGTCGTGGCCACCCAACAGCCGGTCATCCTTGCTGCCAAAGGACTAAATGGAAACCCAGAGGACAGAGGCTTCTCCAGGGTCACACAGCGGCAGTGACAGAGCTGGGTTGGACCCCCTATTTCCTACTTATTTGAACCCAGTTCATATCTTGGCTATCCGAGCTGGGGGAAGCTAGCACACCAGGACATGACCGGCTCTCTCTTGGGAAGGCCACTTGGAGGCATTGCTGACGTTCATGGTAACAGCCAGTGCCCTCAGGTGTGTCCCAGTTGCTGGAGGGGCTGTTGGGAACGGGAGGTGCCACTACCGTGGAGATTTCTCAGTGACTCACTCTTGCCTGGCATGCAAAGGTGCTGTTGTTCATGGCCTTCAAAGAGACGGCCCCATAGGTAGAGAAGAGTGAGGGCACCAGGTCCCTGGTTGGATGAGGGAGAGGAGGGACCCTCCCCACACTGGAACTGCACTCATGACCTCAGTTCACCTCAGGCACTTTTAAATAACCCTGCGAGGGAGGCTGATAGGGAAACTGAGGCACAGGGCAGCACTGAAACTGATCCCGGCCTTCCAGGTAGCGAGGAAACCTTAATTCTGTTCCTGCCCTGCTAGGATTCTGTGGCAGGTGCCCCCTCCACCGTCACCCCTGCCCCGTGGACCTGAACAGATGCTGGGCCCTCATGTCCTTTGCCACATCCTGGGAAGCCCAGATGAAGGCCGGCCTCCCTCTTCCTGCACACCCGCCTTGGGGTGAGCCCTGGGCTCAGGCCCCTGCCTGAGGGTGCCCTCTGGTACACCCAGGTTTCCACTCAGAAGCCTGCTAGCTAGGGTCTCAGGAGGCCACTCCCTGCTCTGCCCAGTGACCACGTGGTTAGCCCGGAAACCTGGGTTCTTTGTGTTTTCAGCTGCAGAGCAGTCCCCATGCCCACCCCGCCAGCTTCCGCAGCACCTGTCCCCTTACAGGCAGCCCCCCTCCGTTTCTCCAGCACATGGGCACCCGCAGAGCTAACTGCTTTGATGCCATGCTAGTTGCAGGTAAAATAGGATTGGGAAAAGGGGGAAGTGGAGAAATGGTGGGGACCACCTTCCTGGCTTCCCGCCTGCGCCTGGACCCAGGGATAAGGCTTTCCTGCCTGTGGTCTTGAGCCCTGACTGCCAAACGGCCAAGAGTCATCACCCGACTCTGTGGCTGGGAGCCAGAAACGGGTTTCTTCTCAGACCCCGCACCAGATTCAACCCGTTGTACATGGGCCAATTTTCTGGAACGACCTCCTGGGTCCAGTAGACCCCTGAGGTCTGGTCTGCAGGGGTCCTCTGTCACCAGCCTGGGCTTTCTCCTCGCCAGAGACTTAGCTCTCTGAGACTCTGGCTCTCTGGCCTACTAAGCTGAATAGATCATTCATGTGTCCCTCTATCTGGATGGGTGAACTGGTGCCTCACAGTAGGAGCCTGGGGCCAGTCCCTGGCACACAGTGGGTCCTGGGTAACTGTCAGCTCCCCTTCTTCCAGTCGGAAGCGGAGACCCAGCCACCATCCTGCCTGGAGCTCAGGTGGTTCCTGGGCAGCCAAACCAAGCTCCCAGGCAAACCGGAACAAAAGAACCTGGGTTTCCTTCTGCATGGTTTCCTGAGAACCCTCGGCAGTCCCTCAGCTGGAGAGCCCCACTACGTGATTTCACAGTGGAGAAGGAAGGAGGGAAGGAAGGGGAAGAGAGGGCAAGAGGGGAGAGCCCATTGTCCTGATCTGCAGGAAACAGCCTCCCTGTCAGGGAGGGACACTCCTGGCCTGTTATCTCTGACCTTGGGCCTCGTGGAGGGCCCACAAGCCTGCTGGATGCCCCCTGCACACCTGCCCACCTGTCTATCAGATTCTAGCAGCCCCTGGGCACCGAAGGGGTTGCAGAGCCATGCTCTGAGCATGCTTGCCCTCCTTCACCATGGATGTGTTTTCATTTTTCACCCCCTGGCAGCTTCATGATCTTTCATTGTAATCTCAGACCCTGGTATCCACAAGCTGTCAATGCAGCCTAGAGCAGAAGGCTCTAGAATTCTGCCTCAGAGCCCTGTGATCCCAAACACTCAGCCATGCCAGGGGATCTCTGGAAGGGATATTCTGCCATCCCTCCTAGATACAGGAGGATAAGGAATAACTAGAGTGCATGGGTAAGGAGATTCAGCTCCATCTATTCACTAGAAAACAAATTTGAATTTAAAACATTGTTTTACCAGTGAAGGGCGAAGGCCTTTGCAGCAGACATTTGAAGGAACAAGGATGAGCGAGACCCACCTCCGGCCTCCAGGGCTGAGAGCCAGGAAAGGGGTGCAGTGACCACGCGCTCAGAACAGCCAGAGAACACCCTGCTGATGGGGAGGGAGAGATGGGGGCAGGGAGGACATTTGACCTGGACCTTGAAAGACAGGCAGGTTGTGATAGGCAGAGCTAAGGAAGGACAGTCTGGGAAAGGGCTCTGCATGGGCAAGGTCACTGGGAGGACTGGGCGGGCTGGATGACGGCCAGAGGCCCAGTGCGGTCATAGTCTGGGGCATGAATATGGGTGAACGGGATGACTAGAAGGAGGAAAGCAGGGCCAAGGCCACCATGGGGCTAGATAGTGATGCGGAGGGAGGAAGAGGGGAGCCAAGGAACCCCCAAGCTTTTCTGGCTGCACAGACAGAAAGAGGCAGAGTCGGAATGGGGGCTTCTGGATGGGGAAGACTGGGCTCAGTCAACCTTGGGCTTCCTGTGTGTTGGACAGCAGTACCCACAGGCATTGAGAAGGCAGGGCTGGGCTTCACAGGAGAGGTGAGACCTGAAGGTGACTGCCACCTACCCACTGGTCGCAGCCCTGACAGTGTCACCTGGGGGTAGCGCCAAGGGTGGCCAAGGATGCAGGTTTGGGAGGGAAGATGAAAGTCAAGACAGGAAGGAACCCTGGATTCTTCCAGAGCCCAAGGAGGAGAGGAAAAGAGAGGAGGGCAGGTATCTGCTGCTAAGGAGGCAGCCTCTGTGGAGAGGGAAGCAGAGCTGAGCTCTCAGGAGCGGCAAGGGGGCACCAGACCCCAGATTCACGTCACCCGCTTCCAAGCACCTGCCAACCATCTTACCCCCATCTGACTGAGGCAGAAACATTGAAAGTCAAAGTGGCTTCCCTAAGGCCTCCAAGCCCCTAGGCACAGGAGCCAGGACACCAAGCTAAAGCCCACTCCAGTAACCTTTGGACTCCGCTGCCAATGGCTATGGAGGAGGAAAAGGAAGATGAGGGCACAGGCCGGCTCCGGGCTTGGCGGGCACAGAAAAGAAGGTGCTTTGCCGCTTAACGGTGGCCGCCAGCAGCGCCTTCTTGCATCCAGAGGATTTCCACAACGCATTCCTTCATTTCCTGACTTAATGGCGCTTTTCTGGGGACGCCTGTGAACTGTGGGCTAGGGCTTAGCCTTATTGGTGGCTCTGCATAGGTTGGCTCGATAGCGGTTTCCATCCTGTGTAAGAATTGGGGAGTCTTAGAGGCCTGGGCCTGCTGAGGGTCCTGAGCTGTTGATCCTAGCAAGCTTGCAGGGTGTGGCGCCTGCCCAGCCCCCAGGGGTCCTGGTACAGCTTAGCAGGCTCCTTGGCCACCAGTCCCTGGTGACTCAGATCAGGGTTCCAAGAGCATGCTTTGAGAAACGCTCCCTAGCCATTTCAGTCTGTCGGTGAGCCTGTCTGCCTCTACTTCTCCTTAAGGAAGCACACCAGAAAGCTCTTTGTGATGGTTAAAAGCTCCGGCGAAAAGGACTTCGCAGGGGTTTCTGTAATTCTTGGGAACATGCGAAGCCCATGTTCTACTGGAATGACCTGCTGAGCTTTTGTCAGCTTCGAACCCAAGATCTCGCTTTCATCCTACTGTGCCTGGCAGGGTACCTTGTTAGTTTCCAGGCCTCTTGGAATGTGGTTTGATTCAGGGGTACTGATGGCCGGAGTGCCTGCCATGGCAGAGGAGGCCAGAGGGCAGTATAGGAGCCAGTCCTTGTCACTCTGTGCCTGACCATAGAGTCTGTCACCTGTCTGTGCCTTGTCTGTGCCCCATCTGCACCCTGCCTGTGCCATCTACACCCTCTCCACACCCTGACTGCGCCCGTCTGTGCCCCGTCCACATCCTGCCTACACCCTGTCTGCATCCCATCTGCACCCCCCTTCTCCTTGCCCTATCTGTGCTCTGTCTGTCTAAATAGATCCTGCAGCACCTCGGCCTCTGCTCAGCCGTCCCTCCACACCCCACAGCGGGTATTGCCTTTCCATGGCAATGAGTAGCAGGTATTTTTAGTAACCCAGATGAGGAGGTATTCAGGTGTCACAGACAGGAGGCCCTAAGCCGTCTTGTCCCTTTGCTCCTACAAAGGAAACAGGATGCCCAAAACAGGAATTGCAAACCCAACTCAAAACCGTCCCATTCCATAGGGACACGGTGCTTTGCTCCTGGAAGGAGCAAATAAATGTAAATAAGGATGCCTCCTTATTTACATCCTTCCTGCTTAAAGGGCAGTGGGGGTATCCAGGGGACATCAGCCACCCTATGCTGGGGCACGTCAGAGGCTCCAGGGAGCTGCTGTGCTCTCTCTCTGTCCCAAAAGATGGGTCTGGGCAAGGCCACTAGGGCAGGTGAGGCCACTGGGGCAGGCAAGCCCACTCCTGTGAGGAGTGAATCCCTCCCCCCACCGTCCTGCTGGTGTGAGTAACAGTTATCAACAGGTCCTGCGTGGGGGCTTTCCGGAAGGAAAACAGTGATATTCCTGGGAGGAAGGGGCCTGTGTAGATGAAACCTATAGGCCTTTGGGGTCTGAAGTAGCACCTGGGACCCCGGTGACACCAGTACCGATAACCCTCTCCTGGCCAGTGCTGCAGTGAGGACCGGGCCTGGGGAATGTCACTCGCTTTTTAATAACCCATGAACAGGACAAGGTCGCTGCCCTCAGGGCCCACATCAGACAGGAGGAGGCATATGGTCCAGGGGACCAAGGTGCCACTCGGGCCACCACCAAAGCGTCAGCAGTGTCCATTCCACATGGTTGGGAAACGGGGAAGCACTGGATGCCCTCGGCCTCCCAGGTGGAGAGAGTAGGGTCCAAAGGTGCAGAGACAGCATGGGGTGTCGGGGTACCACGGGGAGAGGGACAAAGGCAGCTGAGGAGGGACCTTGGAGACTGGAACATCTTTCACAGAGGCCTCCTGCTTCCTCTGTGCTGCTGAGCTGGGCCATTCATCTTGCCTGGGGGAAAGAGAAGCTGACCAGGGTCCCTCTGCGACCTGCAGGCCCCAGACCCTGCTCTGAGCCTTTGCTGCCCTCGGAGCCCTGAGCTGCTCCAACTGCCTGTGATCGCCACACATGCACACACACGATACACACACACATACTATACACACTCCCAACACACATACACACTCCCAACACACACACAGACACACACTGTCCCAACACACACACAGATACACACACACACTCCCAACACACACACATACACCTCCAACACACAGACATACACACTCCCAACACACACACAGACACACAATCTCCCAACACACACACAGACACACACACATACTCCCAACACAGACACACACCCCCAGCAGACACACACTCTCCCAACACACAGACACACACTCCCAACACAGACACACACATACACTCCCAACACACACCCAATACACACACAGATATACACTCTCCCAACACGCACACACACACACCCAACACACACAGACCCACACACACTCCCAGCACACACATACACGTGTGTGACACTGACAGACACACACATACCCAACACACACAAAGAAAGACACACTCTCCCAACACACACAGACACACACCCAACACACAGACACGCTCCTAACACACACACAGACACACACACTCCCAACACACACACTGTCTCAAAACACACACAGACACAGAGCCTGTGTCACGAGCCCTCATTCTCTGCCTCACCCAGGGCCAGAAGGCTCTGGCTAAGCCCCCAGGGGTGCCACTGGGAGGGATGCCAAGGAAAGGGTCTCTCCCACCCTCTGGCAACCCAGTAATCATAGTCACCAAGGCCTGGAGCGGCCCAGCCACCTGCTGGGCTGTATGGGTGCTGAGGGCCTGGCTGGGTCCCGTGGTATACCCATGCAGGTGGGTCTCTGGGGAGCAGCAGGAAAGGTGGAGCCTCAGGTCAGGGAACACCTCCCCCCAGGCTCTGGAGAGGACAGTTATTAGAGTGGAATCCCTGGTCTCTGACGAAGCCCAGGACATGCAGGGACATGAACCAGTGTGGTGGGGCAGTGTTGCTCAGCGTGGTGGTAGGACTAGGTCCTGGGCTCCTGGAGCCAGCGCCTCAAAAAGCCCCTCTAGGCTCTCCGACCCTTTGACACCGTGTAGCCCAGCCTCCTCATTCTATAGAGAGGGAAACTGCGGCCAGGTGACTCATCCTTGATAGAGCCAGGGTCATGGTGCAGCTCTCTGACTGAGCCCCCTCGATGTCCTGTAGTCTCCCTAAGGATGCCCTACAGTGGTCGTGACTGCTGACATCTGTCCACGCCTAGACTGTGGGCCTCATGAGAATAGAATGTGCCTGCTGTCCCCATCACCTCTGTCCCCCAGCTCAGCCTGCCTGGTAATGCACTGCCATTGAGGCCTTGGAACCACTCCTAGGCTTCCTGCAGGCAGACAAACACTGTCCCCAACACCAGCTCCGTGATTTCGTCTCCCCTGGCTGTGGCAGGCAGGGAGGAGCCTTCAGAACCAGGGAGGACCAGAGGGCTCCTGGCCCCATGACGGCCAACTGTGACACCAAGGGATCCTCCCCAGGGTGCATTACCCGCCAGGCACAATCCTGCTCTGAACACCCTGAACAACAGGCGGTGCCCAGGGGAGGACAGAGACAGCCCGAGGCCTCGGGAGCCTGACACTCAGCCAGATCTGGCAGGAGGCGGGGATGCACCTCCTCAGCTGAGGATGAGACAGAGCCAGGTGCCTGCCACAGCCGCTGCAGCCTGAGCTGGCGCAGCTTTGGCGCACCAAAGCTGATGGCCACAGGCCCCCTGCCGCCTGGCTTCTGTGCTGAGTGCCCTGTCCCAGCCCCTGAGCTGATGAGGACACAGCTTGTGTTTTTACAACCAAGGGACTTAATTATGTGGAGGGAAATCCAGTGAACTGCAGAAACCATCCCAGCACATCCCGATCAGGTGTTCCCAAGTGGTAGGTGGAGAAGGCCAAGGCTCCTCAAGTGAATTTCCAGGGGAGTTGAAGGCCTGCCAGAGCTAGGGGGTGCCAGGAGGGGGCTGGACAGCTAAGAGCAGCTGCCCCCCTGCAGGAAGAGGAGGAGGCGCAAGGACTGCCAGCACCGTCATCCCTTGAGCCCGCAGCTGCCCTGAGTTGCAGATTTGCTGTGACTCTGGACCCCTGCTTAGCCCCCTCCACAGATTTACTCTTCTCTCTCAGCTCCTCCCATCTCTGCGTCCCAGGTGAGAACAGGTCCTAGACCTTGTCTCAGGTCACACAGCTACCAGAGGACAGAACTAGAATATACCCACAACAGAAGCCTGATCCTGTGCCCTAGATGACCCATTCACGGGGCGGGTGATCGTCCTTGGCCTCGCTCCTGGGCCAAAGTCACCAGGATGCCAGGTAAAGGGAAACTACTTAGGGGCGAGGCCAGCCCACAGCCCCAGCAGCCTGGCCCCTGCTGGCCTGCTCCAGAGCCTGTGCTCCAAGCCAGGGTGGCTGGAGCCTCCTGCGGGGTTCCCCATCCCACCCCTGGAACTTGCTTTCCCTGCTTCCCACATACAGACAGCCCCGACCAGAGCGGGGTCATGGGGTCAGAGGCAGGGTCCGTGTGGTGCAGAGCAGGGGTTCATCCTCGCTGGCTCAGCAGCCTTCAGCCACTGCAGACACGTGGGCGCCCTCCACCTTCTCCACTCAGCATCTTAGCTTGAGCCCTTCCCCAGCCAGGAACCCTCACTGAGTGGCCGAGTTAGACCCTCCCGCTTGTCCATAATTCACTTAAACATGATTTCCTTCAAGACCTGGCAGCTCTTCCCTCTTCCGAATTAGGATGTGGCAAACATTAGTGTGCATCTCACTTCATTTCCTTTCTTGAACTATCAGGATAAAGTTACAGAGGTAGGATTTCTGGATCCCATGCTATGGACCTCTACTACCCAATTCCTTTCCAAAAAAGATGGTAGACTAGCTCGTGCTGCAGAACCAGCGACGTCGTCATGCAGTGGTCTCCCTGCAACCTCGCCGGCAGCAAGTGTTTTCTTTAAAATTGTTTCGTGTGCTGGCTGTGTGATTGCAGATGTGCAGCTGGCCACCGCTTGTCATGGTGGCTTCTTCATCTCTTTTTATTCAGCAGGGCCTTTAATGGATATGGTGGAGTAAAGCTGTCTTTCAAATTGCTGCGGCAGCACTGCCTGGCAAGATATTAATCTTTCATGCCCGTCACGTGGTCATGGGACGGTAATCCTCTTTGAAGCCATTTGTTATTTATTCTTACAGTCCCGCGGAGAGCAGGGAGGAGCCCCCAGTGCCTGAATCACTAACACAAATACAGAGAGGACTGGAGACATTTCAGCCTCAAGGTTGGAGCAGAGGCAGGGCTGGGGACCGCTGGGGTCCACACCTCCAGCAAAGGGTCACTTCCCAAATAAGAAGGTTGTTCTGGGAGGTCGAGGCGGGTGGATCACTAGGTCAAGAGATCGAGACCATCCTGGTTAACATGGTGAAACCCCGTCTCTACTGAAAATACAAAAAATTAGCTGGGCATGGTAGTGCGTGCCTTTAATCCCAGCTACTCAGGAGGCTGAGGCAGGAGAATTGCCTGAACCCAGGAGGCAGAGGTTTCGGTGAGCCGAGATCACGCCATTGCACTCCAGCCTGGGTAAGAAGAGCGAAACTCCGTCTCAAAAAAAAAAAAGAAGGTTGTTCATCTGCTTCTCACATAACTGCTCTGGTTAGAGCGTTGTTTTTTTTTAAGGGACGGGATCTTGCTGTGTTACCAAGTGTGGTCTCAAACTCCTGGGCTCAACCGATCCTCCCACCTTGGCCTCCCAAGTAGCTGAGACTGCAAATGTGCATTGCTGCGCCCAGCTTGGGTAGTTGATTAGAGAGGTTTTTTTGTTTGTTTTGTTTTGTTTTGTTTTGTTTTGTTTTGTTTTGTTTTGTTTTGTTTTTTGAGATGGGCTCTTGCTATGTCGCCATGGTGGAGTGTAGTGGTGCGATCTCAGTTCACTGCAATCTCTGCCTCTGGGTTCAAGTGATTCCCCTGCCTCAGCCTCCCAAGTAGCTGGGACTACAGGCATACGCCACCATGCCCGGCTAATTTTTTGTATTTTCATAGAGACAGGGTTTCGCCATGTGGGTCAGGCTGGTCTTGAACTCCTGACCTCAAATGATCCGCCCACCTCAGCCTCCCAAAGTGCTAGGATTATAGGCGTGAGCCACTGCGCCCAACTTGGTTAGAGGATTTTTAAGCCTAGGGAGTATATTTGTTTTCTAGTGCCACAAGCCGGGTGGCTTAAAACAGCATGATTTATTCTCCCTTGGATCAGGAGTCCAGAAGGCAAGGTGTAGGTGGGGTTGGTTCCCCCTGGAGACCAAGGGAATGTGTGTTCCAGGCCTCAATTCCGGTTCCTGGTGGCTGCCACAGCCCTGGTGTTCCTTGGCTTGTAGACAGCCCCCCGAGTTTCTGCCCCCATCGCCACACGGCCTTCTCTGTGTCTGTCTCCTTGGTTTATGTGGACACTGCTGTAATTGGATTTAGGCTCATCCTAATCCAGGATGCTCTCATCACAGGACTCCCACCTTAACTGCATCTGCAAAAACCCTTTTGCCAAATAATTCCATATCCACAGGTATCAGGGATGAGGACTTGGGTGGGTCTTTCAGGGAACACAGCTCACCCCACAAAATAGGCTTCCACCTCTGAATCCCGCCTCCAGCCCCCGACTCACTGCAGAGTCCAGCAGCTTCCTCCTCCTCAGACAGTTTCTTCCTCCTGTAGGGACTGTACACCAAGCGTTGCTGGCTGAGGGCAGGGGGTGGAGTAGGGAGACGTGGGAGCTGAGATGAGGTGTAGGGGTAGAGTGGGGGACATGGGAACTGAGCTGAGGGGTGGGGGTGGGGGTGGAGTGGGGGACATGGGAGCTGAGGGAGAGGATGGAATAGGTGATATGGGACCTGAGGGGGGAGGGGGGAGTGGGGGATATGAGAGCTTAGAGGGGAGGGGGGAGTGGGGGATATGGGAGCTGAGGAGGGAGGGTGGAGTTGGGAATATGGGAGCTGAGAGGAGAGGGTGGAGTGGGGGATATGGGAGCTGAAGGGGGAGGGGAGAGTGGGGGATATCGGAGCTGTGGGTGGAGGGTGGAGTGGGAGCTGAGTGGGGAGGATGGAGTGGGGGATATGGGAGCTGAGGGGGAGGGTGGAGTGGGCATATGGGAGCTGAGGGGGGAGGGGGAGGGGGGACGTGGGAGCTGAGTGGGGAGGGTGGAGTGGGTGATATGGGAACTGAGTGGGGAGGGTAGAGTGGGTGATATGGGAGCTGAGGGGGGAGGGTGGAGTGGGGGTATGGGAGCTGAGGCGGGAGGATGAAGTGGGAGATATAGGAGCTGAGGGGGGATGGTGGAGTTGGAGACATGGGGGATGAACTGAGGGGTGGTGATGGAGTGGGTGATATGGGAGCTGAGGCGGAAGGGTGGAGTGGGGGATATGGGAGCTGAGGGGGGAGGGTGGAGTGGGGGATATGGGAGCTGAGGGGGAGGGTGGAGTGGGGGATAAAGGAGCTGAGAGGGGAGGCTGGAGTGGCTCAAACATCATCAAAACAGAGCCTGAGGATGCCATTCCTGGGACCTACCTCCAGTCACAGCACCCGTGTTCCCTGCCAGGGGAAACTCCTGGGCAGGGATACCCCCATCTGTCCCAGTGGGAGGCTGTGCCCATCACCTGGCATGTGAGCTCTGCATCCTCACAGTGACCACTGGGAAAAGGCAGCCCAGCTTCATGTCCCCCACTCCACCCTCCCCGCTCAGCTCACCTCCCACATCCCCCCCGACTCTACCCTCCCCGCTCAGCCCAGCTCCATGTCCCCCACTCCCCCCTCAGCCCAGCTCTATGTCCCACACTCCACCCTCCACCCTCAGCTCACCTCCCATATACCCCAACTCTACCCCTCAGGGCTCTGTCAGATGCACTACCTGACCACATCCCTCCTCTGGGCTCAGAGTTCCCCTGTGCAAATGGAACCAGAGTTTTTCCCCACAACTTCTTCCAAGGGCTGTGATTGAAACCCACATAAAATACAATGATAAGAGCTGTTGTCGAGTGATCAGACAGCAGCATGTGTAAATCGGCACTGGGCTCGGGAGGGACAATGAACAGATGGCCTTATTCTGTGCCGGGCAGTGTGCTAAGCACAGCAGCAGGAGCCTGGATAGACTCGGTGTCCAGAGTGTCCCTGCTCAAGGCTGGCCAGGAATCAGAGCTTTCTGTCCCTTCAGGGGATGGACTGGCCTCTGGGAGGCCACTGAGGAAACCTGCATCAGCCAGGCAAGCTAGGAGCACCCGCCACTCCCCAGCCAGTCACTGCCCGGGGGGCTCAGCTCCTGGGTGTGAGTCTGTCCCAGGCTCTAGAGAGATGGGTACCCCAACCACACCAGGGGACAGCACCAACTGGCCAAGAGACCAGTGGGCTGCCAGTGTGGCCACCCCACGTAAAGCAACAATCTCTCTGAAATTGCCCATCCGGGAAACACCGGAACACTGGCCTCTCCTTCCTTCCCCTATCCTGGGATTTAAGCAGTTAGAACCCACCCCCTCTGCCCAGGAAGCCAAGGCAGCAGCTCAGAGCTGGAGCCGGAGCCAGGGCCAGAGCCACTCCATCCATGGGGAGCTGGGCCTCCTCTGCATGCCCCCCCCCACCATGCTGAGTCAGGCTTCGAAATGCAGTCATCATGGGGAAGTGATTCTTGTGGCTCCATCCCCCTGTGTTATTTTTCTACCTTGGCTCACTTAAAAATTTCAATCTGGTTCTGGGAGGAGACTCAGCATTTCCTTTATCCCCTTTTACTGTGCATGCTGGGAAAGGAGTGGAAGAAGCTGGGCGCCGCAGTGTGTGTGCGTCACTGTTGCCCTTACCCCCGAGGGAGGGGCTGGCGAGGAGAACCTGGAACCTCCCCTACTGTTCCATGCCTGCCCCGTCCCTTGACCCTCACTGCTGAGCCCACCAGATGCAGAGGCACCTTCTCTCCCAGACACTGCAGCCAGGTAGAGGCAGCTACAGCCGCAGCGCAGGGGCAGTGGTGGGGTCTAGCTCCCCTCGGTTCAGTGTGGCCTGCAGGTGCTGCCTGGAGCTCTCCAGTTTGACATGGCTACCCCTGAGGGGGCTGATGAGTGTGGGGCCCAGGATGCTGCCTCGTCAGGCATCCCCTCCCTGGCACCCATAGGGAGGAAGTCCTGGAGTGGGGCCATTAAGCCCCACAGATTGTTTTCTCCTTATTGTGAAGGGCAGGGCTTGGATTTCACAATGCAAATGGTGAGCCAAGTCTGGTTCCAATGCGCTGGGTCTCCAGTGGCAGAAAGGATCCGCCCCCTACCCCACCCCCATCACTCTGCTGGTGGTTTGCCTACCCCTGAGAGCAGCCAGCACCGGGGACAGGCTTCCCTTGTTCCTCTGCTCATCCTCTTTAAGAATCACTCAGGGCCGGGCGCAGTGGCTCATGCCTGTAATCTTAGCACTCTGGGAGGCCGAGGTGGGCAGATCACCTGAGGTCAGGAGTTCGAGACCAGCCTGGCCAACATGGTGAAACCCCATCTCTACTAAAAATACTAAAATTAGCTGGGTGAGGTGGTGCATGCCTGTAATCCCAGCTACTTGGGAAGCTGAGGCAAGAGAATTGCTTGAACCTGGGTGGTGGAGGTTGCAGTGAGCTGAAATTGCACTATTGCACTCCAGCCTGGGCAACAAGAGCAAATGCCATCTCAAAAAAAAAAAAAGCATCACTCAGGACACCAGCATGGGCTAAGAAATGCTCCTGGTGTCAACAGACCTGCAGCAGATGATGAAAACAAAGCTGTGATCAGGGAGGTGGCTGAGGGAGTGAGGCCCCGAATCGCCCCCAGAGCTAGCTCTGTCCTAGGCCCCTGGGGTGTCGTGCTGTGACCCCCTGTGCCACATAGGAGGGGCCCCCTAGGGGACTTGTTTCCTTAGGAACCTCAGCCTTGGGCCTGAGTGGGGAGATGTCAGAAGCCTCTGGCCCAGGCCCAGAGTGAGGCCCCAGAACAGTCCTGCCCGTTCCTCTGGGAGCAGCCACAGTGAACGCTGCAAAACGGGGGCACTGGGCACGTCCAGGCTGGAAAGAGAAAAGCAAAAGTGCCCCTGGGTGCCTTGCACTCCACAGTCTAACCCATCTCCCCCGGGGCTACGGGCCACACTCTGAGCCTCTGTTTGAAGTGGGCCCTGACTGGACATTCTCATCTCAGGACATGAGCCCAGGTCACCCAGCACCACTATGCAGCTCTCCAAGTCCTCCTGGCCACCCCACCCTCTGTCAGGGTGCTGGGCCTTGCTCTGCACCTATGCCTTGTAGTATCTGCTTTCCAGAGCGGCAGGAGGCCTGCCTGGTGTGGGGTGGGACATTTGCCCATGCAAAGTACAGCCTTTCCCCAGCAGCTTGCTGGGTACATGAGCGGGCACCATACCATAAGCAGCCTGGCTAACGGGTGGAGTAGGCCTGGTGGTGTCCGTGTGTGTGTGTGCATGCACGTGTGCATGTGTGCACCTTCAGATGTGCTTCTCCTATCTAGACCCATCAAAACTGCTTGCCAGGGCTGGAACACACTGTCCGGCCTAGTTCTGGTCTCTCCCTGGCTTCTCTTGATCAACTTCCTGTAATGGAAGCAACTCGGACACACTTCACAAAAGGGGTGTAAAATTAGTTTTAAAGGGAAAAAGAACTGCAGCCTGGCCTGGAATTCACTCTCCACCCCGTGGTTCCACTGTGAAATCCACATGCCTTCCAGGACTTGGGGTGAGGTGTTGAGCCTGCGGTTTGTATCAGGGAGCGTTCTCTAGCACCTGGTGTTCTCTCTCTCTGTCTCTCCATGTCTTTGGCAGGTATTTCGCACGTGAGTCATTGGCCTTTCATCCTTTCATCTCGTGATTTGGGTCATCTGTGCAATTTTTTTTTTTTTTTTTTTGAGACAGGGTCTCACTCTGTCACCCAGGCTGGAGTACAGTGGTGCAATCTCATCTCAACTGCAACCTCCTCCTCCCAGGCTCAAGCAATTCTTCTGCCTCCACCTCCGGAATAGCTGGGATTACAGGCACACGTCACCACACCCAACTAATTTTTGTGTTTTTAGTAGAGATGGAGTTTCACCACGTTAGCCAGGCTGGTCTCAAACTCCTGGCTTCAAGTGATCCTTCCATCTCAGCCTCCCCAAGTGCTGGAATGACAGGTGTGAGCTGTCACACTGGCCATATGTGCTGTTTCTTAGTTTGCATTTTCTTTTTAGTTAGTTAAATTTATTTCTTAAATAAGCTTATTTTGAACTGAAACTTGATGTCCTTGCAATAAAGAATGAGCATTATTTGTCATCAGGAAGAGGTAACTGGAGGCAGGCATGGTGGCTCACACCTGTAATCCCAGCTGCTCGCAAGGCTGTGGCAGGAGGATCACTTGAACCCGAGAGTTCAAGTTCAATCTGGGCAACATAGCAAGACCTCCATCTCCTAAAAAAATTAAAAGTAACTAGAAAAATAAGTGGACAGATACTAACTTCAAGGCCGGTCTCAAGTGTGGCCGGGGGCCACAGCACAGGTCATGCTCTGGACATCCCTGGACAAGCCACAGCTGTGTCTGAGGATTGAAGAGTGTACCCCCTGCTCCTCCCTGCTCTGCTCTCCCCCAGTTCCTTTAGTTCACTGCCTTCCATGTTGTCAAGGGCTGAGGAGTCCCTCCAGGGCCCTGCTCAGGTGAACACAAGAGATGGAAGCCCAGGGTGGGGCGGGCCGGCCCATCTTCTCAGCTGGCTGGGCAGGGAGGGGCTTTCCTGGGAAGGCAGGTACCCAGGAGCTGGGCTGGCCTTCAAGTGTTGAAGATTTAAACTAGAAAGTCATGAGGGTATTATTCCCCAGAAATTGTCATGGAAGTGGGGACTGAATAGCAGCATGGAGAGTCCTGGCTCTGCAGGGGAGCGGCCTGCCCAGCTCTTTGCTCCTTAGAATTGTGTGACTTTAAGCACATCATTTAGAAGACGCAGATGGTAGAGGTGGTGGAAATGGAAAGTGCGACTCTCTTCCTGCTGTTGCCCATCACCAAGATGACCACTGCAGATAGTGTGGGTGACCCGTCCATACCTGGGACTCAGCCACACATTGGCCCCTGAGGCACCTAAAGTCCCCAGCAGGTGGGGAGATGCAGCATTGCTCTAAGGAAGCAGCAGGAGTGAGGACAGGAGCTGCCACACGTGCAGGAGCAGGAGGGAAACAGGCAGGCGTGCCTGGGGCCAGGTGTGCAGGAGAGAGGTAGGCAGGTGTGCCCAGGGCCAGGTGTGCAGGAGAGAGGCAGGCAGGTGTGCCCAGGGCCAGGTGTGCCCAGGGCCAGGTTTATGAGAGAAGAGACAGGCAGGTGTGCCCGGGGCCGGGTGTGCAGGAGAGAGGCAGGTAGGTGTGCCCGGGGCCAGGTGTATGGGAGGAGAGGCAGGCAAGTGTGCCTAGGGCCAAGTTTGTGGGAGAAGAGGCAGGCAGGTATGCCTGGGGCCAGGTGTACAGGAGAGAGGCAGGCAGGTGTGCCCAGGACCAGGTGTGCAGGAGAGAGGCAGGCAGGTGTGCCCAGGGCCAGGTGTGTGGGAGGAGAGGCAGGTAGGTGTGCCCAGGGCCAGGTGTATGGGAGAGAGGCAGGCAGGTGTATGACAGGGGCAGAGAGGGGACTGCAAGGTGGAAAGGCTGTGAATGGTTCTGGATGCCAAGCTAAGGAACTTGAACATCATGCTGATGGCCCAGGGTCTCCACAAAGGGCTTTCGAGAAAAGCATGGCATGAGAAGATCTGCTGTTGAGAAATAGAAAGAGGGTTCTGGTGGCAGGTGGACCATGGTCCAGGCAGGAGCTTCCAAGGTGAGTGGTGCAGGTGGGCAAGAGAGGGGTGTTCCAGGGACCTGCATGTGAATGCAGCCAACACCTGGATCCCAGGGCAGGGGGGTGGACTAAAGGGGCACCTGTGGGGCCCTTGTGTGTGGAGGTGAGAACTGCAGCTGGGAGAGGAACAGAGTTGCCCAAGAGGGTTGCCAGAGGAAGATTCTGAGAGAAGCTGAAAGCAGCAGTGCTTGGAGGAAAATGAGATGGCCTAAGATGGTGGAGGTGGTAGAGGTGGAAGCGATGGAGGCAGAGGTGATGGAGGAGGAGGAGAAGGAGGTCATGGTGGTGGTGGAGATGGAGGGGATGGTGGAGGTGGTGGTGGAAGTGATGAAGGTGGAGGGGACAGAGGTCATGGGGTGATAGAGGTGGGGGTGGTGGGGGAGGTAGAGATGATGGAGATGGAGGGCAGAGATGGTGGTAGAGGTGGAGGTGACAGCAGTGGTGGTAGTGAACTGTGTGTGTGTGTGTGTGTGTGTGTGTGTGTGTGTGTTCCTGTGTGAGCGCTCACCCATGCACTCATGCCCTTGGCATTGTCCAGGTTGGGGATGCAAGCCTGGGCCTGTGCAGGCTGCCGTCTCCCACTGGGGACCGCCTTGAAGGAGGTTGCTGCGGCAGCAGGACACCCTCGGTCACCCCAGGTGGAGCAGGGGAATGTGCTTCACTTCCCGCCGCTCTGCTTGGCTTCAGCCTCAGGCTGGCATCTGTATTATCTCTAAGCAGAAAGCGGCTTGTTCAGAGTGAGCTGGGACATCTTTGTGCATTCATCCAAGGCATGCTAGGCACCAGTGAGGTGTCTGTTCCTGTTCCAGGCATGAGGGATTAGCAGGAAACGAGACAGACCCAGCCCCTGCCCTCCTGGGCTTAGTGTTCCACTGGGGCCAGTCAGGTGAACAGTCCTACCAGCTGGGGTGGGCACTTGGCAGAAGACACACTCATGACACTCAGAGAACGCTCTCTGGGGCGGTCTCTCCACAGAGATGACATTTGAGCAGGGACCCCAAGGAAGAGCATCCCAGGTAGAAGGACCTGAATCTGCAAAGACCCTGGGCACGAAAGAAGCTACCACCCAAGCCAGGACTGGGGAGAAGCCCTGTCAGACGATACCATCAGCCTCCCCACCCAGATGCCGGGTCAGCATCTGAGGCCGGAAACAGCTGCCATCGGTTCTAGGGCTCCCCCACAGCATGGCACCTGCAACTCACCCGTTTCAGAAACTGACCACTCACCTCTGGAAACCCAAGAGCCACCTGCACTCCTGTCTTCTTCCCACACCCCGCAGCCCCTGTGGTCTCAGCCTCTTGGATTGCCAGCCACTGGCCGCCTCCATCTCCCCACCCTTGCCCAGGTGCCCCAGCTTGCAGCTGCACTGCCTGGAGCCTCCTGATGACACCCGCTGCTGCTGCTGGGCCCCACCTGCAGTGGTTCTCAGCTCACCCAGAAGGAGGCCTTTGGCCGCTCCAGTGTATGTCTCTGGACTTCTCTGCTGGCCACAGAACAGGACTGTGCTTTAGAGGTTGGACTTCCAGAACTGCCACTTGCCAGGTGACCAAGGCAGGCCAGCTTTACCTCTCCATGCCTCTGTTTCCTCAGCTGTCATTTGTGCCTAAACAATAGTACTAACCTCATAGGATTATGGGGCAAAAATTATGAGGAATGAGTGCGTGAGAAAGCCCTTATCCTGAGGCCTCGTGCAGACTGCACTGGGTCACCAGCAGCTCTGACACCTCTGCCCATACAATAATACGGCTTAGGGCTGCTACTCAGGTGGGCATCCTTCTCCTGTGCCCACTGTACCCAGAAGACGCTTCCTGGACATCCCTGGACCCCCAGCCATCCAGTGTCCAGCTTCAGCATAGGGCTTGGTGTCTAGAAGAGTGAGGCTCACATCCAGGAGCAGACCCGTTTTACGTGAGGCTCAGGGCCGAAGCCAGAGGCCACATGGCACTGCACTGGACAACGCTCATCTGTGCTAATCATGAAGTAACACAAGTGGGGTTTAAAAATACTATGCTTATTTCATTTCAGTGCAGGAGAGAGAAAGAACACACAGTCTGTATGAGCAACTCAAATCAAAAATAAATGAGGCAAAAGAGTCACCAAAAATAGTGTGGCATTAGAGACAGCAGCCTGCCTGGCTCGGCCAGCTGTCCTCCGCTCTACCAGCAAGCAGCACTACAGGGAGGGCTGCGAGGATGCCTGGGTGGTGTTTACTCCAGAGCAGGCTCATCCGATGCCTGAGATCTGGGGAGAAGTCAGTTCCCAGCAAAGGGAAGGCAGTGCAGAGGGGACACGCAGCCACCCAGAGGCCTCTGGCATCTTCTCCTCCTCCCCTGTCACCGTCACCAAGCAGTGAGGTCAGAGGCTAGGCTAGCACCAGCATGGGAACCACTTGGCCAGAAAGTTTCCTCATTGGCCTGAAGGAGCTCCCCTTCAGACTCAGAATGTCCCCACAGATGGACAGGGCTGAGGCTTGGGCACACATGGGGCCGCAGAGCAGCATGTGCTGTGCACAGCATGAGGATTTGCACTTTTGCCTTAATTTCATTATAGATTAGGTCACCGGCCCTTTTTTTTTTTTCCAGACAGTCTTGCTTTGTTGCCCAGGCTAGAGTGCAATGGTACAGTCTCCACTCACTGCAACCTCCACCTCCCAGGTTCAAGCAATTCTCCTGCCTCAGCCTCCCGAATAGCTAGGACTACAGGTGCCCACCACGACACCTGACTGATTTTTGTCTTTTTAATAGAGACGGGGCTTCACCATGTTGGCCAGTCTGGTCTCAAACTCCTGACCTCAGGTGATCCACCCGCCTCAGCCTCCCAAAGTGCTGGGATTACAGGAGGCATGAGCCACCATGGCCAGCCACCAGTAATCTTCCTTTTTTTTTGAGATGGTGTCTCACTCTGTCCAGGATGGAGTATAGTGGCGCAATCTCGGCTCACAGCAACCTCCACCTCCCAGGCTAAAGTGATTCTCCTGTCTCAGCCTCCCAAGTATCAAGGAATACAGGTGCCCATCACTGCACCCAGATAACTTTTTGTATTTTTAGTACAGATAGGTTTTCACTATGTTGGCCGTGCTGGTCTCAAACTCCTGACCTCAGGTGATCCGCCCACCTTGGCCTTCCAAAGTGCTGGGATTACAGGCATGAGCCACCACACCTGGCCTCACATTCATTTTTTAATGGATCAGAGGTCTGTAAATCATGGCCCAGGGGCCAGATCAGGCCCACCTTTTGTTTTTGTAAATAAAGTTTTATTGGAACACAGCCACACCCTTTCATTTACATATTGGCTGCTTTTGCACCCAGAGTTGAGTAATCGTAACCGAGATGGACTGGCCTGAAATGCCTAAAATGTTTACTGTCTGTCCCATCACTGCAAAAGTTTGCCCTTCCCTGCCATAGCTGCTCAGGCATCCTGGGGAAGCATCCTGTTCCCTGAAGGCAGCTCCAGTGTCGATGGGACTTTGCTCAGCATTGGTTTGCTGTGCTAATGTCGATTTGGGGCTTTAGAGATTTTTAGTTGGTTGATTGGTTGGTTCTTAGTTGTTGTTGTTGTTGGGGGATTTTTTTTTTTTTTTTTTGAGACAAGATCTCGATCTGTCACTCAGGCTGGAGTGCAGTGGTACAATCATGGCCCAACACAGCCTCCACCTCCCTGGACTCAAGCGATCCTCTCACCTCAGCCTTCCAAGTAGCTGAGACCACAGGCATGGGCCACCATGCCGGGCTAATTTTTGTATTTTCTGTAGAGCCAGGGTTTTACCATGTTGCCCAGATTGGTCTGGAACTCCTGGGCTCAAGCAATCTGCCCACCTCGGGCTCCCAAAGTGTTAGGATTACAGGCATGAGCCATCACACCCAGCCCCTACAGTTGTTTTTATTTGAAAAAGAAAGATTCTGCAATAATGAGGTTTCTCTTATGCAGGGAAAATCTTTTGTCCAGGGACATTTAGTCAAGTGATTAGTCTCAAACCTCACAGTAAAGGGAAGCACTACATTCCAGCCACCGGCACCCACCTGCTGCCTGCTGACAGCTTCAGCGTTCAGAGCGAAGGAGGCTCCCACGGACTCCCAGGGGCCAAGCAGAGTCCGCCAGGCCACCCTGCTGGACCACCCTCCAACATCTCCGAGTGAGGGGTGGATGGAACTCCACAGGCCAGGGCTGGGGGAGGACCTCGCTCCTGGCAGGTCCTTTCCCTGGGTTGCACCGACATCCCTTGGCTCTCTCCCAGCTTCCATGAGTCACGGTGGAGCTATTTCAAACCTGGGGCTGTGAGAATGTGTCAGTGTGTTCACCCCCTTGGGACCACAGGGCTTTCAAGTCAGAGCATCCTTCCAGTAGACCGTGGAGCCATGCACTGCATTCAATGAGGCATTTTCACAAGACCTGTCTGAAACACTTAAAAGACTGTGCATAACGTGTGACTGGACACGTGTCTACCAGAAAACAGTGCAAGGAGCTTTTAAGCTGTGAGGTTTGCCTCTGTAGGAAGGCTTTGGGGTGCTGCCCACACGTGGCGTGGCTCGGGTGGGGGGCAGACAGTGGACAGCAGCAGTGACGCTGCGGGGCATAGACTTCCCACTGGACTTCTGCATGAGCCCCAGACAGGAGCTTGACCACCATTGAGTGGACTGCCTACATCTGTTCCTCCCCCAGAGTGAGGCTGTGAGCAGGGAAGGGCAGAACTCCACACATCACACTGCGGCTGAAATAGGTCTGCCTTCTGGGTACTGATTATGAAAGGGATTTGTGTGTCACATCCCCAGGAGAGGAAAACCAGCAGAATCCCAGGGTTGTCTGGAAAGTCAACGAACCACCTCGCTCACAGGATACCGTGACCAGGAGCTTGCATAGAGACAGTGCCAAGCTCTGTACAGGCATCTCACTTCGGTGGGACCTTCCCCCCACCACCTCCACTAGAGAGAGGAGAAGTCCTAGACTCAGGCCCACAAGGACAGGCATATGGGGCCAGGACATGGGGTGCATACAGCATGGGTGTGGGCAAAGCAGACTAGAGCACAGGTGTCTAGAGGGGAAGCCTGGCCTTCTTATTTAGCTCTATTTTTTTGAGATAGGGCCTCACTCTGCCACCCAGGCTGGAGTGCAGGGGCGTGATCTCATCTCACTGCAGCCTCAGCCTCAGGCCATCCTCCCATCTCAGCCTCCCAAGAAGCTAGGATTACAGGTGCATATTACCATACCTGGTGACTTCTCTTTTTTGTTGTGTGTGTTTTTAGTAGAGAGAGCGTTTTAGTATATTGCCAGGCTATTCTAGAACCAGGGCTTAAGAGATTCACCCAGAGCTCCCTCTCCACCCTGTGGGGACCCAGCAGGAAGGAATTTTGTCTACAAGGCAAGAGAGGGCCCTCACCTGGAACCGAATATGCCAGGACCCTGATGCTGGATTTACCAGCCTCCAGCACCATGAAACAGAAATGTCTGTTATTTAAGCCACCCAGGCTCACTAAGACAACAAGTCAGCTTGGCTACTTGCCAAAAAAACTTTATTTATGGATGCTGAGATTGGAACTTTATATAAATTTTGTGTGTTATGAACTCTTATTCTTCTTTTGGTTTTCTTTCATTTAAAACTAAAAACCAAACTGGGCACAGTGGTTCACACCTATAATCCCAGCACTTTGGGAGGCTGAGGCAAGAGGACAGTGTAAGGCCAGGAATCTTAGACCAGCCTGGACAGCATAGCAAGACTCTGTCTCCACAAAAAAATTTAAAATTAGCTGGGGGTGGTGACACGCACCTGTATTTCCAGCCACTTTGGAGGCTAAGGCAGGAGGATCACTTGGGCCCAGGAGTTCGAGGCTGCAGTGAACTGTGATTACACCACTGCACTCCAACCTGGGCAACAGAGCAAGATCCCTTCTCAAAAAAAATTAAAATGAAATAAACAAAACTGTAAAAATTAGGCTTGGCCAGGCACGGTGGCTCATGCCTGTAATCCCAATACTTTGGGAGGCTGAGGCAGGTAGATCACAAGGTCAGGAGTTCAAGACCATCCTGGCCAACATGGTGAAATCCCATCTCTACTAAAAATACAAAAATCAGCTGGGTGTGGTGGCAGGCATCTGTACTCGGGATGCTGAGGCAAATCACTTGAACTCGGGGGAATCACTTAAACCTAGGAGGCAGAGGTTGCAGTGAGCCCAGATCGCACCACTGCACTCCAGCCTGGCAACAGAATGAGATTCCGTCTCAAAAAAAAAAAAAATTATTCTTAGCTCAAGAGCCACACAAACACAGGTGACAGGCTGGACCTGGCCCTCAGGCCACAGCAGTTTGCCAACCCCTGTCCTAGAGCAATCGGGAAGGCTGCCTCGCTGCACTCTTGGCTGGCCAGCCAGTGTGCTGTGCTGCTCAGGTTCTGGGGGCCTCTGTCATTTTAGGAAGGATTTGACAAATAGAAACACCATCAAAAGAGGGCAGCAGGTGGTGACATTCCAGAAAGGCTGTGCCAAGTGATGGCTAATTAAGGCTCTGGAGTTGGGCACTGGAGCACCACGCTTCCTGCTCTCCATGGCCCAGCTTGCCAGCCTAGGCCTCAGCATCCCAACTGGCACGGCAGCACCACCCTGGGGCCTGCCTGTAAGGTTTGGTGAGGGTCCGGGATCACAGCCCATCTACGGCACATGTTGCACAGTGTCAGCCAAAACTACGTTTGTGGGCTTAAGTCAGAAACCTCGTGTGGAAGGAGGGAAAGAAGCAAGGTTTGCTCTGGCACAAAGGGCTCGGTTGTAGATAGGCAAGCAATGGCGGGTGTCCTCAGATGCTCCAGGAAATGTCCTAGACAGAGAGATTCACTCCATTATCAATCTCCAGAGAGCAGAGCAGGCCCAGCAGGTGGAAGTTACGAGGAAGATGGTTTCAAATCAATATGCAAGGACCCTGTTGTCATTTCAGTTGTCCCCAGTGGGAGGATTTGCCTGGAGTTCCCCACAGGTGGAGGCAGAGAGGAG
Source organism: Callithrix jacchus (assembly GCF_049354715.1). Lineage (NCBI taxonomy): Eukaryota > Metazoa > Chordata > Mammalia > Primates > Cebidae > Callithrix > Callithrix jacchus. The sequence goes on from NC_133508.1 coordinate 43,912,799, forward strand.
GTCGTGCATCCCCCGGATACCTACACCTGGGCTCCCAGCTCTGCATGCTCTGAGGTTTCACGATGTGTGAATCTAGTTATCTCGGTAACACTTGGGGGATGTGCCCCCACCCCCACAGTCCTGGGCCAGAGGAATAAAGTTGCATGAAAGCAGATTGATTCAGTAGTTGATCCTTATGTTGTAGAAGTAACTAGAAGCTAGAAGGAGAACCGCTGTGAGGTCCCTACTAAGCCAGAGGGGAGTTGCAGTGATCCCCAGATGGGGCTAGCTGGGATCTTGTTCTGTGTCACGGCCACCTGATGCAGTACAGCCTCCCACCTTGGCCTCCCAGGCTGCCACCTCCTGCCCCCGATTAGCCTGTGATGCCCCCGGTACTACCCCTGCTGAAAACAGAAGCAGAACTTGATACTCAGCCTCTTCCATGACGAGAACACACCTTTCCAAACAGAACTTTCCCAGAAGCCCCACCCTCCAGGACTCGGGTTATAAGCTGCCAACAGGCTGCCCCAGCTGGAAGAAAATTAAGGAAATGGGGGTCACGGGTGACAGCTGGGCCACTTGACAACCATATCTACCACATTTTTTACATTTTTATTTTTACGTACATCTTTGAGATGGGGTCTCATTCTGTCACCCAGCTGGAGTACAGTGGCACAATCATGGCTCACTGTAGCCTCCACCTTCCAGGAGTAAGCCATCCTCCTGCCTCAGCCTGCCAAGTAACCGGGACTGCAGGCACTCACCACTATGCCCAGCTAATGTTTTTGTTTTCCTTTTTGTAGAGACAGGTTTTAATTTCCTGAGCTCAAGCAATCCACCCACCCTGGGATCCCAAAATGCTGGGATTACAGGTGTGAGCCACCATGTGCCACATTTATTGATCTAACTTAAATATTTGGCTTAAACACATACAAGCATGTGGAGCTGCTGTTGACTCTATGATGCAGAAGTTTCTTTTTCATTTTTCCCGGTTTTTCTATTATGGTAACATGTGAAATAACGCCATCTTAACCACTTTTAAGTGTACAGCTTAGTGGTATTAGGTATACAGTTCAATGGTATGAAGTCTGTAGTTCAGTGGTATTGAGTGTACACTTCAGTGGCATTGAGTTTGTAGTTCAGTGCTATTGAATGTACAGTTCAGTGGTATTGAGTGTATAGTTCAGTGGATTGAGTGTACAGTTCAGTGGTATTAAGTGTTTAGTTCCATGGTATTGAGTGTACAGTTCCATGATATTGAGTGTACAGTTAAGTGCTATTGAGTGTCCGGTTCAGTGGTATTGAGAGTCTGGTTCAGTGGTATTGAGGGTACGGTTCAGTGGTATTAGGTGTATTGTAAAGGAGTGTTGAGTGTACAATTCAGTGGTATTGAGTGTACAGTTCAATGGTATTGAGTGTGTATTTCAGTGGTACTGAGACTATAGTTCAGTAGTATTGACTGTATGGTTTACTGGTATTGACTTTAGAGTTCAGTGGTATTGAATGTACAGTTCAGTGGTATTGAATGTACAGTTCAGTGGTATTGGGTGTATATTTCAGTGGTATTGAGTGTATAGTTCAGTGGTATTGAGTGTGTAGTTCAGTGGTATGAAGTGTATAGTTTGGTGGTATTGAGGGTACAGTTCAGTGGTTTAAGTGTACAGTTCAGTGATATTGAATGTATATTCGGTGGTATTGAGTGTATAATTCAGTGAGGGTATAGTTCAGTGATATTAAGTATATAGTTCAGTGGTTCTTGAGTGTACAGTTCAGTGGTATTGCATGTACAGTTCAGTGGTATTGAGTATATGGTTCAGTGATATTGAGAGTATAGTTCAGTGGTATTGAGTCTATAGTTCAGTGGTATTGAGTGTACAGTTCAGTGGTACTGAGTGTATAGTTAAGTGGTATTGATGGTATAGTTCAGTGGTATTGAGGGTATGGTTCAGTGGTATTAGGTGTATTGTAAAGCAGTGTTGAGTGTACAGTTCAGTGGTATTGAATGTACAGTTCAGTGGTATGGAGTATATGGTTCAGTGGGATTGATGATATAGTTCAGTGGGATTAAGGGTATAGTTTAGTGGTATTGCATGCACAGTTCAGTGGTATTGAGTGTACAGTTCAGTGATATTGAGAGTATAGTTAAGTGGTATTGAGTGTACAGTTCAATGATATTGAGGATATAATTCAGTGATATTAAGTGTATACTTCAGCGATATTGAGTGTATAGTTCAATGATACTGCGTGTACGGTTTAGTAGTATTGAGTGTACAGTTCAGTGGTATTGAGGGTACATTTCAGTGGTATTGAGAGTATAGTTCAGTGGTATTGACTGTACAGTTCAGTGGTATTGAATGTACAGTTGAGTATTGAGCGTATGGTTCAGTGGTATTGAGGGGATAGTGCAATGGTAATGAGGGGATGGTTCAGTGGTATTGAGTATATGGTTCAGTGCTATTGAGTGTATAGTTCAGTGGTTCAGTGGTATTGCATGTGTATTGAGTATGGTTCAGTGGTATTGAGGGTTTAGTTTAGAGGTATTAAGTGTATAGTTCTGTGGTATTGAATGTGTAGTTCAGTAATATTAAGTATATAGTACGGTAATATTGGGGGTATATAGTTCAGTGGTATTGATTGTACAGTTCAGTGATAATGAATGTATAGTTCAGTAGAATTAAGTGTATAGTTCAGTGATATTGAGGGCATAGTTCAGTGGTATTGAGTGTACAGTTTGGTGATATTGAGTGTACAGTTGGGTGGTAGTGAGGGTATAGTTTGGTGGTGTTATCGAGTGTACAGTTCGGTGGTATTGAGTGTATAGTTCGGTGGTATTGAGTGTATATAGTTCAGTAGTATTGAGTGTATACGTCAGTAGTATTGAGTGTATAGTTCAGTGGTACTGAGTGTATATGTCAGTAGTATTGAGTGTACAGTTCAGCGGCATTGAGTGTACAGTTCAGTGGTACTGAGTGTATGGTTCAGCAGTATTGAGGATACGGTTCAGCGGTATTGAGTGTACAGTTCAGTGGTAGTGAGGGTAGAGTTCAGTGGTAGTGAGGGTACAGTTCAGTGGTAGTGAGGGTACAGTTTGGTGGTATTGAGTGTACAGTTCAGTGGTACTGAGTGTACAGTTCGGTGGTAGTGAGGGTACAGTTCAGTGGTATTGAGGGTACAGTTCAGTGGTAGTGAGGGTACAGTTCAGTGGTATTGAGTGTACAGTTCAGTGGTAGTGAGGGTACAGTTCAGTGGTAGTGAGGGTACAGTTCAGTGGTAGTGAGGGTACAGTTCAGTGGTATTGAGGGTACAGTTCAGTGGTACTGAGTGTACAGTTCGGTGGTAGTGAGGGTACAGTTCAGTGGTATTGAGGGTACAGTTCAGTGGTAGTGAGGGTACAGTTCGGTGGTATTGAGTGTACAGTTCAGTGGTACTGAGTGTACAGTTCAGTGGTAGTGAGGGTACAGTTCAGTGGTAGTGAGGGTACAGTTCAGTGGTATTGCGTGTACAGTTCAGTGGTAGTGAGGGTACAGTTCGGTGGTATTGAGGGTACAGTTCGGTGGTAGTGAGGGTATAGTGTGGTGGTATTGAGTGTACAGTTAGGTGGTAGTGAGGGTATAGTTCAGTGGTGTTGAGTGTATAGTTTGGTGGTGTTGAGTGTACAGTTCGGTGGTATTGAGTGTACAGTTCGGTGGTAGTGAGGGTATGTGTTCAGTGGTATTGAGTGTACAGTTCAGTGGTATTGAGGGTATAGTTCAGTGGTATTTAGGGTATGGTTTAGTGGTGTTAAGTATGTAGTTCAGTGGTACTGAGTGTACAGTTTGGTGGTAGTGAGGGTACAGTTCAGTGGTATTGAGGATACGGTTCAGTAGTATTAAGTATATAATTCCATGGTTTTAAGCACATTCATAAGACTGTGCTACAGTTGCCACCATCCACCTGCAGGACCCTTTTCATTCTCCCAGACTGAAATTCTGTCCCCATCAAACTTGAACTTCCTGTTCCTTCTCCCCTGCTCCTGACAGCCACCATTCTACTTTCTGTCTCTGGTGTGACTACTCTAGAAACCTCAGTTAAGTGAAATCATGTGGTATTTGTCATCTTGCAATAAACTATTTCACTTAGCAGAATGTTCTCAAGGCTCAGCCAGGTTGTACCGTGTGTCAGCATTTCCTTCCTTTCCATGACTGAGGGATATTCCATTGCATGTGCATGCCACAGTTTGCTTATCTCTCTCTCTCTCTCTCTTTTTTTTTTGTTTTTTTTTGTTTGTTTGTTTGTTTTTTGAGACAGGGTCTCACTCTGTCACCCAGGCTGGAGTGCAGTGGCACGATCTCAGCTCACTGTAACCCCCATTTCCTGGGTTCAAGTGATTCTCATACCTCAGCCTCCTGAGCAGCTGGGATTACAGGTGCCTTTCACAAAACCTGGCAAATTTTGTATTTTTAGTAGAGATGGGGTTTCACTATATTGGCCAGGCTGGTCTTGAACTCCTGACCTTAAGTGATTTGCCCACCTCAGCCTCCCAAAGTGCTGGGATTAGAGGTGTGAGGCACCGCACCCAGCCTTTGCTCTTTATCCATCAATGGATATGGGTTGTTTCCACATTTTAGCTATTGAAAATCATGCTGCTATGAACACACAGGTACAAATATCCCTTTGAGACCCTGTTTGCATGATTTAGGGTATATCCCCAGAAATAGAATTGCTGGATCATATGGTAATTCTATTTTTAGTTTTCAAAGAGCAACACTACTGTTTTCTATAGTGGCTGTACCGTTTCACATTCCCACCAACAGTGCGCAAGGGGCCCCATTTCTCTACATCTTGCCAGCACTTACAATTCTGGGCTTTTTTATCACAGCGTCCTAATGGCGCCAGGTAGTATCTCACTGTGGTCTTGATTTGTGTTTCCTATATTTAGTGATGTTGAGTGTCTTTTAATGTGTTTATCAGCCATTTATGTATTGTATTTGGAGAAGTATATATTCAAGTCCTTTGCCATTTTTATAATCGGGCTGTTTGGTTTTTCTGTTGAATTTTAGTTCTGTATATTTTCTGGATATTAATTCCTTATCTGATATGTGATTTGCAAGTTTTTCACTCACTCTGGGTTGCTTTATTACTGTTGATGGTTCCTGCTATTTCTATTTACTTATAGCAGTGGGTCTTATTATGTTGCCCAGGCTGGAGTCCAGTGGCATGATCATGGCTTGTTATAACCTCAAACTCCTGGGCTCAAGGGATCCTCCTACCTCAGCCTCCCAAATAGCTGGGACCACTGGCATGCACTAGCATGCCTGACTAAATTTTTTTTTCTTTTGAGATGGAGTTTTCCTCTTGTCACCCAGGCTGGAGTGCAATGGTGTGATCTCGGCTCGCTGCAAACTCCTCCTCCTGGGTTCAAGCAATTCTCCTGCCTCAGCCTTCCAAGTAGCTGGGATTACAGGCACCTGCCACCACACCCAGCTAATTTTTTTTATTTTTAGTAGAGACAGAATTTCACCATGTTGGTCAGGCTGGTCTCAAACTCCCAAACTCAGGTGATCCACCCGCATTAGCTTCCCAAAGTCCTAGGATTACAGGCATGAGATATCACACCCAGCCGCCTGGCTGATTTTTAAATTTTGTGTTAGAAATTGGGTCTCACTGTGTTGCCCAGACTGGTCTCAAACTCCTGGCCTCAAGCAGTCCTCCCACCTTGACCTCCCAAAGTGCTGGGTTACATGTGTGAGCCACCGCAGCCAGCCATTGGTGTCTTTTAAATGAAGTATCTCTAAGTCTGCCACTCAGCCTTTACCGGTCACCTGCCTTCCTGATCCAAAGAAGCTTTTTTAGAAAAGAGTTGGCAAATATCTGAAAAATACCATTTGTGTTTAAGAGCCAGGAACAAAGCTGAGGTTTGAGGGCTGGTTCAGTGTGTCTGAAACTGCAAAACACCCAGTGGGGTTAGCTTCGCAGCATCCAACTTTTACCTCTGCTTGTGAATTCAGCATCAGCTGCTGTGGTCGGTGATAGCCATGACTAACTACAGTCTGTGTTTGGAGACCCACAGAGTCACAGGAACATCCCTATACTGGGGGCCAAGAGGATAGTGGCTGCTCCCCTGGCCCTGGTTTGCGGTGGAGGTCACCTGTCCAGAACCAGCGGTCCATGGGGGGCTCTGGGGCGGGGAGGTCAAGGTGTGTGCGAGGAAAGAGCCCCCATTTGGAGCTGGACACACCCAGGCTCTGGTTCTAGCTTTGCCACTAATTTCACCAAGTGACCTTGGATGTTATTTCATATTCTTGGTCCTCAATTCCCCATCCATAAAAAGCATGCCTCGGCCAGGGCTAGGGGCAAGGCCTAGAGCTGGCTCAACATGGGTTGCTCCCCACCAGTTCTCCCTCACGGGTCTCTCCGTGTCTTTTTCATTCTCCCATTTGCTCACCTTCCTCCTTCCCTCTTCTCCCTCCTGTTGGTCTCTCGACACCTCTGCTTTCTTACTGAGCACCCAAACTATTGTATTTTCCCTTTTCTTCTTTCTACCCCCTCCAACTCCTGTCCTTATCTTTAATCTGTGTGGAACACACAGCACCAACAACCCTGGTGTGGGCTTTAGAGCTGTGTGCCCACGCCGGGAGAGAGGGTGTTGGCCTCCCTCCTGCAATCACACACATGGGGGTGGCCTGGGACCGGGTACTCAGCACAGAGCAGGTGGCTGGCACCGCGGGAGATGGAATGTTCCACCCAAGTCCTCCCTTTGCCTGGCACCCCAAAGAGCTTGAGCTGTCCCCATAGTGAGTCACCAGAGAGCCTGGCCCAGCCTCGGCAGCTGGTGTGGGAGGGAGGAGGGGCCTCCCCAAGAAGGAATAGCAGAGCAGGGGGAGGCCACGGGGAGGAAGAAAACCCCCCACAGAGGGTGCTCTCCCCTCTGGCCCATCCTTCCCAGGGACACCTGCCCCCTCAAGGCAGCTGCCCCCTCTGTGTCCTGGCACAGGGATAGGAGATGGAGCGGCAGAGCCTGCCCTGGGCTTCTCAGCAGTGCAAAGCTCACAGCACATTCTGGAGTCAGCCAGCCCTGAGTCCAGGGCGCTGAGACCTTCTGTGGCATCGCCTGTGGCGTGAGGGGCAGCAGGACTCCTTCCAGGGCAGCAGGGAAGATTGGATGAGAGATCTGAGTTTAAAAGTGGGCAGCCCCCGCCCCCCTGGCACACAGCCAGCAGCACTAAGGGGAGCTCATCAACATCACCAGCACCCCTGCCCTGAGAAAGGGGCTCTGCACCAACAGGGAAGGTCTGGGTCTGCCCCCCGCCCCCGAGGGGCAGTGCAGGGACAGGCCTGGGCAGCCCCCTCACACCCACCTGCTCTCTGTCCTCTGCCTGCCTCCTGCCCCATCTGGCTGCTGCTCCGCCAGGACAGTCAGAGGTGTTGGGCCCTCCCAACTGGGTCATGGCGCTAGGCATGCCTGGGAGCAGAGGCCACGCCCCGTGCACGAGCTCTCGCATGTGGTGCACCAACTTCCTCTTGGGTGCTGTGGTCCCAAGGCTCGCACTTTGCAGCAGATATGTGACCTCGCCTTCCCCTGAATGCTTGGAAAATGGCCTTGTCTCCGGTTGTTCCCATTCAGGAGCAGGTACCAGGGTACTCCCGGGATCCGGTTTTCCAGGATGGGTTCTGTGTCTGATGGGTGGGCAGCCCCAGCTCCCCGGGCAGGGCTTAGGTCTAGTGTCCAGGGTTAATTATGTTAGCCTGTACCCCTGAGGCCCGAGTGCCCTCCTAGGAATTGGCCCCAAAGACACCCTGACCAACACAGCTCAGCCCTGTGTGGCTCCTTCTTGCTGCTCCTGGGCAGAATGGGCCTGGCACCTGGCAGAGGTGTCTGAACATGACACATTCTCCACTGGCTTCCGCTCTCATCCCTGGGGCAACGATGAGGGAGATGCCGGGAGATCGAGAGCCCTGTGGGGCCACTTCTGTCCCTCTGCAGGGGGCAGGGCTGGCAGCTCCTGGGGAGAGCCCTGCCCATCTTGTCTGCTCTTTCTGGGAAGCCCTGGCCTAGGGGTTCCCATCTCTGGGTGGAAGGCATGAAGTCCCCTGCCTTGAAGAGTGGTGGCGTGGGTCCCCGATCCCTTGTCTCTTCCCTCATCCTTGGGGCTGAGCATGAGGCAATGGTGGGGGATAAAGACCCCTCAGACCCCTTCCCCACCCTGCAACCCCTTACACAGCCCTGAGGTCACTGTGCCAGAGGGGAAGGCAAGGGGCTCCCTGGTGACTGGGGCTCCCTGCATCCCCTCACTCTCCTCCTCCACTTCCCCTTGGGAGGATATGGGTGCAGGGTATGGTCATGGAGGGAGTAGGTTGTAAGCCTCCTGGGGGACACATTTGTTTGTGTGTGTGTGTGTGTGTGTGTGTGTGTGTGTGTGTGTCTGTGTGTGTGGACGGCTGAAAGGAGGAGGCCAGAGGTCCTGGGCACGTGGTTTTGGGGAACTCAAAACCAGTGAGGGCTCCTGCTGCCACCACAGGGGACAGGCCCAGCCAGCGACTAAGTGAGCAGCCTGGGCAGCCCCTGACTCACTGCAGGCCATGCCATCTGTGCAGCGCTGGGGTCCCCACCACCCAATACCAAGTGAGTAGCCCTGCACAGCACCGTACCTTCCCCCTGTGGTCACTGAGAGGCAGGATGGAGCTGGCACTGGCATGTGAATTTTTGGGCTGTGATCTGTTTTTTGTTCATTGCAGCATTGGTTAGATGTGGATATGAACTGTCCTTGCAGCAGTCTAGACCTGCGGTGTTTGTAATCAGGGAGCAGACATTGAATGTGCTTTGAAGGGATTGAAATTTCTGGCCTGTGATCTTGGCAATTTTTAATGAGGCATTGATGTAATGTAACATCAAATGCTCCATTCGCCAGTCATGACCTTGGGCACTGTGGTTAAGTCTGGATGCTTCTGCTGTTGCCTGAACCGTGTGACATCTGTCACTGTGCCACTGGTCCCCTCGGCTCAGGCCTCAGGAGCTTGGAGGAGAGACTGAGGTTTCTCTGGGACAAAAACAGGGATCCCTGACTGTGAGCTCCAATATCTAGTAAGGTGCATGATTCTCCCTACATTTCTCTGGCTGCATCTGAGCCAAAGTCTCGATGGAGCTGTCGGGAAACTGGGTTATGCTGACCTCCCAAACCCTGCCCACCCTCTGGGGCATCGTTCTGACAAGTAGGCCTTTCTGCCAGATCCCCAGGATGACCCCCAGGCAGATGACCCCCTGGGGTCGTGACGCCTCCTGCACTCGGAGTCAGCAGCTGCCTTCGCCGCAGCATGTACTTTTTGCCATCATCCGTCCCTCTTCAGGAAAGGACTGGGCTCCTATGTGAGCGCCTGGCTCCTGGGTAAGAGGGGAAGTGTGTTGTGCAAGTGCCCTTCTGTGTCATGCGGTTTTGAGCAGTTACACCTCTTCCTGTCTCTGCTGGAGGCACAGTCACCGCTGCGGCTCCTCCAGGCTCTGGCCCTCAGAACAAACAGACCATGGTTTTGTGCCATGCAGTAGTCATGGCAGATACCTCAGGGGCTTGGCAGGCGGACCTCCAGGGTTCCAGAAGCAACATGCAAAATAGCATCAATTCAACAAGCAAATGCTGGAGTCCTCGCCCCAGGCCTTCTGGAAGACACCCAGGGCATCACACCCAGCCTGGATGAGCTCCCCTCCCTCCCTTCCGCCGTGTTCACTAGGCATTACCACATGCTGGGTACAGGAGCACATCCATGAATGAAAGAGATGAAGCTCCCCGCCCGGAGGCTGACCTCCCAGCAATCTTATGGGATATGGGTACAGAGGTGAATCTGGGGGAGACTCCATTGCTGGTGTTGGTGTTGCATCACTGACCTCCATGATGGCCTTCACGTGTCCACTGTGCCCCATCGTATTAGAGTTGGCCTTTTGAAAGCTGTGAGTCCAAGTCACCTGGCAATATATAAGGAATACAAGGTAACCATTCTTAAAACTTCAGGGATCTGCAGGCCAGCCTTCTGGAACCTTCTGGATTCAGGATTTGGATGCAGCCACAGAGAGCCTAAGCGCCACAGGTCCCACCGTGACACCTTGAGGTGTGGGCTCACAGTTGGGCGTGGCTGGTCACATCTATAAAAGATGAGCCTTTTCTGGGAAAGTGAAAAGACAGAGAAGCCTCCTGACAGGGAAGGAGACCAGGAGCCAGAAGAGCAGGTGTTATGGCAAGGCTGAGGACCTTCAAACACCAATTTTCCTGGAGGGCAAGACCGCTGCCTGGGACTCAGCTTCACCTCCCTTCGTGCAGATGGCACAGATGTCCAGGAGGCAGCTGTGGTCAGTGACTCCACAGGAAGCATGCCCAGACCTGGGGCCAGAGCCTTCCTTGCACCTGTGCCTGATGTGACACCAGGGCGGGGCACAGGCTAGTCCCAGCTCCTGCAGCCCCCATTGCTCACCCCTACCTGTTAACACACTGAGTCCTCCCTCATTATCATCCCATTTTACAGTCGGAGTAACCGACACTGGGAATGTTGAGAGAATTGCCCAAGGTCATTGACAAGCCCATGGCAGTGTTAGGGCACCAGCCAGTGCCAACTCCAAAGCCCAGATCGGAACCACTGACTGGCCTCACCTCCTTCCCAGGAGGCCAGACTGATCACCTCGGGTCACCCAAAGAGGGTGGAATAATGTCACCCACCAGTTCCCGATGAAGAGAGGGACTTGTGCAGTCGGCACTGACAGATTTCACCTTAAAGAGAGATCCCCGTTCCAGCCTCAAAGTACTAACATTGGATCGAGACTTCTCACTAAAGGAAGGTTTCGGCCAGCCCACATTTTCCTACTCCAGAATCTACAATAAAAAGACAGATAGGGCCTTTTGCAAGAACTGGAAGTAGGTTTCCAGGTACCCACTGGACTTATAATTCAGCGTTTATAAGTATGATCCTGGAGATTAAATCAAAGAAGAACTTGCTCCCTGGAGCCCTGAGGTTAAGTGCTGAGGCGAATTCTAAATAATGATGTTGCTGGCAGCCACAGTGAGCATTTATTTATCGTGCACTCACGTGGCATCTGGTTCCAGGTCACAGAGGCGCTGGGGTTGCCTGGTCCAGGTGGGGTGGCTGTTGCACATGCAGCAGGGTGGACTGGGGCGTGCACATCCCATGACCGTGGCAGAGGTTCCGGGGCAAGTCCCCTGTGACTGAGACATCTGCCCACTTCCTTAGGCCAAAGCGAGTCACATGGCTGCACAGGAGGACAAGGCCAGGAGTTCACCCCTTCAACGTGTGTGTATATATGTCTCTTTTTGCATATGTGTGTATGTATATGTGTATATGTGTGTGTATGTGTGTATGTGTATACATGTATACATGGAGGTGTGTATGCCTGTGTGTACATGTGTAGGTATGTATGTGTGTGTTTAGGTATGTGTACATGTGTAGGGGTATGTGTTTGTGTGTGTAGGTATGTGTATATGTATGCAGGGGAATCTGTGTATGTATGTGTGTGCATGTATGTAGGTGTGTGTGTATGTGTGTAAGTATATGTATGAGCATGTGTGTAGGTATGTGTGTGCATGTGTGTGTATGTATGTGCGTAGGTATGTATATCGGTGTGTGTGCATTTGTGTAGGGGGGTGTGTGTGTGTGTGAGTAGGTATGTGTGCGCAGGTGTGTGTGTGTTGAGGAGAGGCAGCAAAGTCACTTAGCAAAGGACATGGATGCTGGGAGAAGTGAGGCTTTGGGGTCAGTGACTCCACCTCCCACCCTCATACCCTCCCTGTGCAAATCAGGTGCCAGCTCTGTCAACCAGAACATCTGGGTAACCATAACAGGTTGTCCCCCACCAGGTCAGATCAGAAAGTGTCTTCTATTTTGTATCTCTGTCCTTGTCTCCAGAACTCAGTCCTGACCTTTCTTGTAGTTTCTTCGCTGAAGCCACTCATTCGTTTCCTTCTCACCTGGGTGCACTGACTTCTTTCCATCTGTGCAAACAGCTCAAGTGGCTCTGACAGGGTACAGAGTCCGTCTTTGATGCTGCCGCTGAGGGAATCAGGGACGGAGCCACCAAAGCTCCTACTCAGCCCTCCCAGGGCAGATTTGCCCCCCAACTAATAGTCATTGACCATTAGCTCCAACAGAGAAATTGTGGTCCAAAGTCCCCCATTCTGCAGATGAAGAAACTGAGGCCCCAAGAGAGGCCCTCGCCTTGGTTGGCTGTGCCCAGAGAGTTTTGCTCCATTTGTCCATTTTGTCTGGGGCTGCTCCTCCTTGTGTGCCCTTGCCTAGAATCATGTATGGGTCAACCTTTTCCAAAAAACTGCCAATGCTGGCTGGGTGCAGTGGCTCAGGCCTGTAATCCCAGCCCTTTGGGAGGCTGAGGCAGGCGGATGACTTGAGCCCAGGAGTTCGAGACCAGCCTTGGCTGCAGAGTAAGGCCTCGTCTCTATAAAAATACAAAAATTAGCCAGGCTCAGTGGTGTACATCTGCGGTGCCAGCTACTTGGGAGGCTGAGGTAGAAGGATTGTTCGAGCCCCATAGGTTGGGGCTGCAGTGAACCGTGATCATGCCACTGCACTCCAGCCTGGGGAACAGAGTAAGACCCTGTCTCAGAAAAGAAAGAGGGGCATGGGGCAGCATGGGGATGGAACTGCCAGCCCTAAATCTTATGACCCAGGGTTGCTCCAGGAGCCAGAGTCCCAAAAAGGGGCCCTGTGGAACCTTCCATCAGTCCCTGAAAGAGCCTCACCAGCGACACCTTCCTGGGGTTGTGGCTTTGATGACAGTGCAAGGCCCCCAGGATTCCTTTCTGTGTTCAAATAAACTGGCTTCCTGTCCTCTCAACAACGCTGCATTCAGAGCCCAAACTGGCAACATATTTGGCCTTTCTAGAAAAGCTGCAGTTGAGAAAACACTCCCACTGGGAGGTCATGTGGGAAGCAGATATTCACACAGCCTCAAAGAACCTTCCCTATGATTCCTGGTTAATCACGAAAAAGATTTTTCATGTCTGCCCTGGCGGACACCACCTTAACCAATTGGCCAGACCCAATTTTGCCCTCGATGGACAAACTCACTTGTTCACCCCTGCCTGGATCGCCCTAAAAAAGTTCAGCCAAACTGAATCCCGAAGCTGCAATCAGACAAATCCAAACCGAGGGACTGTCTGCAGGACAGATGACCTGAACTTTCAAAAACGGTCAGTGACATAAAAAACAAAAATGAAAAAAATGGGGATTGCTTCTGGACTGAGAGAGATAAGAGAGAATAACCAACGCCACTGTGAGCCTTGAATGGATCCCAGAGTTTTGTAAAACTATAGGAGTTATTTTGGAATAATTGGGAACACCGAATAGAGGATCAGGTGATATTAAACTAAGTATCTTAGGGACAATGCTGGTGGTGTGCTTTAGACAAAATTCTCAAATGAGTGCTGCGTATTGAGGGGTGGAGCTCAGGGGATTGCAACACACTTTCAAACTGTTCAGAGAAAAGTGTGTGTATGTGTCCATCTGCGTATGCATACCTGTGGCTGCAGGCTGGAAAGCTGGCTGCTAGCACAGATACAGCCTGACCTCGGGGTCAGCACTTCTCGGAGTCGAGAGGGGTAGGGATTGGGACAGGTGGCCTCCCAAGGACGTCTCCCTTAGTGGCCAGCGGTGCTGCTTGTCCCTGCACCTGTAGCTGCCCTGAGCACCCCCACTGGACACAGCAGGCATTGCACCCTCCGGAAAAAAGCTGCCCTTGTTCCACATGCAAGCCCTGTCCCCAGCACCGCGGGCTGTGCTACCTGCAGTCACGCAGACCGCGAGCCCCGGCCACCTCTCTAGTGCCCTCTGTCCTCCGGCCTTCAGCAGACTGGGTCACAGAGGCATCCCCCCAGTCATCCATTCATTCATTCACTCAACAAATACCTGTTCTGTGTTTACAAGGTGCCAGGTACCGCTGGGAAAACAGCAGACAAAACTCCCTGCTTTCCTGGAGCAGGCATCTTGGTCGGCAGACAGCATAAGCAAGAAGAGTAGGTGGAGGTGAAGGCATGTGAACAGGTGACAGGCACTGGGGAGAAACGGCCCAGGGGAGGGCCAGGGAGCGTGGGGGAGAGGGGACTGCGAAGCAAGGGAGATGTCCAGGGAAGACCTCCATGAGAAGGTGACCTTGGCATAAAGAGGCCAGCGTGGGAGGGGCTCAGGCAGACCGTGGGGGGTCAGAAGCTGAATGGGGACAGGAGGAGGGCATGAAGCCCTGAGGCAGGAGTGAGTCTGCTGTGTTCACAGACCTCCAGGGAGCCAGTGCGGCAGGTGCCAGTGCGTGAGGGGCTCAGCAGGGATTTGTGACTAGCAAGGTCGTGGCGCCACTGTTGAGACTGGACTCTGACTCTGAGTAGATTACAAGCCCTTGGGAGGTTTTGAGCAAAGTAAGGACATGATCTGACTTATGTTCTGGGACGATCACCCTGGTCCCGTAGAGTCAGGTGGCAGGGATGGAGGTGGGCGTGGGGAACGCTGTGAGGAGCAGCTCGAGAGCCAGCAGCAGCCTGGGTCAGGAAGGAGAACAGGAGAGGCACAGGCCCCAACCCAGGGACAGATTGGGTGTGGGAGGTGGGACATGGGAGAAAGGAAGGAGTCAGGGTGATGCCCGGGAGTGGGACTGACACCTGGGAGGATGGGGAGCTCTTTACTCAGCTGGGGCCACCCTGGGAAGAACTGGGCTGGGTGTGAGGGCCGTCAGGAGCTCAGTGTCTGATTGGGAATCTGAGGCACGCATTCCCTACCCTCGTAGTTGAGCTGCACAAGCCGGGAACACACAGCTCTGGGGTTCAGGGGAGTGGTAGGGGGTGAGGGGTCTGCAGCAGAGCGGTGGGGTTCAGAGCCACAAGACGGAAAATCTGAGAGGGGCTTCATGCGGATGGAAAAGAAGAGGTTCAAGGCCTGAGCAAGGGCAGCCACTGGGGGACAGAGATGAGCAGGAAGAAGCCCAGGAGACTGAAAAGGAGGGATGAGAGGGGCATGGAGTTCTGGGAGCTGGGGAAGCCACAGGCAGCACCTCCGTCACCCCATACAATGGCCACCTCTGGACCTAGCAATGAAGAGGTTACCCACAGACTTGGCAAGCGGAGCTCCCACCGAGTGGTGAGGGCAAAGACTGACCAGTGTCGGTTTATGAGCTGGAAGGAGAGGAGTCTCACAAGTGAAGGAAACTTTGAGGAATTTCCTTGTGAATGGAAGGCGAGAAACAGTGGAGAAGAAAGTGGCTCTAAGAAACTGTGCTTTTTAGGCTGGCCGCAGTGGCTCATGCCTGGAATCTCAGCACTTAGGGAGGCGAGGCAGGTGGATCGCTTGAGGTTGGGAGTTCAAAACCAACCTGGCCAATATGGTGACAACTCATCTCTACTAAAAATACAAAAATTAGCCGGGTGTGGTGGCAAACAGTTTGTGATCCTAGCTACTCAGGAGGCTGAGGCAGGAGAATCACCTGAACCCAGGAGGCAGAGGTTGCAGTGAGCCAAGATTTCACCACTGCACTCCAGCCTGGACAACAGAGTGAGACTCTGTCTCAAAAAAAAAAAAAGAAAGAAAGAAACTGTGCTTTTTGTTTTCTCTGGGAAAAATAATAACTCATTGAGTGCAGCTAGCAGTGCCTTCTGAAGAAGGAGGAATGGGCTTGGGGTGCCCTTGAGTGTATGTGGGGCTGGGAGTGACCACGTGGCCATGGACACTGTAGGGACGGTTCCTGGGTAGCCACAGGAGGGAAGGCAGGCTTCTGGTTGCTTGTGTTTTCTTGGGGCTGGGAAGCAGCAGTGGCATATGAGGGTGGAGTGGGAGGGGAGGAGCAGCGAAGTGTCCCCTGAGCCTGGGAGAGAGGACGACTTAGAGTGGACGCCCACAGACTTTCTCTGTAAAGGACCAGATAGTAAATATTTTAGCCTTTACCAGCCAGGCAGTCTCTGTTGCAGCTCCTCAGCCCTGCCTTTGTGGCTCAGAAGCAGCCCAAGAGGATTCTTAACCAAATGGCCATGGAGGTGTTCCAATAAAACTTTATTTTCAAAACTAGGCAGCAGGCTGGCTCTGGCCTGCTTAGACTCCTGGCCCTTGACCTCACCTCCAGGCCAGGGGTTTTCAAAGCGGGTCTCTGGGCCAGCAGCATCAGCCTTACCTGGGACTTGTGAGAAATGCAGATGCTTGGGCCCCACCCCGCATCTGTGGAGCCAGTGACTCAGTCCCTTCACTGTTTCCAACCCAAGTTGAGTTTGTGATTCTGGAATTCTGGAAGTTAGCTCAGCAGCTAAACCCAAGAGACAGTGAGTTGGTGGGGGCAGGGAGAGGCAGGCTACATGCCCTGTTAAAGGCACAGGCTTCCTAGCCCCCAGCCCCAGCTCCTTCTGCACCGCCTGTGTGATTCCCAGCCCCCAGCCCCAGCTCCTTCTGCAGGCCTGTGTGAGGACATCCCACCTCCCGTAGGCCAGGTTTGTTTACACAGCCTCCATGGGGGGGCTCCCTGGGGACAGACCATGGTGAGGACTCTGCTCTCAGCAGGCCTGTGCCTGACGCTGTGCAGAGCCCTCCCCTTTACAGCCCTGGTTTCCTGTCCATGACCCTTAGCTGCCCAGGGGAGCCCAGGGGCAGGGGCTCCTTGGCTTGTCGGGGCAATCTCCCATGGCACTGGGCTCAGCCAGTGTTTCGTATGTGAAGAAATGCACTGTCCTCTGATGGAAAGCACAGCATCTATGGGAGTTTAACAACAGCTTTTTAATGACTTTAGTGAGATGATTTGATCTCCTGCCGCTGAGTCATCTAAGAGCAAAATGCGTGAGCTGCTAATGTGCTCAAAGAGAGATTGCCCTTGAGGCCCCTCCAGCCCCCCAGTGCTGCAGGGATTTAGTCACCCCAGAGCCAGGTAACCTCGGCCTCGCAAAGCTCTGGAACTACAGGCATGAGCCACTGTACCTGACCTGAATGAGGGTCGTTAAGAATAAAATTCCAGGGGATCATCTCACCAAGCCCCACCGCTTTTGAGGTTAGCATAGCACTGCATCTTCTCCTCGTCCTCTGTCCCTGTTTCCGGTTTTGGTTTTGGTTTTGGTTTTGGTTTTCTTGAAACAGTCTCAGTCCATCACCCAGGCTGGAGTGTGGTAGTGCAATTATGGCTCACGGCAGCTTCGACCTCCGAGGCTCAAGTGAGCCTCCCACCTCAGCCTCCTGAGTAGCTGGGAGTATGGACATGCGACACCATGCCCAGCTAAATTTTTTTTTTTTTTTTTTTTTTTTTTTTTTTGTAGAGACTGGGTGTCTACAAAAAAATGTCTCTATGTTGCCCAGGCTGGTTTCAAACTCCTGCACACAAGTGATCCTCCTGCCTCGGCCTCCCAAAGTACCGGGATTCCAGGCTGGCCCCAGTTTTCCAGCAGGTCTGCACATGTGCTCACACCCTGCACTCAGAGGAGACCTCCACTGTTAGGGGGACCTAAACCCACGCTGCCTAGACCCCAGGGACAGAGGCCATTTGTGAGTCCCTCCCTTACTTTGCTTTTCTTCTGAGGAAGCTGCTTCCCGGTGATGGGAGGCCACTGTTCTGCGGAGGAAAAAGTGGGAAAAACAAAGCCAGTCAGCCGCTGGACTAAGTGTGTCAGGTTTCCCACAATTTCGTGGCTTGTTGTGGATGGGTGGGGCTGTGTTTTGAGCCTGGGGCATCCCTTTGCCTGCGGGTGCAGGACCAGGTGATTTTGGATCAGAGGCCCTTGTCCTTCCAGAAGCCAAACCCTGTTCTAAGCGTGAGGGTGCAGCAGTGAGCAAGACCCACCAAACCACCACCCTCCTGGAACGCACCCCACAGAGAGGGAACAGGGACACCAAGACCTGTGTGCAGGCAGCAAAGGTGTGGTGTCAGCTGGGGAGCAACTGGGACCCCTGAGCCCCACAGTAGGGGCTCATGGCGCTGAGAAGCACTGCCGCAAGAGCGCAGCCGGTAGGAGGAGCCACCAGTGCCAGGTTCACAGACAGTGTGAGCTCGGCCTGCTGGGAAGGCCAGGGGCTGGGCTGAGGGCCAGGAGGCAGAGCATGGGGGACTGAGGGGCTGTGCCTGGGACGGGGAGGAAAGGGCCTCGGACCAGATTCACTTTTGAAATAGAACCCAACAGCAGCCAGCCAGGTGGAGCAAGGCATGCAGGGCTGAGAGGGTGCAGGGGGCGAGGAGGAGCCACTAGGACGGGACCCAGGGGTTCAGGTGAAAGACAGCGGTGGCTCAGCCCAAGGGGTGGCAGCGGTGAGGTGGGTGGACGGCTGGATGCTGGCAGCCATCCTCATAATTGATGCTGCTGTAACAGCTCATCACAAACCCCGCAGCTTCAAATAGTCCAGTGTAGGATCTCCTGGTTCCCGTGGGTCAGGCGTTGGGGCAGGGCTCAGTCTGCTGCTTTGGGACTGCTGAGCTGCAATCAAGGTGCTGGCCAGGATGGGCTCACCTTGGAAACTTCTGGTAGAAAAGGATCCACTTCCAGGCTCTCTTGGTCATTTGAAGTCTCTTTTCTTTGGCTGTTGGGCTGAGGGCTCAGCTTCTCACCAGCTGTTGACCTGAGGCTGCCCTTAGTTCCTGCCCCACGGGCCTCTCCAACACAACACCTTGCTTTATCAGAGCCAGGACGGACAGTCTCTAGCAAGACAGTAGTGACAGTCTGCCCATTACGTTTTCCATGGTCTGCTGGTTAGAAGGACTGGCTAGGTCCAGCCCACACTCCAGGGTGGGGATGGCCCAAGGACAGGAATCCCAGGAGCTGGGGACTTCAGTGGCATCTGACAAGCTGCCTGACTTAGGAGCTCAATGACAGCGCCAGGAAGCTGCAGTGGGCTGGAGTCAGGGCAAGGGACAGCAGGGCAGTCAGGAGCTCAGAATACACAGATGCCCCCGGGGCAGTCTCTTCTGCACCTGGGGGCAGCAGAACCTACACCTGGGGTTTCTGAACAACAGTTGTGGCGGTATGGAAGGACCCCCATGACATACAGCGTGGAGTGTGGCATGAAGGAATGTGGAAACCCTTCTCATGGTGGTCTGCACCTCAGCCCCTCCTGAGCCCATGGGCCAACCTGCCTGCTGCCTTCCTGCCTGCCTGCCTGCCTGCCTGTCTGTCTGTCTGCTGAGGGCTCCCTGATTCCCTGAACCCAGACAGCCTCCTGGGCCTTTGTGATCCCAGGGCCTCCAGCCAAACCTGGTTGATATTTTTTAACCACCACCCTCTTCCCCTCCCTTATTTTGCTTTTCTTCCAGAATTGTCCCACTGTAAAAACTTGAGCAGGTCTGGACAAGTGAGGCTGGCTCCATGTATCCAGAATCGACAACAGGCTCCCCGGCTCGGCTCTCCCTGCGGCAGACAGGCTCTCCCGGGATGATCTACAGGTGATCCCCACCCCTCACCCAGGCCACCTCCCAGGGTTCATCCTGCCTTGAGAAGGGGTTCCCAAACCACTGTCCTCCCCTCTGGAGGAGGGAGGGCCCAAGCAGGACCCACAGGCTTCTGCCTGCCACGGGCTGCAAAGTGCACGCCGGCAAGCGTTTTCTCCAAGAAAGGAGCAGGGGCTTTAAAGACCCAAGTGGGAGAGAAAAAAACAAAACTTCTCTGGGGGGTTTGAGCCAGAGTAGACTCCTTTCTTGTCCCTGACCCTTTCCAAATATCTTGTTCAAGGGTAACAGAGGCCTGAGGGTGAGTGCACGTTCAGGGCCGATGCCGGCATTCTTTTCTTCTCACTTCATACTCTGCCGCTCCAGTGATGTGGCCCCGCCAGTTTCTCCTTAGGATCACGACCTTGCAGGCCTTTGGGGAACCATGTCTGCCCTTTTCCCAACACCAGAGGGAGTTGGGGTGGCCAGATGTTCCCGGGCACCCTGAGCCCCTCCTTGAGGAACTCACTTCCACCTGCATCCATGGCTGTTTCTGTCTGCACCATAATCAGCCCTGAACAGCCGAGGAGGGCGTTCAGTGAGAGCTGAGGCTCTGGGGACAGAGCATAGACCCCATGAAAGACGAGCACACAGGCAGGACCCCAGCAGCCCATCGATCTTGGGCAGCTGGACCTTTTGGGATCATCGTTAGGGCCTGAGCCAGGGCCCATGTCTGAGACAGCCAGGGAAAGGCCGTGTCTGTCCTAAAAAGAGCCCAGCAGGCACGTGCGGGTTTGCCAGCACATGGGTTCTCGGCGTGTCTGGGTTGGAGGGTTTTCAGCCATTGCCTGCAAGCATATTGCAAAGCAAGTCCTGCAGCATGTTCAATCCAAACTGACCCTCACCCGGAGGTTCTCCATGGAAAATAGGGCCAGGCAGGAAGGAGCCCTTGTGTCCAGGAAACTGGCTCCAGGGTGGCCACTGGGTGGCGCTGCTGCAGAGCGTTTAGCACCCACCGCGCATCCTCGGAGACCATCCTGAGCAGGGGGCCGGCAGGGGCCTGGGGGACATGGGACGTTGGTGGTGCTTTCTGAGCTGCACCTGCTGGGGTTGATGCCAACTATGGACTCTCTCTCTTCTCTCCCTTTCTCCTTTTTCTCTTTCCTCCACTGCTGTCCGAAGTACTCGGTATGGAAGTCCCAAAAGACAGCTCCAGTTTTACAGGTAAAAACAGTCTTCATTCTCCCTAAAACTCCAGCGAGCCCAATGGCCAGGGAGTGGGTGGGAGGACGGCAGCCTTGCCAAGCAGGGCGTGCTGGTGTTTTCTCTGAAGCCAAAGCCCCCTGAGACCCCCAGGCTCTGCTTATCACCTCTGTGCCTACCCACAATGTCCTGTGCAATGTCCTGATGGAAAATGGAAAGTCGGGTTAATTGTATGTGTTAATCTACCATAAGTTTGCTTTGATTTGAGCAAATGGGCTTCTGATGACTGCCAAGCTCTCAGCCAAAGCTACCGTTAAAGCGTCACTCATCAGGCAGTGAGGGAGACACCTTCCTGTGGTCGCCGGCTAGTGCTTCTTCTGTTATCAGAATACAGGATGTGGTGAGCCCATCCGTTCTCGCTTTGCTTGTGGGTTTGAACTATCTGGAACTCACAGAGCTCCTCAGGCTCATCGAAGGCTAGTGCCTTCTGGGAGTGTGCAGTACTGATAGGACTTGGATCAGTGACATCTTTCTAATGTGTTTCTCTATTGGTAAATTAACAAACCGGGCACATTCACCTGGCAAGAGACTGTGCCCCAGCAGGACGTGGCATCAAGATGCCAGGCTTAGGGCCCCTCAGGGTGCTCTCGGGCAGACCCGTTCCTCCCTCTGGGCTGCCTCTCCCTCACCTGTAAGGCAGAGGATGCATGTTCTTGGTGCAGCCTCCAACCCTAGGAAGTAAAATGGCAGGACTGCCTGGAATCTGTGGGGCTGCTGTCTCCCCATGCCTCGGGACTGTTTGGGGAATCAGCACAGCTTCTGGCAGCAGGCGCCTAGTATGCGTTGCTTCATCTTGGCATTCAGGCTGGGAGGTCTCTCTGCGCGGACCCGGACATCTCCTGGTGACAGTGCTCTGGGGTTGGTGCCGATGTGCAGGGCAGTGAGCATGAGGATGGCAATGGATTTCCATGTGGCTTTTCTCTCACGTTTCCCCCCCCACCCCCTCCTCGACAGCTCAGCACCTCTGATGGGACCCTGGACCTGGGTGCTTAAGCTGATCTGTGCCCTTGGGAGGTTCTGCTCCTTACAGGGAGCTCTGCAGACATGGCCAACTCTTTGATTCTACTGATATTTGGGTAGATAAGATTTTACCTTAAATAGTTAAATCTGAACTTGTGCTTGCAAATGCTTCGCCAGGATGAAATGTTTGTTTTGTGATGCATGTTTGCGTGGTGTAACATATCCTAATGAATAGACGCCACTCATCCCAGGGGATTTCATCCGTGAAATGAAACATGTACCTGAACTGCATCCTCAGAGAGCCCTGGGCAGCCTCAGCCCTCAGAAGGAAGGGGTGAGGTCCGATGTGCAGGCAGGAAAATCCCAGGTGCAGACCAACCAGTTCAGAGGGTCCACCCACAGCCACAGACCGGCCAGCTCAGAGGCAGGAAAATCCCAGGTGCAGACCAACCAGTTCAGAGGGTCCACCCACAGCCACAGACCGGCCAGCTCAGAGGGCCCACCTCCAGGAGGGGCTGAGTAAATTGTCCAGTGTGACCAAGTTGAAGTGAGAGCCTTCCAGCCCCATACGACAACCGTCAGAATCCCACAGGCTCAACATGTGGTCCTCCACCGGGAGCCCTGTGCATGGGAACCTTCATTTACAGGTGGCTCTGGGCCCCAAGGACAAGGTCTGAAGCTCACCCTCTAGGCTCTCAGCCCCACATGCCCGTGTCCACAGGCTCTGGCATTTCTGCCTCTTGGATCTCTAGGGGTTCACTTGTGTGTCTGTCTATTGTGGGGGCTCTGGAGATGACCTGTAAGGGCTGGGGTCTTTGTTCACAGGCTGGGGGCCACTCCTAATGGGGCACCCTCATCACACCAAGCATGCCACGAAACATGGCTGGTGGATGGTTCTTTCCATTACTTAGGCCTGGCCCTCTCACAGGGCAGAGGCGCTCCAGGCACACATCCTGCCCCCATGCAGCCCCCAGGCAAGGAATCAAGACAGGACACTGTGCCCGTCAGCTGTCCACCCAGTGCTGCATGACAAACAGCTCCAAAACTCAGTGCCATGCAGCAATCAGCGTCTCTTCCTTGCTTCTCTGTCTGCGGGTTAACCAGGAGCTCATGTAAGCTGGTTCAGCTGGGTTTGTCTCCAGGCTGCAGGTTGGATCCCCTCGCCCTCCATCTTCCCATCCTTCTTAACCGGGGCCTGTCCCAGGCATGCACCTCCTACAGCAGAAGTGCCAGAGAAAAGGCAGAAACATGCAGGGTCTAAGGCCTGTGGTTGGGTCGGAGTGCTGTCGTCTCTGCTCATATGCTTTTGACCAAAGTAAGTCTCATGAACCAGCCCAAAGTCAAGGGGCTGGAAACATATTGCCCCCCACCAGCGGGAGGAGCTATAAAGTCACACTGCAAAGGGCGTAGATACAGAGAGGGGTGAAGGATTGGGAGCAATACTTCCATGCACCCGAGGTCTTAGATCACTCTGATGATCTCCAGAAGGCAAAACACGTCATGGGAGAGGCCCAAAGAGCCTCTGGGGTCTGAGGAAGGAGTGGCCACAGCCAGCCGAGAGCCAGGAAGGCTTCGTGGAGAAGGCAGCATGGGCTTGATCTGAACCTTGAAGGCTGTGCAGGATTCAACACGGAGACTGGGAAGCACCTTCCCATAGATACAACAGCCCGAGCCCCAGCTCAGAGGTGTCCACAGAGAACAGGAAATGACAGTTACCCAGCCTGGGCCATCAGGGACATGATAGAGAACGAGGAGAGGCAGACTACAGAGGTGGATGTTGGTGGGGGCCTCAAATGCCAAGCTACAGGGCTCGGATGCATTCAGAGGGCACTGGGGAGCCATCTATGGTGTTTGAGCAGGGCAGGAGTCAGAGATCTGCTCTGGGAAGGAAGCCCGGTAGCAGGAAGTAAGACGGGAGAGAGGCGGATGCAAGGAGACTGATGTCCAGGAAAGGTGCAGAAGGACTGAGCTACCGGAACTGCAGAGAGAATGAAGGGGTACAGGACCTGAGAAAAGGACATCGCAACCACCGGGCTGGCCGCTGATGGGCAGATGCTGAGACAGAGAGGGCCAGAGAGGAGCAGCAGACCCAGGGAAAGAGAGGGCCTCTTTCGGAGCATGTGAGGTGCAGGCCACCCCGACCAGGGTGACATGAGGAACTCACAGAGTGGGCTTGGGCCTTTGGGGGCAGTCCATCCAATTCAGTCGCCAAGCCCTTCCCAGCTAGTCACCCACAGCCAGACACCTCTGGACTCCGCATCCTTTCCCAGCCTCCCACTTCATTTACCTTTCACCCTGCATCTAGGGTGCTGATTTCCTGTCCCGCACCTTCCCCCATGGCAGCCACCACTCTTTGCTCATTTGTCATGGGGGGAGATAGTTCTGCCTCCATTCAAAATCCCACATTCATTGTTTCAATTTATCAGCCAGAAGATGATGTCCTGCTGGGACTTTGCTGGCATCCTGTGACACACAGTGACCCTAGGGGTTGTGACCCTGGGGTTGCGGCTCAGCACTTAGCCTCATCCCAGAGCTCAGCCTTGTTTGGCGTGGTCTCAAAGTATTTCCCAAACGCCAGGTCAGGACATGTGCTGTGGAGAAGGGCTCCTCTGTCTCTGCCTGGAGTAAGCAGCAGTGTGGCATCCACATAGCAGGTTCTGGGGCCCTCCTGCCATGTATGGTACTGGCAGTATCAGATATGCCAATCTGGGGTGTGCCCTGGTGAGGAGAGGAAGAATGTCCTCGTGAGCTGAACAGAGGCCTCTGCAGACGCCCTTGGGCTGTGAGTGGTGGTCCCATACCACGAAGCCCCCAGCCACCCTGCTGCACAGTTTAGAATTGAGTGGGGTGCAGAAGCTGCAGGCTCTGTGTCCCACGCTAAAGTACCAAAGAGTAAGTCCTGCCCCTTTTGACCTGTGGGTCCAAGGCTTTGTGTTTCTGGCACACAGGGTTGGTGGAGGCAGCAAGGGTAGGCCTGAGGGACTGGCAGGACCCCCACCTTGGCCTGTACCCCAACTCTGCACACTAGGAGTGGGCCTTGCCAGGTTGGGGGACTGGCAGGAACCCCCGCCTTGGGCTGCACCCCAACTCTGCGCACCAGGAGGGGGCTTTGCCAGGTTGCAGCACGGAACTGCACTTTCCGAGCTTTTAGGGGAAGAGGCGCTCATGAATAATTCAGCCTCTTTCGCTGAGATGAAAACGCCCTAATAGAACTAATGGACTCGCTGCCTCAAAACACGACTCTGGTGGGACTCATCTCATTCACCAATTGCTTCTGACGTCCTGCAGTGACACTCCCTAATGAAAAAGCTGCGTGCCAGATCCTTAGAGCGTCTAGTGATCCCTAATAAACTAGACTGTGGCCTTTTTAACAAGCAGACGCCCCCAGGAAGGCAGGTGAGTCCTCCCTTCAGCCCCAGGACTGGATGCAGCCGCTACCTTCCCAGGGGAGGTGCTGCTCGGGGGTTCGAATCCCCGGGAATGAGAATAAGAGGAGACAATATTTTGGGATGCTTTTGGCTAATCTGAAATTAGACCCTCTGTGTTTTTTCAAAGCAGAAGACCTCAAAAAAGAGACAGCCCGAGGTAAACCTGGAATGACTGTGATGGATGGGGTGGTGGGCGGTGGCTTCAGCCGGGCAGCATCTCTCGCTTGAGCCTGCTTGCAGCCCAGACCTGCCCCAGGCTGGCTGTTTCCCCGTCTGCTGGAGACTCAGCCATCTAGCTCCCACCTCGTTGTATTCACCGTTGATTAAGATTTAGCATTTTCCAATTTTGCCCAGAGCGCGGTCGGGGAGGTTCGGTCTTGTCTGTGCAGGAAGCACGTGCCAAGGGAGCCGGGGGTGCTTGTTTGGGCGTCGGTTTGCTGATTGTCCTTGGGCGCAAATTCCTTTGTGTTTGCACTGATGCAATGCCGTGCATTGTAGAGCCGCACCCCGGAATGGTAGCAGCTCCCCTTCAGTTTCCGCTTTTGAGAACTTTGGTTGGGCTCTCTGCTCTCTGGACAGGTGTCACCATGCAGAAGTGACAGTCCGGATTCCTTCTCAGTCTCACAATTTGTGCTTTCTTGGCTTTCAGTAAACAAAACGATTCAGAAATTCCAGGTAGAGGAGTCTGAGAGGAGGTAGTGATTCCTACTGACTTAATGAGGTCAACATCTTTCTTTCATTTTTCCGTGTCACAGTGTTAATTCACCTGAATCCCCCTGGGCCTCTGATCTACAGGAATAGATCTGCACAGGGCAGGCCCAGCCCAGGAAAGAACTTGTAGCGGCCACATAATTAGCCATGGCTATTGAGGAGGGGCTCATTTTGCTTGGTACCAGGATGGTGAGGGAGTGTCAGGGCTCAGAGACCCTCACTCTGGAAAGAAGCTGGATTCTGGGATATTTTGAATCAGGTCAGGGGTCACTGCACTCTTGAGTTCAGGAAAAGTGGGGTTCCCGAGGCAGGCACCCGGCACTGGGGCCACTTCCTCCTCCCTGCAGTGTCTCACGGGGGCCCTTCATCCAGGGACCTGATGCTGTTAGAGTCACCTTCGCTGAAAACCAGGAATGGAACCCCGGTGTGAGAGAGTCCAGAGGAGCCGGCCTTTGTCCTCTGTTCCCGGGCACCGCTGGTAATGGGCAGAGCCTCTTGGCCTTTGGCATGCACACATCTTTCTTCCCCCGTGGCAGCCCTCCCAGAGTCATGACCTCTCAGGACCACGGGGAGCCCCCACTGTGCAGGAGGATGCAAGTCCTGGTGTGGGAGCCCCACACATACAAGAGAGGGCCACTTGCAAAGAGCCGGTGGGCCTGAGGCAGGAAGCCAGTCCCACCCCCACCAACTGCCGCCCGGCACTGCCAGGAAATGCCCAGGTGGAGCCCTGGTTGGCCTTTTGGAGCCTGGGCATTGGTTACTCCCACCCACATCCCCAAACTTGGCCCCTCACCATCTTGCCGGGAAGGTGCACATTCTCTGCAGGAGGGGGTGATTATTCACCTCTGTGTTCTCTCCCTTAAGCATTTTCTGGGGAGATTTGGTATCTGTGTGGCTCACTCCTCTAACTCAAGCCTGTGGTCACAAGTTCCTTCCAGCCTTCCTGCTGGCCCCTGGTGGTGGAGTTTTCTCTCCATGGCATTTATCATAATTGGTGTCATCCCACACCCCCTACAAGACTCGCTCCTGGCAGCTTCACCAGCTCCCACCCGGTTATCCAAAGTGTCATCTCACACAGCCCACAGCAGCCTGGTACAACAGGCGTTGTACCCACCTCATAGATGTGGAGGCTGAAGCTGGAAGTGGTCAAGGTACCTGCCTGGGTCACGCCATGAGCAGATGACAACCAGAGCTGCCTCTGTCCAGAAGCTGGGCACTCAGCCACCCTGTCCTCCTGCCCTAGGGCCTTGGCTGTATTTCCAGGTCCAAACCAGACCCGGGTTGCTTTTTGTGGGTAATATCTTAAAAGCTAATGGCTATTGATCTCAGCCTCATCGGGCCAGGCAGGGAGCTTGCACGTCTGAGGCTGGACCTGCCTTTCAGAAAGAGCCCTGCGGCTGCAGCCTGCCCAATTGGCCTTCTTTCTAAACACAGACCTCAGGGAAGCAAGGGCTGGCCTCCATTTGCCCCACACAGGGCTGGCCGCAGGCCACACAGCCACCTCAGAAGCAGCTGCCTGCCGTGCACATGGAGGGAAGGGAGTGGCCACCAGCAGGCAGGGAGGGGGAGCTGGAGCTGCTGCCTGTGGGTTCCCAGAGCCTCACTTCCTAAGATGAGCCTGTCCTGGAGTCTGGGCCTCTCTGCCCTCCAGAGCTATTCTCCCAGAAGGCAAGGCTTTCCATGCCAGGGCACCCTGCCTGCTCTAACATCCAGAGGTCCCACAGCCAACACCCCTCCCAGCATGGAAATGAGCAGTGGTGAATGCAAGTCCTGGTGTGGGAACCCCCCAGCAAGAGAGGGAGAGACCTGCAGAGAGCCCCTGGGCCTGAGGCAGGAAGCCAGCCACGCCCTGGTTGGCCTTTTGGAGCCTGGGCCTTGGTTGTTGTTCTACAAGTATCTGACCCCCTCCTCTGTGCACGAGGGGCGCTCCCGTGGGCACTGAGCAGGCAGCAGTGGCAGCAGGCAGAAGGGTCCCTGCCCTCCTGGACCCAACTTTCAGGGGAGTGAATTCAGCACACAAGACAACTAGAAAGGAATCTGCAAGGTGGATGCTGACAAGCACCATGGAGACAGTTCACAACAGGAAAGAGGCACGTGGCATGGTGTGCATGAGGCAGAGGGTAGGATGGGAAATGCAGGACCCCCTGGGGGCCATGCCCATCAGACAGAGGTGCAGGCTGGAAGTGACTGGCATGGCAGGCTGCCCAAGAACAGCTGGTTGCCAGCCTTCAGGGTGGGTGCCATCCAGCCCTGACTAGGGTGGTGAGGCCAAGGCCTGTGTGGACATTGCTCCCCATCTCCCTGTGTGGACATTGCCCCCGTCTCGGGGGCTCCTTGCCCTCTGGTCTCTCTTTAGCTCCTCTCGGAGCCCACCTTCCCTACCTCAATTGCATGTTCATGCCACAGGCATTTGCAGGCTCCACTCTGCGCCAGGCCTCATGCTGGGTGCGACAGGGCAGACATGAAGGATCCCTGCAAGTAAGATACAGATGAATACCTGCAGAAAAATCTCTGTGAAAGGGGCAGCTGAGGGGCTCCTGGAGGTCAACCCCCTCCCTGGGTGCACGTGTAGACAGAGCAGCGAAAGGTCAACAGGCTGCTCACCCGTTCTGGAAGGACCCTGTCACATGGGGCTCGTTGCAAACTCCTGCCCCTTGTGGCTCCTTCATTAGGCCTCTGGAGCACACCCCAGGAAGGGCCTGGCCTGGGGCAACTCCAAGACATCTCAGCCCCCATCAAGGGCCATGCCAAAGTCTCTGTAGCTGCCTCAGCCCCCAGAATAGCCCTCCCAGCTCCTTCCCAAGGATAATTGGACTTTTCCTCTCTGGGGCAGAAGGTGGGGACAGTGCTGGCTCCTCTCCAGCTCCCAGGCCAGGTTCCAGGATCCCAGTCTTCAGCTGGCCCAGCTGAAATGGTGACTTCCCCTCTGCACCTTCTCTCCCTGGTGACAATGCTGGGCTGCAGTGCAGGCCCCGTGGGCCATGATGAAGGCTTCGGTCAGGTGGGGCGAGGGTCACTGGACTGTGGACCTCCTTTGTATGGAGCCTGCCTCCATGTCCTCATTGCCCTGTCACAGACTGCAGGGTGAGGACTCACAGTCCCCTTCACTGGTCCACTCACTGTTGTGTATGTGAATTAACACCAGTGGATGTGTTCTGGATGCACGTTTCTCCCTTGACCTTTTAGTTGTCCACCATCTCTTAGGGCTCACTGCACGTCTGTCTGTGTTGAAATGCCTCATTCTTGACAGCAGCACAAATTCCCACTATGTGGATGGACTGTCACTTAGGTAACCAGTTTCCCTACTGATGGACATTTATGTTGCTTTAGCTTATAAGAATGCACATCCATTATTTAGGCTATTTACCCATGGTTCTTCACATAGAAACTTTGAAACTCCCCTGTCACAACTAAGCCTCTTTTCCCAACCAACTCTCCCCTGCAACCTGCTTAAATGCATTCTGCTCAGTCTTTCTATTGCAAAAAGCATGAAGCCCAAAGATGGTGCAGTAATGCTTTCAACAAGCAAGGATGTGTTGTATAGTATCACAACACATTTTCCTTTACAAGGCCAGGAACAAATAGGACCTTCCCGGGTTAGGGCCACCTGGCATGCAGGGGTGAGGTGCCTTCCTAGTATAATTACAGGAGAGTTTATTTCAGCAACAGGTGTGTGCTGGACTGCTTTCCCAGGGACAGCTCTTGACCCAGTTTTACCCTGGGAACCACCTCAAGAGAGCCCTGTAATATGGCACTGCAGTCACCACGGAACAGCAGCCCTGGTCTTCAGCGTTTGGGAGGGCTCAGGCTCTGCATGCTGTCTGTGCTCCCGTTTTCGTTTGGACACTTGAGGTGCAGCTGTCCTGCCTGGAAGCCAGTTTTGCCTGTGCTTGTCTCATGGTTGCAGGGGGCAGAGGAGGGCAGCTTAGCTGGAGTTCCCGGCAAGCACTGCTTTGCGGACTGGGAATCTCATGCCAAGAGGTGTTTGCATCCAGGGGCCAGGTCATACTCCTAGACACCAAGACCTTCTGGTGGCGGCGCTAGTTAGAGGATGTTTTGCTGCAGCTGCCCCCTGCCCCAGGCCCAGCCATCCAGGCTGGGGCATGCGGGACATTGGCACACTGTCTAACTCATCACTGTCTGGACAGCGGCGGCTCCCAGGCCAGGCGGCACCATGCTGTCCATGACATACAGTGAGAGTCTGCGGAGCGTGAGCAGCAGGTGCCACTCTGAATGGGCCCTGCACCCTGTCCGCCAGACCGACATGCTGGAACTGCAGCGTCTGCGGGAGGTGCGGGCGGCAGCCCAGGCCAGGAACATGGAGAGCTTCCTCCGCATGCACGGCCTCTCCCTGGACGGCTGCACTGCCCAGCGCACAGGCATGAAGTATCGGTAAGGGCCGGGCAGGGGGGTGGGGTGGGAAGTCTGATTTCAGCCATATAAAAACATATAAAAGGGCCTGGCACAGTGGCTCACGCCTGTAATCCCAGCACTTTGGGAGGCTGAGGCAGGTGGATCACCTGAGATCAGGAATTCGAGACCAGCCTGGCCAACACAGTGAAACCCCATCTCTACTGAAAATACAAAAATTAGCTGGATGTGGTAGTACATGCCTGTAGTCTTAGCTACTCAAGAGGCTGAGGCAGGAGGCAGGAGAAATGTTTAAACTCAGGAGGCTGAGGTTGCAGTGAGCCAAGATCACACCACTGCACTCCAGCCTGGGTGACAGGAGTGAGACACTGTCTCAACAACATCAAAATGTATCAAAGAAGAAAATGAGGCAAGGCACAGTGGCTCACGCCTGTAATCCCAACACTTTGGGAGGCCGAGGTGGGTGGATTGCTTGAGCCCAGGAGTTTGAGACCAGCCTAGGCAACATGGCAAACCCATCTCTACCCTAAAATATAAAGAAATTAGCTGGGCGTGGTGGCATGCACCTGTAGTCCCAGCTACTTGAGAGGCAAAGGTGGGAGGATAACCTGAGCCCAAAGACACTGAGGCTTCAGTAAGCTGTGATTGCACCACTGCATTCCAGCCTGAGCAACAAAGTGAAAAGTGAGACCCTGTCTCAATAAAATTAAATAAAAAGTGCCATAATCCTATCCTATCAAAAGATAAGCCCTATTAAGAGTTTGGGGGCAGGCGCAATGGCTCACACCTATAATCCCAGCACTTTGGGAGGCCAAGGTAAGCTGATCACTTGAGGTCAGGACTTTGAGACCAGCCTGGCCAACATGGTGTAACCCCATCTCTACTAAAAATACGAAAATGAGGCAGTCGTAGTGCTGTGCACCTTTAGTCCCAGCTACTTGGGAGGCTGAGGCAGGAAGATTGCTTGAACCTGGTAGACAAATGTTGCAGTGAGCAGAGATCGCACCACTGCACTCCAGCCTGGGTGACAGAGGGAGACTCTGTCGCACAAAAAAAAAGAGAGTTTGGTAAATTCTCCCTGGGATAAAAATGTGTGGGGGATGTTTCTCCATGGGGAAAAAAAAATGTGTTTCTGGGTGTTGGAGACCCTAATCTAAGTGATAGGCACCTAGGTCTTTTCTTGGAACCTCCAAAGGACATTCTTTTTACTGCTCGCGTCGTTGAATTCAGCACGTCGGACAGCGCTCTGCTAGCCGTGGTTCTCTGGCTGTTTTTCTTTTCTGAATCCCTGTAGGTTGCAAATTGACAGCTGTATCTTCTATGCTGCTCAGGAACAAGCCCCTGTGAGAGCCAGTCAGCCAAAGGGCTCTCTCCCCACCCAGTCCTTGTAGAGTTGCCAGTTAAATTTGAATTACAGGTAAACAACAAATAAATTTTTAGTATAAATATGTTCCTTGCAATATTTGGGATATATTTATACTAAAAAGTTACTCATTGTTTATCTGAACTTCAGATGTAACTGGGCATCCTGTGTTTCATCTGTCAACCCTAAATCTCTGGCTTCCGTCTGAGACAGGCCCCTGGGATTATCTGCGTGCTCTCTGCAGAGTGGAGTGGAGGCCAGGACTGTTCCTTTCATGTTTTCTCCTGTGCGCAGTGTGTTTGGTCCTTCAGCCCGTTGTTTGAGGTGTGTGGTTGTTACTTTAAAGAAACAAAACACTTCTGACTGGGCGTGGTGGCTCACCCCTGTAATTCCAGCACTTTGGGAGGTCAGGTGTTTAGAACAGACTGACTAACCTGGTGAAACCCCATCTCTAAAAAAATAAATAAATAAACATTTTTAAAATAAAGAAAACACTTCTCCTGTGAGTCCATTAGATGGCAGAGTTTTTCAGGCTTTGTATCCTAAATCCAGTTGTAAAGGAAGGACAAAGGGTCTGCTAGTTTGGCCACAGCTGACCTCCTCGTTCTGCTGGAAATTTCTTAAGAAGGAGACGCTGTGCATTCATGAGGGGCTAGTCATTGATGTCTTTTGTTTATTCAGTAAATGTTTGTCAAGAGTCTACTTGGCACCAGTCGCTGGGCCAGATCCTGGAGCTGCTGCACAAACAAAATCAACCAGGTCTCCACCCTCATGGCAGCCATGACCGGGGGTGGGGTGGGGGGGTGCAGAGAAGCAGCAAGCACCCACGGAGATAAGTTCCAGCAATGGCCACTTGCCAAGGCAGCAAAGCAGGACAATGCAATAAAGAGAGAACAGGGAGGTCGAGGGGGAGCGCTCTGAGAGAGGGGTCATCTGAAGATGTGGAGAACATTCTCTTGGAGAACATTCCAAGAGAAGAGGGGTCTGGAATGGACCCTTCTCCATGTTTCAGGAGCTAAAAGAAGGCCCAGGTGGCTGCGCTGGAGGGAGGAGGGTAGAGGACACGAGGTGATCAGGCAGGGAGGGGCCAGACCCCATCCTCCAAACTCTGGGAAAATCTCAGCTCCCTCTGATGTGGACAGGATTTGTGATGGAGGAGAGTTGAGTGGGTTGAATCAAGACACAAAATTCACATTCATCCGAAGCCTCAGAATATGACATTAGGCTGGGTGTGGTGGCTCATGCCTCTATCCCAGCACTTTGGGAGGCAGCCTGAGCAGCATGGCGAAACCCCATCTCTAAAAGCAATCAAAAAATTAGCCAGGCATAGTGACACATGCCTGTGGTTCCAGCTACACAGGAGGCTGAGGTGGGAGGATCACCTGAGCCCAGGACTTCAAGACTACAGTGAGCCCTGTTTGTGCCACTGCACTCTAGCCTCTGGAAAATACACCAGAGGTATTTTCCATTTTACATCTGCCATGCAGAAAAGTGGGTGCCGTGCAGAGAGTAGCCGCTGGTCCTTTTGTTACTTGGGCATGTAAAGTTGGGGTTTTCCTTTTGACTTAGTTTTAGGAAATCAGTGGGAATTGGCAGCAGAGTGAGACTCTGTCTCAAAAAAAAAAAAAAAAGAATGTGACATTATTTGGAAATATGGTCACTGATATAATTAGTTAAGATGGGGCAATGGGGCCATTTGAGATTAGAATGGACCCTAAATGCTATGATTGGTGTCCTTATAAGAAGGTTGTGTGGTGACAGAGAGTGGAGCGACGCGTCCACAACCCAAGGAACTTCACATCTTGGTGTTACCAGTGGAGGGTGTCCAGGTTCCTGGCATCTTGAACAAAGAATTGGGCAAAACACACATACAAAGCAAGGAAAGAATGAAGCAACAAAAGCAGCCGAGTGTGGTGGCTCAAGCCTGTAATCCCCACAGTTTGGGAGGCCAAAGCTGGTGGATCATATGAGGCCAAGAGTTCAAGAGCAGCCTGAGCATCATGGCAAAACCCCATCTCTATTTAAAATACAAAAATTAGCAGGACGTGGTGGTGGCTCACACCTGCAGTCCCAGCTCTTTGGAAGGCTAAGGCAGGAGAATCGCTTGAATCTAGGAGGCAGAGATTGCAGTGACCGGAGATTGAATCATAGCACTCCAGCCTGGGTGACAGAGAGAGACTCAATCTCAAAAAAAGAGAGAGAAAGAAAAGAAAACAAAGGTACACTGCACAGGATGGGAGTGGGCAAGCGGCTCAACAGACTGGATACAGAATTTTCTGGGGTTAAATACCGTGTAGAGGTTTTCCACTGGTTACTTGATATACGCCCTATGTAAATGAAGTAGTGGCCTGTGATCAGTCTGATTAGTTGCAGAAAGTGACCGATTAGAGGCTGAAGTGAAGTTACAAATTACATGTGTATGCAAATGAAGACCTGGCCCTGCAACCAGCCTGATTGGTTGCAAGAGGGGACCAATCAGAGGTATTTTCCATTTTTCATCTGTCAGGCAGAAAAGGGGGTACCATGCAAAGAGAGTAGCCTCTGGTCCTTTTGTTACTTGGGCATAGAAAATTGGGGTTTTCCTTTTGACTTAGTTCTAGGAAGTAATCAGGAATTGGCCTTCAGTTTGCTGCCTCCAGACCTAGTCTCCTGCCCCACCAGGAGCTGCCAGAGGCTGGAAGAAGCAGGAAAGGACACTCAATTCAAAGGGAGCCCTTCCCACACCTGGACTTTAGACTCCAGAAGTGGGAGAGAAGACATTTCTGTTGTTTTAAGCTCTCTAATTTAGGGTTCTTTGTAATGACAGCAGCAGGGAACTACCACAGGTGGGGAGAACATGTTTTATTTGTCTGACGCCCCAAGGAAAATGTCCAAGCAGCCTCTGAGACACTGCAGGACCCAATGTGGAGCTGAAATGCCCTTGGAGAACTCACTTCCTGGGGAGAGGAGGAGACCAGCAGACAAAGGCCCTTTTTTTTTTTTTTTTTTTAATTGAGACAGAGTCTTGCTGTGTTGCCCAGACTGAAGTGCAGTAGCATGATCTCAGCTCACTACAACCTCTGCCTCCCAGGTTCAAGTGATTCTCCTGCCTCAGCCTCCTGAGTAGCTGGGACTGCAGGCATGAACCAGCACACCTGGCTGATTTTTATATTTTTAGTAGAGACAGAGTTTTGTCATGTTGCCGAGGCTGGTCTTGAGCTCCTGATCTCAGGTGGTCCACCCACCTTGGCCTCCCAAAGTGCTGGGATTACAGGTGTAAGCCCCCCCACCTCCGACCAACAAAGGCCCTTTAGCGGTTGATGGGCCAAAGGTTGTTGTTTACACTGGTTGGGGTGAAGTGGCAGGGAGCGGGGGATGGTGGCCTGTGGTGAATTTCATTTTGCTGCACCCAGGCTGGCAGCAGTGGCATAGCGGGTGCTCCGTGATTCAAACCGCCGGTTATTACAGATCCTAGATAAATTTATTCTGTGGTTAACTCACCTCCATCAGTGACTGGGCTTCCACTAAACTTGGTCTTAAGTATGAATATAGAAAAGATGATACCTGGGGATAGGCGTTGGCCAGGGCACCAAGGAACCAGCTGTGCCCTCGGCCTGGGCGTTTTATCAGCTGAACTGAGCTGCAGCTGGTGGAGGTGGCGGGAAGCATTCCCGTTACACCTCCCCATTTTTTTTTTTTTAAGACAGAGTCTCACTCTGTTGCCCAGGCTGGAGTGCAGTGGTGCCATCTCAGCCTACCACAACGTCTGCCTCCCGGGTTCAAGCAATTCTCCTGCCTCAGCCTCCTGAGTAGATGGGATTACAGGCACGAGTTACCACACCTTGCTATTTTTAGTAGAAATGGGGTTTCATCATGTTAACCAGGCTGCTCTTAAACTCCTGACCTCAAGTGATCTGCCTGCCTCCACCTCCCAGAGTGATGAGATTACAGGCATGAGCCACCACGCCTGACTTACACTTACCCATGTTTTAAATTGTCCTCCATTCTTGCTGTTAAAAAGAATTTTAAGGTGAATTTTTAAATCCACACAGCCCTGGTGTAAGCGTGAGGGAGCAGGTGAGGGCAGCTGGTCTAGCACCTGCTTTCCCTCCCCCTGTGGATGGGTTCAGAGATGTGGCCTCAGACTCTGGCAGGCCAGAAGCTGTGGCCGGGTCCACGCCGTGCTGGCTACACACTAGGCCTGGGTTCGGCTGTGTTTTCCCTGTTCCCCATAGTGCTGGGAGGGAACCCAAACTCCCCACAAGGCTCCATGTGGCCCTAGCTCTCCTCCTTGGTTTCAAACCAGACCCCTCTGTCTCCCCCTCAGGAGGCTCTGGACGCCACCCCTTCTTTCTGTATCTCCAAAGGGAACTCATTCCCTCTGCAGGGCCCTCGCACTTTCTGTTCCCTCTGCCTGGAGGGTGCATCCGCAGACATGGCTGGTTCCTTCCCATCATCACATTTAAGCTTGGTCCCCAAAGAGACTGTCCCAGGCACCCACTCTAAACAAGCACTTACCAAGTCACTCCGAAGCCCCTCTCCTGTGTGAGTGTCTGCCTCACCCCTCCTCCATCTCGGTTGCCTTGCTTTTTGCCCATCTGCACTGCTTTGAGGTCAGAGCTTTGCCTGTCCCCTGGCAACCAGGATGCCCCCAGCCTCTGTGAGTATAGGTCACAAGGTGCTGCGTGGTCTTGGTCTTTTTTTTTTTTTTTTTAAAGACTGGGTTTAAGCATGTTGGTCAGGCTGGTCTTGAACTCCCGACCTCATGTGATCCGCCTACCTTGGCCTCCAGCATGGTCTTGGTCTTAATCCACTTCAAAAGCGCATGTCTCGTTCTGGCTGTGTCCTTGACAGTGAGAGAACAAGACTGACTGGGAGCTGGTCTGATGCTCTCTCTGCAGTTCAGGGAGCCTCTGCAGTCCTTGGGCACTGACCCTTGGTCATGAACTTCCTGGTGGGGCAGGAGTCCTGATTTCCTGTGCTTTCTGACTCCAGACCCCAGGCTCTTACCACAGGCTAAGGTTCACCAGGAAGTACTTGGTTGGTTGCCAGGTTCATTGAGCAGACTGTAGTTGCTCAGTTAACCATAAGCCATCACTTCCAGTGGGGCCAGCCAGGAAAGACTTCCTGGAAGAGCTGGGAATCCCCGTGTTTTTTAAAGGACAGGCAAGAAGGAGGGCACTTGAGGGCAGGAGGAGGGGCAGGAGAAAAACAGCAGAGGCCAGACAGGGTTGGCAGATTAACCTGCCTACAAGGCCAAGTCCATCCCGGGAAAGGGGGTTCTCCAAGGGACCGGGTCTGTCTTGGGAAAGATCCTGTTGGACTTTGCTGAGGCTGCTGTAACAAACTAGGTGGTTTACAACAACACAGGTTTCTTTTTCCTGGTTCTGGGGGCCACAAGTCCAGCGTCCAGGCGCGGCAGGGCCATACTTCCTCCGAAGGTCCCAGAGAGGGTCCTTTTTGCCTCCCGCAGTTTCTGGTGGTACCAGCGGTCCTGTGCATTCATCAGCTTGTGGCCACATAGCTCCAGTCTGTGCCTCTGCCCTCCCATGGCCATTTTCCCTCTGTGAGCCTCTATCTGCAAATCTCTCTCTGCTTATACAAACACCAGTCACAGCCAGGCACAGTGGCTCATGCTGGTAGTCCCAGAACCTTGGGAGGCTAAGGCAAGTAGATCGCTTGAGCCCAGGGATTCAAGGCCAGCCTGGGCAATGTGGCAAAACTCCAACTCTACAAAAAAATGCGAAAATTAGCCGGGCATGGTGGCATGTGTTTGTGATCCCTCCCAGCTACTCACCAGGCTGAGGTGAGAGGATCACTGAATCCAGGAGGCAGAGGCTGCAGTGAGCCGAAATCACACCACTGGCACTCCAGCCTGGGTGACAGAACAAGACCCTGCCTCAAAAACAAAAACCCAGTCATTGGATTGAAGGCCCACCCTAAGCCAGGATTGTCCCATCTTAACTTGATGACATTTGCAAAGACCTTGTTTGCCAATAAGGCCACACTCACAGGCATCAGGAATTCCAATCTCAACTGTCTTTTGGGGACACGTTTCCACCTGCCACAGGCCCCAAGGATTGACTCAGCACCTTGAACCTGCAGGAACATCCCTGAGTGTCCTGGGAGGAACTCAGGCCCCCACCAGCCACCTGTGTGACCTCAGATGAGTCCCCCGGCCTCTCCACAACTCAATTTCCTTACCTGGAAAGTGGAGACCATGGTCCCTACATCACAATTGTCCTGAGGACTAACTAAGATGGTGACACAACTCAAAGCTCTAGGCTGGGCTCCTTGAAGAGAAATGCAGGCTCTTCCTCTCCCTGGGAAAGGGACCTTCCCACCCAGCAGTCGTTGTCCAGGCATCTGAACCGTCCTCTATCTGTCCGTCTTGGGGTCTCATTCATGCACCTAGTCGCACTTAGAGCTGCAGTTCAGTGCCACGCAGACGGGGCAGAGGCATCAGGAAGGGAGGGAGGCAAGCAGCCAGTCATTCTGGAAGAGCTGCAAGGCCAGACACAGAGGCTGGGAGAAAGCCAGCTGGCAGGCCCAGGGCTCTCCATAAGGCCCTGCCCAGGACCATAGCGGGCAGCTATGTGGGGCCTGTGTTGGGGCCGGGATGGCTTCTGCTGGCAGTGGGCACCACATTGGAGACTTGGTGGTCATAGTCATCCCAGGCATGGGAACAGCATCCATCTGCAGCCCCAGCCTCTCCAGCCCCAGCTCCCCTAAAGGGACAGAACAGCCTTTCCCTCCCCAAGTGCTGCTGAAGGAGGAGTGGGAGGAAAGGCAGAGACCCAAACACCTGCCCTGGTTACCTTGTAACCACTTCACGATGTCCTCGGTGTTTCTGGAGCTGGCCTGACCATAGGAATCACGGGATGCACCTGTTTCTCATGTTTCTTGTTTTGTTTTGAGACAGGCTCTTGCTCTGTGGCCCAGGCTGGAGTGCAGTGGTGCAGTCACAGCTCACTGCAGCCTCAATCTTCCAGGCTCAAGTAATCCTCCAGTCTTGGCCTCCCTACTAGCTGGGACCACA
Source organism: Callithrix jacchus (assembly GCF_049354715.1). Lineage (NCBI taxonomy): Eukaryota > Metazoa > Chordata > Mammalia > Primates > Cebidae > Callithrix > Callithrix jacchus. The sequence continues at coordinate 43,951,246 of NC_133508.1, forward strand.
GGCTCACACCACCACAACTGGCTAATTTTTGTGCTTTTTGTAGAGATGAGTCTCACTAGGTTGCCCAGGCTAGCCAGGAACCCCTGGGCTCAAGCGATCTACCCACCTTGGCCTTCCAAAGTGCTGGGATTCTAGGTGTGGACCACTGTGCCCAGCCATATCTGTCACAGTACAGATCACCAGGCCCCTGCCTGGAGGTTTGAGGCATCTGCCTGCCCCGAGACGCTCTTCAGACCAGCAAGGTCAGGGGGTACCACCCAGTACTGGTGCCATGGTCATTGTTTCTGGTCTTGTTATGTCTCAAAGGGTTGCTTCTGAGGACGGAAGGAGGAAAGGAAGGAGAGGTGCTCACTCGGGGCCGGCACAGTTGCATGAGAAATGGCAGCAACTCAGAACAGAGCCGGCCGACTCACAGCTGCCGGTCGCCTTCCCCTTTCAGGGCTCCTAGAGTTGGAAGTGAGTGGGGCTGTGAGGTCCTGGTGAGCAAGAGGAAGGAGGAGGAACTTACACGGCTTTGCAGACCATGTAAAGCCAGTTCCCGGGGAGCCCACACACGGCCTGCAGAACTTGTCATAGCGTTACCTGCAGCTTCAAGGTGTGACCCCAGCACAGTCCATTCAGCCCGACCACAGAATGGGCCCCACCAGTGGGATGTACACTCTGGGCAAGGTCCACAGAAGCTCACATGTCCTGTCACCAGTCCTGTGGCCTCTTTCTTCCCTCAGCCTCCCACCGTCCCTCTGTGTCAAGTCCCCCAGCATCTGGTGCACCCTCTGACAAGGCCAGTGGGTCATCCTACTCCAGACACAGAACCTGCCGCTGCCTCACAGGCTCCCACCCTCTGCCCTTCTGCTGCTGCTTTCAGGAGAAGGACATTCTTGGAATTCCGCATGGAGCCCAACTTCTCCCTGGAGCCCTTCCACACTCCCTGACACTGCTGACCCGCTCTCCTGCTGGCTGACTTGGCCTTGAACACAGGTGGCTTAGGCCTTTCCCAGGGACCCTTGCTTCACATCTCAGCTGAAGGAAGCCACACTCACAGCACTTAGCCCCTGTGGGGTCTTCAGCTCTTACTCTCCTGGTGGACTCCTCCTCCAGGAAGGCCACCAGCCTTGCTTCCCTTTGTTCTTACAAACTGCTCCACTGGGGCAGCCCCTCAACTGTTCAGCATCTGCTGCCCTTCTTTGGGCAATAAGCCACCTTTGGATGCAAACCACGCTCTATTCAGCATGGCTGAGGCGATCTCTGCAGGCTGCAGAACCTCAGCCTCACTCTCAGAGGAGCTGCTGAAGGCTGTGCTTTTAAAAGCCATATCTAAAACCTCCAGGCTCTGAGGCCTCCACAGGCCTAGTTGAGGGCATCTGCCCCTCCCACTGCGAGCCTGTTTCCATTATCAGGGAGGAGCTGGCTGGACCTGGCTTTCCTGCCTCTCCAGGCCTGAGCGGGAGGAGTGGACCCCAGGCCCTGAGCCGGAAACCTCCCCTACAGGGATGCTGTCTGTAGTGCACTCCAGGGACACACCACAGAGCTTCTAATTGGGGATGGCCATCCCCCCCCCCCCACACCGATGACTCACAGCGGGAGCTAGCTGCTTCATCTTATCCGCAGCAGGTACCAGAGAATCAGAAAAAGAAACAGAAATCTGTTGTAAGTTGAAGTCAACCAGCCACACTCAGTGCCTCTGACCGAAGCCTGATAGAAGTCACCCAGCACATGGCCAGGCGTGGCTCATGCCTGTAATCCCAGCACTTTGGGAGGCCAAGGCAGGTGGATCACTTGAAGTCAGGAGTTCAAGTCCAACCTGGCCAACATGGTGAAACCCCGTGCCTAGCAAAAATACAAAAATTAGCTGGGCATGGTGGTGCAGGCCTGTAATCCCAGCTGCTCAGGAAGCTGAAGTAGGAGAATCACTTGAACTCTTGAACTCAAGGTGGAGGTTGCAGTGAGCCGAGATTGTGCCACTGTACTTCAGCCTGGGCGACAGAGCAAGACTCTGTCTCGAAAAAAAAAAAAAAGGAAAAGAAAAAAGAAGTCAACCAGCACATGATCTGGATCTCACCCTCGTCCCCACTTAGATGCATCTGCAAGGAGAGGCCCTTTAGGAGGACATTTAACTGTACAAAGCTGAGGTCATGGTTGTGAGCTTTTAGCTTTCCCACTCTTGTCTAATCCTTTCTAACAATATCGTAAGTCTCAGCCCCTGTATTGATTTTTGTGTTTGTTTTTTGTGTTGTTTTGAGACAGGGTCTCACTCCTGTTGCCCAGACTGGAGTACAGTGGTGTGATCACAGCTCACTGCAGCCTTGACCTCCTCGGCTCAGGTGATCCTCCCATCTCAGTCTCCCCAGTAGCTGTGATCACAGGTGCACAACACCACACCAGCTAATTTTAAACATTTTTGGTAGAGGTGGGGTTTGGTCATGTTGCCCAGGCTGGTCTCAAATTCCTGGGCTCAAGCAATCAACCCACCTCGGCCTCCCAAAGTGTTGGGATTATAGATATGAGCCACCATGCCTGGCCTCAATGCCTGTCCACCATGCCTGTTTTGGACAGGTGGAAAATTCTAGAGTCCGGCAAGCCTCTGAAACCCACCAGGCTCCTGCCCACCTTCTCTGAGTAGCAGTTCCCTGTGAGCACAGCACATTTGTCCTGTTTCCAGGGAGCTCTGAGTTCAGCTATTCATCCTATTGTCCCACAGCCCTGGCTGAGTGGGAGTGAGTGCCAGGGTTCTAAACAGGACCCTCTGGGAGGGGGCCACAGGGGTCAGAGGTGCTTCCTGCCCTCGATGAAACTTGTACATACCTGAGCACCTGCCAGGGTGGGTCCTGAGGGCCGGCTTCCAGGGACTGGCTGCCAGGCCCCAGCCCCCACCACCATCTGCTCCTGGAGTGGGCTTTGTCAGGCTCAATCTCCAGGGCCCCCACAGACCCCAGTGAAGCCAAAGGGATGGAGAGGGATGCCTCAGCATGGGAATTGTATCTACCTGTGAGTTCACGTCATAAACACATGGGCTTGACATGCTGCAGCCAGTTTCAGATTATAGGAGGCTGCGCGCAGCATTTGGCATGTTGCACGGGGTGGAGCAGAGCTGGCGTAGCTTGGTGAATGCCCCTCTGCTGTGGCTCCAGGTGCATCACCTGTGCAGCCCTGAGTGTGTCAGTCTCTTCTCGTGCCCACAGCATGCCTCTCCTTAGGTCCTGCTCTGTGTAGCGTGCACCTGCTGCCCAGGACTCAGAGCAGAGGGGGAGAAGAGATCTATGTTGGTTAATACTGAGTGTCAACTTGATTGGATTGAAGGATGCATATTACCATTCCCAGGTGTGTCTGTGAGGGTGGACTGGGAGAGGCAGACCCACCCTCAATCTGGGTGGGCACCATATAATCAGCTGCCAGTGCAGCTAGGATACAAGCAGGCAGAGGAGCATGGAAAGACTGGACCAGCTGAGTCTTCTGCACGGGAGGCTTCCTGCCCTTGAACATCAGACTCCAAGGTCTTCAGCTTTTGGACTCTTGATCTTATACCAGTGATTTGCCAGGGGCTCTCAGGCCTTCAGCCACAGACTGAAGGTGCACTGTTGACCTCCCTACTTCTGAGGTTTTGGGACTCAGACTGGCTTCCTGGCTCCTCGGCTTGTAGACACCCTATTGTGGAATTTCACCTTGTGATCATGGGAGTCTGTCTTCCTGATAAACTCCCCTCCATATATACACCTGTGCTAATAGTTCTGTCCCTTTAAAGAACCCTGACTAATGCAGAATCCTTCTTGTCCAAGTGGGAAATCTGGACTTTCCAGAATCTTCCCTTTAGAGTACAGGCCCCAGAAAGCCAGGCTGAGGACAAGGCTAGCACCTGGGGTTCTGTGCATCAGAGGCGAACCTTCTCTATCTCGAGGTTGTCTTCAGCGTCCTGAGTGACTGTGTGAACAGAGGCTGCACCAGGGAAGTGCTTACCTGGGCTGTGCGGCCAGTGCCGACGCCGGAAGAACTGTGCACAGAGTGGCAAAGTGTCATCCATCCTGGGGTGGGGCTTGTGGACTCAAGGCCTGGGCATCCACCAGAAGCAGCTGGCCCTTCTTTGTTTTGTCTTGAAAATTGAATGCCCTTGGTTAAATATACCAGTGTGTGTATACACACATTTTTTTGTCTTTTTTTAATTGTTCATACCTTTTTTTTTTTTTTTAGAAGTTTTGCTCTTTTGCCCAGGCTGGAGTGCAGTGGCACAATCTCGGCTCACTGCAACCTCTGCCTCCCCAGTTCAAGCAATTCTGCCTTAGCCTCCAGAGTGGCTGGGATTACAGGTGCCTGCCACCACGCCCAGCTAATTTTCTGTTTTTAGTAGAGACAGGGTTTCACCATGTTGGCCAGGCCAGTCTCAAACTCCTGACCTCAGGTGATCCGGCTGCCTCTGTCTCCCAAAGTGTTGGGATTACAGGTGTGAGCCACTATGCCTGGCCCCTTGGTTAAATATTGTAAAGAAAAACTGGAAGATTTTTCCCTGATTATAAGAGAAATATGCATCCCACAATAGAAAATTTGGGAAATATAGAAAAGTCTGAAGTAGCTGGGAGCCCCCCCACCACTTCCTCCTGGAGGCCATTCAGTGCATCTCCTTCCTGGGTGGGAGGGGTTTTCAACACCAAGGCCTGCTTGCTGGAAGGTGGTTTTTTCTGGAAGGGCCCCCTCTCTACCTCTCAGTTTCTGTCCCCACACATGAATGTCCCCAGCTTCCCTTGTCTGGACAATGTTAACAGGGAGATGCCGTCCCAAATTCTGGTTGATACATAGCAGGCTCCCTCAACCTCGGCACCACTGACACTTGGGCTGGAGAATTCTCTGTCATGGGGCAGAATCTGTGGCCTCTGCCTACTGCCAGTACCACCCCTTGCCCAGTTGGAATGACCAAAAATGCCTCCCTACACTGCCTAGTGTTCCCTAGGGAACAAGGTTTCCTCCCACGTGACAGCCACTGATACAGGGTTATCATTTATGCCACCAATTTTCATAGATTCTAATGTAATATAATGTGCATAATGCAAAAATTACATGAATTCTTTTTAAAATCACCCCCACCCCACCTTATTCTAAAAAGGATCGTAGGTGACATCCTTAAAGTAATCTGCTACCATGAAATATTTTAAATAAATAATAGCAAATAGGGGGAAAATGGAAAATAAGGGTAGGTTAGTAAAATAAATCAGTGGTAAAAATAAAATACCAAATTCACCTACTAGAAAACCGGGTGGTGACTGGTGAGAGCTGTGTGTTTCGTTCAGACTTTCCAGCAAAGAAGAAACCCACTGATTGCTGAGAAGTCCAGTGTCCCTAAAATTTCTCCCTTGGGTTCTCAAAACAGCGAACCCAAGGGAATGGTGAACTAGGAAGCACCATTCCCCCAGTAAGTGGACATCTGTCGGAAAGTTATTTAGGTCCCTTAGTATCATATCATAAGGAACGTAAGTTTGCCTTTCCCAGGTTCATTGATCCAATATCTATTGAAGGCTTTCGGGCACATGACATGGTGCTGGACAGTGGAGACACCAAGGTGACCACAGGCAGGCTGCTCCCCACCCTGGTGTCGCAGCAGCGCTCAGAGAAGGGAGGGGTTCCTCGTGCCAGGGGTCTGGCTTCAGAGCACACACACTGTCTGAACTGATGTCAGAGCGACTCTAGGTTCAAAGGCAGAGAAACAAAAAGGACACTTAAATAGGGAACAGAGGCCCAGAGGGTTTTCAGGCAAGTGACTTTTTTGGGGGGTAGGAGAGCAGCTTTATTATAATTCACATGCCGTAAAATGCATTTAATGTGTGCAATTCAGGCATTTTCATGTATTCACAGAGCTGTGCAAACAATGCCACAATTTTAGGATATTTTGATCACCCCCAAAAAAGAAGCCCTACAACCTTCAGCTCTCACTCCCCGTTCCCACCCACTGCAACCACCAAGCTTTCTGTCTCTATGGATTCACCTGTTCTGGGTATTTCGTATAAATGCAGTCATATCATTCTTTCATGAGCAACAGCGTCATGTTTTCAGGGTTCATTTATATGTGGCCTGTGTCAGTACCTCCTTTTCATGGCTAAACATCTAACAGCATCATGTTTTCAAGGTTCATCCCTATGTAGCCTGTGTCAGTACCTCCTTTTCATGGCGAAACATCTAACTTAGCGTCATGTTTTCAAGGGTCATCCCTATGTAACCTGGGTCAGTACCTCCTTTTCATGGCTAAACATCTAACAGCGTCATGTTTTCAAGGTTCATCCCTATGTAACCTGGGTCAGTACCTCCTTCCTTTTCATGGCTAAAATCTAACTTAGCGTCATGTTTTCAAGGTTCATCCCTATGTAGCCTGGGTCAGTACCTCCTTCCTTTTCATGGCTAAACATCTAACAGTGTCATGTTTTCAAGGTTCATCCCTATGTAGCCTGGGTCAGTACCTCCTTCCTTTTCATGGCTAAAATCTAACTTAGCGTCATGTTTTCAAGGTTCATCCCTATGTAGCCTGGGTCAGTACCTCCTTCCTTTTCATGGCTAAACATCTAACTTAGCGTCATGTTTTCAAGGTTCATCCCTATGTAGCCTGGGTCAGTACCTCCTTCCTTTTCATGGCTAAACATCTAACTTAGCGTCATGTTTTCAAGGGTCATCCCTATGTAGCCTGGGTCAGTACCTCCTTCCTTTTCATGGCTAAACATCTAACAGTGTCATGTTTTCAAGGTTCATCCCTATGTAGCCTGGGTCAGTACCTCCTTCCTTTTCATGGCTAAAATCTAACTTAGCGTCATGTTTTCAAGGTTCATCCCTATGTAGCCTGGGTCAGTACCTCCTTCCTTTTCATGGCTAAACATCTAACAGTGTCATGTTTTCAAGGTTCATCCCTATGTAGCCTGGGTCAGTACCTCCTTCCTTTTCATGGCTAAAATCTAACTTAGCGTCATGTTTTCAAGGTTCATCCCTATGTAGCCTGGGTCAGTACCTCCTTCCTTTTCATGGCTAAACATCTAACAGTGTCATGTTTTCAAGGTTCATCCCTATGTAGCCTGGGTCAGTACCTCCTTCCTTTTCATGGCTAAAATCTAACTTAGCGTCATGTTTTCAAGGTTCATCCATATGTAGCCTGGGTCAGTACCTCCTTCCTTTTCATGGCTAAACATCTAACTTAGCGTCATGTTTTCAAGGGTCATCCCTATGTAACCTGGGTCAGTACCTCCTTTTCATGGCTAAACATCTAACAGCGTCATGTTTTCAAGGTTCATCCATATGTAGCCTGGGTCAGTACCTCCTTCCTTTTCATGGCTAAACATCTAACAGCGTCATGTTTTCAAGGTTCATCCATATGTAGCCTGGGTCAGTACCTCCTTCCTTTTCATGGCTAAACATCTAACAGCGTCATGTTTTCAAGGTTCATCCCTATGTAGCCTGGGTCAGTACCTCCTTCCTTTTCATGGCTAAACATCTAACAGCGTCATGTTTTCAAGGTTCATCCATACGTAGCCTGGGTCAGTACCTCCTTCCTTTCATGGCTAAATAGTACTTCATTGTCTGGAGAGACTGCATTCTGTTTCTCCGTGTGTGTTGATGGGTGTTTGGGTTGTTTCCGGTTTTTGGCTATTGTGAATAATACTGCTGTGGACATTTGTGTTGAAGTTTTTGTGTGGACGTATGTTTTCCATTCTTTGAGAACATAGCTAGAAGGGGTACTGCTGGGTCATGTGGTAAAGCTGATGACATTTTACACTGTGGTGACTAAAAGTCTTCTGAGTCTCACTTATTAACTCTGTGCTGCTTAAAGTGCACCCCTGGGGTAAGAACACCCCTGGGGAGTAGTAAGATCCCAGCCACTGTGGGATCCGATGGTTTTCCAGAGCACAGAGGATGTGTAAGGAAGAGGTAGAGGGTTTCCGCGTCTCACTGGGCCAGCATGTGCAGTAGGCTCGAAGCTCTTGGTAGAAACACCACCTTCCGGGCTGGGCCTCAGAACTGCTGATTCCGTAGGTCTGGGGTGGGAAGGGTCGCGCCCAGGACTCTGCCTTTGTAATAAGCTCCCTTGACGTGATCAGATGTTGAACAACCCTGCCCTAGACAGTGAGCAGGTGCCTCGTGGTACACAGTAGGCACCCAGAGGCTCCTTGAACAAATCAATGTGATCCTTTATACAAATAGGGAAGGGGGCTGTTTAAAAATTCTGAGATGGTCTGAGCAAGTTCCATCTTGGCCCTGGCTCTGCACATTTAGGGGAAGTAGGGATGCTAGCATCTGCTGCCACTCACACCCTATAAAGAGCTTTTAAGTAGGGAGAAGGGTAGGGGACAAAGACTTAACCTGAGCCCTAGATAGGGGCCAAAGGTGCAGTGGTAGCTGTGAGCTGCCCAGAGGCCAGGGCTGTCGCCTTTGAGTCCTGGAGTCCAGCCTCAAGTGGGGGCTGGGCTGTGCACAGGATTGCCTATTCCCTGTCACCCCACCACCTTACAGTGCTCTTAGCACCTCCTGGAAGGATAAGAGGGGCCCACCCACAGGGTGTGAGGGGGGTACTTGGGGGTCAGAGGACAGAGCCAGCCCCTCCGGATGCTGAAGAGGATAAAGTGGGGCAGGGGTTACGTTCATTCAGCCACTCACTCATTGCTTGCAGAGTATGAATTGAGCTTCTGAAAGCTAAGTTTTACTGAGAGTGTTGGAACCTCTCTGTCCCTTTGACCCCCGGGTTTCCTTCCTTGGGCCATCTGTGTCATTATCATCAAGACACAATGGTTTCTTCTCCACATTTCTGGTGATGTTGCTTCTCCTTGTGCCAGTCCCCAGTGGATACCCCACTCTCCCAAGTGAGAACCCCGAGCAGGTGCCACTGGGCATGCGCGGAGTGGGCCTTGCCTCACTTGGAGCTGGCTGCCTACAAGCTCAGCCGTCCAGCCCGTGGTGTCCACCCTGGCTGTAGCGTCTGCCCAGACCTCAGGCCAGTCCTGGCCCGGCAGCTGTCAGCTCGGAGCAGCCAGCGACGGCCTCGGGGGGCCAGCCAGGGCAGGCATCTCATGCATCCTGCTTCATTAATAATGAATGGCCAGACACTGCCCGCGCCTCTCCCGGGTCGCCTCATTGACTTGGTAGAAGCCTCAGCCGCCCACCGTGCGCAGAGCCAGGAACTGGATTCCAGGCTCCCTCAGAGAGACTCAAGAAGCTGGGATAAGCAGCTGCTCCTCAAGACCCCCTGAGCCGCTGCCCCAGGGGACCAGTCACTGCAGCCCTGTACAGCCCCCACACCATCACCTCCAGCTCAGCGAGCCACGAGGACGCGCCAGAGGGAGCCCTACCTCCTCCCATCCAAGGAAGGCGGCTGTGCTCATCACCTGTCACTCATCATCAGGAGTAACTCGCAGCCCTGCCCTTCCCAACACTTTTGGAGACTGTTGGGCTGAGGACTTGGGCAGCCAGAGCTGGACGAGGGTGGGGACAGAGGAAGGACCTGCAGAGACGGGGGTGAAAATGCGCATCCCCAACCTCCAGCGGCTCTTCAGGCAGGTCTTCTCTAGCTGGGGTCTGGAAATGTGACTCCCTCCCCTCGGAGCCGTGCCAGCTTCTTCCCCACTGTTGCCTTTGGAAATCCTCGCTCCCAAAGGAACCCCTGCAGCTTCCTTGCCTTCTGGATAAAGTCTCATCGTGGTTCAGGGGAGAAGAGTTTCTAGGGGGCAGATGGCTCCTGAGCCCAAACGGACCAGGGACGCAGCCAGGATCTGAGCGCCCGGCCTCAGCATGCAGGTGTCCTTCGTGTGCTCGGAGCACAGCCTTAAGGGCCGGGGCCCTGAGGAACGGCTGGGCCGACCGGCAGCCAGCAGCCCCAGCATAGGCACCCGAGGCCCTTTCCGCGCCGTGGCCATGGTGGCCCGGAGCCTGGGACAGCTGTCGGCGCAGAGCCTCCCGTGTGCCGGGGACACCAGCGTGAAGCTGCACGGGATGAAATATAGGTATGAGGGCGCACAGCTTTGCAGGGTGGGGGGCTAACCTCCCAGCCTCCCCACCTCCCCAGCTTTTCACTTTCGAGAGCCCATAAAATCTGCACATCCTGTTGGTCAGACTTGGGCAGTTTGTGCTGAGGACCAGGAGGGGCTGTGCTTCGTGCTTGGTGGATGGTGAGAGATAACGTTGACAATCTGGCCAAGTTCCTTTCTTCCCAGTTCAGCAGGAGATGGTGAGGGCACCATCTTCCTTCCTTCTGCCGCTGTTTTCTTTCTGAGGGTGGTGAACAATAGCCAAGGCACCAATGCTCCCTTTTCCTGGGGAACCCTGAGGCGTGGGCCACAGAGCTCCCAACACCCTCCTGCCCTCTCCTGGCTGCATGGGCCCCACAAGATGCCCTGGGGGTGGTCTGATATCTTTACCAGCAGGCCACTGTGACAAATGGTTGTTAGATAGTGAGGGGCTATAGGGTGAACCCTGTGATGGAATGAATCTTCCCTCCTCGATCTGAGCCAAGCCCAGGACCCAATTCCTCTAGCAGGCAGGACTTGCTCCAGCAGGCACAGGCAGCCAGGCTGCATCTGGAATTTCCTGATGGTCAGCCCAGGAGCCCTGCTTCCCTCCACCCGGGCTCAGCCCCCACCTGGCTGCAGGCACTGTATGTGGGGAGGATGCTAAGCCCTCAGGTCAGGAGCAGGGCCTCCCTCCCCTTCCCTGCTGGGACCTTTCTCACAGGCTGGGTGAATGTGCCCAGGAGAGAAAAGGGATGGTCCCGGCTTTGTACAAAGGGTCCTGGGAGCAGGGTTGTGGGGCACCCTTCTGGGGGCCGGCCTTCCTCACTCCCCATGTAAGTCTCTGAGTCCAGAGCCCTGATTGCCTCCAGAACCATCCTCCAGGGATAAAGGAAGTCTCCACAACATGTGGTCTGCATAAGCTAGCAAAGCTGTTAGGTCTCTGGTTCCACAGTTTCTGGGAAGATTTTCCCAAAACAGGAACCGAACTGGGGACAACTCTGCTTTTCAGTGACCTGAATTAGGAGTGCAGGCCACCAGCCTCAGAAAGAGCCATGAATTGTTCATTTTTGCATTTGGGACTTTTCTGGGTTAACAGCTGGTATTGGTGCCAACCTGAAAGGCATTGTGAGTCCATCCTGAGGCCTGACCTGTGTGGCTTAAACCTCTCCAAAACCAGTGCCTGAGAGTTGGGCATGTGAGAAAACCGTGTCATCTAAGGCAGCCCTTCCCGGAGGTGAATTCTGGGATGACTCGGGTTTTGCATACGCAGTCGTGTCTCTTCCTTCCCTGCATCCCGGGAGGGCTGGATGTGCTTTAATGAACTTCCACGGTGAAAGTGTTTGTCCCATCCTCTAGGCTTAACAAGGACAGTCCAGAATGGAATTCTCTCTTCTAGAAGCTCTGGAGTTTACATCTTCTGTTAAGTAGGGATCAAAAGCTAGGATTAGGGCCAGGTGAGGTGGCTCATGCCTGTAATCCCAACATTTTGGGAGACTGAAGTGGGCGGATCACTTTAGGTCAGGAGTTCAAGACCAGCCTGGCCAACATAGTGAAATGCAATCTCTACCAAAAAAATACAAAAATAAGCTGGGCATGGTGGTATGCATCTGTAGTCCCAACTACTCGGGAGGCTGAGGTGGGAGTATTACTTGAACTCGGGAGGCAGAGGTTGCAGTGAGCCAAGATTATGCCACTGCACTCCAGCCTGGGTGACAGAATGAGAGCCTGTCTCAAAAAAAACATAAATAAAGGTAGGAGTAAACGGAACATGTATACGAATATGTTTTGGTTTAGATACCTATTGCCTTCTGCGACTGTTATGTCAGTCCTAGGATCTCAAAGGAGTTAAAAGCAGGACTGTTTCTAAACATAAGGGACTATGTAATTGGAAAGTGTGGCTGTTAACACGGTTTTCCTCCTAAAGCTCATTGAGGAGTGGATCTCACAGAGGGTGAGTGCTCACGATCCCCGTGTGTGCTTACATGTGCATGCACAGACGTGTACAGAGCCTCCTTCCCTGGAGGCAGGGAGAGCAGACAGCGCAGTGAAGGGAGGTATTTGTTGGGCTGGTGGGTTTGCAGTCTGAGGACCTAAGTTCAAATCCTCGCCCCAGCACTCTGACTGAGGGACCCCATCTCTCCAATGGAGTTGCAAACAGAGCCTTATACCTGGCCAGACATGGAAGCTTTCCTTGCTGCTGTCACGTGCGAGTGGTGGGTTCATAGCCTTGTGGGATGAGGTGCAGTTTCACAGGGGCTGAGATGGGCCTTGGAATCCAAAGCCTGCCCCATCAGGCACCCCGCCCCATGCCTCTCCCATCCGGCTCATGCAGAACCTGCCTAGTGAGTTGCTGCACAGGGACTGTCCCAGGGTCACAGCCAGGGTGTAGGTAGCCAACAGCAGGGACTGAGCAGGGGCCTGATCCCAGCCTCCCTATGACTCTGACCACCTCCCTGGGAGGCTGGCCCTTCCCAGTGGTATGTTCCAGGCACAGCTGTCCAGTGACGTGCACAGTCCACGGGTATTAGGAGACTGACAGTGCATGGCCAGTACCAGGCACACATTCCTGCCCAAGGGCCCAAGCCATGCTCAGTGTGGGGTTGCGAGAGCCCAAGTCACGCTGAGCACCCCTTGGGCCCTTGGGCAGGTAAATAAGGGAGGGATCTGTGCTTAGTCCTGAGAGTCTGACCCAGGGCCTGGGCTTCTCACTCCTGAATTACTCCCTAAGATCAACCCAGACAGGTACTCTCTGGGACCCTGCCACTGCCAGCTCCAATTGGAAGACAAGGACTGGAAGCCCAGCCTGTCCTTAGGGGGCCTGGAATCTGGGAGCAGCATGGGCATGCAAACAGACCGTCACTGCATGGAGCCGACAGGCCAGCCGGGCACTAACAGGAGCCATCCCGTCTGCCCTCCTCCCAGACCAGCTCTCCAGGGCCATGCTGCTAACTTCACCTGATCACAGTTTTGTCCTCTGCCCGGGTGGCTTCACTGAAAGACCCCAGACTTCTCTTTTTAAAAGGACCTGTCATTTTCTGGTGCCTTCCAGCTCTGGCCCTTCCCGCATCTGAAGTGCAGTTTTTGGGGGTGCACAGCGTCCAAGGTCTCCACAATGGGCATCGGCACTCCCCCTCGGCAGAGGTTCTGTCTGTGCGTCCTCACTGGGCGTTTTCCAGACCAGGAGAGACATGAGGGAAATTCATGAAGACCAACAGTGTTTGGCTTTTGAGATGCTCACCAGCTGCTTCATTAGGATGTCAAGTTTTAATGATGGGGAGGAAATCTGTAGGAAATGGCTTCTGTGTCTGGGAAGTTTCCAGTGCAGCAGGCAGCAGCCCTATCCAGAGCCGGCTGAAACGTGTACTCCCCACCCCCACACAGTAGCCTCAAGTATAAAGCATTCAGCCTGGAGGTGCCCTGTCCCTTCGCATCCCTTCTCCCGAGGCCTGGCAGAGGATGGCAGAACCAATACCATCATTTTCACAGGGAAACAAGTTGAGTGGGGTAATTTCAGCATCACATGGTGTCCTAGTTTAGTTAAATTATTCCTGGGGGTGATGGGTGGAAAAGTGGCTGAACCTGGAGTCCACTTGGGGAAGCGAGTCCATTTCCCACCAGTCAGACCAGGGAAAGACACAGAATAAGGGACAGGGGCAGCTTTTGCCAGCCCTCCCCAAACTGACAACCAAGGGGTGTGTCTTCTCTTCAGCCCCACCCTTGCCTGTAGCAGAGCCTTCCAAGCAACTGTTCCTCAGTCACTCATGGAGGTGGCTTTGCAGAGGCAGGGGCCAGGCCTCCCTTCTCGATGCCCAGATGTATATAGACCGGCAAGGTCCAGGGCTCTGAGAACAGCCAGACATTGCGAGCAAGGTTCTGAGGGCGTTCGTCTCTGGGCATATTGCCAGGCTTTATCCATTTTTGCAAAGGGGTTATGACCCCAGAGCTGCTGAGAGGCGCCGGTCAGAACCTCCCGCCCTTGGCTTCCTTATCGGACTCCTGCTAAACAACTTTGTAATTTCTTACCACAGTCACTTTCTAGCCAGCATGGGGGAAATTGCCTAAACTTCTGAAGTGACCAGGCTCGTGCAGAATGCATTAGTGGTGCAGTCGGGCTGTTCTCGATAGCAGCTGCAGACACGAGTTATTCTGGGTTGGAACATGCAAGCAATGCAGAGGGTACCATCAGATTATTTCATTGATGCATAAGGAGCAAAAAGGAAACACAATTCCTTTTTGACATGGCAATAGTTCAAGCTTATTGATTTGTCTGTTGGTTTTAAATAAAGATCATCCTCCTGCTCTCTTTGTGAACTAAGACATATGTGAGTCATTGTCCTGTGACCTTCTATCCTCGTGGATCTCTTTCTGTCCTCGTGGCAACCCCTGTGAGAAAGGCAGCCTCGTGAGCCCATTCTGCAGATGAGAACACTGAGGCGCCAGACCACTCCATAAAATGCCCGGGGTCCTCCAGACAGGAAAGTTGAACCAGGATATTTGAGCTCTGGCTTCAGATCCTCTGCCCATAGCCACTACCCAGCACCCCCATTCCTAAAAGAAAACCAAGCTGTTCTTACGTTCTTTTTTATGGAAAATCCCGGCTTTACCTACAGGAGCAATAGTCTGGCAGCTGGACTGGTTTTAATTGGAAATTTAAAAATAAACCTGGGCAATTGTAAAACACTTTCAATTTGGTGACACAATCAACTATTTTCAAGCTGCTTGCAAGTATTAGATCCACTCATGATATAGGAGGAGTCCAGGGGTCTTATAAGCAGGGAACCAAGGCTGGGCGGGTTAGAGTGGGCTCATGTCAGAAGTGGGGGGCTCAGAATGAGGCTTAAGCCCCACGCCACCTTCCCAGGGGCCAGGCTTGGGACAGGAAAGAGAATAAACTGAGGATGTAGCATCCTCCTAAGTTAGAAGTGCTGTGGCCCCAGGGAAGTGCGGGGCCTTTGGGCCAGGAGGCTGGGCTTCACCCTCTGGCAACCCTCGTGGCCCTCACTCCCCACCCCCGAGAGGCATCCACCCTCTGACCAGACACTGGCAGCTGGATCCCATGAGGGAAGTGGAATCCAACCCCGGATGGGTCAAGGCCTGGCTGCAGTTGTGAGACCCACCCGACCACTTGTCAACCTCACCGTCTGGGCAGATCACACCCTCCTGCTAAATGGGTTGGGGGTGGGATGCATGCCACCATGGTGGGCAACGTCACCTCGGAGCCAACTGCCTGGGTGGAACCCCAGCTTCTCCCCGTGCTGGGCAGGTCTCATAATGTGGGAATCAGTGCCACAACAAGCAAGGTGCCTGCTGCATAGGACACAGGGGTAAGGGTGCCTGGGGACAGCCTGGCCTGCTGAGACCCTGCGGGCTCCCAGGCGACCTGTATCAGGACAGAGGGGCATGCCAATCCTCAGCCACACTCCTTCACCTCCTATGGACGGTCATGATGGCCCAAGGCCTGTTCCTGTGGACCCTGGGATGCAGCGGGCGGGCACCTCAGTGGCCCCAGGAAGGAGCCCGGGCGGCTGTGCCTGGTTAGGGGACCTGGGCTGCCAGGCTCTGCCACTGCTGTCAGGCCTGCTTATATCTGTAACGAAGGAAGGGCTGGCCTTGCTTGAGAACTGGCAGTCCTCCCCATGGAGTTTCCCACATCCTGAGGGATAGATGCTCAGTCCATGTGGTCCTGGTGAAGTGGGACGATCTCCTACGCCAGTCTCTGGAGACAGGAAGAAGAGACACAGAATCACAAATGCAGCCTCAGAGAGGAGAGAAGAGGGGGCTTCTCAGCAAGAGGCACTGCATGGATGGTGCCATGGGGCTGAGACCAGCCCAGCTTCACCATAAAACAGACAGCATCCCTCTGCACTTCCATCTGTCCTCAAGACCACTCTGCAGACCCACACTGGGCACCAGCAGGGCCCATGCCAGCAGCAAGGTGTGGGCTGGGGGCAGTTGGCACTTTACCCTCAGGGTTGGCGAGCAGAGGCACCTCTCTGAAGGTCCCCGGTGCCTTTCGGAGCCTCCAAACACACACGGACTGGTGTGGGAGTGGGGTGGGGGCTGGCACTGGCGGGACCTGAGCCTGGCTGGCAGGGTCCTGCCCAGGTGCTGAGAACTCATGTGACGTTTGTTTTTCAGGAACCTGGGCAAGTCTGGCCTACGGGTCTCCTGCCTGGGACTTGGTGAGTGTGGGGTCCCCTCTGTCCCACTAGGGAAACAGGCTGTGGGAGGGCCAGGCATGAGCTGAATTGGACACCCCTTGGGTAGCAGCATGGCCCAGCCCTCGGCACTCCCCAGGGAGTAGCTGCTCCCAGACCCCAGGATGCAGGGGGCCTCAGTTGCCATGGCAACAAAGAGGCAGGTGGGAGGGGACCCAGGATAGAGGGGGAGAGAGACACAGCCTCATCAGAGGAGGTGAGGTGGACACCAGGGGCCCCTGCACACACACAGTCCCCACCCCACACCACAAAATCAGAGGCCCTCCTGGCACCAGGAGTGCAGGGAAGACACCTTTCCTTTGGTGTCAGGCTCAGCTCATGAGTCCCTTCTGGAATGCCATTGGATTTGGCCCTTTTTTCTCTCCTGCCAGATGTGAGCCCTGTTCCCAGAAGGTGCAGTCCTCACCTCCCATGTGCACGCAGTACACACACCCCGCTGTCCTGACACTCTCCTCCCGGCTCCGTCCCAGCACAAGCACGCAGATGCGGCTGTGTCAGACCAGCTGTTTTCAGGGAGGCGTCCCTTGTGTCATTCCTTGCAGCACGTCCCGGCAGTGAGAGCTGCCTCAGCACAGCTCAGACAAGCATTTCAAAGGCCCCAGGCCTCCTGGGCCCACAGCCAGCAGCCTGCTCTAGAGACTTTTGTTCCCCTCAGTTTGGTGACCCCAAGAGAGCGGGACTTTCTCTGCCGGGAGCGGTGGCGAACACCTTTAATCCCAGCACTTTGGGAGGCTGAGGCCGGCAGATCACCTGAGGTCAGGAGTTCAAGATCAGCCTGGCCAACATGGTGAAACCTCTTCTCTACTAAAAATACAAAAATTAGCCGGGTGTGGTGGCAGGCACCTGTAATCCCAGCTACTAAAAATACAAAATTAGCCAGGCATGGTGGCTCATACCTGTAATCCCAGCTACTCAGGAGGCTGAGACAGGAGAATCACTTGAACCTAGGAGGTGGAGGTTGCAGTAAGCCAAGATCGTACCACTACACTCCAGCCTGGGAAACAAAGAGTGAAACTCTTGTCTCAAAAAAAAAGGAGAGGGACAGCAGGACTTTCTCTGAAGGCCAGGTGTCCACACACACCAAGGACACCCTGGCCGCAGAGCAGCACAGACGGACACCTGTGGCTGCCCCCTGGCCCTGCAGCCTGAGGTCTGAGCACCGACAGGAGAATCTAACTTCCTTCTGGGTCCCTAACTTTAGCCCCTGTGTCTCCTTCCAGGAACATGGGTGACCTTCGGAGGCCAGATCACCGATGAGGTAAGACGGGGCTCTCCCAGAACCCCAGAGCTCAGCACAGGCTCACCAGAGCATACGGTTAAGTCTGCTGCATGGACCAGTGTGCACATGCTCCCTGGAGCCGTCGCAGCAGCCTCCCACCCTCCTTCTGTTTTGCAAGGGTGCCATGCCCCAGGGGAGATAGAAAGGTGAGCCAGGTGGCCAAAGGGGATGCCGAGTCTGGTGCCACCACCCAGCAGTGGATGCCTTGAGCCTCAGCATGTCCCTCAAGCTCCCTAGGACTCAGATTTCCCACACGTGTGACCCCCATTCCACACAATTAACAAGGAGAATTCAGGATGCACTTGCTTCCCAAATTCCAAAGCTGGATGCAGATCGAAGCTGCCCACACTCGGTGGAGACTCCAGTGACTATCTGTCGAGGTCATTTGGAATGCAGCCCCTGCAGAGCTTGCTGCAAGCTAAAGAATCTGAGATCTGCATTTCACAAAGCATCCCCCATCTGTTTCCTACAGCCGCCATGAACCGCGTGGGTCGCAGTCAAATGTGTTTGCTGGGGCTCATGTCCCCACCATTAGAACAGGAAAGTGAACACTAAGGAAAAGCCAGCTTACATGCCACCAGCACCTCTGGATCTCTCGGAAGGATGGGGACGGCACACATCCAGGCGTGTGTGCTTCCGGACAGCAAGGCAGTGTCTCAGAAATGAGAGCAGTGGCATTTGCTGAGAGAGCTCTGGGCTTCTGCACGAGAAGCAGTTTTCGCATTTGCCCTACTTAATATTGGAAAGGTTGCGTTTAAAAATTGATCAGCAAGTTGACGTGAGACCTTGTTAGCTGTGATTGCTCAGTTTTCCAAGGGAAAGCTTTGCTTCCAGCAAAATTTCAATGCATATAATTTGTGTTTGGGTCATTTTTATTTTTAAGATAGTAGCTGACCAGGTGTGGTGGCTCACGCCTGTAATCCCAACACTTTGGGAGGCCAAGGCGGGCGGATCACCTGAGGTCAGCAGTTCAAGACCAGCCTGGCCAACATGGTGAAACCCCATCTGTACTAAAAATACAAAAATTAGTCAGGCATGGTGGTGGGCACCTGTAATCTCAGCTACTCAGGAGACTGAGGCAAGAGAATTGCTTGAATCCAGGAGACGGAGGGTGCAGTGAGCCGAGATCACATCACTGCATTCCAGCCTGGGCGATGGAGTAAGACTCTGTCTCAAAAAAAAAAAAAAAAAAGACAGTAGCTGGTTATAGAATGATTTGCCCCTTGCTTTGAAGTTGCTGGATAGGCTCTATCACAGGGTGAAGTCTGGAGTTTTTAAGGCAAAAGGAATCACCTTACCGTACCCATCAGATTGGTTCGGTGGGAGCCTGGGGGCCCCTGTGGTTATCGGTGAATCAGCCTTATCTGACAGCCTCATTTCCCTTTCCATGTGGCTTCTAAAGCAGGATGGAAGAATTCCGTATAAGGGCATAACTTCATTTCCGAATAGTTTTAGCTGGGTGCCTGTGATGTCCTCATGGGAAAGGTATAAACAAGCAGACTAGCCCCACCCAGCGAGGTGACATTTTCACCAGCAAACTGGCCACACCCTCGGGGCACTGATGAATGGCGCAGGGACAGCCTCGCTGGCGCAGGCCTCTGTAGTGTCCCCACCAGGAACAGTAATGGACATGTGTGAAGATATTGGAGGTTGTTTCTAGATGACACCAAGCTGGAAGGATAGAGAATTAAATAGATGATGGAGTCGGGGTTCTGAATGGTTGTGGCAGGTGAAAATGGCTAAGCAAAGGAGCAAGACACATTTTTGTATTAATCCTACAGTTAGTGTCAAAAAAGAAAGCAATACGTCCAGAACAGGGGGCCCGCCTGGCTGCAGTTCAGAAGAAAAGGGCCTGGGTTTGTGCACTTCAGGGGGACCATCCTGGACTGCCTTTCTTTTTGAGATGAAGTTTTGTTCTTGTTGCCCAGGCTGGAGTGCCATGGCACCATCTTGGCTCACCCCAACCTCAGCCTCCCAGGTTCAAGGGATTCTCCTGCCTCAGCCTCCCAAGTAACTGGGATTACAGGCATGCACCACCATGCCCAGCTAATTTTTTGTATTTTTAGTAGATATGGGGTTTCTCCATTGTGGGTCAGGCTGGTCTCGAACTCCTGACCTCAGGTGATCTGCCTGCCTTGGCCTCCCAAAGTGCTGGGATTATAGGCATGAGCCACTGAGACGGCCTACTCTTTTTGTTTTTCAATTTTTTTATTACCTATGTGAATCATTAAGTTTACCATTTTAAGTGTACAGTTCAGTGGCATTAAATACACTCACATTACTGTGCCACCCTCACCAATATCTATTTCCAAAATATTTCATCAGCCCAAACAGGAGCTCTGTACCTTAAACAATAACTCCCCATCCCGTCACCTCTAATCTACTTCCTGTCTCAATGAATTCTGCAGCCAATTTGTAAAATAAAGTTTTATTGGGACATAGTTACGCCCATCATTTACACATTGTGGCTGCTTTCACTACACAAGGGCAGAGGTGAGTAACTGGAACAGAGACTCTGGCCCATGATGCCTGAAGCTTTTACTGTGTGGCCCTTTACAGAAACGTTTGACGTCCCCTGTTCGATAGGCCACAGCAGCTGTGCCCTGCAGTGTCTGCAGGGCTATCGTTCGAACAGCAGCTCAGCCCAGTTCTGTACCACACCAGGGACAAATGAAAGCCTGCCCAGGAGTAGAACAAACCACCTGGTGGGGCAGGAATGACAGCCATCCTCACGTGGCACAGGACAGAGCCCACAGTTTGTAGGACACCATCACATTCTCAGCCAGCGCTGCTCACAGGAACCCATGAAGGGACCAGACCACGCTAGGAATCGTAAGATGACCGGGCACCTGTTGGAGCCACCACAGTGGCTTCAGGTCTCCAAACCTCCCATTGGTAGGTGGCCTTTCTGTGGCCTCACACTCCCCATTAGAAGCATGTGTTCAAGACAAGCTGGACAATAAAAATGTAACAGAAGGAGTGGCTGAGAACCTTACACTTACTATCTCAGCTAATCCTCCATCGACCCAGGGAGGCAGGTGCTATTCCCAGTTCAAGGAAGCTGAGCCTCAGGCCATAAACGCGCAGCAGTCTCACCTGGCCACTGGTCACGAGGGTCCCACCTGGTGCTCTTTGCCTCAGAGCTCATGGCCAGTGCTCAAGGAAGCTCTGGGATAACTGTACTGGGGTAGGGGCGGATTCCTTGTCCCCCAAATGGGGGTGACAGGGAGATGGCCTGTATGTCTCCAAGCTTCCTTCTGACTTCAGCGTCTGGGACCTAGATACTGGAAGGAACCAAAACATCACAAAATAAAGTCTCCGTAAAATGAACCAGGATATGGCCACAGCACGCAGGTCTTTAAAGAACATCATGGGAAAGGCCCATGAGAGCAAATGGAAAAGCGGCATAGACAGCAGTCTATGGAGGAGAGCCGCAGTTTTCTAGGGAGGGGGAGGAAAAACCCAGAGGAGAAGTTGCAGCAAAATCAGAGCTGTAAAAATAAATAAATAAAATAGTAAGAAAGCTTAGCCCCACAGTGCCGGGCCCCTCCCTGTCTTTCTTGCCTCTGGTCCTCCCAATCCCAGGTGCCACCCTGGATGCAGCCGGAATTGTACTGTGGCTTTGTTTTTCTGAGGGACAGGTGAGGTGAGGGTTGCTGTCGGCTCTGCCAGCTGATCTCGCTGCCTGCATGCCCTTGGGGGTCTGTGGTGACCACAGGTTTCTGTGTTTGGCCAGGCTTTCCTCCCTGGAGGGAGCCAGGTGTGCTCAGGACCCCTGTGCTCTGGTGTGGAGAGCACCGAACCCTTTGTTCTTCCTCTGTGAGCAGGACGGGGAGGCCTCCCGGTGGGCAGAGCAGAGCCAGGAGCCGCCAGGGCCACCTACCCCCCACGCAGCCCCAGGAACTGGGACCGCCGCAGCACTCAGCTCATGCTTGTGGAGCCCCTGCCTACCGCCAGCTCCCTGTCCTCTTCCAGCCTCTTTCCAGTCACTCTTTCTAGAGAGGGCTACAGGGTAAAGAAGCAGGACACAGTCTCCAGTGGTCGAGTGTGCTGTGGAGAGGGCGTCAGCTGCCCGTGGCTGCTGTAACGAATAGCCACCAATGTGCAGCTGAAAACAGCAGCAACGTATTCACTCAGGGCTCCAGGGACTGGAGATCCAAATTCGGTATCCCTGAGCCTACGTCCAGAAGTCAGCCAGGCTGGACTCCCTTCTCCAGGCCAGGACCCTTCCCGGCATCTTCAGCATCCAGGGCTGCTGGCCTTCCGTGGCTTGTGGCTGCATCCCCAGGCTCTGCCCCTGTGGGCGCTTTCCCTCCTCCTCTTCTGTCTGTGTCAAGTCTCCGTCTCCCTTTTCCTCATAAGGTCACCTGTGATGGCACTGAGCGCCCACTTAGCTAAGCCAGGACATTCTCCCCATCCCTGGGTCCTCACATTAATCCCATCTGCAAACTCCCTTTTTCTACCTAAGGTCACATTCACAGGTTCAAGGGACCTGATACCTTTGGGGAACCTTTTTTTTTTTTTTTTTTTTTGCTCTGTTACCCAGGCTGGAGTGCAGTGGCCCAATCTCGGCTCACCACAACCTCCACCTCCTCAGTTCAAATGATTCTCCTGCCTCAGCCTCCTGAGTAGCTGGGACTACAGGCACACACCACCACGCCCAGCTAATTTTTGTATTTTTAGTAGAGACAGGGTTTCACCATGCTGGTCAGGCTGGACTCGAACTCCAGTCCTTGTGATCCACCCACCTCAGCCTCCCAAAGTGCTGGGATTATAGGCGTGAACCACCACGCCCAGCCTGGAGAACCATTATTTAGTTGCCTGCAGAAGAAAGTAGAAAAAGGAGGGCGAGGGGTGGGGTCCTGACAACAGGGCGGTCAGGAAGCAGAATCGAGTAAGGAAGCCACATGGTGATCCAGAGAAAGAGGCTTCCGGGGCCCAAGAGGACAACAAGGGCAAAGCCCTAAGGTCAAGTGTTGAGGCAAAGGGGGTGCAAGGGATAGAGCCGGGGTCAGGGTGCAGATCTGGGGAGGACTTTGGCTTTGACCCTCTGTGAGATGGAAGCCACTGGAGGGCTTTTGCGAGGAGGAAATCTGACCTGATTAAAAGGTCTCCCAAGGCCTGCCCTGGCTGCTGCCCTGGGAATAGCCAGTCATGGGGGTGTCTCAAAGTTCAGTGTGTGCACGACCTGATGTACTTAGAAGGCATGTCCTGATATGGCAGGGCTGTCGTGGAGCCTGGATGCTGCATTCCTGATGTGATGCTGATGCTGGTCCTCGGACAGTGCTTTGCCTGGGGAAGGTGCAGGGAGAGAGGATGGAAGCAGAGAGCCAGGAGGCTATTGTGAGCAACCACCCAAGACCCGCTGGAGGCTCAGGGCAGGGTGGGCACATCGGAGGTGGAGGGGGTCAGATTCTGGACTAATTTGCAAGGGAAGCCACAGCATTGGCTGAATGTCACGCTCCAGTGATGGGAGGGAGTCAAGGAGGGCTCCCGGGGTTTGACCTGAGCACGGGTGAGCGATCCTCGGGGGAGCTGATGCTGCCAAAGGCTGCACTCCCTGGCCCACAGCAGCCCCAAGGCCTGGAGAGCCACTCCCCCACCCACTCTCCCCTTGCCTATCTGACACACTCCTAAATAGCCTTCAAAACCCAGTCTTTGTTGGGTGCAGTGACTCATGTCTGTAATCCCAGCATTTTGGGAGGCTGAGGCAGGTGGATCACTTGTGCTCAGGAGTTCAAGACCAGCCTACACAACATGATGAAACTCCATTTTAGTCTCTACTAAAAATGCAAAAATTAGCCAGGCTTGAAGACACATGCCTGTAGTCCCAGCTGCTCCAGAGGCTGAGGCAGGAGAATCATTTGAACCCAGGAGGCAAAAGTTGCCGTAAGCCAAGGTCATGCCACTGCACTCCAGCCTGGAGACAGAATGAGACTCCGACTCCAAAAAAACAAACCCAGTCTTGGACACGTGCTACCCGCCAGATGAAAGTTGAACCTTAAGGACATTAGGCTCATTGAAACAAGCCATGAAAAGGACACACCATGTGATTGCATTTGTGTAAGGTGCCTAGAGTAGTTAAATTCACAAATTCCCGAGAATGCTGGGGGTTGGGGCTGGGGCTGGGGCTGGGGCTGGGGCTGGGGGCTGGGGCTGGGAATGGGGCTGGGGGCTGGGGCTGGGAATGGGGGTTGGGGCTGGGAATGGGGATTGGGGCTGGGGGCTGGGGGCTGGGGCTGGGGGCTGGGGCCTGGGGCCGGGGGATGGGGTCTGGGGGTTGGGGCTGGGGCTGGAGCTGGGGCTGGGAATGGGGGTTGGGGCTGGGGGCCGGGGGCTGGGGCTGGGGGCTGGGGCTGGGAATGGGGGTTGGGGATGGGGCTGGGGGCTAGGGGCTGGGGCCCGGGGCCGGGGGATGGGGCTGGGGGCTAGGGGCTGGGGCTGGGAATGGGGGTTGGGGCTGGGAATGGGGATTGGGGCTGGGGGCTGGGGGCTGGGGCTGGGGGCTGGGGCCTGGGGCCGGGGGATGGGGTCTGGGGGTTGGGGCTGGGGCTGGGGCTGGGGCTGGGAATGGGGGTTGGGGCTGGGGGCCGGGGGCTGGGGCTGGGGGCTGGGGCTGGGAATGGGGGTTGGGGATGGGGCTGGGGGCTAGGGGCTGGGGCCTGGGGCCGGGGGATGGGGCTGGGGGCTAGGGGCTGGGGCCCAGGGCCGGAGGATGGGGTCTGGGGGTTGGGGCCTGGGGCCCGGGGCCGGGGGATGGGGTCTGGGGGTTGGGGCTGGGGCTGGGGGCTGGGCTGGGTTGGGGAAGCGGAGTGATTGTTCAAGGGGTACAGAGTTTCCAGTTAGGAACCTGACAGGAAGCCAGGCGGTGGCGATGGTTACACAACTGTGTGAATGTACTTCACGCCTCTGAGCTGTAGTCGAAAAAGGTTAAAATAGTAAATTTTTTCATTATGTATATTTTACAACTTAAAAAAATCTCTTTGATAAATGCAGTAATGTTTTAATTCAACAGAAAGAATGACAGGGGTCTTCACGAGCAGGTGTGGATTGGTTTCTAGCATGTATTGTGAGTGAAAAAACTCAAAGTCCAGAAGCGTATGGGTAGCACGCCACCCTCATGGAAGAGAGATGCGGGGATAAGAAAACCCACATGTCTGAAATACAGAAACAAAAAATGGAACCCTGAGTCCCCTCCTCTGAGAAGCCCTGCCAGGAATGTGAGTGCCCTAACCATGGACGTAGCCTCTGCAGCCCGGCCTGGCGCACCCTGCCCTCCTGGGCTCTCTAGGGCCTAGTCATGGGAGGCATCCGGGAAAAGTCAGGAGGAAGATGAGGAGGAAGCAGTGAACAGGTGAACCAGCTGCCCGCCTGCCCATCTGGAGCCTCGTGCTGGGAACAAAAGGGCTAGAGGTGGGGAAGGTTCCTGGGTGCTCCCTTGCTCCCTCGGTGGGCGCATCCAGGAGGAGAAGGCTGGGGGGCAACAGTGGGTGCCTCCGACTCGGCAGCCACAGCATGGGTGCATTTGGTATCTCGGGGCAGTGGAGCTGCAGTGGGAAGAAAGCAACAGAGCCGAGCAAGTGGATCCTGAAAACAGTTCCTGACTGAAATCCTGAGCCCCTAACTAACCAGGGCTCAGCTTCGGCTGCACTGCATTTCAGTCTCTGAAACATTTGGGGCTGAGTGCCAATGTTGCCAGGCTGCCGGCCAGATTTTCCATGCCCCCCCAATCCACAAATATGCTGCCCTTCTGGCTTCTCTTGGAAAGTCGGCAGATCTGTAGCAGCAGGCCCGCCTGCCCACGGGCAGCAGTTGGCAAGGGCCTTCTCCCATGGGTGCCCCCCAATGGTGGCTACCCCATGATCCCCACAGGACATTGTCCTCACTCTCCACACCTCCTACCCACAGGGGCTTCTGATCTCAGAAAGGAGAGACGAAGCCCAGTGAAGCCACCCCTGGCTGGATTTCTGTCCTGCGGTTTTTGAGGATTAATTAAGAATTACTTACCCAACCTGGGCTTGCTGTGGGAGAGGCCCAGTGCTCTGAGCTGCGCTTGGTTAAGTGTGACACTCAGAGGAAGGCAGCCCTGTCTGAGGGTCAGCAGTCCAGGGACGCTTTTCTCTCCAGCCTTTCAGAGGGAGCTGTCACTTGCAGAGGGGCTCCCCTGGCTCCGTGAGTCCCAGCCCACTACCAGTTCTTTGCTCATGGAGCACAATCGTGTCCTGACAGCAGCCCACAGAGCAGAGTCTGAGGAATAGTGTGTTCAACTTGGCAGTCATGATCTATCTTGCCTCCGAGGTGGCCACCACCACAGCTGTGTCTCTTTGGGCCGGGAGCGCATGGCGTTGGAGAAACAGACCAAGAGACCAGCGTGGATGTCAACCCGCCATGCACCAGCTGTGGGGCATCAGTTTCTCCATCCACAAAAATAACAATTCAGTCCTCATGAGCAGGTGCTGGGAAAGACTCAATGAGCTACAGCTGAATGCACAGCCCTGGCTTTGAGGACACAGACTCACCCCAGCAATGTCTACACAGCCCCTGCTGGGGAGCGCTTAGTTTCCTAGGAATGCTTCGTTTCCCAGAGACCTGGGGGCCTGAAACAAGAGACAAGAGGCCAGAGGTCTGATACCAAGGTGTTGGCAGGCCCACGTTCCCTGCAAAGGCTCTGGGGGAGGGTCTGTCCATGCCTGTTCCAGCTCCTGGGGTTGCTGACAGTCCTTGGCTTGTAGACCAGTCACTCCGGTCTCTGCCTTCCTAGTCTCATGGACTTCCGTGTCTGCATCTTCTCTTCTTGTAAATCACCCGTCACATGGGGTTTAGGCCCACCTCAACACAGTACCACCTGACTTCGCTAATTACATTCTCGAAGGCTCTATTCCCAGATGAGATCACCTCTAAGCTTCTGGGAGGACATGAATTTTGTGGGGACACTGTTTAACCCACTGCAGGTGCTAAGCCCTGTGATGACCCCGACTGATAGGGCCCCTGCTCTCAAGAAATTCACAGTCCTCGGCAGTGTCTATTCCTTTTGCCCTCTTTATTCTTGATGGGTTTGTTACTGAGAGCTGCCTCCATCCCTGTCCTGTGGCAGGAGAGGGCAAGGAGAGAGCCCACAAGGAGACTGTCGGACTCGGGGGGCAGGGGCTGGACATGGGGAGGCCTCCCAGGCCGAGGGGGTGGTGCTCCAGAGCCTC
The DNA here is from genome assembly GCF_049354715.1 of Callithrix jacchus. Taxonomy (NCBI): domain Eukaryota; kingdom Metazoa; phylum Chordata; class Mammalia; order Primates; family Cebidae; genus Callithrix; species Callithrix jacchus. The sequence goes on from NC_133508.1 coordinate 43,977,899, forward strand.
TGGGCCCCATCCCGGCTGGCAGGACAGTGCCAGTTCTCTCGTTTCAGATGGCAGAACAGCTCATGACCTTGGCCTACGATAATGGCATCAACCTCTTCGATACGGCAGAAGTCTACGCAGCCGGCAAGTACGTGTCCTTTCACACGGGAGAAAGTGTCGCAGACAGCCCGGGCAGAGCCAGGGCTGCAGGGACCCCTGCTGCTCGCATTCCCAGGGGTGCTCACAAACACACTTGCACTCTGCCTTCTTTTTTAAACTCTGAATGGCTTTAGGAGGTATTATTTTCATGGGGCTGGAATTGCAGAACGCTTGGGCACTGGTCACTTGCTAAACTCCCCGTGGAGTCACCAAGGGGACCACAGTCCCTCTGGTGCCAAGAGGCTGTGCTGGGTGAGAGGCGCGATGATGTTGTTGTCCTGGGCGCTCTTGACATGCCTGACATTTTGACATTTCATGTCTCACTTGTGCAGTGAGGGCTGCAGGGCCTGCAGGGCCTCTCGGAGCTGGGGAGGGCAGGCTGCGGCCGAGTGCTATGAGGAGCGCTTCGCGTCTTGGCAGTGAACTTTCCTGCTCAATTATGTAAAAGCTCAGCCATCTTCAGCCAGGCTGTTGGCTTCAGTTTTAAAGACTGGCTGTAATCAAATCATCCACTCTCCTGCGTCGGGTTTCCAGAAGTCAGCTTTTGTTTGTGAAATCATTTGTTGGCCCTCTCTTCATCCTCCTTCTGCCCCCTCCTGCCTGGGGCCAGCCAAGTTCCTGTCGGCCAGGTGGGCAGCAGGCCTGGGCTGCTGGCACGGTAGCTGCAGGGCGGGAAGCTCCTTCGTGGGCCCTGGGTGGTTACCTGCAACTGCGGCGGGGCCCAGAGCACCCTGCAGGAGGGAACCCAACCGGGCCCTGCTCAAGTACCCAGCCAGAGCCTGGAGAACGTACAGCCCTGGGAGCCGCTGCTGGGACCCTCAAACCGCCTCCAACCCCCTTCAGCGGCCCTTTTGGCCCTCCTGATAGCACAGCCCCCTCCCACCCCCTCCAAACTGGCAGCAGCTTCCCATCAAAGTGAACCGCTTTCCAGACAGATGAGCCTAGCAGAGGGGTGTGAGGTCAAAAAGCCCAGTGCAGATGCCAAGCCGAGGGGCACCACCCAACCCAATCCCCGCCTCTTCACTGCCTGCTTTTGGCCTGGCAGGCACATGTTTTGCTGCCCAGAAGAACATGTGGGAGGCAGCTCCATGCAGCCCCCATGGATGACGCCAGGCACACCCTAGGTCACACTCTGTCTTCTGTCACTCGAAGTTTCATGTTCCGATGTTTAACTGGACACCCAGAGCGGGTGCGTTGGGCAAGCTCACTGGGTCTCCGGCAGCCTCAGGGCCCTCAGAAGCAGCTTGCCAGAAAGCCTGGGAGTCAGGGAGCAGCTTCCCCTCAGGTCACCATTACTGTGGGATCTGCCCCCTGCTCCTGGGCTGGCCACTGCGGTCCCTCTGTCCAGCTCAGAGCTGAGCCTCCAGTGGATGCCATCAGTGCCCTACAGGGGAGCTGGGCACTGCGTGCCAGGCATAGCCAGGGAGAAACTTCTCTGGGCAGTTTGGGGGAGGGCGAGAGGCAGCTCGAAGGGGACCAAGCCTATATCTTCCTGAGGCCCCCTGCTTCTCCTGCTGACACTCATTTGTACTCTTCTCAGAGAGCTGTAGGATTTCTGTATCCCCCAAACACATGTGAGTCCTACCAAATTCACAGCCAGAGCCACATGCCACAGGCTTAGGTAACGCACTGTCTGCCACTCCTCTGCCCTAGGGACCACTGCTAGCTTTTCTCTCTTCCGAAGGCTGAGTGAAGTTTCGGTGCATCTTTACCATAAACGAGTAGCATTCAGAGCGTGTGCTAAACAGCTTGCAGATCAGAGCCCATTCTTTCTGAGTGGATGACTCAGGCGCTTTTATAAGTGGAATGTAGCACAGGGTATGGATCATTCTCCGTCTGTTGTTTTTACTCAGAAACATTTTGCTACAAGCAGAAAGTTCTTCAGAGTTAATCCAGTGCTGCTGTGCCAAGCGAGGCTGGAAGGCCGCCCATGCCCCCAGCTGGCCTGAGTTTGGTTCAGGACCCAGAGTGATGCCAAACAAGACAGATAGTAGTCAGCCTAGCATCTGACTCTGCTGTTCAGATGCAGGAAATGAGAGGGACAAGTGCACCCACACACATGCACACACCTGTGCACATGTATGCACACATGTACACACACGTATGCAAGCAGGCATGTCTGCTGGAAATCTAGCCCTTGGCCCTGAGTACATGTTGATCATCTCTCAAAACAGAGGATGCATTTGATGAATAATTTACCTTTAAAAACAGATACTTGGCAGGGCACTGTGGCTCACGCCTGTAATCCCAGCACTTTGGGAGGCAGAGGTGGGCGGATCACTCAAGGTCAGGAGTTCAAGATCAGCCTGGCCAACATGGTGAAACCCCATCTCTACTAAAAATACAAAAATTAGCTGGGCATGGTGGCGGGCACCTGTAGTTCCAGCTACTCAGAAGGCTGAAGCAGGAGAATTGCTTAAACCCAGGAGGTGAAGGTTGCAGAGAGCTGAGATCGTGCCACAGCCAGAGTGCCACTGCCCTCCAGCCTGGGTGACAGAGTGAGACTTCATCTCAAAAACAAAAAATACTTTTCTGGAAATTTTGCCCACCTAATGTCGCCAGGCATTTTCCCTGGTGAATTTTCAGCCAACTAGGAAATGGGACACTGACCTTGCCAGGCATGACAGCAGCGCCTTCCTTCCCTGTGAGAGCTGGGGCTGCCCCTGCTTAGACAAGCACCTGCTGGGGCACATGCCCACAGCCATCCTAGCGGGGGCAGTAACACCACTGCTCCCGCTCCCTCGGACCAGCCCTCTCTCTGGAATGAGCTACTGAGCCAAGGCAGATGTTAACAGCCTGACTCTCTGGCCCCAGTGACATTTCCACAGAGGGAACCAAGTGGCCGGTGGTCACGGTGGGCCTGGGTTTGATTTTTCTGTTTGGCTGTGATGCGATCTCAGTGTTTGTTTTTTGCAGGGCTGAAGTGGTGCTGGGAAACATCATTAAGAAGAAAGGATGGAGGTAATGACTCTACTCTCTGTGGTCTGTCCCGGGTGGGTGCGTAGCCAACTGTCCCCAGGTCTGCCTCATCGGCCTGTGGTGCAGGCATCATAAGGCCTCCAGGTCCCCACATTTTTTTTGGATGGGAAGTGGAGAGGAAAATTAAGTTCTCCAAGAGGAGAAGGTGACTCTGCTTGAGAAGAAAGTTGAGGGGAGGTGGGATACCCTCTCCACCCACTCCTTAGTCTCCACCCCACCTTAGCCTCCACCCCACCTTAGTCTCCACCCCCACCTTAGCCTCCACCCCCTCCTTAGTCTCCACCCCCACCTTAGCCCTCACCCCGTCTCCACCCCCACCTGTCTCCACCCCACCTTAGTCTCCACCCCCTCCTTAGTCTCCACCCCACCTTAGCCTCCACCCCACCTTAGCCTCCACCCCCTCAGCCTCCACCCCTCCTTAGTCTCCACCCCACCTTAGCCTCCACCCACCTTAGTCTCCACCCCCACCTTAGCCTCCACTCCCTCCTTAGCCTCCACCCCTTCCTTAGCCTCAGCCCCTCAGCCTCCACCCCACCTTAGCCACCGCTCCCCCCTTAGCCACTGCCCCCACCTTAGTCTCCACCCCCTCCTTAGTCTCCACCCCCACCTTAGTCTTTACCCCCTCATCTCCACCCCTACCTTAGCCTGCACCCCACCTTAGTCTCCACCCCACCTCAGTCTCAACCCCCACCTTAGCCTCCACCCCCTCCTTAGCTTCCACCCCCACCTTAGTCTCCACCCCACCTCAGTCTCCACCTCCACCTTAGTCTCCACCCCCTCCTTAGCCTCCACCCCCACCTTAGCCTCCACCTCCAACTCATCCAGAGATCCAGAACGCCAAGATCCCCGCTTGCAAAGAAGCGGGCCAAAAAGAGCTTGGAGTGAGAACCCCCTGATGGGCCTGGGTACAGCAGAGGGGTGCTACTACAGAAGATGGGGTGCAAAGCCCTTCCACCTCTTTAGCTGGAGCACTTAGGGTCAGGGGAGCCAGCAGGCCAGAGAGAGGATGGCTCAGAGAGCCTCCACCTCTCCAGAGCTCCCTGCTCCCACCTGTAAGGGGGTGTGTGTCAGACCTCCCTGGTGGGCTATCCTGAGGGTCAGTGGCCCCACGTCTGAAAATCACTCATCCAGCTCGGGGCTGGACATGCAAGTGCTAGCCCTCCAGCAGGGACCTCCAGCAGGAGCGGTCTCCAGGTGTGATGGAGTCCAAAGGTCACAGATTGGAGGCCATTCACCCTGGTCTCCCAGGAGCCTTTGGGCCTTTCTTAGGCCAAGGTCATCACCCTCCCTGGGACCAACCGGGATCAGCACTTCCTACATTTTGGGGGCTCCCCAGACCCCTGGACACAGCTTTATCTGAAGGGGCTGAGAAGCCCCAGGGCCCTGTTTCTTAATAAGTGTTTCTTTATTTTCAGAAACATCCGAAGCAATTACAAAGTTGGGCCTCCGTCCTCCCTCCCCTCTGAGGGCCATTTGCTGGGCAGCCCCCACTCCCTCCTCCATGGATTCCTGACACCCCTTCTTGTCCCATCTCATTTGTCTCTTGGCAACTCACAAATTCCTCCTCACCCCTTAGTTAAAGGAAATCGCATGTGTTACAAATCCCTGATCATGTCTGTAGTGAGTGTGCATGGAGGTGAATGTGCATGTGTGCTGGTTCCTCTGCCTGGAGGTGATGCTGCCCCTGCCAGAGCTCGGTGGCCAACGCTTCGGGGGCAAAGAGGCCTCCTGCTCTGGCCTCATGAGCTGCTTCCCCGACCAGCCCAGGACCCTGGTGGGAAAGGAGCTCAACCATGGGGCACCAGGAGGTCCTTGTCACCCCTGGATGAGGGGTATCCCCTCCTCTGGGAGGGGTCAAAGTCAAATGTGGCCAGGAGGGCCCATCATTATCCCCCATCCCACCAGGACAAAGCCGCTGGTATGAGCGTTGCCTTGTGTGGACTCAGGGCAGAAGAACAAATTCCTTCCCTTCGCTCTGCTCAAGCCCAAATCCTCAGGGTTCTTTGCCTCAGCTACTCAAACCCAGAACCCCATTAGTCTGGCCACACTTGGGCCCCCTGTGCCACCCTGCCCCGAAAGTTCCCTCGACCAGGCTGTCCCACACAGGTTTTCTGCAACACATGTCACATTCTGTAGGGAACGTTGCCGACAGCTTCCCTGCTTGCCTCCCACCCAAATCTTACCATCCTCAACTCCTGCCAGAGCCCCCTGGCCCACACCCGGCCTCCTCCGAATCCATGTGCCCCAGGATTCCCTGAGCCAGGCCCACTCCCACATCCTGGGCAGAAGGCATCTCCTCCGGGATCCTGTCACCCTGGGCCGCCACTGTCCAGCTCCCACTGCCTGACACACAGTTACAGCCTCAGCGGCTGCCTCCTGGTTCAATGAGGAACCTACATACCCCGGCTTGGCACATGGCACACATCAAAAGATGGGGAAGCACCCATTTTCTGCCCCAGGCTCCCAGGCTTTCAGGACCTCTGTGTGAGAGATGAGGATTTCGGGGATGAAAGAGGACCCCCAGGGGCTGGGCCCCATCACACTCCTTCCTTCTCTTCTGTTCTGCAGGCGATCCAGCCTCGTCATCACCACCAAGATCTTCTGGGGCGGAAAGTAGGTGCAACAGCGGGCAAAGCTTCCAGTCCGGGCCCAGCAGCCACAGCCCTGCGCTCCCCAGAGACCCCTAACCTAGAAGGCTCCTGGGGTGGGGGGAGGACAGTTCTCCTTGGGAAGGGAGAGTGGTCGGGGTCCACCCTGGACAGCCCTGGCCCAGTGCTGTTTCCTGTCCCCATCAGGGGCACAGCTGGCATTGGTGTAGCCACCAGCTATGCCTGGAGCCCGTCCCTGTTAAGGGACGTCAAAAAAAATAGCTGTGGCTGAGTTTGCCTTTTACAAAAACCTTGCTTAACTTTTCTTTTTACCTTCATGGATTTTTTTTTTCTGGTCACTTTGGTAACATCATAAAAATTAAGGAAAACAGAAAATTTGTGAACTGCCCAAACCACTCCAAATCCTGTGCGCCGCCTGTCAGCCCTGCAGGTCTCCAGGTGTCCGCTCCATAGTTTCTGGGGGCTGGACACACTTGGGCTCATAGGAGTTATAACTACAATTCATTTATTCTTTCTTTTTTTTTTGAGACAGGGTCTCACTTTGTCGCCCAGGTTGAAGCACAGTGGGGTGATCATGGCTCACTGTAGCTTCAAACTCCTGGGCTCAAGCGATCCTCCCACCTCAGCCTCCTGAGTAGCTGGGACTACAGGCATGTGCCACCATGCCTGACTAATTTGTCCTTTTTCTTTCTTTTCCTTCTTTCTCTCTCTTTTTCTTTGTTTCTTTGTTTCTTTCTTTCTTCTTTCCTTTCTTTTTTTTTTTTTTTGACAAGATCTCACTTTGTCATTCAGTCTGGAGTACAATGGTATAGTCCCGGCTCACTGCAGCCTCGACCTCCTGGATTCTCAACCCTCCTGCCTCAAGTAGCTGGTTCAACAGGCACATGCCACCATGCCCAGCTAATTTTTTTTTGTTTTGTGTGTATTTTGTAGAGATGTGTTTCATCATGTTGTCCAGGCTGGTCTCAAACTCCTGAGCTCAAGTAATCTACCCACCTCAGCCTCTCAAAGCACTAGGATTACAGGTGTGAGCCACCACACCTGGCCTTAATTTGTCCTTTTTTAAGATAAGGGGTCTCACTATGTTGCCCAGGCTGGTCTTGAACTCCTGGGCTCAAATGATCCTCCTGCCTTAGCCTCCCAAAGTGCTGGGATTACAGGCATGAGCCACTGTGTCCAGCCTCATTCATTCTTAATTTTTTTAAAAAATTAAGTCCAAATCAAACAGACAGGTTAAGTTGAAAAACAAAAGCCCCCTCATCCCCTATGGCTGCCCACCTCCCCTTTAAGCCTTGTGACCAGGCTTCCCCCGGGCCTCTGGGAGTTCAGCCCTGTAGCCTCAGGTACCTACTCCAAAGTGAAATCCGACTGCACACGGCATTTGTTGACCCAGTTTTTGCACCTAACATCGCATCATAAATGTTTTCTGGGAGGGGTCAGGATGCCAAAACCGCTAGCAACATCACATGCGGTCGGCCTGTTTTTCAGGGCAGAGACGGAGCGGGGCCTGTCCAGGAAGCACATAATCGAAGGTGAGGACGTGCTCGAGCACCTCAGGGCCCACACCTGTGGGATCATCGGCGGAGGCCAACGTGAAGACAGCACAGTGCCCGACCCCTCAGTTACCTGACCGAGCACCCAATCCCAGGGCACCCGGTGCTTCGGCCTGACCCTCTCCTTCCACCCCAGGCAGCACAGGGGGACCCTGTCGGGAACGAGGGCAGCCGGTGGCTGAGCACAGACCAGCCTGAGTTTCAGTCCAGGCTCAGCCCCGCACTGGTTGAGTGGGTCTTCAGCAAGGGGCACCCTGCCCCACGCCTCTCCCACACTATCTGTGCAGTGGCTACAGTAAGAGCACACCCCAGCAAGGGTGGCTGGGATGCCACAGCGCCCAGGAAAAGGTGCACACCGCACAGCCCCCGACTCAGCACTCTCAGGCACGGCAGCAAGGCCGCGGGTATCTGGCTCTTGCTTCCTTTTTATTATCTTCATGCCTTTCCTATCTGTGTGCATTTGCTTCAAGGTAATAGATTGACAATCCATTGGTTATCACCTCCATTAATAACCACCTAGGGGGCTTGCCACCTGCTCCCATCCTCCCCATCCGCAACCCAGCGTTTCCCTCTGCCAGCTGTGTGTCCTGAGCTGCTCTGAGCACTCACGGGTGGCTTGGGCATTTTGGATACTATTGCCATTGGTTTTGTTTTGAAACGGAGTTGCACTCTTGTCGCCCAGACTGGAGCACAGTGGTGCAATCTCGGCTCACCGAAACCTCCGCCTCCTGAGTTCAAGTGATTCTCCTGCCTCAGCCTCCTGAGTAGCTGGGATTACAGGTGCCCGCCACCACATCTGGCTAATTTTTTTTTTTTTTGTATTTTTAGTAGAGATAGCGTTTTACCATGTTGGCCAGGCTGGTCTCGGACCCCTGACCTCAAGTGGTCCCCACGCCTCTGCCTCCCAGAATGCTGGGATTACAGGCAAGAGCCCCGGTGCCTGGCCATAGACACTATTGTCTTTGGTGGGAGGGGTAGCAAGTGTAGCCTTCCTCCCTCCACATGTGCTAGATGACGTGCTCTCCCTGTTGTAACAGAGTGGCCTCAGAGGAGGGCATGCTGTCTAGGGGGAGGAGGGGCTCCTCTCACTTAGTCAAGGACGTGTGGCCTGTGGCCCCGACATTCTCCTGAAAGCGAGACCCCCCCACCCCACTCCCCACCTGTGCTGAGGCATTTCACGACCTCCAGAAGCTTCCGGAAGCTTCCAGATGCCAGGGGCCTCTTCTCCATCTCTTGTTCCCTGAGCCGGGCATGGAATGGACCGGCCCAGGTGTCTGTGGAGATGCAGCCACGGCAGTGACGCCCCTGCCCCGTCCTCCCCTAGGTCTGAAAGCTTCTCTGGAGCGGCTGCAGCTGGAGTATGTGGACGTGGTATTTGCCAACCGCCCAGACCCCAACACCCCAATGGAAGGTAGGTGGTCTTCGGTGCCGCTGCAGGTCAGGCCTGGGCAGCGTACAAAGGGTCTGAACCTGGGGTTGTGGAGGCCACCAGCATGGGCCCTGCTGGGCATCTGGGTGAGCCATGAGAGGAGGCTGGGTCCAGGGTGGGAGGCGAGGGGCCAGGCTTCCCCACAGTGGGGGTGAGCTCAGCCTCTGGCTGCCAGCCACCTCCAGCCGAGTCCCTGTCCTTGCTTTGTACCCCAGCCGATCCCCACCACCCCGCCCCACCCTCCCAGTCAAAGCCGCACTGGAACTGTCCCTTCCCCCTGCAGCTGCTGTTTTGCAGCTATGTGAAGTCGCTTGTGGGGACTCCAACTGCAGTATTGTCTCCAATCATGATCCGTGGAGAGGCTTGGGGGTCTTTTTTTGCTCTGGGGAATAAATAGAGGGGAAAAACTTCCGTGCTTTTCATGGTTTTGGTTACTTTGACGGTTTTTATTCTTTCTCCTCCTGCGACCTCAGCCCCTCCGCTCCCCTATCCTCCTGCTACAGGTGTCTTTCCATGTCTGCTTTGCTGCTTCAGGGACCTGAAAATTAAGTTGTGTTCCAGTTATTGTTTTTATATGTTCATGTGAGCACGCACGTGCGAGTGTGGATATATTTTTTCCTTTTTAACTAAACTCGTGCTCCGCGCGGGGGTTTGTGCTTCCTTCCTGCGCCTTTGTCGTGCCCCGCCTCTCAGTGCTCCCAGCTATCAACTCTGGTCTCTTTAAATCTTTCTTTTATCACCAGGGGACCCATTTAGTTCCTCCAAGTCAAGGACATTCATCATAGAAGGTACACAGTGCCCCCCAGCCTGACTATTGACTTCTGTGTCCAAGCTGCATTTTATGAGACAGTATTTTTAAGTACATGATTCTTTCACCCCATGACAAACTTCTCCATAAAATGCATAAAGCGGGGAAAGAGCACCCTATGAGAACACCTTGCAAGTGAAGGAAAGCAAAGTGGTGTTGGAGCCCCCAGCCCCCACCCCCCGTCATCTCATTCCTCCTCCTCCCCGCTCCCGTGCATGCCCCCACCCCTGGGCTTGACTGCTGAGCTCCGTGGCGGCCGGGGGTCCTCCTGATCGGAGGATGCTGCGATCCTCACCTGGAGCCTTGACCCTGGATGGTGCCATGGGAAGGGTTGGGGAAGACCAGGTTTCCACAAGGCGCAAACCTGTCAGGGACCCCAGAACATGTAGCCCTCACTGAGTCTTAGCTCCTCCACAGTGTGTGTTCACTAAGCTCCTGTCTCTTCTGGAGGCAAAGAACACCTGGCTTGGCACGCTGCTCCTCGGACAGCATGCTGGCTGTGCATCCCCTCGGCAGGCAGGGCCCCTGCCTCTCACCAGGTGGCCAAACCTCTCCATCAACATGGAGTCGTTCTCCTCCTGGAAGAATAACCAGGGACTTCTGAAACCAGGGAGCGGCCTCGGGCCACACATGGCCTCTCTGCCCTTCCCACAGCTAAGGGCCCAAGGACCCCACCCCAAGGGCGGGCGTCGGTCTCCCTGGGCCTGGGCCCCTGCCAACTGGCACTGCCACCTGACCTCCCCCCCATGTATTATTTGTGACCTGGCAGGAGATGCCATGGGTTTTGGCAGCAGCTAGAAAGATTCAGTCCTCCTACTTCTGTTCCGCAGCATTAAATATTGAGGTGCAGGACAGTTGTCCCTAATTGTCCCTGCATCTGGGGCCACTGATACCACGCTTGGGCACAAGCGTAGGGTGCTCCCTTGTTCGGGGCCCCTGTCCAGCCTGCTTCTGCCCAGATCCTCCAGGGAGCCCAGGGGCCTTTGCCTAGGACCCCCCCACCTCAGGACAGCCAGGGGCTCCTGCAGGCTTCTGCCCGTCAGCCCCGTCTCCCCATTGCTGCATGGAAGGGGCGCCCCAGGGCAGTGTGCGGTTTCACTGGCTGGGACCTTGGTGACCTGAGACAGCTGCCGGGGAGGGAGAGTGAGGGAACGGGCTGGCCTGGGGGCCTTGGCTTCCCTCTCTCAAGCATGTGGACCTTAGCCTTGGCTGAACAGACCCAGGAACAGGTGCTGCATGGTCACAGGTGCCCCCAGAGTGTTTCTAAAAATCTTCATGAGGCCGCCAGGCCCGGAGTCTGGACCCGGGCAGGATGTAGTCGGAGATCCTCCTGGGAGCCTCAGGTTCTCCTCAAACCTTCCCCACCAGACACTTCCTGCAGGTCTATCAGTGTTGGCTGTTAACGCAGATGGCCTAGGGAGGTGGCCCTGAGAGTTCAGACTCCCTCCCAGATCTCCACCCCCAGGAGGGGACAGAGACAGTTCCCAGGAGCCTCTGGGAACAACCTCTGTCCTTGGAAGGAAGCAGAAAGCAGGACTGGGCCTGCAAGCGTGGAAACCGAGGGGGGTTTACCAGGGGTCTTGGGTGAGTCTGCTGAGACCACCGCTCCAGAAACCCCAGTGGCCTCAGCTCTAGCCTTTAGGAGACCCCAGGTTCTGCTCAGGGGGGATCTCAATAAAGGGGCGCTTTGGAGCAACCCCAAAAACAGAAGTGGACGGGAAACCAGCGCTGCCACTCCATGGCCTCATTGCCATTCCGAGGTGGCGCCTGCAGAACAAAGTCAGCATCCTCCATCCTTCCTTCCTTCCCATCGGCCCCACTCCCAGCCATTTTCAGGACCTTAGCTTCCCCGCAGCATGGGCAGAGGACAAGCAGGCACTTAGGGAGAGCCGGGGCTTTTCCAGGGTCAATGTCATTGCTGTTTTTAGAAACACTTGCACCCCACTTCACTCCCACACTGCCTTTGGCAGTCCAACTTGCAAGCACTGTATCCAACCCGTGAGAAACTGGAGGCATAGTCTGTCACCCCGAAAAGCTAAGCGGCTTCTGAAATCTGAAATGTTGAGGCCAAGTTCTGTTTTTAAAATCACATCCCTATGAGGCTGAGAGGGAGTTATAACCAGCAGATTGTTATGTCTCAAAAACATTTTTGAATACTGGGAAGAATCCACTGTGTCGCTGGGGTGAGGGTCCCTCCTCTCTTCTTTAAAAGGCCAGCATGGAGTCTCCGAGACTGTACTCAAGGCTTAGGTGTCTCTGCCATCCATGATTTAGGTTGTTCCCAGGGCTTGTGGAGCCTCAAAACTGTTCCACTCCAGGCCATGGCCCCTTATAGGAGGAGCACCCAGACCCCTGTGGCCCTGGGATCACCCCTTGCCAGGGACGGGTGGGTTGGGCCTCTGGCCTGGTGCTGGGCTGCTTTGAGAACCTGGGCTTTCTATGCCCACTTCTCAGTCTCCTGGACATGAGAGGAGCTCGGCTCGAAGCCCTGTCCTCCAGGACCACACGGCACCCCAGTCCTGCCGCTTCCCCTTCTCCAGTCTGCTCTCTATTCCAGTGAGAATTTGGGATAGCCCAAAGTAGGAGTCCAGAAACAGGCGAAAACACGTCTCCCTCCTGCTGCCAATCTGACGGTAGCTTGAATGTATTCACCTGGTCCTTCCTAAGTGATCAGGGCCCTAGAATCTTCCCGAGACCAGAGAAGCCCCAATTCTAGAATCCAGAGCCACCTTCATTCTTTGATGTCCCCTCTAATCTGCCATAGAAACATCACAGTCCATCCATAACCCATTTTTCAACATTTCCATGGGCCTGTGACCAGTCAGGGAAATGGTTTTCATGACCAGCTTCTAGGATTGTGGTTCGTTTTTCTCTTTCGTCCCAAAAAGCCCCTCCCACACCCAACTTCGGAGCCAGAAGTACACTGCTTGCAAGACATCTTTGCAGCCCCGTCCCTCCTCCCAGCCTCCTGCCTGCATCTGCAGAATGTCCCGAGGCTGGCCCAGAGCCCCAGCCACCTCCCACCTGCAATTTCACCTTCTCTCACCACAGAGACCGTCCGAGCCATGACCCACGTCATCAACCAGGGGATGGCCATGTACTGGGGCACGTCACGCTGGAGCTCCATGGAGATCATGGTACGGTGGCCTCCCAGTGTGTGTGTGTCCAGGCACAGGCTCCTGGCATGGGCTGCCCACGGAGACCCCAAGGCTCTGGCAGGGTCTGTGCCTTTGGTCCCAACTGCACCGATGCCTGGGAGCTAAGGGAGGGACAGGATGGTGGAGCATGGTGGTTATGTATGCAGGCCTCGAAGACGGGGATTCCACGTGAATCCCAGAGCTGTGTGGCCCTGGAAAAATGGCTTAACCTCTCTGAGCTTGTTTACTCATCTGTAGAACACGTCTGCTGGGTGAGTCCTCATGGGGCCATTCTGAGGAGTCCCTGAGAGAGCCGGTGTGAAGCTCTTAGCAGACATCCTAGAGTTCAGTGAGCACTGAATAACAACACCAGCCACTTCCACTGGCTCCTGGGATGTGCCAGGCGCTGTTAGTTTCAAGGGCTGCACAGGGACCCACTTGCATGCCATCCTCACAGTGCCTTACCAGTTGATGCCACAGGCAGCCCATTTTTCAGACGTGGACATTGCAGCACAGAGAGGTTCGGTAACATGCCAAGGTCACACAGCTTGGGCCAAGATCGGCATCCAGGCTGTGTGGCTCAGAGCCTGGGCTGCTCATATCTGAACCCTCCAGCCTGGACATCCCACAATCCACCCTCTTTTCCCAGCTTACCAGGGCCTCCCCGGCTCCCAGGGAGCTAGGAGTGTGAGCAGTGGGGAGCCCGGGCTGCAGCTGCCAGACCAGCCTGTCTGGGGCACACCTTGGTGCTCCCTCCCTGGCTGCCCCAGAAGCTCCCCTACCTGCTCAAGGTCAGGGGCCATTGGGGCCCGTTTCTGCCTTCACAGGAGGCCTACTCCGTGGCCCGGCAGTTCAACCTGACCCCGCCCATCTGCGAGCAGGCTGAGTACCATATGTTCCAGCGCGAGAAGGTGGAGGTTCAGCTGCCAGAGCTGTTCCACAAGATAGGTGGGCACCTCGGGCCCTCGCCCCGCCCCGCCACCAACCCTCAGGTCCCTCGCCCCGCCCTGCCCCCCACCCTCGGACCCTCGCCCCGCCCCCATCCTCGGACCCTCGCCCCGCCCTGCCACCAACCCTCAGGTTCCTCGCACCGCCCCGCCACCAACCCTCAGGTCCCTCGCCCCGCCCCCCACCCTTGGGCCCTCGCCCTGTCCCGCCCCTCCACCCTCGGACCCTCGCCCCGCCCCCACCCTCGGACCCTCGCCCCACCCCGCAATCTCCGGCCCAGGGCTTGACTCCACCTGCTTTTCCACTCTCAGGAGTGGGCGCCATGACCTGGTCGCCTCTGGCCTGCGGCATCGTTTCTGGCAAGTACGACAGTGGCATCCCGCCCTACTCAAGAGCCTCCCTGAAGGTGAAGGAACGGCCTGGTGGGGAGGGACGGGCAGGGGACCGGCGTTTTGGAGGGGTGGGACCTTTGGGCCAACCGCATTGGTGCTGGGTGGGGCTTTGGGGGCTGAAGCTGCTCCCACTTTGGTCTGCTGGGGACGGGATCCTTGGCATGAGAACATGGAGCCCCTTCTGGCCTGACCCCATGTCTAGAGGGGCTGCCCAGCCTTTGGCACAGGCCCCAGCGAGGGGGCCCCTTCACATACCCCCCACCTTTGCCCCTCACCACAGTTAAGCACTTGCTGCTCGGCCACCACTGACCTCTGGGCCTGGGCGCAGGGATAGGGGTTGCAGAGCCACGGAGGTGACCCTGAAACAGGTGCCTCTTCCCACCACACAACCTCCTGGTGGGTACTCAGGAGGGTCCCCATTCTACAGGATCTGGGGAATGAGGAGCAGGCCAAGAAAGCGTGCCCAGCCAGCAGACTCCGCACTAGGGCCCACAGCCTGGGTTCCAGCAGCATGGCCAGGCCCCCCACTCCTCCCATCCCACGGCAAGGGCAGGACGCCCCCCAGGAAGCCCTGCAATCCTCTGGGAGGGATGGCTGGGGAGGGGGCACTACCCTAGGGCCGGGAGTTTCTTCTGGGCCGCAGGTGGCAGCCAAGACCCCAGGCTGCCAAGCTTCCTAGGAGAAGGAAGGCCAGCACCTCACCTCCTTGTCCTGGCTGGGGATTGGGCCAGCACCACAGTCTCTGCACTCCAGAGCCTGGACAGGCCCCGCTCATCCACCTGCCTGTGCCCAGCCCACTGTCCACTCTCCCTACTTGAGAGGCCTGGGGCAGGGGCAATGTCCTGGCTTCATGATGAGATGAGCTCTGAGGGTGAAGGGTCCAGAAGGAATAAGCCCATTGGCCCCTTGCGCTTGGGGTCCAGTGACCTGCTCTCCTCCCCCCAACCAGGGCTATCAGTGGCTGAAGGACAAGATCCTGAGTGAGGAGGGCCGGCGCCAGCAGGCCAAGCTGAAGGAGCTGCAGGCACTTGCCGAGCGCCTGGGCTGCACCCTGCCCCAGCTGGCCATAGGTAACAGGCCTGGGGGCACCAAGGGACCAGTGTCTCTGGGGAGAGAGGGGAGGGATCCCTGGATATCAGCCCCCAGCCGGCACAGGTGACAGGGCTCTAAGGGGAACGGTTGGGACCCCATGCCTCTAAGGTGATGTCAGGAGTCCCTGAGGACCTGGGCCACCCCCTCCACCCGACAGCCATGGTAATGGGGCTACCACTTTCATGGGAAGAGGATAGGGAGTGCTGAGCACTTGGGCCACCTCTCCACCCAAGCCCCCTCCAGCCACCTCTTAGGCAAAGCCCCTGCCCAGCACTGCTAGGCTTCCTAGGCACCCTCAGCCCCCACACCAAGACACTGGGGGCCCAGTCAGGGGCAAGGCAGAAACATCAGGGGCCCCTGCAGTGGTTGTTTCTTCCTCACCTCGTGTTTCACCGACTCAGCCTGGTGCCTGAGGAACGAGGGAGTTAGCTCCGTGCTCCTGGGGGCCTCCAATGCCGACCAGCTCATGGAGAACATTGGGGCAATACAGGTGAGTGCGAGAGGCCTTGCTGGGCAGAGTCCCCATCCCAGCCATGCCCTGTCCAGGCTCATCCTGCGTGCCAGGCTCAATTCTAGGTGCTCAGGATGCATCCGTGAACCATCAGAGCTCTTCTCCTGGAGAGCTTGCTTTCCAGCAGGAACAGACATACACGCTGACTGCAAGGAACAAGGAGGTTACAGTGTGTGCTGGGAGTGGATGGGCACCACAGGGGAAAAGCCGGAGATTAGGGGAGGGGAGGGGAGAGGAGCTGGGGCCAGGGACGGTGGCACTGCAGACCCAGATTCAAGGAGGCCCTCGAGTGGGCTTGTTGAGAAGGTCGTGCTCAAGCAAAGCCTTGAAGAGGTGCAGAGTGAGCCATGCAAATGCCTGAGGGGAACCCGAACCGTCAATGCAAAGGCCCGAGAAGGCCTGGGGCAGAGAGGCAGATCCGAAAGGCACTGCACCCCTCCGGGGACTGGCGTGCTGCCTCAGAGTGAGATGGGACGCTGGGCAAAATTGTAGGCAGAGGAGGGCGAGCTGCAGCTCAGCCTGGAAAGGGAGCCTGCTCTCACTGCTCCATCCTGGAGGCTTTGGGAAGCACGGTCCGAGATAGAGGGCCCTGGTGGGACGAGGCGCTGCAGTTCGGAGACCAGAGTGGTGGTTGGATCATGGACGTTTGGGAAGGCGGGACCGTGCGGCTGGCTGACCACCTGATGTCTGTCAGTTTGGGGGTGAGAAAGCGAGGTGGACGTCGGCCCCTGGCTGTATCACCAGGAAGGATGTCGGTCCTGTCAGCTGAGGCAGGCACAGCCACAAAGAGCAGTCGGGATGTGGAGTCCAGCATTTGGCCTTGGAGTCTGCATTTTATGGCACTGCCGCCTCCACCCTTACAGGAAGGTTCTAGAGCGCCTTGGCGTTTGAGGGGTAGTGCACAGGCCCAGGCATGCTTCCTCTCTGCCCCAAACCTTCTGGAACACAAAAGCAGCACAGCCTCCACCTGCCTCAGATGGAGCCCAGGTGTGATGGGGTAACCCAGGCCTTGCCAGACGACCACTGAGGGGAGCCTCACCCCACCTCCTCCCCAGGCCAGGCCCGTCTTGTGGGCGAGATTCTGATTCGTTCTTATTCTTGTATGCAGGTCCTTCCAAAGCTGTCGTCTTCCATTATCCACGAGATTGATAGTATTTTGGGCAATAAACCCTACAGCAAAAAAGACTACAGATCCTAAGCCACCCCCACCTGCTCGGACAGTTCCCGTTCCCTCCAGTCTCTGTTCGCTCGCTTAAGCTGTTTCGAAGCCAAGTAAAGAGTGTGGTTTGCATCAAAGAGAAACACCACACTGTGATGTCACTGGGAAACAATCTCCCAAGTTGCTGCCAGACACCGCCCACTGCTTCGCCGGACAATGTCGAAGTCCCACCTGTGCCGGGGACAGCATTGGTTAGGAAGGACGTTCCAGCCGTCCCACCCAAGCCTGTCGCGTCCTCTCATCTTCCAAGAAGAGACCACCCAGCTTTCTCCCAGCCACAGCCACGAGTCCCAAAGTCAAGGCCAGGAGGAACCGGGTCCTTGGGGCAGGCAGGGCCGGCCTGTCCTCTGCTGAGAATCCCTACCTGGTGTGGGGGGAGAGGGGTCTGGCCCATGGAGGGGCCCCTCTGCCGGAGCCTTGGTTGCTGGGTCAGGGCCTCCCCACTGGGGGTCTTCCTCTGCCTCCCACTTGCCAAGGGCTCCAGGTACAGTCTAGGGGGCCTGACCCCAGATTCCTCCCCCATTCTTCTCTGCTCCAACCTGCCCCACTGGGTCCCAACAGGGGCCATGCCTACCAAGCTCTAGCTGGCCCTTGACCCCCACCCACCCCCACCATTGCTGTCAGGGGCAGGGACCCAGGGGGATTGGCTCTGCAGTCTGGGAGCCACAAAAAGTGTAGAGGTCTGATTTACAGCTCAGCATCCCACTGTCTTCCATCCACACACCAATGATGAGCCTCACACCAGCGAGGCCTGGAGCACTTGGGAGGGGTCACAGTGGGGCAGGCCCCTCTGTCCGGCCACCCCTCTGTCCTGGCCCTGGAAGGCCCTGTGGTCATATACTCTAAGCTGGATGGTGGCTGCTGGCCACATCACGACACGTGGCAGCAGGAGGGCCCTGTGCACAAGGACGCATTCCTCTTGGCCCCTGTAGACCTCCTTTAAAGCTGCCCTCTGCCCCAGGCCACTGTTGTGCGCCAAGGTTGTGGGCTTGGGTTTTGCAGAGAGCATGCTTGGACCCTTTCAGTAAGGAAGGGCCCTTGGGGTTTTCTGTGCTGTGTGCCCAGGACTGGGGGGTCTGCAGCCCCAATAATGTAGGCAAAGACCTCGGGGAACCTCTCCCTGGAAAGATGGCCAGGATGGGTTAGCACCTCCCACTGCCCAGTGCCTGGAACAGACTAGGGAGAGGGGAGGGAGGGCAGGGCAAGCCAGAGTGATGCCCCTGTGCAGTTTGGGCCAGAGGGCTAGGGATGCCAGGATGTCTGCAGGTGCTGAGGTGCCATCCAGAGTCCCAGGCCTGTGTCCCAAACAGTACCCAGGCTTTGCTGACTGTGCAGGGCAGGGCTCTACCGAAGCCACCCCCACCCCTCGCCAGCAGGCCCCACAGGGAAGCCTGTGCCTCCTGCCCCCAGGGCGAACCTCATCTCGGGCACCTCTGTTCCCACTTGTCTTGGAGGAGCCTCTGTTCCAGAAGGCTCCACCCTGCCATCCTGCAGGGACCTGCTATCCCATCCTGGCCAGGCCGAGGTCTGGGAAGCTACGTGTGAAAGCCACAAAACCAGCGGGGAGAGGCTGGGTCAAGGGGAGGAGAGGGACACAGCGTCTGCCATTCCCAACCCACCTTCATGCTGCCCCTGGGGAGGAGAGGGACACAGCTTCTGCCATTCCCAACCCACCTTCATGCTGCCCCTGGCGTCTAAACCCTGGCTCCTCCTCGTAGACCAACTCCTGGGGTCTCCACCAGTCCTGCTGCCGGCTTCACCAGAAGCAGCCCTGTAGGTGTGGGGCGGGGAAGTCCTCTCCCAACAGAGGTCCCAGCCTTTGGCCTGGGTCCAGGTAGGAGTCGCCTGCTTCCTTCCACGACTGGGTCCTGCAGTGGCCAGTGGTGCTGGAGGGCAGGTGGCCCGCCCTTGCCTGCAGGGAGGGTGGCTGGCCCCATCCCCACTGCCACCCCAGCCCCACCCACTGTTTGAAGAGGGAGGAGTGCATGAGGTGGTGCCCGCGGTGGTCACTGCTGCTTAATACAAGCCACACCTGCGGCAGCTGAGCCCCGGAAGGCTTCGAGTTTGCCAAATATAGGGAGGCTGGGCCCCTGGTGAGCTTGGCCAAGGCCCAAGGCCCTGGTACCAGGATGCAGGCAGCCTCAGGCACAGCTCTTCCCACAACCTGGCTCCTGGGTGTCTGGTTTACTCCACACCAAACCACAGCGAGGGTGTGAGGTGCTCTGCCTCTTGGAGCCAGGTTCCCCCACTCCAGAGGGGGGTGCTGGGTGGAACCATCTGAGAAAGTACAGAAGGCCAAAGCTAAGGTCTAGAAAGGGTGGCGCTGGCCGCTGCAGAGCCCCCAATTTCCCTCCCATTCAGCCTTGTGGCCAGACCCCAGGTCCCAAGGAGTGACGGCGGCTTCCGCCCATCTTCTGTCCTTGTCCAATCATGTAAATAATGTGCTTTTTCCCTCTTTTTTTTAACCGACTGTGGTTCCTCAGCTAATTGCATTCCCTACCTAGGCAGAGACTGTCCTATGCCTTGAGCTTCCAAACAAGACTCAGACCACGACACAGCCACCGTATTTATGGAATGGCAAAATAAAGCCCAAACCCATCGGACTCTGCGACTTTCTGCTCCTCTCATGTCCTCGGGGTCAGGGCTGGGCCAGGGTGAGGAGTGGGGGAAAGGCTGCTGGCGCTGGGGGCCCGGGGGCTGGGGCCTCCCCCAAACCTGAGCCTGCAGCTGAGGGCCGGTAGGTTGGAAAGGGCCCGTGGAGAGAGAGATCAAGGGACAGAGGTTGCAGACAGGGTGGTCAGAAGATCTCTCCCAAGTGAGTCAGCCCAGGTGCCCACGGAGGGTGGGTGTCTCCCCTGCCACCCCCAACACATCCTTTCATCAGCGCCAAGGGTCAGAGATGCTTGCTGGGAGGCTGCTGTGCCCTCTGGGGACCTGGCTGGCTGCTGTTCTCATGAGGACAGAGATCGAGGCCTGGGAAAGCCCTCACGGTGCGTGTTTGGGTGCAGGTGAGAGGGGCCTCACCCCAGCACACCCCTGCTTTGGGCTCCCCTCCTTCCCAGTGAGCCCTGAGCCTCGTGAAATGACCATTCCAGGCAAGAGAAGAAGGCTTCTGGAGACACACCCAGCCCCCACCACTCCTCCCTGGCCATGGCCCGCATTCCCATTCTAAACCTTGAATCTTAAAAAAAAAAACTCTTTGATTAAATCCTTTCCCAAAGGATTTATTAAAACACAGAAAACCAAAACATACACACAGAGTACAAAGTAAAGGTGATTGTGTCGTTCGGTCTCTGTCCGGTCTCCCTCGGGTGAAGACTGGACAAGCCACGGCTCACAGAGGAGCTCGGCTTCCAAAGCTCGACCCCACCCCCACCAGGGCCACCCTGGCTGGGACTCCTGACGTGCCCTGCACCCAGCCCAGGACCCTCTGCCAGCGTAGACTGTGCCTGGGGAAAGGGGTCGGCCCCCTCTTAGCTGGGCCTGGGCCGGTGGGGTCTGCTCCCTCCCTCCCCTGAACTCAGACCCCACGTGCCAGTGGGACCCCTTCCTCCTCTCCAGGGTACTTGGGCTGCAATCTTGGCTTGAGGAATTCGGGACACACACACACACCCAACAGGCCCTTTCTGGGTTATCGCACCTAAAAAAATACTTTGTTAAAAAAAAGAAATCTGAAAACTAAAGAAAAAGGAAACAAAAACAGAACACCAATGACTGGGCTGATGCACCACAACCTGTAAACTTCCAGACACGAAAACAGGCCAGAGCCGGCCTCCACGACTGATGCCCAGCCTGCCCCAGGAGAGCCCTGCGGGAGGGGACGGGGCCAGGTCACCAAGGTGGCATGCCAGCCTTGGCCCTCACCCATGCCCCATCCCCTGCCCACGGACCCTGGTGCACACTGGAGGCTCCAAGTGACCCACAGTTGACCAACTCCACCGGCTTCTGGCTCCCACATCCCCGAGCCTCCTCTCCAGTCCACCTCCTTGGGCCCTCAAGTGTCCTGGAATGACAGGAGGGCTGCAGGAGTCACCGGGCCAAGGCTTGGTCAGCCCCTGACTTGGGCGGAGGAGCACCCGGGGAACTCTGAGAAGGCAGCTCCCAAAAGCAGGAGGACTTCGATCGATCGTTTGGGGCAGGGAAAGTCCGGCCCACCCCTGGCAGAAGCCAAGTTTGCAGGAAACACAGGAGCTTCGGAAAGGTGGCTTTCAGGAGGATGCTGCTTCCGCCTCAGGCATGTATGAGGCTCCCACAGACCGGCTCACTCCACCCCGAGTCACCTGAGCCCATGGGGTAATGCCTTCCAAGACCGTGGCCCAAAGGTGGCTCTGCAGAAGCCCTGTTCAGCATTGGTTTAAATAAAGTGGCTGCAAATCTCCAATCACAGACTGGTACTGTGGGCTCACACTCATGCCCCAGACCCCTAATTCTGCCAGCAGCAAAAACCAAACCCAACCCGAAGATGTCAAAGATACCAATAACACCATCACCACTTTTGGCAGAGATGATTGACAAGCCAAGAAGACATTCGAAGATCTTTTCTTCTCTCCCAAACTGGTCGGCCCCAAACCTGCTCTGACTCCAGCAGCCCACCCCTCCCGGGCCTCCAGGCTGCCAGCCACGGAGCGCACCACCCCTTCTGGACCAGGCAGTGCAGGGTCCCGGGCCCGAAGGAGCTCTGGCCAGGCTTTCCTAGGTGCCCAAGTCTAACCAGGCAGAGGAGAAGGGAGCCCTGGCAAGGCCTGGGAGGGAAGCAGAGAGGAAGGGACAGAGCAAGGCTGCCTGGGAGGAGCGGCTCACAGGGAAGGGAACATCAGCCCTTGAGGTGGAGACACGGACCCCTGCCCTGACTCCCACACACCTCCAGGCCTGCTGACAGGGACCTATCTTCTGTGGGCCAAGGGAGGTGGGCACTGCTCCCAAAGAGGGCCAACCCAGCGCTGGCCACTGCTTGTTTGGGGACAGGGTCACAGGAGTGAGCTTATGGCAGGTCACCTCGCCTGTGACCCGAGCCAGGAGCCTTTGCCGGGTGGCACTGCAGATCACACAACACACGTGTGGATAAACCAAACGGCTGGTTCAGGGCCGCCCTTCCTGGAGGCAACGTTGGGTGCCGTCCACGCATGGCGGAGTCCGGGCCGCATGTGAGCCTGCTGACAATCATCTCCACTCCAGCATTCTCCCCATTATGTCCACCTGCAACCTCAGGGTCGGGCTGGCCTTGCAGACCTGGATCCAGCCTGGAGTGTGGGAATGCGCCAAGATGAAAGGGTCTTGGGGTCCCGCCCTCTGGGGTTCAGAGAGAGCCTCACTATCAGGGAGGCATCTGGGCCTTAGAGAATCTCTCCATTGTCTGTAACACAAGCCAGTGAGTCCTGACCCAGTCCCAGGCAGGCCCTCCCCGGGGAGCAGAGCCCCAGCCCCTGCGGCACACCCACCCCTTCCTAACACTCCCAGGATTCTGCACCCCAAGGCACCTTCCCTAGGAAGCTCCCAGTTCAAGACTCAGAAATGCCTTCCAGACGGACCTGGGACCAGGAGGAGGATCAGACACAGACAGGCCTAGGGAGGGCCTGAACTGCTCCCCGTCTCCGTCCCCAGCTTGGAGGGGCAGGGGTTGGGGAGTGGGTGGGATTCCAAGAGCCCACATGTGGGAAGATGGTTTTGGGACTCCAGGGCACTCCTGGCAGGAAACAAGGCAGCAAGCCCTCAGTGTGGCAACTGGGAGGGGTCTGCAGAGGGCACTGGGCCCAGTCCCCTCCAGGCAGAGCTCTCCCCACGCCCTCCAAGGGTGCAGCCTCAGGCAGGAAGCACCCCAGGAAGGCCTCTCAGGGACAGGAGAATGGGACAAGTCCAGGCCCCCAGGGGCAGCCCAGCTCCACCCCCAGAGGTGGGCGGGGCAGGCATCCCAGGGCACAGGGCGGGGCCAGGGTCTCTTGGGCCAGCTCAGGGACCATGACCCTCCTTGCTGGGGCACCTGCTGTCACTTAAGCACACCTCCGGCAGGAGGCAAACCCCAAATGCAGCAGTGGCTCTGAGGCAAGCGCTGACCCTCCCGGCCCACCCTCCTGGAGTCACACGTTTCTGCCTGCCATGAACACAACAGCCAGGGCCACAGGCATCCCACTGGTAACAGAATTCAGGGCCTTCAAGACGCACGGGGCCAGGAACACATCTGCTGGCAGAGGATCCTCCTCCCCACAAGGAGAGAGCAAACACCTAGCGGCCTCCAGCCTCAGCAGGAAGGAGAGGAAATGTCAGCCCGGGTCTCACCATTGGGCTGGATGGCTGCTCCCCAACCTGCCCTGCCTGGTGCGGGGAGGCTCCAAGTAGGCAGGGGGCCTGAGCAGAAGGGGCAGTCACACAGGTGTAGACAGGACAGGCAGGAGACGCTGAGGGCTCCCAGGGCACTGGGCGTGTCCTCCCAGCTGGGCTGAGTCCACAGGGTAGCGCCAGGGCTTCCTTGTGTCTGGAACCCATCAGTAAAGAGAGATGTCAGCACTGCAGGTTCAAACCTCCCGTACGTCATCTGACTTTTATCAAGACAAACGTGTTCAAGTCTTCAATAGGAAGGTGCAAAAGATGTACAAATAACGAGATCTCTTCTAAGAGTCGTCGGAATAGGTGGCAGGGGCACGTCCGGCGTGGTGGTGGGGGCAACGCTGTGTGGAAGAACACTTGAATTATGATGACGTGGCACTTCTGGGCTCTGGCCCCGCCGGGCTGGGCCTCGTCCTCCATGTGATGGCATGACTCGGTTTCCCTTTTTGTCCCAAGGTGGTGCTGGCTCCTAAAAAGGCGGCAGCTTTTCTCTCCCATGGGGATCGGGCAGGTGACCCGGCAGGCATGGCTGCAAAAGGCAAGTAAGTGTGTCACGCAGGTGGGCGGCCAGACCTCCAGGTACAGCGGCACCAGGGTGGCACTCACAGCCTGCAGCTGCTCCCCTCACTGCCCATCACAACCAGCTAGGCCCAGGGGCTCCCCAGCCAGAGGCTACTGGGTCAGGCCATGAGCTACACCCAGAGTGTCAAGAGCGCCCAGGAAGCAGCAGCTGGCAGGGACAGCCAGCCAGGAAGCCCCTCTGGAGCCTCTGCTGGGCAAGCCACAGTTCCCACAGGGACAGACACAGCGTGGTGGAGGCTGGAGGCCCCAGAGAAGAAGGCCAGAGTGAACTGGCAGTTTCTCTGAAATAAGCCCCCTCTCCTGGCCAATAACCTCCGCAAAACCCTCAGCCACCCTCCTGGTCGCAGGCAGGGAGTGAGGTGTTAGATGTGATGTCTGCCACCAGCAGGACAGCAGTGGCAGGACAGGGCTCCAGGCAGGGGCAGCAGTCTCTGACTTCCGCCGGGAACACATGTGAAACGGGAGCACACGTGCACAGAGGAGCTCACCCAAGTCCACCGACTCCTTCATGTCCTGCCACTCCAGCCCCCCAGTGGACAGACACACTGGCCACAAGGTGGTCCCAGGGCCAAGGGGGCAGGGTAGAGGGGCTCCAGGCAGGAGGGTGGCTCCCAGGGCCATCAGAGGCAGTAAAGTCTCCAGGACTTAGGGAGAGGAGTCAAGCACAGGGCGGGGCTGACTGTGGCAAGGCCTGACTGGCCAGTAGTGGGGTGGTGGGAGGAACAGCGGGCCCAGCAGCCCTCACCTCAGCTGGAAATGAGCGCTGCGGCACAGGGAAGTCTCGAGGACGGCTAGATATCTGTCAGAAAGAGAGGGGAGCCGGGCTTGCCTGGCATCGGCGGCAGCAGGCAGGCCCGGCCCGGCGGGCACCCGTGTGCATGCTGCCCAGAGTGGACGGGCACCTACCGGTCACATAGGGCCCCAGGGGCATCTGGTTGTAGTTGACAATCCCTCCCGGTCCAGGGCCCCGGAAGTTGGGCCCAAAGTTGTTGCTGTACATCTGGGAGGAGCCGAAAGCGCCCTGGAGGCAAGGACTCAGCTTCACAGGTGGCCTCAGGCCCCCCACCCAGCCTCCACCCAGGGGCACGCCAGGGGGTTCGGGCTGGGGCGCACAGGCCGAACCTGACCTGCTGGATGGTGGGGTCCCCGGCACGGTTGGTCAGGCGGCTCAGGATGCTGCGCTCTGACATCTGCAGGCGGGCTGCCACAGGGGGGATGCGGGACAGCATGGATGGCAGCCGGGTCACATCGGCCTTCATGTCGCTCAGCAGCTCCTCCAGCTGGTTCAGGACTGTGGCAGGAGGCAGAGGGATGGCAGGATGGAGGAGTGGAGGGATGGAGGGATGGCCAGATGGAGGGGTAGAGGGGTGGAGGGGTAGAGGGATGGAGGGGTGGAAGGATGGAAGGATGGAGGGATGGAGGGGTGGAGGGGTGGAGGGGTGGAAGGGTGGAGGGTGGAGGTGGAGGGATGGAGGGGTGGTGGGATGGAAGGATGGAGGGGTGGGGGGTGGAGAGGTGGAGGGAGGGGTGGAGGGGTGGAGGGATGGAGGGATGGAGGGATGGAGGGATGGAGGGGTGGAGGGATGGAGGGATGGAAGGGTGGACGGGTGAAGGGATGGAGGGGTGGAGGAATGGAGGGATGGAGGAATGGAGGGATGGAGGGATGGAGGGGTGGAGGGATGGAGGGGTGGAAGGGTGAAGGGATGGAAGGGTGGAGGGATGGAAGGATGGAAGGGTGGAGAGGTGGAGGGATGGAAGGATGGAGGGGTGGAGGGATGGAGGGGTGGAGGAATGGAGGGATGGAGGGGTGGAGGGGTGGAGGGATGGAGGGGTGGAGGGGTGGTGGGATGGTAGGATGGAGGGGTGGTGGGATGGTAGGGGGTGGAGAGGTGGAGGGAGGGGTGGAGGGATGGAGGGATGGAGGGATGGAGGGGTGGAGGGATGGAGGGGTGGAAGGGTGGAGGGATGGAAGGGTGGAGGGGTGAAGGGATGGAGGGGTGGAGAAATGGAGGGATGGAGGGGTGGAGGGGTGGAGGGATGGGGGATGGAGGGGTGGAGGGATGGAGGGGTGGAAGGGTGGAGGGATGGAAGGATGGAAGGGTGGAGGGGTGGAGGGATGGAGGGATGGAGGGATGGAAGGATGGAGGGGTGGAAGGGTGGAGAGGTGGAGGGGTGGAGGGATGGAGGAATAGAGGGGTGGAGGGGTGGAGGGATGGAAGGATGGAGAGGTGGAGGGATGGAAGGGTGGAGGGCTGGAGGGATGGAGGGATGGAGTGATGGAGGGTGGAGGGTGGAGGGATGGAGGGATAATATACGGATAATGGAGGGAAGATGGAGGGATGAAGGGATGATAGGGATGATGGAGGGATGGCACAATAGAGTGATGATGGAGGAATGGAGGGATGATGAAGGGATGGATGACAGAGAGATGGTGGGATGGAAGGATAATGGAGGGGCAAAAGGATGGAGGGATGATGACATGGAGAGATGAAGGGAAGAAGGAGGGATAATGGAGGGATGAATGATGGAGAGATGGAGGTATAATGGAGGAATGAAGGGATGGAGGGATGATGCAGAGATGGAGGTATGTATGGAGAGATGGAGGAATGATGGAGGGATGATGGAGTGATGATGGAGGGATGGAGGGATGATGGGATGATGGAGGGATGATGGAGGGATGATGGAGGGATGGAGGGATGGAGGGATGATGGAGGGATGGAGGAATGATGGAGGGATGGAGGGATGATGGAGGGATGGTGGAGTGATGATGGAGGGATGGTGGAGGGATGATGGAGGGATGGAGGGATGGAGAAATAATGGAGGGATGGGTGGATGATGGAGGCATGGAGGGATGGAGGGATGATGGAGGGATGGAGAGATAATGGAATGATGATGGAGGGATGATGGAGGGATGATAGAGGGATGGAGGGATGATGGAGGGATGGAGGGATGGTGGAGGGATGAGGGATAATGGAGGGATGGAGGGATGATGGAGGGATGATGGGATGATGGAGGGATGATGGAGGGATGGAGGGATGATGGAGGGATGGAGTGATGATGGAGGGATGGAGGGATGATGGCGGGATGGTGAAGTGATGATGGAGGGATGGTGGAGGGATGATGGAGGGATGGAGGGATAATGGAGGGATGGGTGGATGATGGAGGCATGAGGGATGGAGGTATGATGGAGGGATGGAGGGATAATGGAGTGATGATGGAGGGATGATGGAGGGATGATAGAGGGATGGAGGGATGATGGAGGGATGGAGGGATGATGGAAGGATGGAAGAATGGAGGGATGATAGAGGGATGGAGGGATGATGAGGGATGATGGAGGGATGGGGGATGATGAGGGATGATGGAGTGATGATGGAGGGATGGAGGGATGATGGAGGGATGGAGGGATGATGGAAGGATGATGGAGTGATGGAGGAATGGAGGAATGGAGGGATGATGGTGTGATGGAGGGATGGAGGGATGATGGAGGGATGATGGTGGGATGGAGGGATGATGGAGTGATAATAGAGGGATAGAGGAATGGAGGGATGGTGGCGTGATGATGGAGGGATGGAGGGATGATGGAGGGATGGAGGGATGATGAGGGATGAGGGATGATGAGGGATGGAGGGATGATGGAGGGATGGGGGATGATGAGGGATGATGGAGGTATGATGGAGGGAGATGAAGGCAGGAGGAATGGAGGGATGAAGGGATGATGGAGGGGTGGAGAGATGGGGATGATGGATGGATGAAGGGATAGAGGGATGATGGAGGGATAGAGAGATGATGGAGGGATGGAGGGATGAAGAGATGGAGGGATGAAGGGGTGGAGGAATGACAGGGTGCAGGAATGGAGAGATAAAGGGATAAAGGGATGGAGGTATGATGAAGGGATGGTGGGGTGGAGGGATGGAGGGATGATGAAGGTATGGAGGAGTGGAGGGATGGAGGGATGAAGGAGGGATGGAGGGATGAAGGGATGGAGGGTGGAGGGATGGAGGGATAATATAGGGATAATGAAGGGAAAATGGTGGGATGAAGGGATAGGGATAATGGAGGGATGGAGGGATGATGGAGGGATGGAGGGGTGGAGGGGTGGAGGGGTGGAGGGATGATGGAAGGATGGAGGGGTGGAGGGATGATGGAGGGATGGAGGGGTGGAGGGATGGAAGGCTGTGCCAGGGATACAGCAGGAGAGCTGGGGCTTATCTGTGAGGGTGTATGACTGCACTTGGCCAGAAGTGGGCACCAGGGGGTGCTGTGCACCGGGCCCTCCCCGGCTACCAGGCCACACTGCCAAGTGGGGACACAGCAGGAGCTTCCAAAGAACTCCTCCCAGGGGTCCCTCAGGGCTGGACAGGGGCCTCCAGGCTGTAGACAAGCAAGCCAGAAACACTGGCCGACACAGGGCTTCCCTCCCAAGGGTCCTCGGGGAGGCCTGCAGTCCCAGGCCCAGCTAGGCACAGGGTCGGAGCACACCAGAGAGGACTGCAGGGCACAGGGATGGGTCCAGCAACTCGCCACAGGGCCACCCTCCACGGCCAGCCGGGAGCCCCAAGAGCAGAAGTGTGCCCCGTGACCCAGCAGAGATGTGCAGCAAGCACCAGAGGTCTGAATCAGCGGAGATCTCGGTCAGTCCTCCCTTCCCGCACAGGGCTGGTGAGAAGGCTCAAGGCGAATGGATGTTGCCAGGGCTAAAGTCGCAATTCGACCGGGCACAGTGGCTCACGGTCCCAGAGCTTTTGGAGGCTGAGACGGATGCACTGCCTGAGGTCAGGAGTTCGCCACCAGCCTGGCCAACACAGTGAAATCCCATCTCTACTAAAATACAAAAAATTAGCCGGGCATGAGGGTGTTGCCTGTAGTCCCAGCTACTTGGAAGGCTGAGACAGGAGAATTGCTTGAACCCAGGAGGCAGAGGTTGCAGTGAGCCAAGATCGCACCACTGCACTCTAGCCTGGGCGACAGAGTGAAACTCCATCTCAAAAAACAACAACAAAAAAAGACACAATGCATTTAAGGCACACTGTCAAGACTCAGAAGCCTTTACAGTTTCATGGTTTTCTGTATTGATAGTCTGGGCCATGGCCTACACAGAGCAGGCTTGAGAAACAGGCTGGAGATGCAAGCAGCCTGCTTCCTTGCAGTGGAGATGAGGAGTCTGATGACAGGACTGTCCCATGCTGGCCCAGAAGTCCACTGCACTCTGGGCTGACATCTGTCCCCAGCCCCTACCCCAGAGTGCCCTTACCTACAGCCAAGAGCACTCGCCAGGCAGGAGGAAGCTGCATGGGCCACACTGCGGGGAGCAGGGCTCACTCACCCTTGTGCAGGACGGCATTGGCAGGCTTGTTCCCAGCAAGGGACTCCTTGGACAGGTGCTGGTGGCTCTCAGCAAGGCACTCCACTTCAGCCAGGCGGGCATTGAGGGCCATGGCGGGGTGGTTGGGGTCCTGGGTCATGTTCAGGTAGGCAGCCCTCCGGAGCTGTTCCTCAATGACCAGTGCCTGCTCCAGCAGCTGGGGGAGGGGGACAGAGTTGGCCCAGCCCCTCCCCCTGAATGGCTACCCTCCATCCTCCATCAGCACCCACCCCAGGCTAAGGCTCCCAGCAGAAAGGAGAGAAACAGGACATACTCCCATCTGTTGCCCACCCTGGCCTGGCCGCGGCCAACTCTTAGAGCTGTCGCCAAGCTGGGTTCTCTGTACCCATCAACCCAGGGCAGCAGATACTCCCCAGCTGGGGCCAGAGCAAGAAGCCACCACTGTTAGTTGATGGACTTACTGACTGCTTCCTGGCAGTGTGACCCAGGTATATGGTGGGGGTGGCTGCTCTCAAATTCCTTTGCCCAGGACCCTCCTGACACCTGTCCCTCCTTGCCCGCTGTAGCCCCTGGCCCTGCAGAAAACTGACCTTGAACCTGCGGGCCAGGAACTTGTTCTTCATCTCCAGGTAGTTGCCCTTGTGAATCTCAGACTTGAAGGGTTCGTTGAGGATCATGTACCTTGGGTCATTCTGGATGTCCTGCCAGCGGGCGTAGCCGTGCCTGGGTGGGGCACTGTTAAGGGCAAACCTGGCCATGAGAAGAGGTGGGGCTGTAGGAGGAGGTAGCTCAGGCAGGGGGAGGGGCCAGCCGGGGGTCGGCATCCTGGCTGTACACTCTCAGGTGAGTCCTCAAGCCCAGCTGCAAGATGAGCATATCGACAACAGGATAGCGACAGCATCAGCAGACACTGACGGGTGCCCTGGGTGCACCAGACACAGCCCGGGGCTTCAGAGGGTTAACTCTTCACCCAAAAACCTGGGTGATATGTTTAAGTCCTGCCCCAGCACCTGAGAATGGGTACCTTTTTTGGAAAGAGGGTATTTGCAGATGTAATCAAGTTAAGAAAGGGTCATACCTGATGAGGGTGGACCCCAAACCCAATGACTGGTATCATCATAAGAAGAGTAAAATTTGGGGCCAGGCGTGGTGGCTCATGCCTGTAATTCCAGCACTTTGGGAGGCCAAGGCAGGTGGATCACTTGAGGCCAGGAGCTCGAGACCAGCCTGGCCAATATGGCAAAATCCCGTCTCTACTAAAATTACGAAAACTAGTCGGGCGCGGTGGTACACGCCTCAATCCCAGCTACTCGAGGGGCTGAGGTAGAAGAATCACTTGAACCCAGGAGGTGGAGGCTGCAGTGAGCTGAGATCACACCACTGCATTCCAGCCTGGGCCACAGAGTGAGACTCCATGTCAAAAAGAAAGAAAGAAGAAAGGAAAGGAAAGGGAAGGGAAGGGAAGGGGAAAGGGAAAGGGAAAGGGAAAGGGAAAGGGAAAAAGGGAAAGGGAAAGGGAAAAGGGAAAGAAAGAAGGAAGGAAGGAAGGAAGGAAGGAAGGGAGGGAGGGAGGGAGGGAGGGAGGGAGGGAGGGAGGGAGGGAGGGAGGGAGGAAGGAAGGAGGGAAGGAAAGGGTTGCACACAGTGGCTCACGCCTGTAATCCCAGCGCTCTGGGAGGCTGACATGGGTGGATCACTTGAGGACAGGAGTTCGAGAATAGCCTGGCCAACAGGATGAAACACTGTCTCGACTAAAAATACAAAAATTAGCCAGATGTGGTTGCAGATGCCTGTAATCCAAGCTACTTGGGAGGTTGAGGCAGGAGAATCACTTGAACCCGGGAGGTGGAGGTTGCAGTGACTTGAGATTGAGGCACTGCACTCCAGCCTGGGCAACAGGGTGAAACTCCATCTCAAAAAAAAAAAAAAAAAAAAGAGGGAAATCTGGACCCAGAGACACACAGGGAAGAAACCATAATGACAGTGGCAGGGAGCGGGCGACACAGCAATGCCAAGGATTTCTAGCCACCGCCAGACTTGAGGAAGAGCAAGGAAGAGCATGGAAGAGTGAGGAAGAGCAAGGAAGGCTTCCCTGGAGCCCTGAGAGCACTCTGCCCAAGGTCCACAGAAGAACAGGTGAGTGCCTGCCCAGCCTGGCCTGGCCAAGGATACGTCACAATGCCTGCCAGCAGCCAGTAGTCGTGGCGCCGGTGCCAGATGTCGTAGATTTTCCCCGAGGACACTGCAGCCCGCTCCTCATTCTGCCACAGCGTGTGCAACTCTGGGAAACGAGCCAAGGTGAGCAGGATGAGAACTGCCCCGGCTGTGACACACAGGCAGGACTGGACAGCCGCTCCCTCCCTTCCTGCCCCTGCCTCCACCCCCAGAGGTCCGGTGATCCAGTGTTGCTAAGAAAGGTTAGACAATGGACTTTTAGCAACCAGTCACACTCTAGTATAAAGTCACCACTGGTCAAGACTCCTGGGACCCACAGTCAGGAAGCCTCAGCTCTCTGCCCACCCCCCAGGCCCAGTACCTGTGAAGCCCCCATCCGCAATGTTGAACATGAACTTGAATTTCCCCTTCTTGTCCTCCTTCTTCCCCTCGTCCTCTTCCTCTTTGTCACCATTTTGCTGTGTTTCAATGGGCTCCTTATCCTCAGCCTTGGTGTCATCTGCTGGGGACATATCACATTCATTCATCCATCCCAAAAGCAGTACCCAGGGCCTCTCTCTGCCAAGAACTGGGACCCAGGAGGCAAGTAGAAAGCATATCTCCTTGTCCTCAGGGGGCTCGCCATGCAGAAGAGTTTTTAACAAGCCGTCCTGAGCAGGGAGGTTAGCTCCAGGTCCAGTGCTCCTCCCCCAGCACATCAGGACCACCCAGGAGCAGGGCAGGACAGCAGTATGAAAGTGCAGTTCAAGTTCAAAGACACAGAGCTGCCTGAGGGGGCTGATCTGAGGACAACTATTCCAGAACATTCCAGTGCCTAGGGTATGCAAAGCTGCTGGCTGAGCCCCAAATCCCCCAGGCCAGGCTCTATGACCAGCCCTCCTCTCTCTCTCAGCGGCTGGGCACAGCAGGGCTCAGGGGAGAGGAGGGGAGCCTGTCCCCTGGCATTGGCTCTGAGGGGCTGGCGAGTCCAGGCTCCCAGATGCTAGCTTCAATCAGGTCTGGGGCCAAGGGGACGGTGCCTGGGAGACTGTGGGAGGCTGAACAGGGTCCAGAGGGCACCCTCAAGGGACCACAGGGCATGGGCAGAGAACACAGAAGAGCCCCAGACCTGGCCTGAAGTCAGCACCATCCCCTCTGCTGTGGATCAAGCTCAGCTCCAGCTTGTCCAGGATCTTCTCCTTCTCAGGAAGCACCTCCTCTGCAAGACAAGAAGGTTCACGGTGTGGGGCGGGGTCCCAGAAAGCAGAGAGGACTCTGGTTTTCCACCATTCACATGTTCTGCAGAGTGCAACAGCTGACACCAAAAAGAACTCCCCTCAACTGGGTGCAGTGCCTCAAGCCTGTAACCCCAGCACTTTGGGAGGATCCTCCCCCAAGGCGGGAGGATCACTTGAGACCAGGAGTTCAAGACCAGCCTGGGCAACATAGTGAGATCTCATCTCTACAAAAAAGACAACAAATTAGCTGGGCTTGGTGGCACGCACCTGTGGTCCCAGCTCTTCAGGAGGCTGAGGCAGGAGGACTGCTGAGCCTAGAAGGTCAAGGCTCCCATGAGCTGAGATCCCACCACTGCACTCCAGCCTGAGTGACAGAGCAAAAGCCTGTTTCCAGGAAAAAAAAAAAAAAAAAAAAAGCACACAGAAGATGAGTTCCCAAGAAGAGAAGGAAATCACCAGGTGACAGGAGGGAAGGGGAAACTGAAGCTAGGGAGGCAGGAGCTGGCACCCAGGCAGGGGTGATCCGACACCAGGAAGAGGCCTGGAAAGCTTAGAACTGGCTGTGTCTCGACACCCAGGCAGGACAGGTGAGGCCTCAAGCCCAAAAGATGCAGAGAAGTGGCATGATGCCAGTGGCCTCCAACACCATGGTCTCTGTGAAAGAACGTTCTAGCCACCGACCATGGGAGCGAGAAGGCCCGTCTCCACCATGGGATCAGGGAAAAGAAGGTCTCCTGTCAGGAACCCACACCCAAAGCCTCGTCCTCATGTGGGTGGTATCTGAACTGGGCCACCCTAGGCAGAAACAGCATCATAAAACGGCTCCCAGAACGGACTGCCTGTGAAGCCTCCTGGCCTGAGCCTCCAGAAACGAAAGGGGCGACACTCCCACTCCCCAGAGGACACCGGGCTCCTGCAGATAAAAGTCACCCAAGGATGCACCAATCCAAACCCAGAAAACAATGACACCCCCACCAGCAGACACACAGGAAGTAGACCAGCACCCTGGGGTAACAGGACAGCATCAGAGACGCTCAAACAGGGGTGTCCAATCTTTTGGCTTCCTTGGGCCACACTGGAAGAAGAACTGTCTTGGGCCATATATAAAATACACTAAATACTAATGACAGCTGATGAGCTAAAATACATATATATTATATACAGAGAGAGAGAAATATATATGATATGCATATATACATATTGGTTATATACATATAATCACCAAAAAAAATCTCAAAATGTCTTAAGAAAGTTTATAATTTGTGTTGGGCCACATTCAAAGCCATCCTGGGCCATATTTGGCCCATGGGCCACAGGTTGAAAAAGCTTGCTCTGAAATAAATATATCTAGAGTGACCAAAGACAGAGAAAAAAGAAAAAGAAGGAAGAGAATCCACAGGGAAAGAATAAGACTCCCTCAAACCTAGAAAAAAATAAACAGATAAAATTTCTAGAAATGTGGGCAGATCACTTGAGGTCAGGAGTTTGAGACCAGCCTGACCAACATGGTGAACCCCATCTCTACTAAAAATACAAAAATTAGCCCGGTGTAGTGGTGGGTGCCTATAATGCTGGCTACTAGGGAGGCTGAGGCAGGAGAATCGGTTGAACCCAGAGGCAGAGGCTGCAGTGAGCCAAGATCACGCCATTGCATTCCAGCCTGGGTGACAGAGCAAGACCCAGTCTCAAAAAAAAAAAAAAAAAGAAATGAAATGCACAATCATTAACATTTTCATTGCAGAATTCTAAGATGTGCTCCAAGACTTCTGGTCCTTGGTGTCCATGCCCTGCAAAAACCCCTGGATGGTGAAGACGATGGACTAGACTCCCCAGAACAGCTTCCGTTTTGTGGCACGGGTGAGCTTAAAATAGAGCAAGGACCTGAGTAGGCCTAACCTGACCACATGAGCCCTTTTCTCTGGCCAGTCACAGAAAAGGAAGTCAGATATTCGAAGCATGGAAGGGTTTCTGTTCACCATTGCTGGCTTGAAGACAGACTATGCTACATGGCAGGACTGTGGCTGACAATGCACCCAGCTGACAGCCGGCAAGGAAATGGGACCTGAGTCCTCCAGCCTCACGGAACTGAATTCTGCCAACAACGAAGAGTGAGCATCGACGTGGACTTTTCCTCAGGGCCTCCAGATGAGAACTCAACCTAGTCAATACCTTGGTGCCCTCAACCTTGTGATATCCTGAGCAGAACACCCAAAAATACCACGCCAGGCGTCGGCCCCAAACTGTGAGCTCACGGTGAGTGCTGTTTTAAGCTACTATGGATGCAGCAATTTGTGACACAGCCATGCAAAATAATACAAATGGGAATGGTTTGAAAAACAGCTGTGCAAAGAAAAGATACATGGAAGCTTGATCCAAGGATTACTCAAAAAGCCTGGCAGACAAATAAACAAAAAAAAAAGCACAAGATATAAAAACCGTGCCAGCCCCCATGTTTTGCTAACCTTGTACTCTGCTTTCTTCCTCAGAGCATTTGGAGTCTGTGGTTGAACAACACGTATTTTTGTTTATTGTTGATTGCCTGTATTCCATACTGGAATACAAACTCCACGAATGAAGCTTTCAGCTGTTTTGGTTCACTGCTTGTGTCCCCAATGCCTGGGACAGCATCTGATACTCAGCAGGCTTTACAGATATATATATATATGTTTGCTGGATGAACGAACCAATCAATGAGTAATAGGAATTCCAGAAGGAGAAATTCCAGAAGGAGAAAATAAACATAATGGGGGCAAAGAAAATATTCAAGGAGAGAATGAGAATTTTTCCACAATTGATGCAGAACATAAATATTCAGCTTTAAGAATCACAGTGAGTCACACACAGATAAATAAAAATGTCACTCTAAAAACAAAACAAAAATACCCTCCATTGTGGTGAAGCCACATATCACCAAAGACAAAGAGAATGTCTTAAAAGCAGTCTTTCAATGTGAGAAAAGACAGAAATGAGAAATTTCCTACACAGGAGCAGCAATTACACCAACAGCAGCCTTCTTGGCATAATGAATGCCAAATAAAAAAGGAAGAATATCTTCAAAGTGCTGAGGGAAGATCCCTATCCCATATAGAATTGTAATAACTATTCAAGAGTAAAAGAACTAACAAGCAGTGAGAGAATTTACCATTCCCGAAAATGTGCCGAAAGCCCCATTAAAGGTGTGCTTTAGGAAGGATTTGAACGAAGCAATGATGAACAAATAAGCAAACACAAACTGGTAAGAACGTGAGGAGATCTGAAAAAGGATTAAAGATTTAGAAATAAGCATAACAACAAATTTGGGAAAGTAAAAACAAACTGAAACTAAAATACTGGGCAATAGCAACATGGCAGATGAAAGGGAAGTGAGTTAGTACTAAAGCTATCTAAAGTCCTCATATTATTCAGAAAAATTTAAGAGTACAGAATAGAATTGACTATAAGCCTTCCAAATGAGTTGAGGGAGAAAAGAGGAGATATAAAAAATATATAGATATAAAGAAAATTTGATCAATCCATGAGATGTCAGGAAAGGAGGAAAAAGGAGGAAAGAGAAGGGTAATATAAAGGATAAAATAAGACAGTAGAAATCCACCACATATCTAGCTATTACAATAAATGTAAAGGGAATAAACTTGCCAGCTAAAAGACCAGGACCCTATAATTAGATTTTAAATGATGAATCCCCTATACACTGTCTACAAAAGACAGACCTAAAACATTACAAAGAGATTAAAAGTGAAGAAATAAAAGAAAATATTTGTAAATCATATATCTGATGAGGAACATGAATCTATAGAAAGACCTCATATAAGTCAGGCACAGTGGTACACCCATGTGATCCTAGCTACTCAAGAGGCTAACGCCAGAGAATTATTGGGCCCAGGACTTCAAAGCCAGGCTGGCCAGTAGAGTAAGATCCTGTCTCTAAAAGTGTTAAATTAACTAAAAAGAACTCTTATAATTCAATAATAAAAAGATAAGCCAATTGTAAAACAAAGGATCTGAAAAGACATTTCTTCAACATATTATATACAAATGAGCCATAATCACATGAAAAAACATGCAACATCTTAATGCACAAAGGAAATACAAATCAAAATGACAATGAGATACCACTTCTCACCCACTAGGATGACTACAATCAGAAAGACAGATAATAACAAGTATTGGCAAGGATGTGAAGAAAATGAAACCCTCACACATGCTGGTAGGAATGTGAACTGATGCAATAGGCATGGAAAACAATCGAGCAGTTTCTGAAAATGTTACAGAGAATTACCATATGATCCAGCAATTCTAATCCTAGATATATACCCACAAGAACTGAAAACCTATACCCACAAAAAAAATGTGTACACAAATGTGTACAGTAGCCAAAAAGTAGAAACACAACTCAAATGTATCACTATGAATGGATAAATAAAACATAGTAGATCTATACAACAGAATATTATTTGGGCATAAAAAGAAAGGAAGTACTGCCTGTAATCCCAGCACTTTCGGAGGTCAAGGTGAGAGGGTTGCTTGAGCCCAGGAATTCAAGACCAGCCTGGGCAACATGGCAAAACCCCGTCTCTAAAAAAAATACAAAAATTAGCCAGGTGTGTCAGCATATGCACCTGTAGTCCCAGCTACTTGGGAGGCTGAGGTGGAAAGATTGCTTGCACCCAGTAGGTTAAGGCTGTAGTAAGCTAAGATCACGCCACTGCACTCCAGCCTGAATGACAGAGCGAGAGCTTGTCTAAAAAGGAAGGAGAAGAGGAAGAGGAAGAAGAAAAAGAAGAAAGAAGAAAGAAGGAAGAAGGAAGAAGAGGAGGAGGAGGAGGAGGAGGAGGGAGGAGGAGGGAGGAGGAGGGAGGAGGAGGAGGGAGGAGGACGAGGAGGAAAGGAATGAAGTACTAATATATCCCACAACATAGATGAGCTAAAAACACTATGTCACCAAAAAAAAGGGCAAGGCATGATGACTCACACCTGTAATCCCAGCACTTTAGGAGGCCAAGGCAGTGGATCCCCAGTGGTGGGGAGTTCAAGACCAGCCTGACCAACATGAAGAAATTCCATCCCTACTAAAAATACAAAAGCTGCCTGGTGTGATGGTGCATGCCTATAATCCCAGCTACTCAGGAGGCTGAGGCAGGAGAAAACTTGAACCTGGAAGGCAAAGGTTGCAGTGAGCCGAGATTGTGCCATTGCACTCCAGCCTGGGCAACAAGAACAAACTCTGTCTCAAAATAAATAAAATAAAATAAAAACACCATGCTAAGTGAAAGAAGCCAGACACAAATGCCAATGTATTGTATTATTACATTGGTATGAAATGTTCAGAATAGGCCAATCCATAGAGACAGAAGTACGTTTGTGATTGCCAGGGGCTGGGAGGACGAGGAAGAAATGGGGAGTGATTGCCAATGGGTAAGAAGAATTTCTTTTTGGAGTGAGGAAAATGTTCTGGAATCAGATAATAGTGATGGTTGCACAACTCTGTATGTGCTAAAAATAACAAATGGTATCTTTTCTTCTTTTTCTTTTTTTTTTTTTGAAACAGAGTCTTGCTCTGTCGCCCAGGTTGGAGTGCAATGGCATGATCTCGGTTCACTGCAACCTCCACCTGCCAGGTTCAAGCAATTCTCCTGCCTCAGCCTCCCAAGTAGCTGGGACTACAGGTACATGCCACAGTGCCTGGCTAATTTTTTAAACTTTTAGTAGAGACAGGGTTTCACCATGCTGGCCAGGCTGGTCTCAAACTCCTGACCTCATGATCTGCCCAACTTGGCCTCCCAAAGTGCTGGGATTACAGGCCTGAGCCACTGCACCCAGCCACAAATGGTATACATTATTTATTTATTTATTTACTGAGACACAGTTTCTATCTCATCGCCCACGCTGGGGTGCAGTGGCACCATCTTGGCTCACTGCAACCTCTACCTCCTGGGTTCAAATGATTCTCCTGCCTCAGTCTCCTGTGTAGCTGGGATTACAGACACCTGCCACCATGGCTAATTTTTGTATTTTTAGTAGAGATGGGGTTTTATCATGTTGGCCAGGCTGATCTCAAACTCCTGACCTCAGGTGATCCACCGCCTCAGCCTCCCAAAGTGCTGGGATTACAGGCATGAGCCACAGCTCTCAGCCTGAATGGTATACTTTAAATGGCTTTGCTGGGCAAGGTGGCTCGTGCCTATAATCTCAGCACTTTGGGAGGACGAGGTGGACAGATCATGAGGTCAGGACATTGAGACCATCCTGGCTAACATGGTGAAACCCCATCTCTACTTAAAATACAAAAAGTTAGCCAGGTGTGGTGGCACGCGCCTGTAGTCTCAGCTACTCAGGAGGCCAAGGCAGGACAGTCGCTTGAACCCAGGAGGCAGAGGTTGCAGTGAGCTGAGATCGCACCACTGTACTCCAGCCTGGGCAACAGAGCGAGACTCTGTCTCTAAATAAATAAATAAATAAAATGGCTCAACTGTATAGGTTAATTATGTCATCATAAAACTGTTATATTTTTTAAAAAAACAGGAATAGAGAAAAGCGTAACAAATACATACTAAAAAAAAAAAAGAGCCGCCCAGATCAGCATAAATACACTTTTAAGCAAAAAGTGTAGACAGGGATAAGAGGATTATTACACAATAACTAGAAGCACATCTCACAAGAAAACTATGAAGAACCAGAACAAATGTGCACCTGACAACCCAGTCTCAAATAAGCAAAATCTGGCATTATAAGAAGAAAGAGATTAATTTGTAACCAAATGAGAGATTTTAACACAAGTCTCTCAGAAACTGACTAATCAAAGCGAACCAAATACTAGTAAAGGTATTAGAAACTTGAACAACATAATTAGCATCCATTATCTACTGATCTAAGGCAAATATATTTCTTTTTTTTTTTGCAACGGAGTCTCACTCTGTCACCCAGGCTGGAGTGCGATGGCATGTTCTTGGCTCACTGCAACTGCCGCCTCCTGGGTTCAAGCAATTCTCCTAACTCAGCCTCCTGAAGAACTGGGACTACAGCCGCCCACCACCACACCCAACTAAATTTTCTGTCTTTAGTAGAGATGGGTTTCGCCATGTTGGCCAGGCTGGTCTCGAACTCCTGACCTCAGATGATCCACCCATCTCAGCCTCCCAAAGTGCTGGGATTACAGGCATGAGCCACCATGCCTGGCCCTAAAACATATATTTAGAACCTTAAACCCAGCCATTAGGGAACAGACATTCTCTTCAAGCACACATACAGCATTTGCAAAATCTGACTATATCAAGCCAGAAAGCAGGTTTCAACAACCTCATACAGACAGACTCATGTTTTCAGACCGAAATGCAATTGAGTCAGAAATCACTAAGAAAAAAGTAGCCCAATAACCCCCAATCTCTGTATGATAAAGAAAAGTTAAAGACCATCGGGCGAGGTGGCTCACACCTATAATCCCAAGGTGTGGGAGGCCAAGGTAAATGGATCACTTGAGGTCAGGAGTTCGAGATCAGCCTGACCAACAGGGTTAAATTCCGTCTCTACTAAAAATTAAAGAAAAAAAATTAGCTGGGTGTGGTGGTACATGGTACTCCCAGCTACTCCGGAGACTGAGGCACAAGAATCCCTTGAACCCGGTAGGCAGAGGTTTCAGTGAGCCATGATCGTGCCATTGCATTCCAGCCTGGGTGATAGAGTAAGACCCTTTCTCCAAAAAAGTAAAAGTTACAGTCCATAAGCCCATGTATAGAGAACTGAGCGCCTGCCCTCCCCTCACCAGGGGGCCTGCAGAGCAATGGAGTCTACCCCTCTGCCAGGGAGAAATGAGCTGAAGTACAGCCACCTGCCCTTCCCTGACCCAGGCCTGCTGAGGCCAGACATGGCACTGGAGTGGACGGCCTGCGGGAAGCCCCAACCTCTAGGCAGCTGTTCTGGGGAGGGCGGGGCCTTCTCCTTCTCCTCTGGCCGCTCCTCTCGGGCTCTTTCCTTGCTGGCTGGGCTCTCGTGCTTGTCCTCGCCCTCCACTCTGTCCAAGGCAGCTGGCAGGGCCTGCAGAGGGGAAACCAGGTAAGCTGTAGGGCCTGGGACCTCACCAGGAACAGAGGGCAGGGAACGTGTGCTGGGCTGGGAACCCACTCTCCTGGCTTCCATCGCTTGCTCCCAGCCTGCTCCCGAAGACCCAGAGGCCTGAAAAGGGACCCAGAAGTCCTGGGTTCCACCTGGCTGTGCAGGGCCTGAAAAGGTCCTAAGACCCAACCTCCACCCCACACGCACCACAGGCCCAGACACCAGCAAGTTCCACACCTGGACTTCCAAGGGTTTCTGTGGCTTCTGCAGCCCCGGGTCCTTCTCATCCATATAGCCCAGCTGGGCTTCCATTTTGTCTGAAAGATCAAGAGAAAGAGGTGAGACAGGTGAGACAGGTGGACTCAGACGGGAAGGGCTAGGACAGGGAGGCGGGTGGAAGAGAGGAGAGGTGGGGCTTGGCCTTCAGGAGGCTCCATTGAGGCCAAGCATCCCCTGGAGAGACGGGCAGGATCCCCAGCTAAGCCAGAGAGGACAGGCTGGGCCTAAGACTCAGGGGTGCTTGGAGGACCTTTGAACCCAGTGAGACCAAAATGAAGGGCAGTCAGGAAGGGCCCGCACACAGCAGTGGCTGCTCATCTGGAGGGAAGGAGGTGAAGCAGATGGAGGCACAGATTGGGAGCCACGACGCCTGGCCTGGTCCCAGCTTTCGGGCAGGCTGGCTGGCTGTGTGCCTCTGGACAGAGTGAGAGTTTCCTGCCTGCTGATTCGGCTGCCGCAAAGTGCTGGTCACTTACGTGGCTCTGAGAAGCCCTGGGAGGTAGGTGCATCACAGCTGGGAAAGTGGAGGCTCACAGAGGTTAGCTAACTTGCCCAAGATTAGACAGAGTTGAGGGCAAAGCCAAGAAGCAAACCAAGGCGTGTCCACCTCCAAGGCTCACTTGTGCTTGGAGGTGCTGAGCATCTCAGGGCCTGGTCTCAGCCATCAGCAGGGGATAGCTATGCCTGACCCAGGCCTGTGAGCCCCAACTGAGGGACCAGGTATTTACCAGGTATTTGCTTCACCCGAATAAATACCTGGGTCACCAAAGAGACACCTAGGCACAAATGACCCAATTAAAAGTGTGTAAAGAGTCTGAAAAGACATTCCTACAAGTCTACAAATAGCCAATAAGACACCAAACAACACTCAACATCACTGGAGGCAGGGAAATGCCAATCAGAACCACAGTGAGACGCCACCTCATGCTCACCATGGTGGCTAGAACCATGAAGGCAGAGAGCAAGCACTGAGGAAGACTCAGAGGGGCCGGAGCGCTTGCACAACACCGGCAGGAACGTAAAATGGTACAGCTACTTTGGAAAGTGGTCTAGTAGCTTTCTCAAGGGTAAACAGAGTTATCACACAGCCTGGCAATTCCATTCCTAGGTATTTGCCCAAAACAACTAAAAACCTATGTCCACACAAAAACGTAAAACACACCAATTCACAGCAGCATAACTCACAGTAGCCAAAAAGTAGAAACAACCCAAAATCTATTGACAGAGCAATAGATAAGCAAAATGCAGTAAATCCATACAAGAGAACATTATCAGCCAGGCACGGTGGCTCACAACTGTGATCCCAGCACTTTGGGAGGACAAGGCAGGTGGATCACCTGAGGTTTGGAGTTCAAGACCAGCCTGGCCAACATAGTGAAACCCTGTCTCTACTAAAAATACAAAAATTATCTGGGTGTGGTGGTGGGTGCCTGTAATCCCAGTTACTTGGGAGGCTGAGGCAGGAGAATTGCTTGAACCTGAGAGGCGGAGGTTGCAGTGGGCTGAGATCATGCCATTGCACTCCAGCCTGGGTGACAAGAGTGAAACTCCATCTCAAAAAAGAAAAAGAAAATGTAATCAGCCATAAGGTGGAATGAATGAAGCACGGACGCACGCAGCAATGCGATGAACCTGGAACCCCACACTGAGTGACAGAAGCGAGACCAAAAGGGTCACATTCCGTGCGGTACCACATACACAAAACATCCAGCATCGTGAAATACACACACACAGGAAGCAAGTTAGTGGCTGCCCAGGCCTGGGGTCAGAGGATAGGGAGTAGCTGCTAATGGGTAAGGGGTTTCTTTATCGAGGGGAATGAAAATATTCTGGCCTTAGGTAGTGGTGCTGGTTGTACACCCTGTGAATATACTAGAAATACCGAATAGCACTTTTTTTTTTTTTGAGACAGTCTTGCTCTGTGACCCCAGGCTGGAG
The DNA here is from genome assembly GCF_049354715.1 of Callithrix jacchus. Lineage (NCBI taxonomy): Eukaryota > Metazoa > Chordata > Mammalia > Primates > Cebidae > Callithrix > Callithrix jacchus. The sequence continues at coordinate 44,020,598 of NC_133508.1, forward strand.
TGCAGTGGTGAAATCTCGGTTCACTGCAACCTCTGCCTCCCAGGTTCAAGCGACTCTCCTGCCTTAGCCTCCCGAGTAGCTAGGACTACAGGTGCATGCCACCATGCCCAGCTAATTTTTTATATTTTGAGTAGAGACTTGGTTTCACCAAGTTAGCCGGGATGGTGTCGATGTCCTGACCTCGTGATCTATCCCTCGGCCTCCCAAAGTGCTGGGATTACAGGCGTGAGACACCGCACCCGGCCCAAGACAGGGTTTTGCCACGTTGGCCAGGTTGGTCTCAAACTCCTGAGCTCAGGTGATCCTCCCGCCTTGGCTTTCTAAAGTGCTGGTATTACAGGTGTGAGCTACCATGCCCAGCCAACTTTTTAAGACTAAATTTTGCAGTATGTATGTAAATTATATCTCAAAATTGTCATTAAAATGAAAAACTCTAGAGAGTGACATTTCAGCAAACAGGGGCCACTGGGGAAGGAGAGGCCGTCTTCTATGGGGTGTGGGTTAGACTGGGGGTTGCTGTGACCTTGCCACTTTCCATGACCCCAGTGCCCTCCCTGGCCGGCCCAGCCCAGAGACCTGGCAGGCCCAGCGGGGCTGGCAGGAGATGGGCAGGGCTGGCGGGCACTGGCGTGTTGGGGTCTGAGGAGATCACCTCGCCCGGCTTCTTGCCCTCGGGCCCCTCGGGAATCAAGTCTGGGGTGCTGTACTTCCCATTGACATGCTCGAACTCTTGAACCTGGGGTGGCGGGAGAGAAGGTGGGAACGAAAGAGGCAGGGTGGTGGTCGTGGTTCAGCCCTAAGGGCCTCGGGGCAGCCACAGGGACTGCGGGTGTCACAGGCTTGGGGTAGCTGCTCCCCTGCCCACTGTCCCACCCACTGTGTCCCCCAACTGTAATCCACCATCCTGGCCTCTACCCTCAGGCCCCTCACCCAGAAAGGCTTTCCAGGTCAGTCCCTCTGGCCTGACTCAGACCCTGGGCAGCTGTGTGGCCTGAGCCAGGCGCTTGCTCTCTGACCACTGACCCCCAAGGGACAGTGCCAGGACCCCAGGTAGTCACCAGGAAGGGCCCTACAGAGAGTTACTCACCCACCTTCTTCCTAACTAGTGACATGACCCCGATGCGGGTCAGCACGTGCTGCCTGGAGAGGCCCTCCCGGGGCACGCCATCTGCGAAGGTCTCTGCGCCATCCGCCCCCGGCTCACACAGGTGCCGCATGAAGAGGGACACATAGGCTCTGGGGTGGGGGGTTACTGGGGCTCAGGGAGTGGGGGGCCAGCAAGAACCCTCTGAGAAGGCTGGCGGGACCCCGGGGGACCTCCTGGCTGATCATCAACCAATGCCCACCTCCCACTCAGGACTCCTGGGCTAGGCCTGGGAAAGGACAGAGACGGCCTCCCTGGCAAGGGGACTGGCTAGAACAGCCCTGACTGGGATCTTCCTCGCCACCGTAACACCAGCTGGTTTGGGCAGGGGCAGATGGTCAGTGTTTTCTGCACATCAGCCCTGCCCAGCACCAGGACTCTAGCCACCCAAAGACCAAACAGCAGTGAACTTTCCAGAAGGCCTTATCCTGGTGGGAGCAGACACTGCCCTCTGTGAGGCTCACCCGAGGGAGCCTGCCCTCCTCAGAGGCAGGTGGTCACGCCCTGGGCTACCACCTAGCCCCTTTACCTAAACTCCTTCTCGCTCTTCCCTCGAAGGTCCCGCACCAGCCAGTGGGAGTTGAAGGCGTCCTGCGGGGGCATGCCCCAGCGCATGATGGCGTTCAGAAAGGCCTTCCGCTGTCGGGCATTGAAGCCCAGCACCTGGGCGGGTGGAGTGAGGGAATGTGAGCCCAGGGCAGAGACAGGGTAGAAACAGAGGATTCTGGGATGAGGAAGAAAGGTATGGGAGGAGGAAAAGGCAGGAAGGAGGCACAGAAAAGGCAGGGGCCACCACCTGGAGCAGGACTCTGGTGGCGAATACCAGACCAGCCCCACCGCTACCTGGCATGAGGCCCTCGGCAGTTCCCCAGCCCTCCTCCATACCCCAGGAGCAGCAGGAATTGGGGGCAGAAAGATGTGGGAACAGACAGGCCCCACCTCGATGTTGCCACCAACTCGGGCGAGAAGAGGTGGCAGGGGCTTGTCCCTGTCGCTCTTCAGCTGCCTCCGGGATTGTCGTCGTCCACCTGGGGAGCAGCCCGCCACAGCTTCTCAGGTGGGAGCCCAGAGATTCCTGACCCCCTCTTCTGACCCCAAAGGCAGCAGGACCCCAGGCCAGCCCTGCCCCTGCTGCCATCAGCTCCCCTGACACGTCCTCAGCGGCAGCCCAGGCCACCAGCACAGAGACTCACTCTGCCCTTCTGGTCTCTCTTCAAAGTCCTCATCCTCATCCTCGGAGCCAATGGAATATTCTGACTGGTTATCGGAGAGCTCATCCTGCCATTCTGTAGGGGCGAGCCAGAGGAGCATGGAGTGAGTTGTGCAAACGAAGCCCACCCTCAAGTTCAAGCATGCCCAGGACCATGCCAAGCCCTTGCACCCCAGCCGGTAAGAAAGCAGTGACGATGACAATGGCCTAGGTACTTCCTGTGGGCTCATTTAATAATCCCAGCACCACCTAGTAGTACACTAAGGGGACTATGCGCACCCACACATTACAACACACTGTACTGTGTGCAAGGGGCTTGCCCAAGGCCACGTCATGAGCAGTGGTGAAGTCACTGAACTGGTGCCACACCTGTTCCCCCAAACACCCAGCACCCCTACACCTGCCCGTAGTCCCCTTTCCTCCAAGCAGCTGCCTCCCAGCTCCATCTGGCACTGCCCGGCATTCCCAGCCCACACCTCCCAGGGGTCCTGCACAGGGATGCCCTGACAGAATCCTGCCCCACCTTCTGCCTCCAAGTATAGAGCACCCATCCCTCCTGGCACAATCACCCAGGTCTCCCGGCCCGCACCTCCCGGGAGTCCTGCACAGGGACAACCCTCCACCTTTGGTGAGGGGCACCCATCCCTCCCACCCAGCACGCACCCTGGTCCTCCTGGGAGGCGTCGTTGTAGTTGACCTGCTTGCGGATGCGCTTGCCCTTGCCCAGGTTGCGGGCCAGATCCTCCTGCTGCTGCTCATAGTGGTGCCGCAGCAGCTTCTCCCAGTAGTCGGGGTCCACATTCTCCTCCTGCTTGATGATTTCCCGCTCTACCTCCTCCTGGGGATGCAGGTTCCACCGGCTCCATGAACAGGGCAATCCCTGCCCTCCTGGAAGCCTCAGGCTCCCTCCACCCAACCTGGCCTTTTGCCCCCTTGGGGCTCAAGGATTAATGGGATGCACTGCCTACTCCAGGAAGCCTTCTCTGATCACCCCGGCCCCAGCTGGCCTTCTTCTCCCTGCCCCTGTCCAGTCAATCATTTCCTTATTCATCCATTCACAAAGCAAGTATTTTATGGTCTCATGCCAAACACTGAGGTACCGAGTTTAATAAGCCCCGGTGCCTGCCCTCAGGAAGCTCCTGGTTTCAGAGGAAAAGGTCATGCACAGAGGGTGGAGGAACCGAGGAGGAAAGGGAAAGGTCCCCAGGAGAGATCCGAGAAGCTTCTTGGGGTTAGCTAGGGTTTGCCAGGTGGAGAAGGGAGAAAAGTGCAGACGTGGTGGCTCACGTCTGTAATCCCAGCACTTTGGGAGGACCAGGCAGGCGGATCATGAGGTCAGGAGTCCAAGACCAGCCTGGCCAACATGGCAAAACCCCGTCTCTACTAAAAATACAAAACTTAGCTGGGCATGGTGGTGCACGCCAGTAATCCCAGCTACTCGGGAGGCTGAGGCACGAGAATCGCTTGATCCTGGGAGGCGGCAGTTGCAGTGAGCGAGATCACGTCACTGCACTACAGCCTGGGCTACAGAGCGAGACTCTATTTAAAGAAAGAAAAGTGCGGGGCGTTCTGGAACACTAGCGGTCCAGGTGCAGGGCGGACATGTAGGCCTTGAGGCAGGGGCGGGAGGGCACACCGCGCCGGGAAGGGACTGACACTGGACCCGGGGGACAGGGCTCTGCACAGCGGGGTGGCAGGTCAGCTTGCACTTCAGAAAGTGGGGAAGCTGGATTGGAGCTAGGACGACGCCAGGGAGCAGGAGGCTGAAGATGTGTGCAAGGGCAGTGGCCGGCCCATGTGGCTGTACTGCCCTCAGCACTGCCTCCGTCCCTTCCCTCTGTTGTGTCTAGTGCTGAGCCCGCGGTTGCGGCGGCCGGGACGCCTTGGTAACAGCAGGGAAAGCCGGGCTGAGGCTGGAGGGCGGGGTTACAGCGTGGAGGGCGGGGTCACAGTGTGGAGGGGGGCTGCGGCTGGGGCGGGGCTGAGGCTGGAGGGCGGAGCTAAAGCGTGGAGGGCGGGGCTGAGGCTGCGGCGGGGCGGAGGCTGGAGGGCGGGGCGGAGGCAGGAGCGGGACTGCGGCGGCACGGCGGGATCACAGGGGAGGGCGTGGTCACGGTGGAGGGCGGGGCTGCGGCTGGAGGGCGGGCCGGGGACCTTACCACGCCGTCCTCCTCGCGCACCACGTACTGCGCCACCTTGAAGGAGCTCAGGTACTCGTTCATGTTCTGTAGTTCCGTGTCGTCTGTGGCGTCCTGGTTCCGGTCCAGCAGCTTGGAGATGGCCGCATCGTCATAGTGGATCACACTGCTGTCCTCCACATCCTTGTTGTCACCTGGGGAGAAGGCAAGTGCAGTGTGGGGACAAAGACTGCCCTGGTCCATCCTGGGGACCTGGGAACAGGCTCCCAACAATGGCCCTTCCCATCCCAGGGGCTGCAGCTGAGGGGCCTGTTGACCCGAAAGAGGAAATCACGCTGTAACAGCCCCATTCCCCGCCCACCCAGCAGTCCCAAGACACCCAAGTGAGGGTGTGTCGGGGAACCCCTCTCCAGGAGCAGCCTCCTGGTTGGAGGAGGAGCTGGGGTTGGGCTGGGTTGGCCCCTACCTGGTGGGGTGCTACCATGCTTCTTCTTTGCACTGGCAGCCAAGTTTCCCCCTTTGGAAGACTGGACATCAGGGATGGGTGTGACCGGCCTCTGGCCCTGAGACATCATGCCTATTGGGCAGAGGAGGAGGGCGCTGGTGCAGGAGCACAGAGGGCTGCAGGATTGGCGGGCAGTGCCCAGAGACACCACCCTGGGCTGCCCTGGCCAGGAGACACCAGTGGGGGTGCAAGAGAGAGGAAGAGTGTTGGAATGGGCAGGGACCCCATCAAGCCCTGGATGGGTGCCTCAGCAGCATGACCCCAGGCCCCACCACACTCCCTCGGGACAGAGGCCCACCCTCCACGTCATCCTTGAAGAGCTCCTCCGTGCCGAACTTGAGGATGTCGTCCAGCTCCTGCTTAGTCATGGAGCCCGACTTGGAGCCGAGGCCAGGCCGCACCACCAGGTGGGTGAGCATCATCTTGCGCTTGGCTACCTGCGTGATGCGCTCCTCCACTGAGGCCCGAGTCACGAAGCGGTAGATCATCACCTTCTTGTTCTGCCCAATTCGGTGGGCACGGCTGAAGGCCTGGGGAGACCTGCAGCTCAGCACCCATGGCTCACCCAGGCTCCAGGCAATGGAGGGGGTCACACCCATGAGCTCAAGAGCATGGAATGGGCTGCATGACTGGGTAGGGAGAGGCATGTGGTGCAGGCTTGCACCACTGCAGCTGGGCTCCCTCCCAGACTGCGAAGCCTCCCACGAGCCAGGGTGCTGGGCTGGGTTGGGAGTGGAAAAGCTCCCAGTGGAAGCAGCCAGGACTGCAGGTGTGCAACAGTGTGTGAGGGATGACACAGCCAGTGTGCTAGGTGTAACTGACATCACACAGAGCTTCATGGGGGCCCTGGGGAGGTAGGGGGCTGCATTTCCCTGTGATCGAGCCACTAATGGAACCACAAGACCATGTGCTGGAGATGTGCAGCCACCTTCCGAGGGCAGCAAGGAGCTGCATCTGCCCAGTATAATACAGGGAAGTGCCAGACTCTGCAGCCCTGCATGAGGTGATCTGGATGTGACCATGCATATGTGTGTGTGTCCACGGGCGCACAAACATGAATGAGAGACATCACTTTTTATGTGTTCCCCTACATGTGTAAGAGTTTGATGTGTGTGTCCCAGCCCCCGAGTGGGGTGGCCAGGGCTGTCAGGGTAGCTCTATTCCCATAGCCCCGCCCCCCACATCCCTCCCATCCTTCCTTGTCAACCCCATCTGCCCCTTGCACCATCTCATCCTCCCCCCACCTCTGACAGGCCCACTCTATGCTCCCCATCCCCTCCAAAATATATGCCCCTCTGGGTCCCAGGACTCCCTCATCCTGCCTCCCTCCATGGCCTTGGTCCTGAGGGTGATGGGAAAGACCAGAATCAGTGGCCACCATGAACTGCGGTGTGCCCTTGGACACTTCCCCTGCCCTCTCCAAGACTGTTTTCTCCTCTGGACGAGGACAGAGCTGGAGGGATGGGGCCCAAGCTTCCATTCATTCCCAGGGCCCCTCATGGGGCCAAGACTCCATGAGGGAGGGAGGCCCACAGCACCAGGGGAGGTGTGGAGGTCATGTCCAGGAAGGCATGAAGGACAGGAGAACCTGCCCGAAGCCCAGGGTAAGAGGGCCCTGGGAGGGTGGCAGCAGTGACACAGACCTGAATGTCATTGTGTGGGTTCCAGTCCGAGTCGTAGATGATGACAGTGTCCGCCGTGGCCAGGTTGATACCCAGGCCACCTGCCCGGGTTGAGAGGAGGAAGCAGAACTGCTGGGCCCCGGGGGCTGAAAAAGAGGCCAGCAGATGGGATGTTTGAGGGAGTTCACCTTTGGGGGTGAGAACAGAGGGAAGGAACTACAGCAACAGGTCGCTGGCAGAGAATTACAAAGCCAGAGACCTCATCAGAGATGAGAGGCCACAGCTGCACTCAGGGGAACCAGAGGAAGCCCGCTCAAGGCCGCTTAGTCCCCAGCGGTGCTCTGAGCCCTGGCCCAATGGGAGAGTGCTAGAATGAAGAGGAGGTCAATTTTCAAATCCCAGATGAGCAAAAAACAAAGTGGTTGTTTGGCCGGGCACAGTGCCTCATTCCTGTAATCCCAGCATTTTGGGAGGCTGAGGCAGGCGGATGACCTGAGGTTGGGAGTTCGAGGCCAGCTTAACCAACATGGAGAAACCCTGTCTCTACTAAAAATGTAAAATTAGCTGGGCATAGCCGAGATCACTCCATTCACAAGAGTGAAACTCTGTCTCAAAAAAAAAAATAAATAAAAGAAGTGCAAGCAGCCAGCAAGTACAGGCAGAGCCTCCAGAGAGCTCAGTCCTCCATGTCCCCCCAGCTCCCCACCCCCAGCTTCCCTTAGCCCATCGATGCCATCAGGGTGGCCAGGGAACACTCAGGCACAGCTCTGGGGCCTGGGGTCCTGCCCTGCTGGGCAACCCTGTCACAGGATGGCTGGTTCTCAGCCCCTCAGGGCCCTTCAGTGACCTGGGACTGACCACAGCCCCCACTGGAGCTGCAAACAGGCCCCCACTCACCCAGGGCTTCAGCACCTCCTGCTTCCACATGTAGCTGGGCCACGTCTAGACCCTGAAACTCTGAACTTGCTATTCCTCCTGGCTCTCTGGCACGAGTGTGTGAGAGGAAGCACTGCTTTGGTTGTTTGGGGAGTGTGGCCCCAGCCTCTTTCTAAGGCCCAAAGCCCCAGGGAAACAAAGCTTGTTGCTATTTGCTGCAGACTTGCTCCTAAAGCTTGCAGCTGACTGCTCCCCACACCAGAAGTTTCCTTTGCTACAGAGGGAGCTCCATGGGCAAGACCCTCCTGGCCTTTACCCTCGCCTCTCCTTCCCAGGTGGAGAAGACCAAGCATGGGTGAGTCTGGGTGAAGAACCTGACCATGTGTGGCCTGGCCCTTCACTCTGTCCTGCCTCTGGAAGTGGCCCCAGGCAGCATGTGCATCTCTGTACCTCCTGCCACCATTCACCATACAGCAGGCTCTGTCCAGCACCGCTTATAACTGGGGCTCACCTCGTATCAGTATTAGAGGTCCCCATCTGCCTTTCTCATTGTCTGTTTCTAACTCCGTTCCCAACAGGTGTTATCTATTGGGCCCCTCGGAACTCTGATTCCATGGGAAGAATCCTTTCAACACTGGAAACTCGGGAAGCTACCGCGATCTCAGGACTAGCCTGCTGTCTTCAGCTATGTGTGGGGCTGATGACACAACACTGGCTGGGTGGCCTGGCTAAGAACCTGGCCTGGGAGAAGAAGCCAAAAAAGGGTCCCAATCAGAGCCCCTGGGCAGGATGGGGTACCATTGAATCTGTCGATTGCCTCTTGTCGGAGGCCCCCAGTGATGCCGCCATCAATCCGCTCATACTTGTAGCCTTCGTACTCCAGGAAGTCCTCCAGCAGGTCCAACATCTTGGTCATCTGCAGAGGAGACAGGCACGTGAGGAACTGCCAAGGAGCAAGGGGCCCAATAGGCCATGGGCAGGGACCCCACCACAGCCAGGGGAGAAGAGAGCCGCCTGCTGGATAGGGAAACAGCTGAGACCCAGGCAGACCCAATGCAGGACTCTGGGGAAGAACATAGTTTCCACCCTCACCTCTCAGAGTCAATCCATCCTCCCAACCAGCCCCGCAGTGACCTGCCTAAATCAGGGCTCTGACATGAGCCTCCCTGCTCCCACCACACAGAATTAAGTTCCATCTCCTTGCCCTGCATTCAAGGCTCTGCAGGACTAATGCTCCTTTATAGCTCCCAGCCATTCCAAACTACCTGACTCTCTTCCTGGAAAACACAAACATCACCTCTGTGATGTCTTCCCTGATTTCACTCCTCTCCATGAGAAAAGAAAAGCAGTCCTTTCTGAGCTCCCATCACCCCATGTAATTCCCTTTATTCTTGAAAGATAGTTTAGCTGGATATAAAACTATCAGCACATATGTTCCCTCAGGGCACTGGAGATTTTGCCATAGTCTCTGCCACCTGTTGCTGAGAAGTCTGAGAACAATCTGGTTGCCCTTATTTTGTAGATACTAGGTCTAAAGTACCTGGGGGTTCTGAAGTGTCTAGGGGTTCATTTATTTGTATTTATCTTGCTTGGTACTCTAGAATGAACTCCAGATCGGAGACCTCACATCTCTCTAGGTCTGCAAATGCTCAACAAATCCAACTTCTTCACCATTTTTTCTATTTTTTCTACAACTCCAATTGTATGATTGTTGGAGCATCTCAAGGTATCTTCCATGTTTTCTCTGTTTTATCTTTGTCCCTGTACAGTGCATTCTGGGGAAATGCCTCAGCACCAGGTTCCAATTCATCAATGTTCTCTTCAACAGTGTTCAGTTTGTCCAGTCTGTTGAAATGTTTTATTTCAATTTCATGCATATCATGTTTCCATCCAATTGTTCCTATTTCAGCTCTTCCTGCTTTTGCTTAATTTCTTATTTTAGGGTTTCAATTACTCCATTATTTTTGAGGATCTTAAACATGTCTATATAGTCTTTTCAGGTTATGTTATTCTTTTTCTCTCTCTATCTTTTAAGAGACAGGGTCAGGGCCGGGTACTGTCGCTCACGCCTGTAATTCCAGCACTTTGGGAGGCAGAGGCAGGTGGATCATGAGGTCAGGAGATCGAGACCATCCTGGCTAACATAGTGAAACCCTGTCTTTACTAAAAATACAAAATAATTAGCTGGGTGTGGTGACATGAGCCTGTAGTCCCAGCTACTCAGCAGGCTGAGGCAGGAGAATCATTTGAACCCAGGAGGCGGAGGTTGCAGTAAACTGAGATTGTGCCACTGCACTCCAGCCCAGGCAACAGAGCAAGACTCTGTCTCAAAAGAAAAGATAAAAAAAAGAGACAGGATCTTGCTCTGTGACAGACTGGAATGAACTGGCAAAATCATAGCTCACTGCAACCCTGAACTCCTGGGCCCAAGCAATCCTTCTGCCTCAACCTCCCAAATCACTGAGATTACAGGGTAAGCTACTGCACCCAGCCCTTATTTTTTTATTTGGATTCTAGTCCAAATAAAATAGTGAATGTCTTGGCATTCACTTTTCTATGGGTTTGGAACTGGAGTTCATAGGCTCATTTTGGGCAGGAGGGCCCTGTCTCTGTCGCTTGTCCTGCGTGTCTAGAAGCTGTGTGGTTCCCGTTACTGGTCTCTCAAGGCCTCTGACCAGATTTGTGTCTCGTGTTGGTACCAAGGTGTGGGGGGGATGTGGAGCCATCTCCCCTCCAGCAGACTCCCTGGCTCAGCCCCTGGTCTCAAGCTTGCCCTGCTTTCCAGTATTCTTCAGGCTGCAGCAGCCTAGCAGGGTGACCTGAGGCTGCAGGTGGCGGACGCCGCTTTCAGTTGATGTTTGTGCACGAGGAGCCATAGCCCAGCCAGGCTCAGTCGGCCACGAAATGGGTATTTTTTTTTTTTTGAGACGGAATTTCGCTCTTGTTACCCAGGCTGGAGTGCAATGGCACGATCTCGGCTCACTGCAACCTCCACCTCCTGGGTTCAAGCAATTCTGCCTCAGCCTCCCGAGTAGCTGGGACTACAGGCACGTGCCACCATGCCCAGCTAATTTTTTGTATTTTTAGTAGAGACGGGGTTTCACCATGTTGACCAGGATGGTCTCGATCTCTTGACCTTGTGATCCACCCGCCTCGGCCTCCCAAAGTGCTGGGATTACAGGTGTGAGCCACCGCGCCCGGCTGAGAGGGATATTTTTAATCCCATGACTCTGCAGGATCATCACTGTGGCCTCCAACACAGAGCTGACCACAGGGTCGGGTGCCTGTCCCGTGACTGTCTCCTACAGTAGACTGAACAGCTGGAGGACAGGGACTAGATCACTGGTCCCTGCACCCATGTGCCAGCACAGAGCCTGACTATGACAGATGCAAACAAAGGGATGGAGGAAGAAATGAACACACCAGAGGCCGGCAGCCCTGCTGCCAAGCCAAAAAGCCAGGTGCCAGTGGCCCCTCAGGACCTGTTACAGACAGGGCAGGTGCTCCTTACAGCAAATGTGCTCTGAGCTCCTCAGCTTCACCACGCCAGGGCACAGGAGTGACCCCTGACACACGGTCACATGACCCACATGGGAACAGTACTGAGACCTGAGAGATGCCAGCAAGATTGTGCCCCCAAGCATCAGGGCAGGACGCCCTCTGTGGGGCATGGAGCCAGGGCGGAGGGGGCGGGGACATGCACCTGGGAGAAGATGAGCACGCGGTGCCCCTCGTCCCGCAGCTTCTTCAGCATCTTCTGCAGCAGCATGAGCTTCCCTGAAGACTTGACCAGAGAGCTTCCATCGTAGGAGCCATTGGGCAAGACGGGGGCCTCCTGCAGACACAGCAGGAGGTGGGGCATTGGTGGGCTTCCCTCTCCTCTCTGACTCTGCACCAAAGGGGCCGCAGGGAACAGACAGGTGCCAAGCAATGGGGTGACGGCCTGTCTGACCCACTGAATATAAGACCTACACCTGAGCCAGGCCAGGCTCCACAGTGCGGGGTAGACTGTGGGTCCCTGGCCCTGGCTCCAGGCCCCCTGTTCCCAGGCATGGCGCACAGCCACACCAACCCTACCACAACGGTGGGTTCCACGATAGGTTCCCCAGCACCTACCACAGAGGCCACAGGCAACCTACCATGATGGCCAGGGAAATCTACCACGGCAGCCACAGAGAACCCGCCACAATCGCCAGAGAATCTATCACAGCGGCCACAGGGACCTACCACAGCGGCCACAGGCACCTAGCACAGCGGCCCCCTAGAATCTGCCATGATGGGTGGGGAGAACCTACCACGGCAGCCACAGGAAAGAGGTAGGGGTGGTTGCAGCACTTCTTCAGGTCCATCATGATGTTGAGCAGCGACACTTGGTTCCCGCCCCCCTTGGAGTTCAGCGCCTCAAAGTTCCTCGTGAGGATGAACTTGTAGTACTTCCTGCAGCGGGGCATGGGGAAAGGCAGGCTGGGTGTACCTGATCAGACCCGCCTCTGCTCTGTAGCGGGACTGGAAGCTGGTGGCCAAGCACCCGTTTATAGGGAGACTCAAGGGAGCCCCAAGAAGGGAAGCCACTGGCCTGGAGTCCCCTGCAAATGACTGGGGGACACTGCTAGAACTCAAGCGGCCCAAACTCTGGTCACTAAAACCTGAGAGGAAGCCCCAGGAAGAAAGCGTATGTAAAGCATGAGCCCAGGCCTCAGTGAGGCTGAAGAGCAACCCAGGAGACCAGGCCAGGGGAAGGGGCACACAGGCTGCTCCCGGTCAGCCTGTCACTCACTTCTGCATCTGGCTCAGCTCCACACGGACAATGAGCTCGGTCTTGGCTGGCATGTTCTTGAACACATCAGCCTTGAGCCGCCTGAGCATGTGCGGCCCCAGCAGGTCATGCAGCTTCTTGATCTGGTCTTCCTTGGAGATATCAGCAAACTCCTCCAGGAAGCCCTCCAGGTTGCTGCAACAAAGAGCTGAGATAACAACCAGGAACAGAGAACCCGGGCAGAAGAGGCAGGGTGCTGAGCGCCCAGCCCATGTCGGCTGGCTGGCTGGTGGACCAGGGAGCCCTGGCTGTCATCTCAACTTCTGTCTAAGCCTGTGTCGCCCCCATACATCACAGCCCTCTCTTCCTCAGCGACACTGGACACCCTTCCACCCTCAAAACCATCCTGGACAGGAGCTCTCTGCTACCCAGATAACAGATGAGGAAACTGAGTCTGATGAGTGCCCGAGTTGATACAGTCCAGCTGTGCCAAAACCTGCCATCAAATCTACATCTCCTGGTGGCTCACACCTGTAATCCCAACACTGGGAGGCAGAGACGGGTGGGTCACCTGAGGTTGGGAGTGCGAGACCAGCCTGTCCAATATGGTGAAATCCCATCTCTACCAAAAATACACAAAAATTAGCCGAGCATGGTGGCACACGCCTGTCATCCCAGCTACTTGGGAGGCTGAGGCAGGAGAATCACTTGAACCCAGGAGGCAGAGGTTGCAGTGAACTGAGATCACGCCACTGCACTCCGGCCTGAGGAACAGAGTGAGACTCTTTCTAAAAAATAAATAAATAAATCTACATCTCCTGATTCCAAACTCGGCACTCTGCACCCTGAACCCCCAATTCTGAGCAGGAAAATGGAGGTAGGTGAAGAAGATGAGGAGGCTGGGGCAATGGGTTCCGGCCCCCCAGGCACTTGCCTCTGCCTCCACCACAGTTGCCCATGTGAATCACCTGGGTCTCAGCAGAGGGAAGGGAATCTGCCAGGGGAGTAGAGGCAGGGATAGGAGCCCAGGAGGGGCCCCGGGTGGTCTAGGGCAGAGCTAAAGAAAAGTCGTGGTATTAGCAGCAGTTTCTATTTATCAGACACCCTCATCTGCCTGTGCCACCCGCCCCAACACCCTGCTCCTGCAGGAGGTCAAAGCAGGGACATCATTTAACGCTCTCATTTTACTAATGAAGTTACAGCTGAGCAGATCTCACAGCCGGGAAGGGCTATTGATCCGTCTTCACTGGAGCCACCCCAGCCCCACCACTGCCTCCCCAGCTGGATCCACGTGACTCACTTGAACCTCTCTGGAGTCAGGAAGTTGAGGAGATGGAACAGCTCCTCCAGGTTGTTCTGAAGGGGGGTCCCTGTCAGCAGCAGCTTGTAATCAATCTTGTAGCTGTTTAAGACCCTAAAAAACTGAGGAGAGGAGAAGGGGGCCTGTCAGGGGACTCTAGGCGGCCCCTCACCCCAGGTGGCTCTGGGGTCTGGCGGCTGGTGCCACCTACCTTGGACTGGTTATTCTTGAGGCGGTGGGCCTCATCCACCACCAGGCAGGCCCACTCGATGGAACCCAGGATGGCCTGGTCGATGGTGATGAGCTCATAGGAGGTGAGCAGCACATGGAATTTGATCTGCACTTCTTTCTGGAGAAAAGAGGGGCATTGGGGAGGAGACGGCTGGGAGTAGAGCGGGCGGATCACAGTCCGAGGAGACCGAACCAAGAAGGAGGCGGGCACATGAGCCACAAATGCTCCAGGGAGCCTCCGGCCGGCCAGCCTGGGACCAGAGGGGCACATGCTGGCCACCGAGCAGAGGGGCATCCACCGAGGCCCAGAGCACAGCCCTGAGAGAGGGTGGTTGTGGAGGAGAAGGAAACAGAATGCAACAGCGATGGCCTCCTCTCCTAACAGCAGCAGTGAGATAGGGTCTCACTCCCACCCCCAAGCCTGGAGTGCAGGGGTGCCATCACAGCTTACCTGCAACAAGAACTCAAAGGGCTAAGCCTGCACCTCAAAAAGTCAAAACAAGAATTTCCATATGATCCGGCAGCTCCACCCAAAAGAGGTGAAAGGAGGGACCCAAAGGGATATCCGCACATCCATACTACTTCCCTTCTGCATCACTAACAGCCAATAAAACTAGAAGCAATCCGTGTGCCCCTCAGCAGACAAACAGACAAAACGTGGTCTGTCCGTGTGATGGAATGTTCTCCAGCCTTGGAAGGAAATTCTGACCCATGCTACAACATGCATGGACCCCAAAGACGTTCTGCTCAGTGAAATGAGCCAGTCACAAAAAGACAAATGCTTCTTGATTCTACTCATATGAAGTACCCAGAGTGGTCAACCTCATAGAGACAGTGGAATGGTGGCTGCAGGGGCTGGAGGTGGCGGAGGATGCTCATGTCTAATGGAGGCAGCATTTCCATTTTGCAAGATGAAAAGATTTCTAGAGATTGGCTGCATAACAATGTGAATGTTACTTGGTATATTCTCCAGAGTTATAAAAAAAAAAAACCCAAAAAATGTGAATGTACTTAACACTATTGAGCTTTTTTTTTTTCTGGTTGGGTTTTTTTGTTTTGTTTTTTTGAGACGGAGTTTTGCTCTTGTTGCCCAGGCTGGAGTGCAGTGGCGCAGTCTCGGCTCACTGCAGTCTCCACCTCCCAGGTTCAAGCAATTCTCCTGCCTCAGCATCCTGAGTAGCTGGGGTTATAGGCATATGCCACCACACCCGGCTAATTTTTGTATTTTTAGTAGAGATGGGGTTTCACCATGTTGGCCAGGCTGGTCTCAAACTCCTGACCTCAGGTGATCCACCTGCCTCAGCCTCCCAAAGTGCTGGGATTATAGGCATAAGCCACCACGCCTGGCTGTTGTTTTTTTTTTTTAAGAGACGGAGTCTCACTATGTTGCCCGGGCAAGAGTATAATGGCTGTTCACAGACGCAATCATAGCACACTACAGCCTCGAACTCCTGGGTTCAAGCAATCCTCTTGCCTCAGCCTCCCAAGTAGCCAGGACTATAGGTACACACCACCACGCCCGGCTCAACTGTACTCTTAAAAATGGTTAAAACAGTCAATTTTACAACATGTGTTTTTTACCACAACTTTTAACAATTAAATAATTAAATAGTAAATATAATAGAAAAGCCAAATCAGCGAAGTGCTTGGCACACAGCAGGATCCCCGTGGGGGCTCAGGGGAGGTTCTTTTTGTGTCTAACTGATCCAGGGGCTCATCCATCTACAAAGTCACCTGTGGGATCACGGATTCATTCACTCATTCAGCAGTTTCCAAGCATCTCCTAAGTGCCACAACTAGCAGGAGACGGTGGAGAAAGCTGACATGGGAGAGTCCAAGAGCCTGTGAGAGGGTCTACCAGCCCCCAAGGCTGCAGCACTCATCTTTCCAGGGGCCAACGGCTGCAAGTCCTTGCTCCTCAATGTGGAGAGTGTTTAGAAATGTAGAGGCTCAGGCCGGATACGGTGGCTCACGCCTGTAATCCTAACACTTTGGGAAGCTGATGCAGGCAGATCGCCTAAGCTCAGGAGTTTGAGACCAGCCTGGATGACACAGGTCATGTGTGGAGGACAAGGAAACCAAATGTCTCTATTAAAATACAAAAAATGTGCTGGGCATGGTGGCACATGCCTGGAATCCCAGCCACTCTAAAAGCTGAGGCATGGGAATTGCTTGAACCTGGAGGCAGAGGTTGCAGTAACCTGAGATCGCTCCAGCCTGGGCAACAGAGTGAGATTCTGTCTCAAAAAATAATAATAACTAATTGGAGCCAGAGGCAGTGGCTCACTCCTATAATCCCAGCACTCTGGGAGGCTCAGAAGGGCAGATCACTTGAGGTCAGGAGTTCAAGACCAGCCTGACCAACATGGTGAAACCTGTCTCTACAAAAAAATACAAAAATTAGCCAGGTGTGATGGTGTGCTCCTGGAGACTCAGCTACTGGTAAGGCTGAGGTGAGAGAATCACTTGAGGTGGGAGATTACAGCGAGTTGAGATGGTCCCACTGCACTCCAGCCTGGGTAACACAGTGAGATCCTGTCTCAGAAAAATAAATACATAAATAAAATAATAATTAGCTAAGATGAGGTCATATTGGATTGGGGTGAGTCCTAAATCCAGTATGAATGATGTCTTTCTAGGACAAGAGAGACATGAAGGGGAAAACCCCATGTGCTAACAGAGGCAGAAACTGACCTGACACAGCTGTAGGCCAGTGAATGTCTGCTGCCACCAGGAAGCTGGAAGGAGGAAGGAAGAGTCCTCCCCTACAGCCTTCAGAGGCAGAAGGCCCTCCAGAATGTTTGAAGCCACTCCCATTTGTGACACTTGTTACAGGAGCCCCAGAAAACTGACATGTGGTAATTCTGCCTTTAGGACAAGCCCTTCAGAGCCTGCTAGCCTCAGTAGCCCTCCCGGGTCGAGGGACCCCAAAGGAGTGCAGGACACCTGTGGTCCCCGAACCAGACCCGGGGCCTCTCTACCGTCCTTCCAAGGATGGCGAGCCCCCACCTTCATGCGGAACACCTTCTTCCCACTCCGAATGGCATTGTCCTCAAAGGAAAACTCATTCTCCCGGATCACAGAGCGGCTTTCCTTGTCCCCTGTGTAGGTGACCACGTAGAAGTCGGGCGCCCACATCTCAAACTCGCGTTCCCAGTTGATGATGGTGGAGAGGGGCGCACTCACCAGGTAGGGCCCCTTGGAATGGCCCTGGAGAGAGAGGCCAGTGCCGTGAGACTGCCCGCCCTCGGCCAGGACCAGCCCCCACCTCCTGGCCACCCATCCCACCTGCCCACCTCCTTGTACAGGGAGTAGAGGAACACAATGGTCTGCACCGTCTTGCCCAAACCCATCTCATCGGCCAGGATGGTGTCAGTGCCCTGGGCCCAGGAGAAGCGCAGCCAGTTGAGGCCCTCCAGCTGGTATGGGTGCAGCGTGCCGCCTGTGGAGTCAATGTACCACGGCTGCTTGTCGAACTTGACCGTGGGCTGCAAGAGAGGCAGCGGTTCAGACACGCCCCAGATCCTGGGCCACCAGAGTCCACCCTAGAGGCCTCTGTGCATGCAATTCCTTCTGCCTGGAACACTCTTCCCACTCTTCCCTGTCTTTCTAACTCTTCTTCATATCTTGGATGGAATGCCTCTTCCTCCAGGAAGCTCTCCCTGACTCCCACCCCGGCTGAAGTGTTCCTACAATGTCCTCCCATGGCGGCCCTGTACTTCTCCTTCTCAGGGAAATTTCTCAGCTGCTGAATTCTCTGACTTTGAGCCCAGGTTGTCATCACCACCTTGGTCCTGTTCACCACCTCCTCTAGAGCCCCATACAGTGCCTGGGACATGCGTCACTTCTTCACTATTCGTTGGGTGAACAAGAAAAACAAATGTCTATCTGGGGCACTCTCAATGCCCCCAGTAACTGGCTCCTCCACTTGATCCAGACATTTGCTTTATTTTTTTTTTTGAGACAGAGTCTCTGTTGCCCAGGCTGGAGTGCAGTGCCACGATCATGGCTCACTGCAGCCTCAATTTCCTGGGCTCAAGGGATTCTCCTACCTCAGCCTCCCTAGTATCTGGGACCACAGGAACACCACCATGCCTGGATAATTTTTTAATTTTTTGCAGAGGTGGGATCTCACTATGTTGCCTCAAACTTCTGGGTTCAAGCGGTCCTCCCACCTCCCACAGTGCTGGGATTACAGGCGTGAGCCACCGTGCCTGGTCCATTTGCCTCTTGATACTGCTCAAGGTCATGGCTCCCATGCAGTCCTCCCCATGGACCAGACCCACCCGCTTTTCCCCAGCATCTAACAGGCATGGGATAGTCCCAGGCCAGGCCCTCGGAGTTCTGTGGATACCTGCCACAGGCCCCTAGAAGACAGTGTGTCTTCTGAAACAGCTGCCCAGGGCTCACTGCCCCTCTTCTACTGAGGGCCAACACAGGGCCAGGCGCTAGCGGACACCCAGGGAGCTCTGCTGAGTGAGTCACCCTGGGTCTCCTCCCAGCTGAGAGTGGTATCTAAGTAGCGTGTCTGCTGCGGTGCTAGGAGGGACCTTCCAGCTGTCCCAGCCTACGTGGGCACGTGTGCATAAGCCATGAGGGCCCAAGAAAACGTCCTTTTGAGAACACGCCCCCACTGCACGTTCCAGTCTGGGGTGGGCAGGCCCTGGCAACCCCGCCCACTGCTGCCCTGCCCTCCCCACTCACATCGACGATGGGCGTGTCCGGAGGCTTCTCCTGCTTGTCATCCCTCAGCTTCTTGCCCTTCTTGAGCAGCCTCTTGGGCAGCCTGCTGTCTTCTCCCAGCATCAGCTCCCTGGGAAAAGGCATTGGACGCAGGTGAGCAGGGCGCAGCCCAGGAGCAGGCCTCGGCAGCCCGTGCCCAGCAGCCGATCCCCAAGGCCCACCTGTGGCCCCAGTAGGCCTGCTTGAGGTTGTCGTAGTAGGGGATGTCAATGTCATCGATCTCCCAGGTGCACTGATCGTAGGGCAGGTCTTTCCACTTGATCAGGTAGTGCACATCCCCCTTTTTGTCAAAGCTGCAACATAGTGAATAGACGTGCGTTGCTCAGGGCAGTAGCCACCACACAGGTTTGATGAAGGGCACCTCCCAGGGTGCCCTCAGATCCTAGGCCCAGCCAGGAGGAGGGTACTGCTGCTCCAGGGAGGTGTAGCAGCTTGCCTGAGGCCACACAGTGAATGAGAGGGGATTCGACAGAGACCGAGAGGGACACTGAAACCAGCTAACAGAAGAGCAACAAGCCAGCCTCCAGCATCCTTCACAGCCTCTGCGGCAGGGATGAATCCCATTTGGCACGGGGTCTGGATTTTCACAGGAGTTGTGCATTTCTAAGTTAGAAAGTTCTCTTTCCTGCCCATGGAATCGGTTTTCTAACTTAAAATACCTGGAGGACTCCTGCAGTGCCCATGTAGGGTGAGAAGCTGTCTCTGCAAAGTAGGTAAGGATGCAATTCCTGCAGGTGAGGCAGTCTCTTCTGGGGGCACAGGGACCCAGTGACCAAGCCCGGCAGCACACAGCTTGATTCTGGCCATTGGGAGGGGCCTCAGGGCCTCCCACCCCACCCAGGCTAAGGCAACCAGGCCAGAGGAGTGCTGCAGGGCTGAGGTAGGGCATGGATCCCTGACACAGGTGCACAGACCAGGTGAGAAGCAGGTGCTGCAGGCCTGGGGGACATTAAGAGAAAGACCAGACTGGGCACAGTGGCTCATGCCTGTAATCCCAGCATTTTGGGAGGCCAAGGCAGGCGGACAACGAGGTCAAAAGATCGAGACCATCCTGGCCAACATGATGAAACTCCATCTCTACTAAAAATACAAAAATTAGCTGGGCGTGCTGGCGCACGCCTGTAGTCCCAGCTACTCCGGAGGCTGAGGCCGGAGAATTGCTTGAACCTGAGAGGCGGAGGTTGC
Organism: Callithrix jacchus; assembly: GCF_049354715.1. NCBI lineage: Eukaryota > Metazoa > Chordata > Mammalia > Primates > Cebidae > Callithrix > Callithrix jacchus. The sequence goes on from NC_133508.1 coordinate 44,040,308, forward strand.
AGTGAGCCAAGAGAAAGACCCATCCCCAGTTACCATGGAAACCGATATTTGTTTGTTTTCCAATACATAATTGATTGTTTTGCAGATTGCAGGAATAAATCTGGGAGGAATTCACCTGTCCCACTTTGGGGCAGAGAGAAAAATTACCATGTATATTTTTAGCATGCAATTTGGTAAAGGTAGAAAACCGTGGGCCAGTTCACTTCTGGGCTCAGGTTCCCATAGGAGCTGACGCTGGAAGGGCCATTCTCAGGAGGAATGAGAAGGAAAAGAGGGGGTCCCAGAGTTGAAGGGGGGAAGCTTTTTAAAATTCCGCACCCCTCCTCCTGAAGATCACCTACAGCCAGCCTTGGGCAAGCTCCCGTCATCCTCATGCCAGACTGTTTCCCACAAGGGCCTCAAAGCCCAGCAGTCGAGAGCCAGGATTGAAATCTGAACATCTGGCTCAGGCTCTGAACCTCTGCTCTGCCCAACAACTGCCTGAAGCCAAAAGCACTGAGTGACAGAGGCCACTAGATGCTAAACCCCTCAAAGTCAGAGGCCACAGGGTCACCGGGTGAGAAGCACAAGCCCATCTGTCAGCCACCACCAGTTCTCAAGCACCTAAACTCGAGAATCGGCAGGAGTTCCCCCCATCCACCAAATCAAAACCAAGACCCATGGGCCTCCTGCCTCAGGCTCCCTGCAGCAGACTCTGATTGCTAAGGTGTCCCAGGAAATGGCCAGACTGCTCCAGGAAGACCTGCTGCTGGGGCACTGGCGGATGCAGCAGGGGCTAAGAAAGTAGGTCCTGCCATCAGAAAGCATGGGGTTCAAATCCCAGCTCTGCCCCATAGCTGTGTGATTCAGCCTATTCTCACATCAGCAAAACAGAGGTGAAAACAAGACAACTCCCTCCTGGGGTAGGCCAGCTGCTGTTACAAACGTGGGGGAAATGTGGACAAACCCCCACACCTCAGGCCTCCCGCATCCTAGAACCCTCCTGCTGGTAATCAAGCACTAACCCAGCATGAGAGTACCGACCCACCAAGGGTGTGAACACGTGGGTATGAGTGTGCCAACGTGCACGGGACAGCCCCTCCAGCAGGTAAGGCAGATCTCCAGCAGCAGGAGCCCTGGGCCCCTTCCTTGTGCCCCTGCCATGCCCACATGTGGTTGTGCATGGCAGCCCCAAAGCAAGGACGCTCGTGCCCTGCCCTGCACCCATTTTACAGAGCCAAGGAGCTGACGCAGCCTGGCCCCAGCAATGGGCAGGGCGGCTGTCTGCAGGCACACACCTATGGTTCAGGACTCGGTGAATCATCATCCACTCTGCCTTGATGCCATAGCGGTAGAAGCGCTCCTCCATCTTGGCATAGAGGGGGTCCTTGTTCTTCCTCTTCTCGCTCTTGCCGTCCTCATCCCCAGAGCCGTAGTCAAAGGGCGGCGGCTCGTCCATGTCATTCTTCCTTTGGTAGTTGCGATACATCACCGTGTGGTACAGCTCCAGCTGCTCACAGAGGAGGCACAAGTCACAGAGGGGAGAGGGGCCGTGGCCCCCTGCATCTCCCTACCCAGCTCTCCTAGCCCCAGCCCAGGTCCTAGGCAAGACAATCCTCCCCCTCAGCAGTCTCCTGACTCCCAACAGCACCCCTCAGTCAGAGGTGCTTTGCCCCTTCCCACCAGCCCTGGAGGGTCCAGGGCTCACCAGGTTGTGGGCTTTGGCCCAGCCACCCTGCCCGACACTCACCTGTAGCTCCTTCACCCAGGAGCAGTGCCAGTAGGACAGCCCTGCCCACTTGACAAAGAATTCTCTCTCAGGGATGCCCTCCAAAGGCTTGGGTGGAGGGAGGCTGGGCTCCACATCAGGCCCCGGCAGGCCCACCATGAAGGGGGCAGGGGGTTCCGTCCACCTCCAGTGTAGAATCCGCTGGACCTTGCCCTTCAGTGGGGGGCACTGTGGACAGAGAAGGGTCCCCAAGGTGGGGCTCAGCTGCAGGGCCCCACCCTGAGGCTCCCATGACAGCAGGCTGCCATGCAGCCTCCCTCCCATCAGCGGCATGGTCCCCAAGTCAGAACAGCACCACAGTAACGCCATGACAACCATCCGTCCTTAGGAGCCGCGTGTGCCACGCACGCAGGACACGGGCAGTGGGGGTCTGTGAGTCCACACAGCCCTTTCACTCAATGGTGAACTTATCAGCACCCAGAATATCTGAGCCAGGGTAGGTGAGACTGCCACATGCATACGGCAAAGGGGGAAACTGAGGCCCACCTCAGCAAGGGACAGCAGAGCAGGGAGCAGAAGCTGAGATTCTGGACTTCCCTATCTTAGGTCTGCTCATTGCCCTCTGAAAAGAGGTCACATCATTGCGTGACCCACAGCACCCAGGGAGCATGAGCCCCATGCCTGGAGCTCAAGGACACGGCAGCCACATCCACCAACCCTCACCCGGGGCAGGGCTGTACCCAGGCACGGTGCGTCTGGGCTGGGACAATGAGGCCCGGTCTCTGGCAGCCCAGAGACACACTGCAGGGGCCTTGACAGATGCTGTGCCCTGAGAGGTGTGGGAGCAGCCTCGGCCCTCCAAGGAAGCAGTGCTGAGCCTGGCTAGACAGGGTCGGGGGTTACAGATTCAGGGAGACAGCTCTGTTGGGGACAGCATGTCCCACCTCGGCTACTGCCTGTCCTCAGAAACTCGTCCAAGCCTCCTGAGTCTGCTTTCTCATCTGTACAATGGCCCACCCCTTCCTCCACCTACCAGGATTGTGGTGCCTCCTCACACCTGAAGGCATGCTGGAGGTGCAATGTACACTACACAGCAAGCCTCCCTTTGGCCTTGGTGACAGCAAAGGCCGAGAGGCAGAAGAGGAAGAGGAGGTGGGAGGCAGGAGAGGCTCCTCCACTGGCTCTGGAGACAGTGGAAGAGGGGACCCTTCCTACCCAGGCCGTGGACCCTCCCAGCCCCATCCCAACCCTGCACAGAAGAAGCTGGAGGAACTCACTCCTGCCTCCCTCCCATCCCCAGGGCCTTCCATCAGTTGTAGGAAAGCACAGAAGGCTGAACCCTTCAAAAAGATCCTCCCCAGGCCCCTACACAGAGACGAACAGGCATGTGCACAGATGCACACGCACACATACACACACACACACAACACAAGCTCAGATGCACACGGGACGGCCCAGGGCGAACGGCGGCACAGCCCAGGACCTGAGGGGTGGGGATCCAGCACTGCGGCTGGCAGGGCAGACAGCTCAGAACAAGGGGCCTTTCAATGTCTACTGTGATTGGGGATCGAAGGATGAGGGTGCCCCTCTTCCTGCAGAAACTGAGGCTTCGGCCCTAAAAGCCTCCTACCCTCTCCCTACCCCAGCCTTGGAACAGGAGCCAGGTCTGGCTGGGTGGCTCCAGGGACCTGAATCTGAGTGGACAGTTCTGCCCTTGTGTGGCCTTAGGCAGGTCACTCTGCTTCCCTAAGCCTCAGTTTTCTCACCTAAAAAGGAAATAATAAAATGCCGGGTGCCAGAACACCCAGTAATGTTAAAAAGACACTGTGATGGATGTGGAGCCCTTGCAGAGCACGTGGTCACTGAACAGTGGTTGTGGTGTTGGCACGGTCACCACACCTGTCCACCTTGTCCTCACATTCAAGGCTCCGGTCTCTAGGGCAGTCAGACGCGGAGCAGCGAGGGGGTGGGGCGGAGAGCCTAGAGTGAGCTGGGTCTCGAGCGGCGCGGGCGGGGCTTTGCAAAATCGGCTACCGGGGCGTGGCCGGAGCCGGCGGGGGCGGGGCTTATCGAGAAGGGCAGGTCTTCCTCTGGGGGCGGGGCCTGTTCCTGGGGTGGGGCGGGGCGTCAGGCGCGGAGCGGGCGGAACACTCACAGTACAGCGCGGGCAGAGCCATTCACCGTTTGGGATCTCGGGCAGCGGCGGGTTGAGGCAGTGCAGGTGGTAGGAGGAGGGGCAGGCGTCGCAGCAGAGCAGCTCGCCCCCGTCCTTGCACACGCGGCAGAACTCCATGTGGTCGTCCTCCTCCTCCTCGCAGCCGCCCTCCTCCTCTTCGTCGTCGTCGTCCTTCGGCTCCCACTGGATCCCCTCCTTCTCCTGGGGGAGGAGGCCAGGTGGAGGCACCCCTTCCACCAGGGCCCCAACTCCCTCCCCCACAGTACCTGTAGGCATTCTGCCCCCACAAGGGAACAAAGGGGTGTGGGAGCAGGCATGGCCCCGCCTCCAGCCCGGGGCTCTGTCAGGGCTTACACAGTGAGGGCAGCTCCACTTGCCCTCGGGAGCCTTCTCCAACTCTGGGTCCAGGCACACGAGATGGTAGGCCCGTGGGCAGGTGTCGCACAGGATGATCTCCCCACCCTGCTGGCACACCTCACAGTAATCCTGGTGGTCCGTCTCATAGCCGTCACCATCATCAACTAGGGTGAGGGAGGGGCAGTCATGGAACTCCCAGCACACAACCACCTGCACCACCCCAGGCCAGACAGGCACAGAGTAGATGTCTAATAGATGGTGGATGGATAGGTGGGTGGGTGGATGGACTGATGGTTGCCGTAGTAAAAGGGTGAGGAGATAGAAAATGGATAAAAGAAAAGGAAGGAAGGGTAGGAGGTGGATGGGTAGAAAGATGAATGGATGGATGGATGGATGGATGGACAAATAGATGGACAAAAGGATGAACGGATGGATGGATGGACAAATGAATGGATGATGGATGATGGATAGATGGATGAATGGATAAATAGATGGACGAATGGATGGATAGATGGATGATGGATGGATGGATAAAAGGAAGTGACAGGAAAGGAGGGAGAGGGAGGGAGGGATGGGAAGGGGGCTGAGGGGACAGATGGGTGTTAAGTGGGTGGGGGTGACTGAATGGGAGGGTGGCAATGGGATGAAGTACTTTCCTCTCCAGTCACCAATGCAAATGCCCTGGGATAGCTCCCACCATAGGTTCCTTATTCTTTCCTCACTGGGACAGGATGCCCCTCCCCAGACAGTAGAGACCAGGGTCGTGTGGGAAACTAAGGGCCCCGCCTGGCCAAGGCATGAGGATGCCCTTCCCCTGCTTCCCACAGGGAGGTTCCATGCCCCGCACATCCACCCAGCAGGCTGAGAGCCCTCCAGACAGAGTTCTACTTGTGCCCCCCTACATCCACCCAGCAAACCAAGAACCCTCCAGAAGGGGAGTCCTATTACTCCTCTTCTTCTTGCGCCTCCTCTTGCTCTTCTTGCCCAGGGCTGCAGAGCACTCAGAGCGCACGGAGGCACTGTGGATGCTGGCACTGTCGAAGTCTGACTCCTCCCTCTCGTCTTCTTCACTCTGCAGGGGAGGACAGGGTCCTGTGATCCCAGGGCCTCATGAGGCTTCACTGGCTTTGGCAGTGTGGGGTGGGACAAAGCACAGAAGAGGCTCCAGAGACACAGTGCTCCCTGTGATTCACCTCAGCCTCCCACACAGCTGGAAACCTCACATTACAGCCCACTCAAACAGCCTGATGTCCTACCACCCTCCCAGAGTCCTGCTCTCTAGCATCAGACACTCCCCACAATTTCCACTTCCGAAAAGCTCCCCAAACCCTGCCCTCTGTCCTGCCAAACTCCTAAACATCCTTCAAGAGGCAGCCCTAGGGACACCTCCTCCAAGGAGTCTTCCCAGATCTCTCCTTTACTGGACCTATTGCGGCTGCCTGTGTGCCAGGTCTGGCCTGTCCTGTCTCACTAGTACATCACAGGCTCTCCACCAGAGAACATGCCTGCCAGGTGACAAGTGCCACAGGACCAGGGCCCACCACGGCTGAGCAGAGGGCCTGGCACACGGTAGGTGCTCAACAAATACCTGCTAAACTGAACTGGACTGTCAGCTCCAGGGCGGACCAATCCTTCTCCCCACGCTTCCCTCCAGACCTGACACTGGCTTCTGCCAAGGACCAGGGAAAGAGCTTCCAACTCCACCCAACTGCAGGGCTGGGGTGAGCAAGGGAGGCAGCTACCCATGGGGGTGAGGAGGGCAAATGCCCTCCAAAGGGGGGCCCCAAGGCTGAGTGAGACCTGGGCCTAGCATCTGAGCCTGGGCCCGGAGCTGGCCCTGAGGACAGGGGTAGATAACTGGGGCTCCAGCCAGCCTGATCCTGCCCACATGCCACTTCCCTAGGCTCCAGCCCCCATGCAGCTACTCCCCATGAGAGGAGACGGCAGCGGCCAGGCCCCACCAGGACAGATTCCTCCACCTTGCCCAAATGGAGCTGCGCTGTGGACAACAGGAGCCAGGACTGAAGCTCCCAGCTCAGGAGGGTGAGCCAGGGGAGCACTCCTACACAGAGTCCAAGGTAAAAGGGTCCTTGGAAGGATTCAGTCTAAACCTCTCACCACACAAATGGAGAAACTGAGCCCCAGCACGCCTGCATGTAGGACAGAAGGAAAGTAGAGGAGGGTAGGACCTGCCTCAGCTAGTTCATAATGACCTGAAGGCCCTCCTTGACCCCTGTGTGCTCATGTGCAGACACACATGCATACAAACACACACACAAGCACATACACACGTGCACACATGCACACTCACATGCGCACATATGAGCACACGTATGCACGTATGCACCCACGAGCACACACACACACGCTCATACGTGCACACATACACACACTCACCGAGGAGCCTTTCTTCCTCTTGTTGCCGATCCCTCCAAAGCGGAACTTGAGCCCAGCCATCTTTTTCCCTTTGCCCTTTTTCTTCCCATCTTTGGAACCTTTGATCTTCTTCCGCACTCCAGGCCCTGAAAAACAGCAGTGACCATAGCCAACCACTGCCACCACCGAGGGCTGCTTCCTGCCATCATCTCACTGAGCTCTCAGTTACCCAATAAGGAAAGGGTCATTTCTACCATCACCCCTTTTCAGATGAGACGCCTGAGGCTTGGAGAGGTGAACCCCTTGCTTAAAATCACACAGCAAGTGAGGCAAAAACCAGATAACAGCTCTGACCGGAGGCGGCTCTGACCACCATGCTGCCCCCGGTCCATGACCCACAGAAATGTGGCCTCTTGGGAGGAGCCCCTGTACTGTCTCCACCCACCGAAAGGAGGCACTAGCCAGCCCCCACAGCCAGCAAAGCCACTGAAGGCACAGCCGCCCACCTGTGATCCATGCCTGAGACGTCCTGGAGCCAAAAGCCCTTTTTCCACCTGCCTGACAGACAATGCTGGTCCCACCCAAGACCACGCCACCTCTGCCGGTTAACCCCAGAAAGGACCAGCAGGGCAAAGGCTGCTTTTATGGAGCTGGCTACAGGGCAATAACTACCTGGAGTAATGACCCAGGAAGGAAGTGGGGCCTGGAGGCAGGGATGCAGGCACCACAGAAGGAAGGCGGCCTCTCCCCAGGCCCTCTTCTGGCCACACCACACACAGGGACATGTAGCAAGAAGCCCAGCTGTACCCTGTGTGACGCCTCAGAAAATCTATTTCAATTTTCCAAGCTCTGAATAAGCAGCTCAAGGAATCGATAGCTTAGCAGCTGGAGCCCGAGAGGAAACGAGAAAACGAGAAAACAAGGCGGGTTGGGCAGACAGGGGCGGGCTGGGAACCCCTTTTGAGATCCTGGTGATCCGGACAGATGGAGCAGGACAGAGAACAGGCTCTGACCCTTGTCATTTTGCCCACCAGGCTCCCGTCAGAGACTTGGCATGATGGTACCAGACACAACCCCCAGAAACCAAAGCTCCCTGGGGCTGAAAGAAGGGATCCCCAAAGCCCCCTCAGACCCTTCCATCCAAACCCAAATTAGCCGGATGCAGTGGCTCACGCCTGCAATCTCAGCATTCTGGGAGGCCAAGGTGGGCGGATCACCTGAGGTCGGGAGTTCAAGACCAGCCTGGCCAACATGGCAAAACCCCGTCTCCACTAAAAATACAAAAAATTAGCCAGGTGTTGGTGGTGCACGCATGTAATCCCAGCTACTCAGGAGGCTGAGGCAGGAGAATTGCTTGAACCCAGGAGATGGAGGTCACAGTGAGCAGAGATCATGCCACTGCACTCCAGCCTGGAAGACAGAGGAAAAGTCTGTCAAAAAAAAACCCGAATCAGGGCACCCAAGCTGAGTTGCTGGTGACTGACAGCCCTGGGGAGATCAATGTCCCCAACCTCCAAAAAGCCAGAAACCCCTGCCCAGAAAGCTCTCTCCCCATGGCCTGCAAGTCACAGGGGGCCTCTGCTGCCCCCACCCTCCCCACTCAGATGCCCTGCCACTGAGGCAGAATCTGGGTCTGACCTCCTTCCAGGCCTGTCCCAGAACAGCCTCCCTGGGAAGCCAAACCTGGCCGTGCCCAGTCCCTGCCCCAGCTCCTGCCTGCTTCCCAGATCCTAAAGCTGGAGGGGCAGGGCCTCCATGCTCTACGCTGGCCAAGGGCCTGGAGAACCACCCTGCACACAGTGGGTGTGCAGACAAGAGGGAGAGATGGGCTCAACTGGGGCCTCCTCCTCCTCCCCAGGAATGGCACAGCCTCAAACCCAAGAGCCTGCCAACTCCCAGAAGCCCAGGGCTGGAGCGGTTCCACTCTGCCCACCTCTGTTTCTGCACTCCCTCCAGGCCCCATCGAGGGGGCCTCCTGGCTGGCCAGGCTAAAACCTCCCAAACCTCTGCCCACATCACCGCCTCTGCTCCACCAGCCCCAAAAGGTAGGCAGGCACAACAGAGGTGACCATGCTGCCTCACTGCTGAGAAAGAACCCATCAATCAAAGGTCACGGGCACAGGGCCCTGAATAAGGAACAGCCAGCCTCTGTTCCCTGCCCAGGTCTGCCTGCCCAGGTCAGCCCCAGCCGCCCCTCCCTGCCAGGGTCTGCCTGCCCAGGTCAGCCCCAGCCACCCCTCCCTGCCTGGGGGTGTGCTCCAGCTGCCCCCCACCACCAGGGTCTGTCCCAGCCACCCCCCTCCCCCCATAATGGTCTGTCCCAATCACCCCCTGTGCCCAGGTCTGCCCATGGCTTCTCCTACAGGGTCTGAGGGGGCCTCTTCCCAGCAGGACTAGGTGCCCACCCACCCCCAGCCTCACCCTTGCCCTCCTTGGTCTTGGCCTTGCGGATAGGCACAGGCTGGGGCGCCTGCAGGGGGCTGATGGCTAGTGGAGGAGAGATGGTGACAGTCTCTACAGCTGCAGCCACTGCTGCCGCCGCTGCTGCCGCCGAGCTGCCCTTGAAGGGGTTGTTGGCGCTGAACTCCCGCCACTTGGCACCCAGGACAGTCATCATTTTGGACATGGGGATCTTCGGGTTCTTCTTGGCGATGAGTGGCCTGTGTGGGGAGAGGCAGGAGGGTGAGAGCAGGGCCAGGTGGGATGAGAAGCCCACCCAACCCCCCGCAGGGCCCACCCCTCTGCCACGCTGTGGCAGAGCCCTGGGTTCCTGATTAGAGAAACTAGGCAAGGAAACCCGCTGACCACAGCCCACCCAGCTTCCTGTCCACACAGTTGACTATTTTCCCATTGGGTTTTCAGGCGCTGCAAGACTTGAAGGGCCAGCCGGGCATGCTAGCTCACGCCTGTAATCCCAGCACTTTGGGAGGCCGAGGCAGACAGATCACGAGGTCAGGAGTTTGAGACCAGCCTGACCAACATGGTGAAACCGCGTCTCTACTAAAAAAACAAAAATTAGCTGGGCATGGTGGCGCGTGCCTGTAATCCCAGCTACTCAGGAGGCTGAGGCAGGAGAATCGCTTGAACCCAGGAGGCGGAGGTTGTAGTGAGCCGAGATCGCACCACTGCACTCCAGCCTGGGCGACAGAGGGAGACTCGGCCTCAAAAAAAAAGACGTGAGGGGCCACAGTGGCCTCAGAGTCTCCATCCCACCTCTGACAGAGCTGAGAGGCCATGGTGGTGAATGACGCCCCAGGAAAGACTGGAACCACCTTCCCCAAGGGGAAGAGACTCGAGGGCCCAGGGCCAGGCCCCGCAAGGGAAGGCCTGGCGGTCTATTAGCATGAGGGCGTCCTGCCCCTCCCTCCAGCTCCCCCAGGTTGCTGAGTCTGTCTGACAGAGCTCACCCCTACCCCAGGAGCCCAGGCTTCATTCCTCTGCCTCCCTCCCAGGGGCGGTGCAGGCCTCGAGAGCAGCCCTGGCCCCTGCCCACCTGAGGAACTGGCTGAAGGCCTTGTAGTTGGTCAGCGTGTGGTAGTCCTCCTCCGAGAACAGGTAGTCCACATCATCCAGGCCCCACTCGGCCATGAGCTGCCCTGAGGACTTGGGCTCCTGCAGAGACCCAGGCCAGAGGTAGAGCTGTTGGGGGGCTGTCTAACCTGCACCCCCATCCCCAGGGTCTCTGCCTAGGAGGCTTCAGCATATGGGAGAGAGCAGGGGACATGCCTGCAACGTAACCTGACTGTTCTCACCCACCCTAAGAAATACTCTCATGCCCCAAAGCCCCCAAGCCCCTGATCTGTACTGAGTCTCAGATGCCCACTCATGGGGGTGCAGGCCAAGTGTTCAATGTCAGGGTTTGGAGAGAGGTCATGTGTGTGCCCAGAACCTCCAGAAAGGAAAACCAGCCAGTTGTGGGAAAGGAGGCTGGATGCCCAAGACCAGGCCCCCATCTTGCCTCAGGTCGCCAGGGCAGGACAACAGAGCTCTCCCTGTGGGAGGAAATAAATGCATTCGGTGTGTCAGGCAGGTGGAAAAGGGCTTTTGGCTTCTTTCCAGGAAGAGGGCCCTGATGAGGGTGCAGGGCTACAGGGCTGTCTAAGCCCTATAGAAAGACATGAGACAGCTGGGCACAGTGGCTCAGGCCTGTAATCACAGCACTTTGGGAGGCCAAGGCAGGTGGATCACCTGAGGTCAGGAGTTCAGGACCAGCCTGACCAAATGAAGAAACCCCGTCTCTACTAAAAATACAAAAATTAGCTGGGCGTGGAGGCACATGCCGGTAATCCAAGCTATCGGGAGGCTGAGGTGGGAGAATCGCTTGAACCCAGGAGGCAGAGGTTGCGGTGAGCCGAGATCATGCCATTGCACTCCAGCCTGGGCAACAAGAGTGAGACTCTGTTTCAAAAAAACAAAAAAAGAAAGAAAGACCATGAGGGCTCCAGACCAGGGGCAGTGGTTCATGTCTGTAATCCCAACACTTTGGGAGGCCAGGGCAGCCAGATCACTTGAGGTCAGGAGTTTCAGACCAGCCTCGCCAACATGGTAAAACCCATCTCTACTAAAATACAAAATGTAGCTGGGCATGGTGGTGCACGCCTGTAATCCCAGCTATTTGGGAGCCTGAGGTGGGAGAATCACTTGAACTCAGGAGGCAGAGGTTGCAGTGAGCCAAGATTGCACCACTGCACTCCAGTCTGGGTGACAGAGCAAGACTCCATCTCAAAAAAAAAAAAAAAGACCTGAGGCCTCCCCGGGGTGCCCAGGTACAGCCAGGTCAGCCCCTGTGAAGGGCAGACCACTGCCAGGTTCCAGTGAAAGGAAAGTGCACCCAGCTGGGGTCAGAGCCCTGAGAGGGTCCAACAACTGCTGAGGCCTGGGACATCCCAGGGGCACAGTGAGTTCTCAGGAGAGCTAGCCTAAGGGTCAGGTGACTAGCTGACCAGGCAGCACAGGCTTGCTGGGCTCAAAAAGGGAGGTCCTGGCTATGGGCATGGGCTGGTTCTAATCCTGGCTCTGCCACATATCAGTGATGAGAGGTGGATAAGTTACTGAACTTTCCTGCCTCAGTTTCCCCATCCATAAAATGGAGATAATGGCACCGCCTGCCTTGCAGAACAGAATTAATTCATGCAGGAGCTTGGACTTGGAACAGGATGTGTCAAAATGTGTTAGCAATTGTTAGCACCCAACCTACCTGCCTTCCTCCCCACTTCTTCTAGGCAGCCCTGAGCTGCCCTCACCCAACCTGATACATTAAGCCAGTCAGCAGACATACCACCCCTAGGTCAAAGTCTCTGGTCAGGCCAGACATGTCTTAAGCCAGTCCAGTCACCGGGAATACTGGTCTCTCGCTTGCACACCTGGATGGGAGAGGTCTGCTCTCCCTCCTGCTGGAGGGGTCAAGATGCCCCGAGCTGATGCAGCCATTCTCAGCCACGAGAGTGCCAGCCATGAGGGTGCCCAGCCTGAGCCCAGTGCTGACACAGCAGAGGCAGAGTGAAAGATGCAAAGAAACAGCCCCCAATAACACCACTGGGTTCCACAGTCCCGAGGCCCCTTGCCTCTCAGTTCTCAGGGCCCTGATCCCACACATCCCTCCACTGCCTATGCCCCAGAGCTGGGCTTCTGCTCGTGCAACAGAAGGCTGCCAGAACCAGCACTGAGAAGCAGCCTGTCTGTGCAGGCTGCGGGAGGGCTCCAGAACCCATTCTTGACTCCTGTTCTGCGATAGCTCAGGGAAGTCCCCACACAGGGCCCCCTCCGCGGCTGAATTGCCCCCATGGACACACACGGCCATTCCTGATGGCACATGGACCCCTTGGCCCCCACCCAGGACAGCAGAGCAGCAGGTGAGCAAGGGGATGATACTGTTACAGGGTGACCCTGAGTCACTCCCTTACGTGAAGCTTTCGAACTGTCAGCCTCACAGCGATTATCAGTCTCCAGTGACTCACAACACCCCACTGACTCACAGAATCACCCCAGGTGTGAGGACACCGACAGGAAGAGCCACTCCTCCTTCGGCACCTCCCAACTTCAGTCTTGCACATTCATGATTTCTGCCTCACCCAACAGCAGTTCTACTAATATTTACAGAGCGTTTATCTTTAAATTCACAGCCAGCCCAAACTAAGCCTTGGTGTCTCATAAAATAACAAAGGGGGCCGGGCGCGGTGGCTCATGCCTATAATCCCAGCACTTTGGGAGGCTGAGGCAGGTGGATCACAAGGTCAAGAGATTGAGACCATCCTGGTCAATATGGTGAAACCCCGTCTCTACTAAAAATACAAAAAAAATTAGCTGAGCGTGGTGGCACATGCCTGTAGTCCCAGCTACTCAGGAGGCTGAGGCAGGAGAATTGCCTGAACCTAGGAGACGGAGGTTGCGGTGAGCTGAGATCACGCCATTGCATTTCAGCCTGGGTAACAAGAGCGAAACTCCGTCTCAAAAAAAAAAAAAAAAAAAGAACAAAGGGAGCAAGCACAGTGTTCCTGATTGGCATTGTCATTCGTCCACTGCCTACCAGCCTCACCCCTGGCCTCTCCCCCTCCCCAAGGAGCCCCACAGTGCAGCTTTGGAGACTCCAGAGCACCTCAGCATGACCATAAAGGCCTGGCTTGATTCACGTCATTTCCCATGTTCCTGGGGACGCTGGGCCTAGGCGAGAGCTGGCCTATCACTGTAGCTGCTCTGCCCCACCTCCAGTAGGAGACTCTGGGAATGCTCACCTGGGCAGGATTTCAGGACACAAGTTCCCTTTCTACCATAAACAAAGCTGTCCAGCACTTCTTGTGGTAAAGACTCCATTTGTTCTTTTATTTTCCCAAATTGCTCCAAGCAAGAGGTTCCTGACACTAAACTTGAGCTCGTATTATCTATCACTCTCCCCAGAAGTAGCTGCTCACTCGAGCGGGCAAGCTGTTGGCAGAGCACCCAGTACATCAGCAAGATGCAGCACGATCCACCACTGAGCCCTAAATTTCATCCATCCTTTCTGTGCGTGCACACATGCACCCATGTGAGCACACGCACTCACAGCCCCATATGCAGATCAGGTGGGAAAGGACGCTCTGGCCCTTCTGACTCATGCTCTCAGGTCAGAAGGCAGAGAACAGGCCAGCGCAGTGGCTCACACCTATAATCCCAGCACTTTGGGAGGCCAAAGCAAACAGATCACCTGAGGCCAGGAATTCAAGACCAGCCTGGCCAACATGGCGAAACCCCATCTCTACTAAAAATACAAAAATTAGGCCGGGCGCGGTGGCTCAAGCCTGTAATCCCAGCACTTTGGGAGGCCGAGGCGGGTGGATCACGAGGTCAACAGACCGAGACCATCCTCGTCGACATGGTGAAACCCCGTCTCTACTAAAAATACAAAAAATTAGCTGGACATGGTGGCGTGTGCCTGTAATCCCAGCTACTCGGGAGGCTGAGGAAGGAGAATTGCCTGAACCCAGGAGGCGGAGGTTGCGGTGAGCCGAGATTGCGCCATTGCACTCCAGCCCGGGTAACAAGAGCGAAACTCTGTCTCAAAAAAAAAAAAAAAAAAAAACAAAAAACAAAAATTAGCCAGGTGGAGTGACGTTCACTTGTAGTCCCAGCTACTTGGAAGGCTGAGGCATGAGCCACTGCACTCCAGCCTGGGCAACAGAGCAAGACTCATCTAAAAAAAAAAAAAAAAGAACAGACAGGCAGGAGGCTCGGCCCCTCCGAGGGCGATGTCGCTCTGTCCCCCCGGCCAGGCGTCCGTGGTTACCTTCAAGCATCCATCATCATTATCATCCTCATCCTCCTCCTTCCTTCTTCGCTTGGCTTTTTTCTCCTTCTTGTCCTTAAGTTTCTTCTTCCTCTTTTTATTCGGGGAGTAGTCACTGCCTTCACTCTCCGACTTCTCTTCCAGATCATCTTCATTCTCTGATAGCTCATCATTGCTCCCCTGGAAAAGAAGGGGGACAGTGAGGGCAATGGAGGCCCCAGAAACATCCAGAGTCCTCGACGGCAGATGGCCCTGAGAGCCACCTCCTGACCCACACTGGGGATCATCACCCCACTCATCATCAGGGGCCACTGCTCACGCCTCAGCCCCAAAGCCCAGCCAAAGGGGCAATCCCAAGCCAGCCTAAGCCAAGTCTCGTCCCCAGGGACTATGCCTCAGGAAGCAGTGGAGCCTGCAGGTGAGGCAAAGTGAGGCTCTTGTGAGAGCAGAACTTCCCCACAGGCAAGCTCAGCTGGGCCCACTCCTGCAGCCCTGCTGGTGAACTCAGGATCTGCTTCAGTCATTATCAGGCTTCTGTGCATTTTGGGGGTTTAACCAGTGTTACATGCCGGGGCACAGACCCAGGAGCTGGTGGTGGAGGATGTGGTCCCAGAGTCAAAAAGCAAAGTGCACAGGAAGAGCCCCAGCCAGAGAAGAAAGAGCCCCAGCCAGGGAAGAGCCGCTGCATCATGAGCCCCAGTGCAGCAGCTCTCCACTTAAGTTCACATTCCATGGAACTGCGTTCGTCAGGTGAGATCTGTAATCAATGCAGGGTGCACATCCCAGCTTCCTCTGTGTGCAGACTCTGCAGACACTGCTATGGAAGGCATATGCCCACCTTTCCCCACTCCCACCCCTACCCTGGCCACTTCCTCTCCATACGAGATAAGGTAATTTAGGCAGCTCATAAGCTTGGCTTCCTTGATTTAGTTTCCTGTCTGTACAGGCAGAAAATGGCCCATTTATATGGAGATAGGGACGTCCACAACCAGAGCACCCCACCAGAGAGGCGCTGTCCCTCAGAGAAAGCTGTTTACTTGTGGCCTTTAGACCTCTACAGCCCCTTCTCAGGGAGGGGCCGGGCAGCACTGCCACGATCCCCCACGAGGGGCTGGCCATGCACAGGACTGCCATGAACTGTTTTCAGGGTGAGCTGGGAGAGGCATGGGCTGAGATGGAGAGAGAACCAGAGAGATAAAAAATGAGCTCAGGAAACAGCAGTGGTGGGGAGGATGGAGGAAAGAGGGAGGGAGGGAGGGAGGGAGGGAAGGAGAGAGGGCAGAAAGAGGGAGAAGGAAAGAAGAGGGTGACAGAAGGAAAGAGGATGAGGGCGCAGCAAAGTCTGAGGTCTGGCCTGCCTGGATAGTCTTGGGAGGCCCCCAGCCCACCTCTGCCCTTTCAGGCCACAGGGTCAAGTGTGGCCTTTTCCCTGGAGAGTGGCTCCAAACAGCACATCCATCAGTTAGTGGAGGGGGAGATGGTCACTGACTGGGGGGTTGGGGGCCCCCTCTGAGATCCAGCTGGGAAGCTCCCCCAACAGACTGCCTGCACTTCCCCACTCTCCTGGAAGCCCTGCTCCCTCTCCCCTGCCCGGCAGCCTCCCTGCTCCCAAACCTCTTAGCCCATTAAACCGCCAGAGTCAGCAGCGCTGGCAGCTGGCAGGCAGCAGGGCCTCTGTGCTCTTTGCTTTTCCGGAACCCGGGTGTTTCTGGGAATACTGACGTGGTCACTGGCTAGGAGCCTGCTCTCAAGGCTGGAGGAGATGCTGGGCCCTGGGGCCACAGCTCCCAGGATCGGCCTCGGTCCTTCAGGGAGGTGGAGGTCAGACAGTGATGTCCATGTCCAGAGTCTGGCCAGCTTCAAGAGACCACGTTTTAGGAGAGCTGAGAGACACGCTCTCTCCCAGCCCTCACCCCAGCAAAGGTAAGGACAAGGAAGACAGACAGCCTGAACTTCAGCACCACGGACAGAGGCTGGGCCTCCCGGAGGAAGGGGCCCTAGGCGGCCTTCAGCTACCAGAAAACAAACCCCACAAACCCACCAAGGATGAAGTTGGGGGACCCATGATTAATCCTGCGTGGGCTGCCAGGGAGTCCTAGGCTCCCTGGAGAGGCTCTGCTCCTTGCAAGCCTGAGACGTCGTCAAGTCACCGTAGCCAGCTAAACCTCAGCTTCATTGTCTGTGAACTGGGGATGCCAGGAAGAATGGAACCAGGGAGACTGTGTAAGAAAATGCCTTGAACATGTCGGACATGGGAGAAACCTAAGCACAGAGAAGCAGTGCTCTGAGCTGGGTGGGGGCATGGGTCCTGCACCCGGGTCTCCAGTGCTGGGCCACCTTGCTGCGCCCTGGGCAGGGGACTGGGCCAAGCCAGAGCAGGCTGCAGTCAGAATGAATCCTTGCCCCTGACACCACCACGCCCACGCACAGACACCAGAGGCCTCTGTGATTCTGATGATGCCCAGAAAATGCCCAAACGACCCATGATGACTCCAGCTCTGTTTGGAAGCCAAAGATACAGCCACGATGACAAGCTGGAGGGAACACAGCAGCCTCACCCCCACGTTTCTGCCATCGGGATTGGGCTTGAGCTAACTGCACAGAGGCTGCCAGCAGCTGGGCAGCAACACAGCGCAGAGGGAGCAGGACCTGGACAAGAAGGGGCTGCTGTGGCAATGTCTGCCAGGAGCCGGCCCAGCATCTGACAGCAAGCAAGCCCCTTGGCAACTTGCAGCAGAGACCAGGAGAGGCACCCCAGGGAGAGCCGGGGGAGGGAGGAACGAGGAGGGGAAGGCGCCTCCAGCAGCCTCCACTGTCTGGCAGGAGCAGCAGAGCACACCAGCTCAGGAGAGCAGGGCTGGCAGAAGGCCGGGGACCCAGTGCTGACAGAGGGCTCTCCCAGCAACCACTCAGGGTTAAGCAGGGCACAGACCCTCAGCATGGAACGGGCTTGGGTGACACTAGGCACATCTGTCGCCCATCTGTGGCCCTCGCCCTGAAGTCACCCGCTGGGGCTCAGGTAAGCTACAAAACCCTCATTTCTTGGAGGCGAGGCACTTCTTTCCCTCCTCCATCCGCCTGCACTAGAGAGAGCCCAGTTGAACAGAACGGTCTGACTCCCAAGTCCCCACCTGCCTCCCCGGCCCTGAGCCTCTGCCCTGCCTCCACCACATGGAGCCCCCACGGCTGGGCCTCCCACCTGCACCCTCCTCCCCTACCAGGGGCGGGCCAAGGGTGGGGGTACAGGGCAGAACCCTGCATCCAGCTGTTTCAACACTCTAGAACTAGGCCTCCTTTCTGTGTTGTTTTTCCAAAATCTCTCCTTGCAGAGAAAGCTGAAAATAGTTCTGAAAACACCTAGCAGAGCAGTGCCCCATCAGTGGGACCTGGAGGGATGGAGCATCATCCACGGGCAAGAAGGGAACAAATAATCAAGAACCAGAGGTAGATGTGCAGTTCAGTATCTCAAAACATACAGAGAGGCTCGTAGACCAGGCCATGTGCAGCGGAGGAGACAGACACAGACCGATGACGCCCTAGCTAAGCCCCCGAACCAACCCAGCCCTGAGGCTTGAGAGCAATCAAACCATACTGCGGGCATGAAGATCTGAATGACAGTTGGCCTTCAACTTCGGCACTGACCTTTCAGCTGCAGCAGCCCTAGGTGTGGCTACAGGGGACACTCCATTGGCTAGCAGAAGAATCTTAGTGGACATGAAGTCCCCACACAGAATCCACCTGCAAAGCTGCCTTGACTGTTAGGCCCAGCCCATATGTGCCAGGAGGCAGAGGCAGGCAGGAGGGATCTGTGCTCTGAGCCCCCACCCTACTGAGGACACAGTATACGATCGCGGCCCTGGGGATCCCAATGGACAGTCCCGCCGCCCTTCCTCCTTCCGAGCTCCGCAGACGCTTCTCGGCAGAGGCCTCCCACCTCCGTCTCCCTTCCCTCTAGGCCGGATGCTCCGCACACGCACCACATCTCATGAAAAAGGAGACATTTAAACTCAAAAGGAAGGATGTGGAGAGTGGGTCATTCTCCGTTTGGGGTCCTTCAAGATTGAGAGGGAAAAGGGAAGAATGAAATAGGAGCCTTCCCATTCACGAGTGTTATAAACAGTTATAATTTAGCACTGAATAATTGGTTGCTATGGTAACCGCTGCAGTACAGGTTGAAATCATTTCTCCCTCCTGCGCTCACTAGGGTCTGACAGGGAGCTTCATCTACATATGCTCAGGTTCCGGCTGCAGCCCGGTTATTTTATGTAAATCAGAATCCACCACTCGCGGCCAGCCTCCTGCCACCAACAAACTGCTGCTTGTGGCCCACCTGCCCTGGTCCTTTGCCCTTCATCTTGGAGCCACCTGTTTGGAGACAGAGAAGGGCAGAGGGGTGAAATCCCCTTGCCTGTATCCTGGGCCCCCAAGTCTGCCAGGCAGGTGGGCAGCGGGCACCCAGCAGCTGGGCCACAGCGTGTTCCAGACCTCCTAAGATCTGACAGCTGGCCCAAGCCAGGCTCTCGAATGCAGGGGAGGGAGTGCCTCCGGAGGCCTCTTGTCCATCCCAGCCCCCTACCCCTTCCAAGAACCAGAATTGCATCTTAGTAGAGAAGGAGAGAGCGTGAGGAAGGGGTGGAGCAAATGAAAGAGATGGAGGGAAATGAGGGGAGAGGGTAAGAGAGAAAAGAGGGCAAAGGAGAGAGAGGAGATGCAGAGAGGTTACCAAGGTGAAGACCAAGCACAGGCCAGAGAGAGGGACGCAATATGAGACCCAGGGAGAGACAGACAGACAGACAAGAGCCAGAGAGAGATAGGGACCTGGACAAATACAAAAATATATTGTCAGAGAAAGAGGCAGGAGGGAAGACCAGAAGAAGGAAGGCTCAGCGGGATCATAGCCCTGGGAATGAGAGTCAGAGAACCAGCCCTCCCAGATCTCAGAGACCATCCGGCCCCCAGCCCCCAAGCCTCGCCACTGTCTAGACGCTGCCCACCCCCTGACCTCCTTCCCAGCCCTGCTGAGCCCAGGAGAGGGGAGGGGAGCAAGCCCCACCTGGGGAAGGCAGGGGCTCCCACAGGCCTCTGCTGCACCCCGCTGGGTCCTTCATCTCCATTTGGGAGCCATGCCCACCCAACCCAGCGGCCTGAGACCCAGGCCCAGGTGACACTGCCCATCTTGGCCTAGACTCCCACCCAGCTTCTAATTCAGAGGAGGTGGGGGAGGATTCGCAGCTAAGAGGCCCTACCATGGGTCATGAGCCCCAGGGTCCTAAAATCCACATCACCCTGAGCCCATGGAGCCCGGGTCTGAGGCTTGAGTCGGGGATGGCAGCAGAGCAAGATATCACAGCCTCTGCCAGAGACTCTCGGTGCCTTCATCCCAGGGCCTGGCAGCCCAGAGCCATCTACCCTCTGCCCAGCACAAGGACCAACCTCTGGGGCCACGGGGCAGCGGCTGAAGCAGCGGAAGAGAAGGGCAGGAGCTGCAGCAGGGAATTCAGGGAGCCCCATGCCCAAGGAGCTGGCCCACAGCCTCTCCTTCACAAGGTAGGCCTCCAGGCACTCAATCCCCACTTCCGCTCTCCTAGCTCCACTTCCCCATCAATTAACAGGGACTGGGAGCTTCACCCTCTTTGAGAACCTGGGGAAGATGTAAGAGCTTCAGAGCGTAGGCCTGGAAGTCTCTGGGGCATGATGGGCCAGGCAGGAGCCTCCACATCCCGCTCCGAGGAACCAGGTCCTCCCCTTCACCTCACATCTTCCCCCTGCAGCCCCCATGCTGGCCCAGTGGTAAGGGGTAGTTCCTGGGAAGGGACACACATCCATCCCAGACACCATGCCAGATGGGGCACAGAGCTGAGGGGCAACAAAGAAGATGCACAGAATCAGCCAGAAGGGCCAGGGTCTCTCCAGGGGAAGACAGGGTAGTACATATAGTCACATGCACACACGCGTGTTCACGGAGGACCAGAAGGGGCTAGAGCGGCTGCAAAGCAGGTGCGGGTGGGGGCAGGGGCTTGGAGGGCAGCAGTGGGGGCTCCAGACAGGCTCTGGACCAGGGGCCATGGGACTTGGTCAGGGCACACTCAGGAAGCTCTCCCAGGAGAGTCAGGGGCTGCAGGAGCCATGTGAGGCAGCAGCCAGGAGAGGAGTGGGGGGTGGGAGGTGAGTGAGTGGCGCTGACCAACGCCCCCAGCAAAGAGAGGAGGAGCAGGACATATCTGAGGCAGCTCTGTCAGAGGAATGGGGCCAACACCTCCCGGCCCCATCCTTTCCCTGCAGTCCCTGAGCAAGGACACATCCGAGGTGAGCTCTACTCTTCCAACGTCCCCAGGCTGACGCTCAGACCAGAGGAGGAGCCACATGCTGCAGGCAGAGTTCAGGGCCCCCCAAAATGCCTCCAAGTGCCCGAACAAGCCAGGGAGGTAGAAATGGGGCACAGACCTGAGGCCCAGAGGTGAAGACAGGGACCCTCACCCCCCACCACCACCATCTCTCCCTCCCTGGGCTCCACTCCTGTCTCTGGCCTGGCCCCAGAGCTGCCAGGGGAGCCTGCCAGGCTGTCACGTCACGTCAGTCCCTCCACTGCTCAAAGCCTTCCAGCGATCTCACCTTGTTCATGGGTAAAGAAGAGGCCCAGAGTGTGCCCCCAGAAACAGGTGCTCCTGGAACTCTCATGGTAGGGAGCATCTCCAGCCTGGGACAAGTTCCCCGCATCCACCCCTAGGGTCTTCTGGCAGCCACCTCCCACCTTACTCTACAGGAAGGCCTGGATCCAGGCCCAGTGCTGCCAATGGCACCCCCTTGGCATTAGCACCTTCCCCACCACTACACCTCACCAGCAGCCTCCCTGGGCCTCTTGCCTGCAAGGTGGGGCCGGGCCAGTTTCCTCTAGGCAGGGGCAAAGAAAGGTGGAGAGCTGGTCTCAGGCCCCCTCGGGGCAGGCGGGAGGGGAGAAACATGCCTGGCGGGGAGGGCTGGCACAGCTGACAGCTGTGGATTCAGGTCTCAGCACCGCCACTGTGTGACCGTGGGCCGGCTCACCTCTGAGCCACCGCTCTCATCTGTGAAGGGAGGTGTCCACCATTGCTGTCAACATAGGGTGACTTGGAGGATCAGAGGAGACGCCCAGAAAGAACCAGACAGCATACGGTGAGAAAAAGGGAGACCACAATGTCCTAGCCCACCTCAGTTTCTCCATCTGCCAAGCCGCGATCATCCTTCCCATCCCACCAATTTCCAGGGCTGATCATGAGGATCCAGTGAGCCCGCATGAAGCACAGAGAAGCACGCCCGGAATGTGTCAGCAGCGTGGGAAGACAGGGACACGTTCACATCGTCACACCCGCCAACCGAAGGCAGCGGAGCGTGTGGCAGCCTCACCCGCCCAGAACCAGCCAGGAGCCAGGGAGAAAGCTATGGGAATGCGGAGGTCACCAGCGGGTGACTGTCCCTAAGCGGGCCTTGCTACTCTTCTCTGACTCACTTCACTTTCATCACGCTTCAGTTTAGAGGGACGGAGATCAGCTACGGAGCAGGGAGGGGGGCAAGGAGGTAGGGGGGCACCATGGCGAGGGAATCTCGCCCTGTCTCCGCACAGGATAGGACAACGGGAGGAAGGAAAAATGAGGCTCCGACATCCTGCTCCAGAAATAGGACAGCTCACAAACGTCTCAGAAAGGCTTCCATGCACAACGCTTCACACGAGAACTGGTTACAGTGTTCTTCATCAAACTCAGTTCTCAGAAACCCTCAAACTCCAAACCAGGCAGACGCAGCCACAACCCCCGACCCCCAGCTCACCGGGGGGGCGCTGCCCCTCACCTCTTTCTTCTTCCGCTTCCCTTTGCACTTGTTTTCCTTGAGCTTCTTGGGTTTCTTCTTCTTAGGAAGGCTCACGGGCTCCACAGGGAAAAAGTCATCGAAAGCTTCAAGACCACCATCTTCTTCTTCTGGAAGAATCAGAAAGTGGCGGCGGTTACTTCTGAGCTTCTTTCAGGGACACAGAGCCAGCCCCGAGGAAGCTGGGATCCCCGGCTCCACAGACACCCAACTGTGCCAGGTCACAGCCACCCTGCCCTTCCCAGACCTGCAGCTCTGGGGACTGTGTGACATTCCCTCACCTCCTGGCCTTTCCTTCCCTCCTCTGTAAATGCGACAATAAGCACCTGCCCAATAGGCAGTGTTCAGAAAACTGAACCTCCATGAGCAACAAGCAAATAGCCCCGTTGCCGTAGCTCCCTGAGAAACACAGCAGAAGTCAGGAGGCCCATCTCTGCCCTCCAAAGAGAGGACCACAGTGTGGCCAGGAGGAGGCCTGAGAATGCTGGACCTGCTGGGCACAATGGCTCACGCCCGTAATCCCAGCACTTTGGGAGGCTGGGGCAAGCGGATAACCTGAGGTCAGGAGTCTGAGACCAGCCTGACCAACATGATGAAGCCCATCTCTTCTAAAAATACAAATATTAGCTGGGCATGGTGATGTGCACCTGTAATCCCAACTATTCCAGAGGCTGAGGCAGGAGAATTGCTTGAACCCAGGAGGTGGAGGTTGCAGTAGGCCAAGATCCCACCACTACACTCCAGCCTGAGTGACAGAGTGAGACTCTGTCTCAAAAAAAAGGGCCGGGCACAGTGGCTCAAGCCTGTAATCCCAGCCCTTTGGGAGGCCGAGGCGGGTGAATCATGAGGTCAAGAGATCGAGACCATCCTGGTCAACATGGTGAAACCCCGTCTCTACTAAAAATACAAAAAATCAGCTGGGCATGGTGGCATGTGCCTGTAATCCCAGCTACTCAGGAGGCTGAGGCAGGAGAATTGCCTGAACCCAGGAGGTGGAGGTTGCAGTGAGCCGAGATCACGCCATTGCACTCCAGCCCGGGTAACAAGAGAAAAACTTCGTCTCAAAAAAAAAAAAAAAAAAAAAAAAAAGAGAACTGTGGACCACAGGGACACTTGGGTCCCATACCTGAGAACCCCGGGAGTTTGCAGGACAAACCCAACAAGCAGGATGCCCGGATACCCCATGGGTTTGACAGGATGCTGCATTAATGGAGAATCTAAGACCCTATCGGATCTCCTCCTGGACCCCGCCCCTGTGCACACATAGCACACAGGTCCACACTCCCCCACCTCCAACAGGCTCATAACGGGAAGCCAAGCACATTCCAGCTGGGCACTAGAAAGCTGTGACAGTCCACAGAGAGACGCTTTGCCCAGCACACGTGGGTGTTCAGGAGCTGCCCTCGCCTGCACTGAGACTCAAAAGGCCGAAGGGCCCTGGCAGGGCGGGCTCGGGAGGGGAATATCTTTGAAGATGCTGGCCACAGCTCCAGGTCTGCCCCACCCAACCTCCAACTCAGAGGAAGGGCTGCCACGTGTCCTTCAAGGTATGACATGAGACCCCTGCGTGGGGGCAGTGACCTAGGATCTGATCCTCATCTGAAAAATCAGGGGAGAGAAAGGGCAGCTGAGCCTGGAGTTCCCATGCACCAGACATGGGCATGGAGGGGTCAGGGGGAGGGTCCTCTTGGCAGGCACAGCAGCAAGAATCAAACCATGTAAAGTACAGACACTGCTGCCTGTGGGGGCAAAGGAGGCTTCCAGAAGGGAAGAACCTCCCAGAGTCCTCAGGAAGGGCCCACGAGAGAGCCGGCCCTTCATGCCAGCCTGCGGCCCCAGCGTCCCAGCTAGCTTGTCCTACCCCTCTCCACCATTCCCTGTGCACTCAGGAGCAGCTGGGGAAGCTGAGGAGCAAAGAGAACGCTCTCAGCCTCAGAACCTCTGCCCTGGACCCCCCAAGCCTGTCCCTCTGTGACAGTGGAGACACAACAGGGAGAGTCACTCAGAGTCTGAAGATCCCCTTGAGTGGGACCCCAGGTGACCCTGAGGAGGAGGAGAGGTCCCAGGGCCACCAGGAGGCTTTCATCCAGGAAGGGGGCAGAGCATCCCTGCTGGATCAAGTTTAGAGACAGACAGCCCCTTCCGCCAAGGAAGTTTTTGATTATAACCACCGTGGGTCAACAAAAAGGCCTCAGGGCATCCCCCAGGTTGGCCCACAGGCTCAGAGAAGCCACGTGCAGATGCATGGGCATGCATGCACACCCAGGACACACCCAACACCCACCTCTCACCCTCCACACAGGCCCACCGCCCGGCTTGGGACCCCCAGAGAGTCCCAAAGCCTGGAAAGGGAGACGGCAGGAGTCCCACCCTGGGTCTCTGAGGCTCTCGCTGCTCACACTATGGGTGCAGCACTAGCCCCACTGTCCCCACTCCTCAGGGGCACCGGTGGCTGAGCAGACACCCCTCTGGCCCCTGCATCCCACAGGGCCAGCTTGCACCAGGGGAAGGTGGGGGCTGTACCACTGTCTTAATGCCTCTCTGCACCAGGGCCTCCCTCGAGGGTGGCCAGGTGCTTGGGGCTCCCATCGAGGGAGGGCACCCTGTGGAGGGCCAGGACGCACAGGGGAGCCGGCAGCAAGAGCCACCCCTAGGGGGTTTATGTGGGTCAGACCCAACACAGCCAGGGGCAGGGGCTGGGCTGCTCTGGCTGACCCCATCCAGTTCCTCTGATCCCTGGTGTGGGAAGGTGGGGATTTTTCAAACCAGGTGAAAACGTGCATGGGGACCCCCAGAGTCATCTTGGAGAGCAGGTATCAATGGGGCGGTGGCAGGGCTGGCAGGGAGTGTCTATGGTGGGACAGCCGATGGGATGCCAGTCCACACCTGCCCGCTCCCCACCCAGCCTCCGCCTCCCCCGCCACTGCAGGAGACCGCCTGGGCACAGCCACCCCCACACCCTGGCGGTGCCCAACATTGCTTATGTAACAGGCTCTGGCTGATGCAATCTCAAGGGGGGGCCTCTCCCTCCTGCCTCCTCCCAGCTGTCCCCTTCCAGCAGGGTGGTCCCAGACTTCGGAAGGCCAGCCCAGCACACGGTCACTCACCAGTCACCCGACCACACAACGGACGAGGGCATGCACAGGTGCTGCCGGAGGTTCCGGAAGGAAGCCCAGGATCTGCCCATGGGGAAGGGACGGCAAAGGGGACCCTTGCTCTGGCCCTAACCCACGCCCAGAACAAGGCTTCGAGGACAAAGCCCCAGACCCTCTGCCCATGGACAGAACCCCCAATCCATTCCAAGACCTCGAAGCCCAGGGCCTCTGCCTGGTGAAGTCCTCTTCTGAGAAGTCTCTGGAGCTGGCCCATGGGGACAGGGACTCAGCCCTGCCTATCCCTGTCTGTGACAGGCCCTTCCTCTTCCCAAATGGCTTCTGTTGTCATGCAACACCTGACTCTGTGATAATGTCCCCTATCACCCCACACACTCTGTTCCTCAGCCAAGCCCCAGCCCCTTCCCACCCTCAGACATGCTCTGTTCCTGCAGCAGGCCCTGAGCTTTGTAAAACCAGACCTGGGGGGTCACCATCCAAGCAACCCCACAGTCAGCCCTTCCCCAAGCCCCAGCCTGTGCCCTTGAGTCCACCCTCCCTATGGCCCCATCTGGGGAGGACAGAGCAGAGGCCCAGAGGGGTCCAAGACGCAGACCATGCAGCCAGTGCTAAGGTCCCGCCTGGCCAGAGTGAGGGGCTCCAGGGAGGAGCAACTCTACCTCAGAACTCCTTGTCCTGCCAGCTCCTGGCCCCTCGTGGATGCCTGACCGCCCTCCTGGCCCGCCTGGCAGTGCGCCAGCCCTACCCCTCCTGAGGCTCCATGGATCCAAACCTGCTCTAATTAGGACCCAGTATCCTGTGATCTCCCACCTCCTGGGGGCTGAGGCAGGGTGGGCCGAAGTCAACCAGAGGAAGGAGAGGCACCCTTGCTGCTTCCTCCGCAGCTCCCCCAGCCCCTCGCTACCTCCCGGTACACGCCAGCTCAGCCCTGCAGGACCCCAGGCTGGCCAAGCATGAGCCACTGCAGCTGCACCAGGACGGTGAGGTGGCACTTCTCAGGTTAGTGCATTACAATAGCGGCAGTGACCTGCACACCACCTGCCAGGCTCGTGCCAGGCCCAAAGCACTTAGCACTGAGTAATTTGTATCACTTCAACAGAGCAACTCAGAGAGGCGCACTGTTCTTTCTGGTTTTCGGGCTTTCTTTTTCGAGACAGGGTCGCTGGCTGGAGTGCAGTGCTGTGATCATGGCTCACTGCAGCCTTGACCTCCTGGGCTCCAGTGACCCTCCCACCTCAGCCTCCCGAGTAGCTGGGACAACAAGCACAACCACCACACCTGGCTCAGAGATGGCTTCTATGCTTGTCCCCATCTGCAGATTGGAAAACCGAGGCTCAAAGGACCTCATTATTTACCCACACCTCAGTCCTACAGCTGGCAGTGGTGATGCCAGGTTTGAGCGCAGGCAGTCGGCTCCCATCCCCTTGAGAGTTCTCTCCCCCAGTACACCCTCCTAGAAGTGAGCACTGAAACAGCCCACGCTGTGTAGATCGGCTCAGTGTATGCCTGGGGGACACTGAGGTGACTTAGGCTGGTCTGTGTTCTGGAAGGTCACAGGTCCCTCAGGGGGGTCAAGGCTGGTTCACCACACTAGTCCCCTAGTCCCCCTGCATGCAGCCCGACAACTCTGCCAGGCCCAGGCTCCAGCCCCCTGCTTCTCTGGGGAGGGGCGGCAGCAGAGCAAGGACGCAGCCGCCACGCGCTTGGCAAACACAAGGTGATCAAAACAAGGGGAAGGCGCGTGACTGTGGAGGGGAAGTTGCGTGACTGTGGAGGGGAAGTTAGGTCATCGGGTCCTGGGTGATTGAAGGATTTTCGGGGGCCAAGCCAGGAGCTGGGATGACAGCACCATCACCAGGTTACAAGGCCAGCAAACCTGCCAACAATAGGGATCCCGCTCAACATCTGCTGGGACCTCGAGACAGGCTCCTTCTATTTCCCACCCGGACTCCCCCCAAAACCAGCACCAAGCAGAGAACAAGGCCACCTGGGGGTCAGGAGGGAGAAACAAGGGCGGCAGAAGCTTTGCACCACCCTTCCTGGGGGGTCACCCCAGAAATTGCCTTCCACACTGAGCTTCTCTCTTCATCTATGAAATGGGCTTGATGTGGCAGCCTCTCTCCAGGGCGATGGCGAGAAGCAGAAACTGTGAATACAAAGCACCCACGAGATGCCTGCAGGGGCTCAGCAATGGCAGAGCCCAGGGAGACCCAGGAGGGCCAGCGCAGCGGTGGTGAAGGGCGGAGGGCGGTGGTCTCTAGTTTGGGCACTGCGGGGCCAGGGGTTCCCAGGGCCACCCTAGAAGCTGGCCAGGAAAGAGTGCTCAGGCCAAGGCTGCCGTCAGTCCTTGAACCTCCCCCTGTGACACAGGCCCTATGCTGGCAAAGGGGGGCAGTACACCCATCCAAGAGAGGATTCATAATTTATGTATGACATTTCACAAAATCCAGACATCACCTCATTGGTGTCACATCAAAAGAAAGCATCAGTCCTGAGTGGGGAGTGGAAAGAAGAGATGAGGATAGATGAGGCATTTACCCCAAGTGACTGGGGCTAGGAGAGAGTGAGCATTGGAGTGTGGGGCAGGCAGGGAGAGGCCCCAGGGCATGGGTGAGGAGGAGGAGGACAGAGTAGCGAGAAGCGGAGGGAAGGGGGAGACAACCTGGAGGGACAAGGAGGGACAAAAGAGAAACAGCAGACAGAAAGGGAGAGGCAGGCGCATGACCTTGGGGGAGACAAAAACTGACAGACATGGGGACAGAGTGGGAGAGAAAGACAGGGAAGGAGAGTGACATAAGGACTGAGCCACAGAGATAAGCAAAAGCCCCAGTAAGTTAGACAACACTCATTGTGTTCTGTACCCAGCTCAGAGAAGATATTCCAGAAGTCTCTGATGGGTGGATTGATAAATTTATAGTGAATAGATGCATGCTGGATGGTGAATGGGTGGATGGATAAATGGATGGTGGATGGATAGTGAATAGATGGATGATGGATGGATGGATGGTGGGTGGATGGTAGACAGATGGATAGTGAATGGATGAATGGGTGAGTGGCTGGTGGATGGATGCATGGCTGGATAGGTGGATGGATGGATGGATGGATGGTGGATGGACAGATGAATGGATGATGGATGAATGTTGGGTAGATGAATGGATGGTGGGTGAATGGATGAGTGGTTGGTCGATGGATGTATGGATGGATGGTGGTGGATGAATGGATGGATGGAGGGATGGTGGAGGGATGGATGGATGGATGGATAGTGGGTGGAAATGGATGAGTTGCTGGTGGATAGATGCATGGATAAATGGTGGATGGATGGATGGTGGATGGATGTTGGGTGGATGCATGAATGGTGGATGAATGGGTGAGTGGCTGGTGGATGGATGAATGGATGGTGGGTGAATGGATGAGTGGTTCATCGATGGATGTATGGATGGATGGTGGGTGGATGAATGGATGGATGGTGAGTGGTGGATGAATGGATGGATGCATGAATGGTGGATGGGAAGATGGATGGATGGTAGACAGATGGATGAATGAATGGTGGATGGATGGACAGGTGGATGGATGGTGGATAGATAGATGGTGGATGGACGGATGGATGGACAGGTGGATGGATGGTGGATGGTTACTTGGTTAATTTGTGGGTAGATGGGTAGATGTGGGTGGGCAGGTAGATATACAGATGCATGGATGGAAGGATGGATGGACTGGATGATGGATGGATGGTAAATGGTGGGAAGCATGGACAGATGGTACATGGATGAATAGTGGGTAGGAAGAATGGATGGATGATGTGGATATGGGTTGATAGGTGGATGGTGAATGGTTTTGTGGATAGACAGGTAGATGTGGGCGGCAGATAAATGGATGGGTGGATGGATGGGTGGATGAATGGATGATGAATGAGTGACTGAATGAATTGATAAAATAATAGATGGATCTCACTACCTGATCAACTTGGAATGAGAATGAATAACCCACTGACGAAGCCACTGGACAAAGTGTGCTGGTCACTTTGCCTCCCTCCTCCCAGAAAAGCATGTGAAATACAATTAGGCTCCCTGGGACCCCCCACCCTGCCCCACAAACCATGCTTCCACAGGGATAGGGGTGCAGGCTAAAAAGTCTCGGTCTTTGGGAATCATGACTGTCACTCTCTCCTGGCCCCTGAACCTGAAGGAGCAAGCGTAAGACAGGCACACAGCTAGGGTCAACTGTCACTGGGGCCAGAGCAGTGATGGCACCTCGTTCAGACACTGCCCGGTCTGGTCACAAGCTTTCTCTGTGATTTAGGAAAAGCTGGGCCAATGAGGCAGGGAACTTACCAGCCCAGTAGTGGCCCTAAGAGGTCTTAGAGCCACATTTTCTGATCCCCTCTCCTGCCTCCCTCCAGTCCTACCTCAGGCTTCGCGGCCCTCCTCCCACCCAGCCTCCCACTCCCCTGGGCTTACTGGCTAACGGTGCAAGCATCAGAAGCATTTCCTTGGAGAAGGGAGAACAGCTTCCCCCCTTGGCTGATGCTAATTACACCAGCCACAGTTTATTGAGTGCCTATTATGTGCTGGGCACTGTGACCTAAATGTTCCACATGCACTGTCTCACTGTTCCTCATAATAACCCTCTATGAGGTAGCCAGTGCTATGTCCCCATTCTACAAGTGGGCATACCAAGGAGAAGGCTACATGGCTTGTCCAAGACCACTCAGCTAATGCTCAGAGCTGGAATCCGAGGTCTCATCTCACCAGCTCTTGAACCCTGGCTTCGACCAGTCACCCCAACTCCCAGGAGAATCTGGCAGCTTCTGGTCCCCAAACCAGAAGAGGTACCCACCTTGCCTTCCTCCTGGGAGCTGGCCCAGACACCTGCCTCGATGCCAGAGCTAGCTGGGGCAAACCCCTCCTCCCCACCACCACTGCATGAGAAACAAGAATCCACTGCTGAGAGTGAGCAACTCCTGGGGCAGGTGGGAGGTGAGCAGAGTCAAGGAAAAATATCAGACGAGTCATGAGTTCCACAGCCATAGATTGAAAAATCATTGTCACAGCTTCCAAAACACTAGCTCCTCCAGCCACAAACTTCCATGTTTTGGAACCAGCTGGCTCTGGGTCTGTGGGAGTCGCCGCTGCAGAGCTTGGACCCATGGCTGCAGAGGGGCTATGGTGAAGAGCTCAGGGTAAGTGGGGGCCAGCAGTGTTACTTGACAGGAGACCTGACTGGGGCTGTCCTCATAGCCAGGAGCCAGGGTGACCTAGGGAGTCCCAGCCCTCAGATACTGAAACCACAACCATCTCTCAGGCACGTATGGTTTCAGGTGCTGGGCACGGCAGGTGATCAAGTGAGTTACACTTGAAGAGGAGCCCACAGACCCAGGAGGAAACTGATGATAACATTTCAAGTATGTGGGGTGTAGTGACACAAGCCTGTAGTCCCAGTTACTAGGGAGGCTGAGGCAGGAGGATTGCTTGAGCACAGGAGTTCAAATCCAGCCTGGGCAGCACAGCAAGACCCCATCTCTTCCAAAGAAAGCATGACGATGTGTCTCAGAGTGACCGGAAGGCCCTGCCTTGGCTAGGGTGACCCTCCCCATCATGACATTTGAGCTGGGGGCAACGGTGAGCAGAGGAAAGAGCAGGTCAGCCAGAGGTCACAGGGAGGGGCCCAAGGCAGAACAGAGCGTGGAGTGTTCCAGAAGCAGCAGGGAAGCCAGTGTGGCTGCTGGGAACAAGTGGGCACAGGTGTGGACCGGGACAAGGGCTTCACAGGTGACTGCAGCCATGTGGGTCAGGGTCTGACTTGTGTTCACAAGGTGACCCCAGCTGCTGTGCAGAAGGTGGTAATGAGGACTGAGTAGAAGGCCCTGGAGGGGATCATCAGGAGGGGACAGAGGCTTGGACCCAGAACATGGAGAGAAGCCAGGAGCCTGGGAAGGCTCTGGAGGTGGAGTAGCTGGCCTTGCTGAGGGATGGGGGCAGAATCCCCAGGCCAGAGGTGCCAGGGCAGGGCAGCTCTTCTGCAGGGCTCCGGGGGCACTCCTGGAGGCTCTGTGACCGATCCACCAAGGGGGAGAATGGGTGGTGGGCAGGATGACCAGGGCCCCACCTATCTGGCCCAAGCAGTGAGGGGGCTGCCTATGAGACTGGGGGTACCTTCCCTGGCCTCCTTCCTTTCCCAACCTCTATATCCAACACAGTCAGGGAGAGCCAGAGTGTGAGATGGGAAAGATAGCCAGGGGACTCCACCAGGGGGGTGGGTGCAGCCCCAGAAATGCCATCGATGCCACAAAAGGGCCACACCCCAAACACCACAACAAACAACTTCCTGAGGAAACCAGTGAACTGGCTTACTAGGGAGCCAGCCTCCTGGGTGGAAAGTGTCCACTCATTTTGGTGCCTGTGCTGGGCCTGAGTCTTCCCCTCCAGAGAATGGGTCTGATTCCTAGGACTGAGGATATGACAGACAACCACTGTCCTGGCAACCCCACCCCAAGTAAGGACTCCCCTATTCCCCAGGTCCCAGCACGCTCCCTGCCAACTTGGCCTGACTGACAGGCAAGGTGAGTGCCAGGCTCCTGTAGGGGCCTGGTCACGGCATTAAAGCCACCAAGGAACCTAGCAAGCAAACAGGAGGGGGCAGGGGGCGTGGCCACCTGGTAGGAATACCCTCCAGAGAAGACTCTGAGCTGCTTCCTCCAACAGGAGCTGGAGGTGTCCATTTGTGGAATCTTCTCACCCCTGGAAGTCAGAGGGGCCAGAGGCACATTCCTGGGCCCAGGAGAGCCTCCAGCCTCCCACAAGTCTCTCCGAAGTCCAGAGAGGCCATACACTTGGTGTAGGGAAGCCGAGAAGTAAGAGTCTCCCAGAAAGGAGGCAGGGTGGCTGACAGGGTGGGGCTCTGCCCAGCTGTGCCGGGAGGGAAAACATCCCAAACAAATGGTGAGCTGTTAACTCAAGAACTGTCCTACAAGGCAACCCCTGGCCCACGGCCCCGTGTATGCTAAATTCTGAGAGAAAAAAGGAGAGAGATGGCAAGGGCAGGGGCGGTGGCCCTGGGGTGTCAGGCCTGTAGCCAAGGCAGGGAACGCCACCACCCTGGGCAATGGGGGTGCTGGAGACAGCGGCGGGCGCCAGGGCGCGCCAGGAGGACGCCGGCGGCCCGGGTAAAGTGCTTGGGAGCGGCGGTCACAGCGCCCAGAGGCCAGGGAAGAGGAGCAGAGGTCCGAGCCGGTGCGCCCCAGCGTGGAACCCTCCTGGGCCGGGAGGGAAGCCGTCCCATCCTGGGCGCTCGCCGTGTCCTCAAGCACCGCCAGTCCTCACTCCGCTCTGGGCCCCACCCAGCCCGCCCCGCGGCCGAGATGGGCCAGGGGCTGGGTGCCGCCTGTCCGCGGCGAGGCCAGAGGCGCGCGGCGTTGAGACGCGAGCGCGGAGTGCGCCGCTCCAGGAGCCACCGCGATTCCCGCCCCCTTCAAGGGCACGCGGGCCGACCCCGGCAGCGCTGCGACCCCTCCCGGCCCGGGCGCCCAGCGCAGGCCCCGCCCGCCATCCTCCGGCCCGCCTGGCCCGCGTCGCCGCCCGGGGCGCCCGGATCGCACCCCGCCCTTGGCCGCCCGCACGCCGTGCCCGGGCGCTCACCCTGCCCGCGCCCTTGGCCGCGCGGCCCCAGTCGGGCGGGAGCGCAGCCCTGCAGCCCCTGCACCCCTCCTGAGCGGTGCCAGCCCGGCCGCACCGCCCCTGCAGCCCGCGCTCCGGCCCCCGGCCCGGCCCGCCTCGGCGCCCCTGCCGCTCTGGCCCCGGGCGCACCCGCGCCCCGCTCACCTGACATCTCGTCCTCGTTCTCCATCTCCTCGGCGAACAGCCGCGGTAGCTCCTCCTCGGTGCCCAGTGGGCCCCGCATGCCCGGCGCGGAAAGAAGGGGAGGTGGGCTCCCCCCCTCCCGCCGGGCGCGGTGCCAGCCTTAACCCGTGCGCTGCCGGACGGGCGCGCGCGGCGGGCGAGGCGGCCTCGGCGAGAAGATGGCGGCCGTCTGCCCCCCCCGCCCCCCAAACCTCCAACCCCCCTGTCTCGACCCCCCTTGCTCTTGGCCGCCTTAGCCCGCTCCGCGCAAAGCCCGGGCGCTCCGCCCACCGCGCCCCGCAGCCCGAGTCCCGCAGCCGGCCGAGGGTGGCGGCGGCAGCGCCGGAGGCACGGCGGCACGGCGGGGGGGCG
Organism: Callithrix jacchus; assembly: GCF_049354715.1. Taxonomy (NCBI): domain Eukaryota; kingdom Metazoa; phylum Chordata; class Mammalia; order Primates; family Cebidae; genus Callithrix; species Callithrix jacchus. The sequence goes on from NC_133508.1 coordinate 44,073,846, forward strand.
GCACACATGCCCGGATTGTGACGTCCAGTCTGGTTGCTGTGGCAACCCCATCCCATCGTTCCGGCAGCGCGACTAGTTAACAGCAAAGAACAAGTTGGGAGACTAGTCCTGAGCCGCTGGTCTAGGGTGGGGACCGGGAGGGGGGGCGCCCCGGCAGGGGGAGCCGTCGAGGCGTCCGCGCGCCCGGGGACCCGACGGCCGAGCGGGCAGCCTGGGCTGGGCGAGCCCGGGCACAGGGAGAGGCGGGGAAACGCCGCCCCCGCGCACCCCTGGCAGGGCAAGCAGCCTCCGCCCTCCAGGTCCCGGGTCCCCCAACGGCGCGGAGGGGTGTCCAGGGCAGCTCGCCGCCCGCTCCCCACTGGGTTCACACGCGCAGGGACCCGCCCCGCACCCGGCTCCGGCCTCGGTACGTTCCTGACCTCCTCTCCAAAGAGGATTATAAGAAAAACGTGTTCCACACTTGAGGAAAGGACGGAGACTGTGGGTCTGGTTACTGCAGAAAAATCCGCGCAGGCGGGCTCCCCTCACCCGCTTCCCCGCTCCCACCGCCCACGTGCCATCTTCCAAAAAGCCCCTCCAGGCTGGGTCCAGCTCAAAGCCATGCAGAGCCCTGCCGGCAGTGCGGATCTGCGTCGTCTGTGCCCAAAATTCCCGCTCAGAAGCGACACCTGTCTCGGAGCGAAAGGGACCGCCGCCACCAGTCCTCGGTCGTTAAAGGTGAAGATGGAGGCCAAAGCCCTCGGGAGCAAGACTGGAATTTTAAATGAGCGCCTTCAGTCTCCGCGGCGGCAAGTCTTAGAGCTACCTTAAGAACGCAAAGTTCCAGGGGCCGGCCGGCCGCCAGCTCTCTAACCCCAGAGGGACTCCCTCTCTCACTGCCTCGCAGGGGCATTGGGGGAACCACCTGAGACCAGCGAGATCAGCTGGGCTTGGGGAGCCAAGAGCAGGGAGGAAGTCTCCGCTGGAGCCCCATCCAGACCAGCTCTAACCGCTGCCCCTGTTATGCTGGCATCTCTCCCTGTCCTGCCATCTTTGTAGAGCCGGGCGAGTTGTGCCCACTCGGCCAAGGGTCCCCAGTGCAAGACCTCTTCGGGAGGTCACCACAACCCAAGCCACCGTGAGTCCAGGCCACTGGCCAGAGGCAAAGGATGGCTGGGGAAGGGCAGAGAGAAGGGAGCAGTTCTCCGGTTCTTCCCATCCAATTTAATTGCCAGCAAGCTCCAAACAAAAGACCCTCTGCATTCATTCCTGGGCAAAGAGAGGTCGGTCCAGTCTTCTAGAACCAAAGACTAGGGTGTTGGGAACCCCTCCATCTCCCAGACACCCTTTAACCACGCTGTAGATAGATTAGCCCAGTGCTGGCTGCCCGCAAGGGGAAAGGAACCCTCTGCAGGGAAGCAGGCCAGGAAACCAAACGGCTCCCCTCCCAAGGTTGTTTCCCCACGGAGCAGCTAGCCAGGGGGAGCCCCAGATGAGAGGCTTGAACCAAACCTGCCTCTTCCTCGTTCTTTCCAGACCAACTGTCTCCCTGAATGGTAACCACCTGGGAAGAAACCCCTAAGCTGACATGCACACCCCTGTTACCAGCCCCACAACACCTCTCTAATCCCATCAAAGGTCCCCTGCCCTTCAGTAGAAAAACTCTGACTTACAATATTTCTCATCACCAGAAAGCCGCCCCCATCATTAACCTTGGCTCCAATTCCCAAGGCGAGGCTGAGAAAGTCAAGATATCATTCAAGAAAGAACACTTCTAACTGCTTCATTTGGCAACAAATCAGAGTCAAGATGCTCATCAGTCATAATCCTCTCCCCATCCTGTCCTTCCTGATGACTGCAGCTAGGTAATATTATTTAATGTCCAAAAGCACAAACTGGAATGCTAGAAACAAATGGACGTTTTACTACAAATCTCCAGTCTTTTTAAAGGAGAGCTCTTATTATTGTTAAATATTAAATGGTCATTTTAATTACAATGGCCAAAAATGCATGATGTTAAAAGCAACCCCTAAAAAGGTGAACAGTAAACTGCAGTTGCGAGAACAAGCCTATTGGGAAGGTCACTGTTTCAGTAGACGCGATTCTCATGTCTGCCGATCGGAGAGCTCATAATTACACCTCAGTGGCAATTCAAAAACTAAAATATTTTTTAACATATTCGTTATACAAGCATCAAGGAAAAAAAAAAATTTTCCAGCCAGTTGCAGTGGCTCATGCCTGTAATCCCAGCACTTTGGGAGCCTGAGGTGGGCAGATCACCTGAGGTCAGGAGTTTGAGACCAGGTTGGCCAACATGAAGAAACGCTGTCTTTACTAAAAATACAAAAATTACGGGCCAGGTGAGGTGGCTCACACCTGTAATCCCAGCACTTTGGGAGCCTGAGGTGGGCGGATCACCTGAGGTCAGGAGTTGGAGACCAGGCTGGCCAACATGAAGAAACCCTGTCTCTACTAAAAATACAAAAAAATTAGCCAGTCGTGGTGGTGGGCGCCTGTAATTCCAGCTACTCGGGAGGCTGAGGCAGGAGAATCGCTTGAACCCAGGAGGCAGAGGTTGCAGTGAGCCGAGATCGCGCCACTGCACTCCAGCCTGGGCTACAGAGCACTACTCTGTCTCAAAATAAAATAAAGTTGATGACACATAATAATAATTAAAAATTTTAAAAGTTTTGCCAGGCGCGGTGGCTCAAGCCTGTAATCCCAGCACTTTGGGAGGCCGAGGCGGGTGGTCTCGGATCAAGAGATCGAGACCATCCTGGTCAACATGGTGAAACCCCGTCTCTACTAAAAATACAAAACATTAGCTGGGCATGGTGGCGCGTGCCTGTAATCCCAGCTACTCAGGAGGTTGAGGCAGGAGAATTGCCTGAACCCAGGAGGCGGAGGTTGCGGTGAGCTGAGATCGCGCCATTGCACTCCAGCCTGGGTAACAAGAACGAAACTCCGTCACAAAAAAAAAAGCTAAAAAAAAATTTTTTTTTTTTTTTAAACAATTTAGCTGAGCATGGTGGCGTGCACCTGTAATCCCAGCTCCTTGGGAGGCTGAGGCAGAGTCACTTGAATTTGAGAGGCAGAGGTTGCAGTGAGCCAAGATTGTGCCACTGCACTCCAGCCTGGGTGACAGAGTGAGACTCTGTCTCAAAAAAAAAGCTTTTTCCAAGAAAAGAGTTGAAAAAGCGCATCAGCCAGGTGCGGTGGCTCACACCTGTAATCTCAGCACTTTGGGAGGCTGAGGCGGGTGATCACCTGAGGTCAGGAGTTCAAGACCAGCCTAACCAAAATGGTGAAACCCTGTCTCTACTAAAAATACAAAAAATTAGCCAAGTGTGGTGGCAGGCTCCTGTAATCCCAGATACTGGGGAGACTGAGACAGAAGAATCCCTTGAACCCGGGAGGTGGATATTGCAGTGAGCTGAGGTTGCGCCATTGCACTTCAGCCTGGGCAACAAGAGCAAAACTCCGTCTCAAAAAAAAAAAAAGAAAAGAAAAAGCACATAATCTTCTGCACATACCATAGTCGGTTTCCATTCCAGGGCTACCTGAACTCCTATCCAGGCAGCCCCAAGCCCTGCCTGAGGCCAGTTTGTTCAACAGCACACACCCCTGCTGTGGCCACGCAGCATGCCTGGTTTTCAAGGCCTGTGAAGCGCTTGTACGCACACCACCTCGCAGCCACATGGCTCTAAGCTGCCCCATGCCGCCTCCTCAGCAGGTGTGAGACAGCGTCACTCAGGACCACAGTGCCCACCTGCTGCACCAAAATTTTCCTTGTTCTTGAAGCCTTTTTCTCAGTATGGACCCTGCATCACCTGAATCCAAATCAGCTGGGGCTTCAGGAGAGGAGGGCGCTTCTCAAAAAGACAGTCCTGGGCCGTGGTCCTGAACCCGAGAAAACACTTGTACAAGCCTGAGAACTGAGAACTGAGAACTTTTTTTTTTTTTTTTTTTGAGACGGAGTCTCGCTCTTTCACCCAGGCTGGAGTACAGTGGCATAATCTTGGCTCACTGCAACCTCTGCCTCCCGGTTCAAGAGATTCTGCCTCAGCCTCCCAAGTAGCTGGAATTACAGGTGCCTGCCACCACGCCAGGCTAATTTTTGTATTTTTAGTAGAGACAGGGTTTCATCATATTGACCAGGCTGGTCTCAAACTCCTAACCTCATGATCCACCCGCCTCCACCTCCCAAAGTGCTGGGATTACAGGCACCTGCCGCCAGGCCCAGCCTGTCTGAGAACATTGTATGGGTGCTTTCTGGGTTCTAGGGACAGTGGTAGCTAACTCACTCCACTGGTCAGCACAGCCTTTACAGACTGTTTTAACTGGGCCCAAAATAGCCCAGGGGGGAAAAAAAATGTGTATTCCCAAATCCATCCCAAAGACAAGAAAATGGCTGGATTAGAAATTCAGTTTCCTGTTCCTAGAGATAAGCACTATGATGGCACCGGTTAACATGTGGTCTCCATCTGATTCCTATAGGTGGAGGGCCACCTCCTTTCAGGGATGGCAAATCCCCACATCAAGCCTCTCTACTACCCTCTTCTCCCTCAAAGAGAAGCAACCTCACAGTTTATTCCACTAAATACAGGCCCATCCCCACGACTCAGCGAACTCGGGCAGGTGTCCACCCAGCTCTCCTTCGGGGGCCTGGCCCATCTCTCACTCCCATGGTGCCCCTACCCTGTGGTTTCTGACTCCAGCCACCCCAGTGATCTGTCCCTGCAACTGCCAGATCTGTAGCTGTCCCATATCCTAAGTCCCCCCGACCCACGGGAGGGCCAGCAGCTCTTGGCTTACTACACTTGACAAGTTTAAGGGTCTAAGACTTGTGTACAAATGGAAAGTGAAATCAGGTGTCAAACCAAATTCCAGGCTCCCCTGACATTATCAGTGACTTAACAGCCGGACCACTATCCCCACCCACTGGGGTCCTTTTCACCTTCCAGGAAATCAAGTGTCCCCTAAAAAGGCTGACGTCTAGATAGCCCCAGACATCAAATGTCTTAAGACACTTGGTATCATCCAACCCCCTCACTTTCCTCAAGTTTCTGACCACTCTGTCCTACACACCACACATGAGCAGTTAGGACCCATGTATTTAAACACCTGGCTGTTCCTAAAGGTATGAGTACAACACTAAGCAAACACTTCACCACTCCAAGTGCCATGGGAAAAGGGGGATCAGAGGCTTTTGGAGACAAAACACATGAAGCCTTTAGTTTTTTGTTGTTGTTTTTTGCATTTAGTAATGACTAGTTTTGGCCAAGTGTGGTGGCTCATGCCTGTAATCCTAGCACTTTGGGAGGCTGAGGCGGGTGAATCACCTGAGGTGGGGAGACCAGCCTGACCAACGTGGAGAAACCCATCTCTACTAAACATACTAAATTAGCTGGGCATGGTGGCAGGCGCCTGTAATCCCAGCTACTTGGGAGGAGGTTGAGGTGAGCCATCACTCCATTGCACACCAGCCTGGACAACAAGAGTGAAACTTCATCTCAAAAGAAAAAAGTGACACTAGTTCATAGCACACAGTGACCATTAACACACCTCATTTCTTCGGCTGTACCAGCACTCTCAAGGGAAGGGCATGAGGGAGTTTGTGTAACTCACATTGGCGGATATGAGACCGACCGCCTGTTTCAGCACTCTCATGAACTTAAATCACAGCTTGAAACTCTCCACGACCCCAGTCAGCCTCCGTGCCTCAACTATTTTCGATCAGGCAAGCGAGGTGTGAGTCAAAACAGATACAAAGGAAACTGGTCTACAATATGTTTTGGGCACAGCTGGTGTCATGGCTGTGACGGAATTCAAGTGCACACCACATATTCCCCATCAGAAAACCGCATTTGCTGGCAAAGCTGCTCCCTAAGCTCTGCATCTGGAGAAATTCTAGTTAGTGACAGCCCACTCCTGAATCTCACTGCGGCAAGCAGCACAGCTAAGGGGAGAACATCGAAATAAAGGACATCGTTTCTTCTAAGCCTAATGAAGACCAACAGAACTGTTGGTACAGCAACTAATTTGTGAGGACAAAGCTGTTCTTAACATGCCAGTCCTTAAAGAAACAAAGGCTTGCACAGTAGTAGTAGCCACGTGTTAGCCACTTTAATAGAAAACGTGATCAAAACTCCATTACAAGAGATCAGAAAGACATAGAAAAACCAGTGAGTTTCAATTTTATTACAAGTTTTCAGATCTGGGACTAGTTTTCTTCTTTCAACTTAAATGGTAACTTCAGCCCAGGGTTTTTTCACAACCAAACTAAAAATTACTTTCTACATGGGAACATCAATGCAACAAACAAGTAAAATTTGCAAACTCAAGCCACAAAGTCACAGTTAATAATCACGGTAAGGGCATCGCCAAAAAGCAACTGATGCCTCAGTGAAGTTTGAAAGAAACTCTGCCTTCTGTGAAGGCAGAGAAATACACAAGCAATTCTGCTTCAAAGAAATTTGCATAGAAATGGAAAATGCTAGAGCCTTTAACACAAGGGAAATTGCAAAGCCTCAACATGTTCAACTAATCCACAGAGCACCAAATGTTAAATTGGAGCCAAGGTAGGATCAAGCATTGAATTTCCAGCTATGCAACTCAGAGCACAAGTTCAGGTATGGAAACCATCTGTAGGCAAGCTCTTTTAGAAACATGAATTTCATACACCGTAAATTCTAAAACAGACACTTCATTACTGTCTGAACTTCTTTCAAAGTCACTCACGGCAACAATTGCAACTCTTTTCCCAGCTTTGGTAGCCCTTCTTAATTCTCTAACCTGTGCACTGTGTCACACCAGTTTGTAGAATGACTTCTGATATTACATCTAGTCATGGCCTAAGTGGCATGGAGCAGCTACTTCCTGGGCACCTCCCATCTCCTTAGCATGGGAAGCTTCCCAGTCACTTCGCCTCTGTGGCCCCCTTCACCAGAGCTTCCAGAGCTCTTGGCATCGGGGGCCCCCGATGGCTGGGCCCCACACAGGAGGCCACATCTGGAAGCACTATTCCTACAGCTCCCTCTGCTGGAGACCAAAGGGACAGTTTGTTGCAAAGACTTGTAGAAACATTACTTACACATTCATTTTTGTACACATTTAGTTAATTTAGAACCTGGGACTTTTACAGTTGATCCCGCAAACGCCTTTACGGACAGTGACGGACTACACACCAATGCTGAAGGAGTGCAGCTTCTCTCTCTAGGAAGAAGAGGATTAGCAGACATAATTGTGTGCGTCAAGAGAAATTTGTAATCAAAAAATTAAAGACGAATGACCGAAAAACCCGTATTTTATTGACACTTTTTCCCACAGAGAATCTTAGAAAGATGCCACATTTTCTGTTAATGAATGAGAGGAGCCCACTCGTATCCTGAATCATTGTTTGCGAACAGCAACAGATACAATTGTCACACTTTTAAAATAACAGCCACTCCCTTCAGCCCACACCTCCACACCCTCATCTGCCACCCCAAGGCTGTCAGTTCCGTCAAGTCACCCCCTCCTACTCTGGTATTACCTTGAGAATTGAAATTTTCAAGCAGAAAAAAAAGAAGTTACAAATAAGTGAGTGGGGAACCAAGGGAAGCCCTTTGACTATGATTTCCATTTTCTGTTCAATCCACGCTGCAGAGATACAAGGATAAACCACCATTTTGGTTCCCAAGTTTTATTCAAGAACACATACAAAATATTCCAGATAAATGAAATTTAATCTTCGTCTTCCTCCTCTTCTTCGTCCTGGTTAATCTGGAAGTAACGTAATTCGTAACTCTCTTTGCTGTTAGCAACTACGCGCAACCAATCACGTAGATTATTCTTCTTCAAATATTTTTTGGTGAGATATTTCAAATACCTGCAGAGAAAGGACACTTGAGAACTACACTAGACAAATCGGTGCTTGCATTCTGAAGCATTTTAACGTTTTCAAAATTACAATTCAAGGTGTTTTCCCAAGCCTCAAAAATGGCAAAGGCAAGGCAAACACACCGAGCCAAGGCTCTCAGAGTATCAGCCACGTGCCATCAACATTGGCAATAACAATGAAAGCAGGCCAGGCACGGTGGCTCACATCTGCAATCCCAGCACTTTGGGAGGGTGAGGCAGGCAGATCATTTGAGGTCAGAAGTTCAAGATCTGCCTGGCCAACATGGTAAAACCCCATCTCTACTACAAAAATTAGCCAGGCAGGGTGGTGCACATCTGATTCCCAGCTACTCAGAAGGCTGAGGCACAAGAATCACTTGAACCATTGCAAGGTGAAGGTTGTGCCATTGCATTCTAGCCTGGGTGACAAGAGTGAGACTAGCTCAAAAAAAGAAAAAAAGAAAGAGCAGATAAGTAGATGTACCAGTTGTCCATGAAACAGCAGCAAACACCTATAAAATGGTCTTTAGTGACCACTGGAGAAAGATAACATGATAGAAGTTTTACAGTTAAGTCCATAACCTCCATACTTTTTATGGAGAATCAGTGGTTTCCAGTGAATTCTAAGCACTGTGCACACATCACCTCACTGAGGCAAACCCCCTTTGATGTTGTCTAGATGATGAGAACTGCTTCTTAGGGCTATGTGCAATCTCACTCCTGCTACATGATGCACACCACCCAACACACAGGGACAGAGTAACACCCTGCCACTGCGCTCATGCCCAGAGAGCACAAAGACTTTCTTTTGCCAGGCATGGTGGCTCATGCCCATAATCTCAGCACTTTGGGAGGCCGAGGCGGGTGGATCACGAGGTCAAGAGATTGAGACCATCCTGGTCAACAAGGTGAAACCCTGTCTCTACTAAAAATACAAAAATTAGTTGGGCATGGTGGTGGGCGCCTGTAGTCCCAGCTATTCGGGAGGCTGAGGCAGGACAACTGCTTGAACCCAGAAGGCGGAGGTTGCGGTGAGCCGAGATGGTGCCATTGCACTCCAGTCTGGGTAACAACAGCGAAACTCTTGTCTCAAAAGAAAAAAAAAAAGACTTTCTTTTGTTGTTGTTGTTGTTTTTGAGACAAAGTCTTGCTCTGTCACCCAGGCTGGAGTGCAGCAGCACAATCTTGGCTCACTGCAACCTCTGCCTCCTGGAGTCAAGCAATTCTCCCACCTCAGCCTCCCAAGTAGCTGGGATTACAGGCATCCATCACCATACCCAACTAATTTTTTATATTGTAGTAGAGACAGGGTTTCACCATATTGCTCAAGCTGGTCTTGAACTCTGACCTTGTGATCCGCCCGTCTCAGCCTCCCAAAGCACTGGGATTACGGGCGTGAGCCACTGCACGGACACAAAGACTTTCAACCAGCCTGCCCAACTGCTGCTTTAGCAGGGTAAGAGCTAAACACACACCACAGCAAGCTGATCATTAGAAAACATTTTCTTTTTTTTTGAGACAGAATCTCATTCTGTGGCCCCCAGGCTCACTGCAACCTCTGCCTCCAGGATTCAAGCAATTATCATGCCTCAGTTTCCCAAGTAGCTGGGATTACTGGCATGCACAACACCACACAAAACTAATTTTTTTTTCTTTTTTTTTTTTTGAGATGGAGTTTTGCCCAGGCTGGAGTACAGTGGCACAGTCTCAGCTCACCACAACCTCCGTCTCCCGGGTTCAAGTGATTCTCCTGCCTCAGCCTCCAAGTAACTGGGATCACAGGCATGCACCACCATACCAGCTAATTTTGTATTTTTAGTAGAGACGGGGTTTCTCCATGTTGATCAAGCTGGTCTCGAACTCACGACCTCAGGTGATACCCCCCACCTGGGCCTCCCAAAGTGCTGGGGTTACAGACGTGAGCCACAGTACCCGGACTTTTTTTTAAGACGGAGTCTCACTCTGTCGCCCAGGCTGGAGTGCAGTGGCGCAATCTCCACTCACTGTACTCAACTCCCCGCAACCTCCACCTCCCCGGTTCAAGCAATTCATTCTCCTTGAATCTCGTACCTCAGCCTCCTGAGTAGCTGGGATTACAGGGGCATGCCACCACTCCCGACTAATTTTTGTATTTTTAGTAGAGACAGGGTTTCATCATGTTAGTCAGGCTGGTCTTGAACTCCTGATATTGTGATCCACCCTCCTCAGCCTCCCAAACTGGGATTACAGGCATGATCCATCACACCCCACCATAAAACTCATAATTTACGGAAAGGCAACAACTGGCCTTTGCACCCAACACCCTAACTACATAAAGATAACCTAAGGTCTGGGCATGGTGGCTCACACCTGTAATCCCAACACTTTGTGAGGCCAAGGTGAGAGGATCCCTTGAACCTAGGAGTTTGAGACCAGCCTGGGCCACATAGCAAAACCCTGTCTCTACACAACATTTTTTTTTAATTAAAAAAAAAAAAGCCAGGCCAGGCACAGTGGCTCACGCCTGTAATCCAGCACTTTGGGAGGCCGAGGCGGGTGGATCACGAGGTTAAGAGATTGAGACCATCCTGGTCAACATGGTGAAACCCCGTCTCTACTAAACATACAAAAAATTAGCTGGGCATGGTGGCACATGCCTGTAATCCCAGCTACTCAGGAGGTTGAGGCAGGAGAATTACCTGAACCCAGGAGGCGGAGGCTGCGGTGAGCCGAGATTGCGCCATTGCACTCCAGCCTGGGTAACGAGCGAAACTCCGTCTCAAAAAAAAAAAAAAAAGACGGACAAAGCAAAATTTTGAAAGTTATCAGGAAGAATTTGGTCAAAAAATGCTTAGAACTCTTCACTGAACTGGCAGAAGACAAAGAGAACTACAAGAAGTTCTATGAGCAGTTCTCTAAAAACATAAAGCTTGAAATACATAAAGACTCAAAATCGGAAGATGCTTTCAGAGCTGTTGAGATACTACACATCTGCCTCTGGTGAAGAGATGGTTTCTCTCAAAGACTACTGCACCGGAATCAAGGAAAACCAGAAACATACTATAGCACAGGTGAGACCAAGGACCAAGTAGCTAACTCAGCCTTTGTGAACATCTTCGAAAACATGGCTTAGAAGTGATCTATATGATTGAGCCCACTGATGAGTACTGTGTCCAACGGCTGGAGGAATTTGAGGGGAAGACTTCAGTGTCAGTCACCAAAGAGGGCTTGGAACTTCCAGAGGATGAAGAAGAGAAAAACAGGAAGAGAAAAAAACAAAGTTTGAGAACCTCTGTGAAATCATGAAAGACATTGGAGAAAAAAGTTGAAAAGGTGGTTGTGTCAAACCGATTGGTGACGTCTCCATGCTGTATTGTCACAAGCACATATGGCTGGACAGCAAACTTGGAAAAAATCATGAAAACTCAGACCCTAAGAGACAACTCAACAATGGGTTACATGGCAGCAAAGAAACACCTGGAGATAAAACCTGACCATTCCATTATGGAGACCTTAAGGCAAAAGGCAGAGGCTGATAAGAACAAGTCTGTGAAGGACCTGGTCATCCTGCTTCATGAAACTGCGCTCCTGTCTTCCAGCTTCAGTCTGGAGGATCCTTAGACACATGCTAACAGGATCTACAGGATGATCAAATTTGGACTAGGTACTGATGAAGATGACCCTATTGCTGATGACACCAGTGCAGCTGTAACTGAAGAAATGCCACCTAGAAGGTATGATGACATATCACGCATGGAAGAAGTAGACTAAGCTCCAGCTGAGGGATGACTTCTTACCTGTTCAATACTCTACATTCCTGTAATAATATATTTTCAAGGATGTTTTTATTTTTGTTAACATTAAAAAGTCTGAATAGCATGACAACAAGTACTTTATAAGGAGAAGATAAAGATTTCTGTCAACTTCTAAGCGATGCTGTGATACTTTGCTCTGCAGTAAAGCAGAGCTAGTAATGCTTTTTTAGTTTCACATTGGCTTACATTAACAGATCCAGGTAATGTGTGCTGTAAGATATATGTAACAAGTTAACTTTTTGTGGTCTAAAGTGTTCAGCTATCAAGCCAGATTCCTTAGTAGACCAAATCTTGTTATCGAAGTGTTCCCAAGCTTATACCTTGATGTTTAGAAGTATTTGTTATATCTTGTAAGATCTACTTTCTGAACTTTTCATCCCCTGTAGTTGCCAATTCTGCATGTACTAGTCCTCTAGAAATCGGTTAAACTGAAGCAGCTTGATGGAACTCTCCACAGGGCTTGTTTTCCAAAGAGAAGTATTGTTTGGAGGAGCAGTTATTAGCGTACCTAAGCACATCATAAGCTGTTCAAAAATAACTCGAAGCCAGTCTTGTGGATGGAAATGTAGTGCTCGAGTCACATTCTGCTTAATGTTGTAACAAATATAGATGAGTTAAAAGGGAAAAAAAGGAGCCGGGCATGGTGTTGCGTGCCTGCAGTCCCAGCTACTCGGGAGGCTGCGGTGGGAGGATCGCTTGAGCCCAGGAGTTCTGGGCTGTAGTGCGCTGTGCCGATCAGGTGTCTGCACTGTTTGGCATCAATATGGTGACCTCCCAGGAGTGGGGGAACCACCAGGTTGCCTAACGTGGGGTTAACCCGCCCAGGTCAGAAATGGAGCAGGTCAAAACTCCCGTGCTGATCAGTAGTGGGACTGTACCCGTGAAGAGCCACTGCACTCCATCCTGGGCAACATAGCAAGACCCCATCTCCAAAAAAAAAAAGAGGAAAGAAAAGAAAAGAAAGAAAATGGCTGGGCGAGGTGGCTCACACCTGTAATCCCAGCACTTTGGGAGACTAAGGTGGGAGGATCACAAGGTCAGTAGATGGAGACCAGTCTGGCCAACATGGTGAAACCCTGTCTCTACTAAAAAATGCAAAAATTAGCTGGGCATGGTGGTGCCTGTAGTTCCAGCTACTCAGGAGGCTCAGTGAGGCAGGTGAATCACTTGAACCTGGGAGGCAGAGGTTGCAGTGAGTGGAGATTTCGCTACTGCACTCCAGCCTGGCGACAGAGCAAGACTCCGTTTCAAAAAAAAAAAAAAGATGAAGTGCACCACAATCTTGGCTTCTCTCTCACCAGCTTGCTTATGCGGCCCTGAGACTGGCTATTCCGAATCTTCCCAAGCCATAAAGGGAATTTCACACCACACAAACCCACAGCAGAGCCAATTAATCTAACCAAGCTGTTCCTCCCAGAGTGAAAGGGGACTCCTGCTGCTAAACATCTTTTCAGACCATGACAAGGACTAAATGAGATGCTCAGATAGATCCCTCACATATTAACAGGGATGCAAATGTTATGAACCAACAGACTCACCATCTCAAAACAAGGAACATTAACAGTGACCCACAGCAACAAAGCAATCTTCACAAAGTGTAAAGACCTCAGTCCAACTCTGTCTACTTTTCCCTACACAAACATAAATTAATTTGGTCACTCCATCTAGAAAGTACTTTTTTGTCAATTATTTCCACCATACTGTATTCAGATGAGGTTGTTTAATTCAAAATTTCAGATGGTTTAAAATTTTCTTGATATAGCCAAGCATGGTGGGGCACTCATGTAGTCCCAGCTACTTGGGAGGCTGAGGCAGAACTGTTTTGAGCCCAGGAGATTGAGGCTAGAGTTAGCTATGATTGCCCCACTGCACTCCAGCCTGGGTGACAGAGCAAGACCCTATCTAAAAAAAAGGGAGGTAAAAAAATCCGTAACAGAACACCCAGGGGAAAAAAAAATCAGGTTAAAAAAAAAATAACCCTGTACAGGGCAGGAACGGTGGCTCACGCTATAATCCCAGCACTTTGGGAGACCAAGGCAGGTGGATCACCTGAGGTCAGAAGTTCAAGACCAGCCTGGCCAACATGGTGAAATCTTATCCCCACAAAAAATTAGCCAGGCATGGTGACAGGCACCTGTAATCCCAGCTATGCAGGAGGCTGAGGCAAGAGAATTGCTTGAACCCAGGAGGTGAAGGTTGTGGTTTTTTTTTTTTTTTTTGAGGAGTTTCGCTCTTGTTACCCAGGCTGGAGTGCAATGGTGCAGTCTCAGCTTACTGCAACCTCTGCCTCCTGGGTTCAGGCAATTCTCCTGCCTCAGCCTCCTGAGTAGCTGGGAATACAGGCGCGCACCACCACGCCCAGATAATTTTTGTATTTTTAGTAGAGACAGGGTTTAACCATGTTGGTCAGATTGGTCTCGAACTCTTGACTTTGTGGAATGCCCACCTTGGCCTCCTAAAGCGCTGAGATTACAGGTGTGAGGCGCCACGCCCAGCCTGACCAACATGTGAAACCCCATCTCTATTAAAATAAATAAATAAATAAAAGTTAAAAAAAAAAAAGAAGAAAATAACCCTATACAAATTCAGAGGCAAAAAAAGTTCTGTATTAAGGACACCTTAACGTTTCAAGAAAATAAAACTATTATCAGGCCGGGTGCAGTGGCTCACGCCTATAATCCCAGCACTTTGGGAGGCCGAGGCGGGTGGATCACGAGATCAAGAGATTGAGACCATCCTGGTCAACATGGTGAAACCCCATCTCTACTAAAAACACAAAAATTAGCTGGGCATGGTGGCGCGCGCCTGTAGTCCCAGCTACTCGGGAGGCAGAGGCAGGATTGCTTGAACCCAGGAGGCGGAGGTTGCGGTGAGCCGAGATGGCGCCATTGCACTCCAGCCTGGGTAACAAGAGCGAAACTCCGTCTCAAAAAAAAAAAAACTATTATCATCAAGAAAGGAAAGCTGTAATAGACAATTAAGGCACCTTCCCTTCTCCACTGGATAAAAAACAGAAAATCTGTGAAAAAGAAAGTGACACATGTCAGGAGACACGCCACCCTGGTAAACAGGTCACAGGAAGAGCACAGAATCTTCCCCAAGGGCTCTGCCACAGCCCAGCAGGCCAGAGGCTTTGGACACCCCGGAAGCCTCAAGCTCACTGCTTCCCAGGCAAACTAAGAGGACTTCACTTAAGCTCCCAAGTCATTTCTTCACTGACATAGCTAAAAATAAAAACAAAAGCTTATCTACAACCACTTTGTTCTAACATACCTTAAAATTTCCCACTATTTGATTTAGTATAATTAAAAGCTCCTAAAGAGCCACAGCCCCAGGCAAGGAGCTATGTGTACGCACTGTCAAATTCCTCAGCAACTGGTAAAGTATTTAACCTCATGCTCAAAAACCACCACGTAACATAGGAAGGAACTAGCAGATTCATGTCTCCATTTACAAATGAAAGAAAATGGGCCCCCAGGAACTACCTAGAGTGGACTCCATCTAAACTGAGGTCTTCAGATTCCTGGGCCAGTGCCACAGTAGCACTCAAAAGAAAACAACTACGCCGGGCACGGTGGCTCAAGCCTGTAATCCCAGCACTTTGGGAGACTGAGGCGGGTGGATCACGAGGTCAAGAGATCGAGACCATCCTGGTCAACATGGTAAAACCCCGTCTCTACTAAAAATACAAAAAATTAGCTTGGCACAGTGGCACGTGCCTGTAATCCCAGCTACTCAGGAGGCTGAGGCAGGAGAATTGCCTGAACCCAGGAGGCAGAGGTCGTGGTAAGCCGAGATCACGCCATTGCACTCCAGCCTGGGTAACAAGAGCGAAACTCCATCTCAAGGAAAAAAAAAAAAAGAAAAGAAAAGAACACAACTGGAAATAAAAAGGAAAGCTCTTGGCCAGGGGCGTTGGTTCACACCTGTAATCCCAGCACTTTTGGGAGGCCAAGGCAGGTGTATCACCTGAGGTCTGGAGTTCAAGACCAGCCTGACCAACAAGGTGAAACCCCATCTCTACTAAAAACACAAAAAGTAGCCAGGCGTAGTCCCAGCTACTGGGGAGGTGAAGGCAGAATTGCTTGAACTCAGGAGGCGGAGGTTGCAGTGAGCCAAGATCGTGCCCCCGAACTCCAGACTGGGCGACAGAGCAAGACTCTTGTCTCAAAAAATAAATAAATAATACTTGGGGGACCTCCTCTTTTGGCTTTGGAGTTCCCCCTCCCTCTGTGTCTTCTGTACAGGGGAGTTTCTTCCTTCTCCCATCCTTCCTGCCTATTAAACTCTCCACTCCTAAAAACCTTTACCCTGTGAAAGGCAAAATTTTAAAACCACCAAAAGTTGCCTGTTGTCAATGACCATGACAGCATTCATCCACTGCCTCCTGCACTGGGCATGGTTCCAGAAATTAACGGATGCAAACCAATCACTCTGCGGGTGCCCCCACTCCCATGCAGGGAAAAGGCAGGCTGAGCACTGGGTACACGTAGGCCACAAACACCTCCCTCCTGTACCTTTTGGAGAAGGGCACCTCAGACGTCACAGTGATCTTGCTCTTGCTCCTTTCGATGGTCACCACCCCTCCACCAAGGTTCCCGGCTTTTCCGTTCACTTTGATCCTTTCTTGCAAAAACTGCTCCTGTGGAAATCGTTAAATTGACCAATGAAGTGACAGGTTCATCTCTCTCAACAGAGTATTTTTTTTGTCTCCCAACACTGAACTTATTTTTTTTTTTGTTTTGGTTGACAGAGTCTAACCCTGTCCTGCAGGCTGGAGTGCAGCAGCATAATCACAGCTCACTGCAGTCTTGACCTCCCAGACTCAAGTCTCCACCTCCCAGGCTCAAGTGTTCCTCCCACCTCAGCCTCCAGAATAGGTGGCACAGGTATGTGCCACCACACCGGCTAATTTTTGTATTTTTTGACAAGACAAGATTTTACCATGTTGCCCAGGCTGATCTCAAACTCCTGAGTTCAAGCGTTCCACCCATCTCAGCCTACCAAAGTGCTAGGATTACAGGCATAAGCAACCCCATCCGGCCCCAGCTAATTTTTTAATTTTTTTTTTTAAAGAAGGGGTCTCTCTATGTTGCCCAGGTTGGTCTCAAACTCCTGGGCTCAAGTGATCCTCCCACCTCAGCCTCCCAAAGCATGGGGATTACAGGTGTGAGCCACCACACCTGGCCTTAATACTGGTTTCTTAAATGTTCAATCTTTTTAAAAAATGGTAACAAATCCCATTTACATATACACAGTGAGACAACATCCCAGCATGAACATGCTTGCTACTTCCACACAAGATCAAACATGCCTCTACGTGAAAGGCTTAGTGGGCAACACAAGAGGAGACAGGAAACTCAAGGCCAAATGTTTATAAAGAAATCCTGTAATCCCAGCACTATGGGAGGGATTTGAGACCAGGCTGGGCCACACAGCAAAACCCTATTTCTAATAAAATGCAAGTATTAGCCAGGCGTAGTGGCAAGCACTTGTAGTCCCGGCTACTCAGGAGGCTAAGGCAGAAGAATTCCTTGAGCCCAGGAGGCAGAGGTTGCAGTGAGCCAAGATCACACCATTGCACTCCAGGCTGGGGGACAGAGACCCTGTCTCAAAAAACAAACAAATAAATAAAACTTTCACAAGGTACATGCAACCGAAGCTAGAAGCAACTTCTGAATCTCAGGAGTACAAAGCACTGTTCACAGCACTATCAGAAAATAAGCCTTCAACGTAGCAGAAAGCACAAAGACCTAGTGACAAAAACAATTCTAAACCTGAGCATGGCCATGGGTGGCACAGCAGAAGCAGCGGCCACTCAGGAGCCCGAGACACTCTCTGCAAACCCTGTGTGGGCCTGGGCAAGGCATTCCCCTCCTTGTACTTCAGGAAGCTTTGTCCCAAAAGGACCTTTTTAGTTGTCTTCTTGCTACTGCAATGACATGAAGTCCCATTCAGCTCAAAATTCCTGTAATTTTCTATTTTAAAACTTTAATACAAAATACGTTAACTGATTGGGTGCAGTAGCTCAAGCCTGTAATCCCAGCACTTTGGGAAGCCAAGACAGGAAGATCGCTTGAGCACAGGAGCTCAGGACAAGCTTGGGCAACTTGGAAAGACCCTTTTTCTACAAAAAAAAAAAAAAAAAAACTTAAAAATTAACTAGATATGGGCCGGGCGCGGTGGCTCACACCTATAAACCCAGCACTTTGGGAGGCCAAGGCAGGTGGATCACGAGATCAAGAGATCGAGACCATCTTGGTCAACAAGGTGAAACCCTGTCTCTACTAAAAATACAAAAATTATCTGGGCGTGGTGGTGCGCACCTGTAGTCCCAGCTACTCAGGAGGCTGAGGCAGGAGAATTGCTTGAACCCAGAAGGCAGAGGTTGCGGTGAGCCGAGATCATGCCATTGCCCTCCAGTCTGGGTAACAACAGCAAAACTCCATCTCAAAAAAAAATAAATTAACTAGATATGGTGGTGCATGCCTGTGGTCCCAGCTATTCCAGAGGCTGAGGTGGGAGTAATCACTTGGGCCCACGAGGTTGAGGCTGTAGTGGGGCAGGATCATGCCACTCTGGGCAACAGACCCTTTCTCAAAAAATAAAAATGTGGCTGGTCACAGTGGCTCACACCTATAATCCTAACACTTTGGGAGACCGAGGCGGGCAAATCACCTGAGGTCAGGAGTTTGAGACCAGCCTGGCCAACATGGCAAAGCACTGTCTCTACCAAAAAAAAAAGTACTCAAATTAGCCGAGTGTGGCGGCACACACCTGTAATCCCAGCCACTCAGGAGGCTAAGGCACAAGAATCACTTGAACCTTGGAGGTGGAGGCTGCAGTGAGCCAAGATCACACCACTCACTCCAGCCTGGGTGACAGAGTGAGATTCTGTCTCAAAAAAATAAAATAAAAATTATACATTAACCACAGACAGGGCGAAGTGATTAGGTCAGAAATCTTGAATTCTGCATCTCAAGATTCATAAATGACTTAAGTTTTCTATCCAAAGAAGCTTCCAGAAGGAAAGTCAATCACATACACAGACGAGTGGGCTAAGGGAATGGCTTAGAGGGAGGGAGGCAGGAATAACCCCAGGACAGAGCCAACATATGAATACCAAACTGGAATACACCAAAGCTGAGAAAGAGTAGCTGGGATTACAGGCATGCGCCACCACACTCAGCTCATTTGTATATTTTTTTGGTAGAGACAGCACTTCACCATGTTGGCCAGGCTGGTCTTAAACTCCTCACCTCAGGGCCACACAGAAAAGCCAGAAGTCACTGGAGAGAGAAAGAACTAAGGAAATAAGGGATTTCTTGAAGGACACAGATGCAAACTTCATCTACACAAAGGCAATAAACTATAAGAGGTTACACAAATTCCATTCTGAAAAATTCGTGGCCATAATTATTTTGTGTTTAAAAATTATTTTGGGGGCCAGGCGCGGTGGCTCACGCCTATAATCCCAGCACTTTGGGAGGCCGAGGCAGGTGGATCACGAGGTCAAGAGATCGGGACCATCCTGGTCAACAAGGTGAAACCCCATCTCTACTAAAAATACAAAAATTAGCTGGGCATGGTGGTGTGCGTCTGTAGTCACAGCTACTTGGGAGGCTGAGGCAAGAGAATTGCTTGAACCCAGGAGGCGGAGGTTTCGGTGAGCCGAGATCGCGCCATTGCACTCCAACCTGGGTAACAAGAGCGAAACTCCGTCTCAAAAAAAAAAAAACTTCTAGATTGCAACAGGATAGAGGAATATCAGGGAATGGGCCAAACACAGGGGCAAAAAAATCAGCACAGGGCAATATCAAAAAAACAAACAAAAAAAACTTCCAATTACAATTCACCAAGCAGGGTACTTTTTTTGAGACAGAGTTTCATTCTTGCTGCCCAGGCCAGAGTGCAATGGTGCAATCTCAGCTCACTGCAACCTCTGCCTCCTGGGTTCAAGCGGTTCTCCTGCCTCAGCCTCCCGTGTAGCTGGGACTACAGGAATGCACCACTACACCCAGCTAATTTTGTTTTTTTGAGCCAGAGTTTTGCTCTTGTTACCCAGGCTGGAGTACAATGGTGCGATCTCAGCTCACCCCAACCTCCACCTCCTGGGTTCAAGCAATTCTCCCGCCTCAGCCTCCTGAGTAGCTGGGACTACAGGCACGCACCACCATACCCAGCTGATTTTTGTATTTTTAGTAGAGACGGGGTTTCACCTTGTTGACCAGGATGTTCTCGATCTCTTGACCTCGTGATCCACCCGCCTCGGCCTCCCAAAGTGCTGGAATTATAGGCGTGAGCCAGCATGCCCAGCCTAATTTTCTATTTTTAAGTAGAGATGGGGTTTCTCCATGTTTGTCAGGCTGGTCTCAAACTCCAAACCTCAGGTGATCTGCCCACCTCAGCCTCCCAAAAGTGCTGGGATTACAGGCGTGAGCCACCGAGCCCAGCCAAGCTGGGTACTTTAAAGACTGAAGCTCAGGTGCTTAATAATATAGAAAGCTTCAGGAACTGCTGCTATTTGTCCAAAGCTCCACATCTAAGCAGTGAGGCCCAGGACAGGCAACCCATAGTCAAGATCAGGGTCCCCTACTTATGTTTAAACACACAAAAGAGCAAAGGAGAGGCCAGGCACAGTGGCTCATGCCTGTAATCCCAGCTACTTGGGAGGCTGAAGCAGTAGAATCATTTGAACCTGGGAGGTGGAGGCTGCAGTGAGCCAAGATCTCACCACTGAACTCCAGACTGTGCAATAGAGAAAGACTCCATCTCCAAAAAAAGAAAAAAGAGCAAGGGGGATGTCATGCACCCAGTGAAATTTGTCTGTTTCTCAGTAACTTTTAAGTAAAATCATGTGTGGAAACTACAGGAGAAAAACAAGGTAGTCCTCTAACACCTCTGTGCTAGAGCCCTTCCTGCTTAAATTCCAAGCCCATCTCCTTTACTCCTCACAACTGCTGCACATACAAGAGGAAGCAAGACTTGGAAACAAACAAGTAATCTGCCCACACCCCCAGGGTGAAATGATACAGCCAGACCTGTGAGGCTGCCTATAAGCCTGAAAACAGAAATGTACCCCAGGAGGTTTTCTCAACAGTTATCTCAAAATGTTCATGACCGCCCAAGTGGCAATAAGGATGTAACTTACAAAATTGGCAGCATCCATGATTCCATCTTCTACAGGGTGGGTACAATCAAGAGTGAACTTCAGAACCTGCTTCTTTTTTTTGCCCCCCTTCGCCACAAGCTTTTTCTAAGAAAATACACAAACGATAACAGAGATGAAGATTCAATCAGTCAGAAAAACAAGATTAACAGAACCAGAAATGTCATAGGTATGAAAGTCCACACAAATACAAAACTCACGAAGCTGTGTTCCCTTTGCAAGAGGGCCAAGAAGCATCATTGCCTGAGCGGCAGAGGTATAATGCAGGCAGAAGCTCCTCTACAAGTGTGGGGGCCTGAGGTCACGCCCTTTTGATGGGGAAATCGTTCTAGCACTCCTGACCCACTCTAACTTTCCAGCCTCCCTCGTCTCTACAGACACGAAAGTCTCTTAGTTTATGAACCACAATAAAATGAACATTTCCTTTTATTTGCCCTAAAATTTCCAAATACAATTTCAAAAAATACTGGTTTTTTTTCCCCAAAATTACGGTACAGGCATACAAAATGCCTTGCATACCCACAATTTTCAAGTGAAATCAATCCTTGTCCTACATGTTCAGGGCAGGGTCCTGATCCATCTTAGCTCACCTCCCTTAATCCTGTCCCATTCACTTTCTCATGAACAGTGAAGGGAATTGCAAAGTATTCTAGCTGCCTGTCCACTTTATCTTGGACAAGGTTAAGGGTAAAACCTAAGATCCTGTTATAACACTACCATCAAAAACTTCTGACCTCGTTTAACCTATGCATTATTACTTCCAAATCACCCGGCAAAGTACATCCTACAAGGTTCTAGGTTCTTCACCCTTACGAAGAAGCTCGTGTTAATCTTATTCCTCTACAAATTTGACTCCATTAATGCACTTGTGCATCCTAGCGACCTGTACTTTCACGTTTAAAAGCCTTGCAGAACTCGAGACCTTTCTAAGAACACATCGTATCTTCTTTCCTTTATGTTTAAAAGAACTTCATTAAAATGTGTGACCAACTTTTCATTTGGCCACTACAAAAATCACTGATTTTTTTTTTTTTTTTTACAATGTCCCTTCCCAGTAACAATCTAAGAGGAATGCTTTAAGATCTAGCCCAGACATACACGATCAATCAAGAGACCTACCAGCAATGGACTTGATACTTCTCCATCAAGGTTTTAAACCAAAACGCATTTCAAAGCCCAACCAGACAGAAAGAGCAGAATAACCGGAAATGTTAACCAGGGAGTCCCAACAAAAGAGAAAAAGTAGGATATTGGGGCGAAGAACACGGAAAAACAACTTTCTCAAATAACCTGGGAGGAGGGCGCTGCACAGCCCAGTCCGAGCCTAGAGGAGAGTAGAATGAGAGCCTTCGCCCTGCACCACTGTACCACCCGTTTGGGTCTCTACAGTGCGCCCTGATAAACTAATTTCCTCTGGGGACACTAAAAATGTCCTCAAACGCGGTCCTCCTCTCCGAAAGCAGGCCGACCAAGCCGCCCTTCCGCGGATTCGTCCCGGAGTCTTGGCCGTGGACTTCCGAATGCGCGGTAGCAGGTACCGTTCTTCCTCCCCACCCTCCACCCAGGTTATCAGACCCAGGGCCGGGGGGGTCCAAGGACCAGTGGCCAGCCCATCCCGCAGTCTTCAGGCTCCAGCTCCCAGTTAACCCCTAGCTGGTACCCGAGCCCTAGCCCCGACCTCCGACACCTCCCGGATCCCCCTCACGGGCCTCGGGCCGCCTCCACCTACAACGTGCTGGGATCGGCAGGGGCTCTGGCCCACTCCGGCCGACCTGCCAGCCCACCCCAGCTGGACGCTGCAGGGCGCCGTCCCCAGCGAGCCTGGGTAGGTGCCGGGCTCGGCGAGGCCCACGTGCCTCTCCTGGAGCCGAGGCCTCACGCGGAGCCATACTAACCACGGGAGCCATGGCGGCAGCGGAGGCAGAAAGGGAGATGAGCGAACTACGCAGACGCAAAGAGGGCGCAGCGCGCAAGGCACGCAGGGTCCAGGCCACACTAATCGCTCTGCCACGCCCCTCGTCTGCCACCATTTTTCTTGGTTACGTATGATGGGGAGCGATTGGTTTTCCCTGAATGCAAAACGCGTCCTCTCCCAGGTCAGGAAGGTTGCGGGGGAGGTAAGGAGGCTGGACGGGGTGTCCCACTGCGAACGATCGGAGGGGGGAAGCCGGACTGGACGAGCTCAAAGATAAATAAAGGGGTTGGCTTTACTTTTTGAAAGTCTTTTGAAGAAAAAAAAATAAGGAAATTCACTACACTGTAAATTACCAGCTAGTGGGATGGGAATCGAATCTACTAACTTGTGGAAGTGGGGAAATTCTTTCTGGCCACGGGGAAATTTCGTTCAGAGGTCCCAAGGCCGGACCACTATGGCTTCCTCCTACTTAAAAAGCCCCAGCTTGGAAGCTCATGCCCAGGCGCTGTCTTCCAGCGCCTGCCCTTGCTGCATCCAAGCCGCCCACCCGCTGATTCCACCCCCTAGTTTCCCAGCCCACGCCTTCCAGTTTCCCATCCCAAACCAGTATGTAGTTGAGGACCACCAGGAGATCTGGAAAATGCAGATTCCAAGTCCTGCGGTCTCAGTGGCCTGAAATTCTGCATTTCTCACAAGCGCTCAGACGATGCTGATGTTGCGGGTCCATGGACCGCATGTGGAGAAGCAAAGGTCCTCATCCCCAGGCCCACAGTCCCTTGAACTGGGCTACTCTGCACCACCCTCGCCGGAATTATATTCCAGGATCCTGAATTGTAAATCTGTGGCATGCACCCTCCTCTCCCTTTACCTGGCTTCATTGTACTCACCTAGCAAAAGTCCAATCACTGGAGGAGACAGTGGATGGGTCTAGCTTCAAACTGAGGCCTCTGGAGCGGGTTGACCAAGCTCCAAAGCCACCTGCTGTTCTTGGCTCTACAATGCCCGGGCTGGGCTTCTGCAAACACTTCTGCTTTGCCAGCTGATCCCACTTACTCTCTATCGATAGGGGGCTTTGCTTCCTGCTTATTCCTGTCCTGTCTGGTGTCACCCCCTCTTGCTTCTTCATCCTGGCAGTGGCAGTGGAACATTC
This sequence comes from Callithrix jacchus, assembly GCF_049354715.1. NCBI lineage: Eukaryota > Metazoa > Chordata > Mammalia > Primates > Cebidae > Callithrix > Callithrix jacchus. The sequence goes on from NC_133508.1 coordinate 44,097,734, forward strand.
TGGAAGCAGCAGTGGAATCCAGTCTGCACTTATTCCAACATTTGCAGAACCAGCCTCATTTTCTTCTCCCCACAGACAGCAGCCCCAGCCAAGCAGCGCCCTCTCCTCAGATGTCTGAGTTTTGCCTCCCCCTTCCCCACCTTCAAGGGTC